>NC_089809.1:31822718-32521468 GCF_029633855.1 Hoplias malabaricus | reverse complement strand
TGTGTTTACGTCTGTGGACTTCTGCGTCCTTGGCTTGATACGTCACACCTGTTTCAACTAATCCACTCCCCCTCAACACGCATATGCTACACACATACACACACACACCACAGGAACACACCCAACTGCCAGTGCCCCTTGGGATTCCCTCAAAGCCCCTTCCTAGAGTTTCCCCCTGCTCTACCCCTTTAACAGCAGATGTGTTTAATTATTGCCATAAACACCGAGATGTACGTGACCATTTCCTCTCAAGAGCGGGCAGACGCCCATGCGCACAACTAAACAGATTGTCTGACAAAAACCTGTCTGCCAGGGATTTTTGAGAAGAGAAAATAAAACTTTCCTCCGTCTGAATCCGACCGGCGAAGGAGGACCACACGTGAGGAGGAGCACGCTCCCAGGGCTAGCAGCGCAGAGCGGGGAAAACTTTAATTAAAAGCTTGTCAATCCATTTGCACCTGAACAGCATCCATTCTCCAGACTCCAAACTTGGGCCTGTTTGGGAAACGCGAGGCTGTTTTGCTGAAAGCGAAAGCGTTCTTTTCTTCGCAAGTAACCAAGCCCTGCTTTGCCATTAAAGGCGTGTCCCGAATAAGACCCATGCGCAGACATTAGGAAAGACACCCCAAGCAATGTGGCATATTATCTTCACTTTTCAGAAATAACACTGTTGTTTTAACAGGAAGATAAAGGAGAGTGTGTCGTACAGTGTGTCAGGAGCACTACACAGTAAAGCGAAACCCATTTGAGGACACAGTTCTACTATCTTTCAAATGGACAAGATGGAGTTGGTGATATTGTTCTCAGTGTTAAAACCCTGTGGACACTTTCACACCGCCATTCAACCTACCAACATGTGTGGGTTCGATTTTCAGGTCACTGTCTGTGAGGAGTTTGGTGTGTTCACCCTGTGTCGGAGTGCCCTGGGTTGAGTGTGAGTGACTGAGTGAATGCCATGCTTTGAGAATCCCAACAGCTTCAAGTGTTTATATGGACCTTGCTTATGGCTCTTTCTAAAATATACACTCATAGATATCAGATAATGATGGACCCAAACTCTGCAGGAGTGCCATGTTTTAATCCAAATGAACTGAATAATGGAAGAGCCAACAGCTTAGCGTTCACAATATGTGACACATTCCCATTCAGCTACATAATACATAACCTCCATCCGAGTATGCAGCGCTGTATAATACAGGATATATTCCTTTAAAATTTTAATACAGCTGGCGATGTCTGAAAGGAGAACGGTGGCGAGCTCCCAACATTTATGAGATGTGAGTCGAGGCCTTGTGGGAATTAGTCTCATGGCTAAAGCCGTTTCAAAGCAGCGGCCATTGGCTGAAGCAATTGGGCATGTCTTACTTGATCTGATTAGGTGTAAATGAAATCTTCATCCATTGTCAGAGCACATTAAGGGAAGGAGAAGGCTGAATGTTTTTTTTTTCTCTCTCAAGTGTAGCGCACATGAGGGAAAACAGTAATGACTTCATACACTCACTGTCCTCTGTATTACATTTGCTTACTGTAGAGTTACTTTTTGGCTGGTTATTTTGCGACAATGACAGTGACACTATATCATTAATGTTGCTGCTGTTGATGAAGCAAGATGCTATCAGAAATTAGCATAGCCGCTATATAGCACATGGTTATAAGTAGAACGACATTGTCTCGCCCTCTAGTCACATCCAGTAAAAGCCCAGTTCGGCAAGGCAGAAGTGGCCAGAAGCTGGCGTTCTTGTTGATGTCTGGCTTGGGCGTCTGCATGGTGGCAAGGTATTGCCGACCGCTTAGCGTTCTCCTTCTGTGCTCAGCGTTGCGTGAGAAGCTTGAAGAGATGCGGCAGCATGCTAGATATGCAGAGAAGGAGATGTACGTGTGGGACTTCACCACCCACCCCAGACTAGTTACACTATTGTGTGACAGTGAGGAGATACATTACAACCAGCTATGACTAAACTGGAGAAGAAAGAGGAGGGAAAAGAACAAAACAAAACAAACAAATATAAAAAGAGAAAGTGCTCATGTTTTATTCACTCGTGCTGTTCATGAAAGATCATCCGTCAGGGTTGAGGGAACAAACAGGGCACGGCTTGCAATATAGGAGGCAATTTAAAAAAGAAAACCAATAAAACGTGTTGAGAAAAGGAACATGTTTTTGTAATTTCTGTTCTATTACAGCGACGTCCCTGTGCTGCCACTCTTTCGGGTGGCTTGTTTGGTGGACAAATCCACTCAGTACACGAGGCTCACGCTCTTAATTTCAGGCGCTTCCAGAGGCGGCCGGCACGAGAAGAAGCCCCCTGAAAGGCGGACGAGCGTGCCAGCCCACTCCGTGTTCTCCAGCGTCAATTACTGTACCGGCGCGCATGCTTTGCAATGCAGATCCCGGGCCTGCGAGAAAAGGCGTTGTGCAAAATCCATTGCCCTGAACTCGCAGGCTCTTCCTGCCCAGGCAGGGAATTAGTGTTTGGGGAGGGGGATCTGCAGGCTCCCTCTGATAACGCCGGGGCCTGAAACTAGCCAAAGAGTGTCTGCAGGCATGCATTAAGCAGCCCGATGCCACTTAGCGAAGCCTTGTTCTTCCCTCAGCTGTCTCTCCAGTCCAAGAACCAAAAAAAAAAAAAAAACATGGAAGAAGCTTTGATGTGGAACTATGGAAAACGGCTTTTGACTGATTGAGTGTTTTGGGGAGATACTGAGTGTGTGTTTGTGTGTGTGTGTGTGTGTGTGTGTGTGTGTATGAACATGCGTGTGTGTTCCCAGGCATTGAAATTGAAGTGTGGGGGGAGTGCTTCCAAAAAAGATATGCTGTATGATTTTTGGGAAGTGAAAGACCAGAAAAAAAAAAGATCTAAAGGGAAGCAGTGAATTATCGCATCATGCTGGACAGTGCACAGTGAAAAAAGAAACAGATTCCACCAGTATCAAAGTCACGCTGACAATCCCAACCTCTCTGTGTTCATTTTTTTGAAGTTATACTGCATGCTAAAACACATTTGTGTTACACACAACTCCGTATAGTAGTGCCAGAATCACACAGGTCAGTCTGAGATTACTATTAGATATCATGGGTGTCGACCCACAAACTGTGTAGGCTGCATATGTCTGAAAACATGAGATAAAATGAGCCATTCTGATTTGGCTTTGTAATGAGTGCCACGTAATGAGTGCAGAGAAATACAAGCACTGGTTAAATACGGCCAAAATGAGAACTGAGAAGAAAGAGAACTGAGTGAAAACGGATACAATTCAGAGGTTCTGCTACTCGCTGGGCTGATTCTCATTTAACAGAACAGACGCTCAAACTGGTCGTTCTGATCAGGGCTGTGTAGACAGAGGGAGAACAATGCTGTGCTGTTTAATCCTTGTGGTATTTTGACCAAAGCACCTCAAAGACATTTCATTAAGACCCCAGAACTGTGATCACTTGTGGAAAAAGAGATACCCAGTAAACAATTAGCCGTTGATTCAACGTTGAAATAACGTAATGACCGCCGTCTAATCAACGTTCTCTTAAGGTTGAAAATGAAAGTTGAAAAGACGTCCAAACAGACATTGAAAAGACGACTATTAGACGTATTTTTGACGTCCATTGACGTTATTAATTGGTCCCGAAATAAATTACTTTTATAAAACGCGTTTTGGACGTCCACTGACGTTATCGATTGGTCACCACTTAACTAACTTATTAAGATGGATTTTGGACGTCCATTGACGTTTAAAATATGTCCTTGACGGACAGACTACTTTTAGACCTATTTTGAACGTCCAGGGACGTTCCTTGTTTACTGGGTAGAATATGTCCACTTATATAAGACCGCCTCCAAACTCCATAAGCTCATTTACAAAGGCATATTCCAGGTGGTGGTGTTTATCATAAAGGCTGCTTTGTCAACTTTGATTTTCTTCTGACACAGACCTGTATAATGTCCAATTTAATGAGGTGAAAAGTCAGAGCATGTTATAACAACTGTAAATGTAATCACAGTTATATACTGATGATAAGACATTACTCATCACCATGTTATTAATGGTAACACATTTCACCCAAGGGTGGTAGACAATGCCCACCTTTGTTCAACCAGCAAGTCCTGGCATGCCATTTGTTATTATCAGCATTATATCACAGAAAGTCAGCACAAAGTGTCATTACACAAACTAACAACAGAAACGCATCATCATCACTTAACGCATATGTCATATCAATCTTAGCGGCAAAGCTGATGAATACAATTAACTCATTCCTGTTGGAATAAGAATGGGTCTATAACATTTGTCTTGAAGGGCTTATGTAGCTGTTGTGTAGCATTATGAGCTCTACCCCTTAGGGAGAAGTTGCTCACAATGCTAACATAAGCTACACTATCTATTGCTGAAAAACTTGAATCAACTGCAAACTGAACCGACTACACTGTGGAGTATTGGGGGAAAACATATAACAGCTTAATATTTTTGATATTAACAGGGATTTCCAGGTACTACAAGACTACATTTAATATGGATCAGAACGCAGCACCTGCTTCACCAAGGGCAAGTTCAGTCAGAAACTGTCAAATAAATATGCTCACAGTAAGGGTTTGGTTATAAATTATGAGGGCAGCTTTTTGGCTCTGGTTTACCAGCCACCTGCCGTCTGGAGCTGAGCAACTTGCTTTACTGGTTCGTTTGAAGCCGAGTCGTCACCGATGAGCAGGTCACTGTAACCGATAACTGCAAAAAGGCAGAATGAAAACACGTAGAGGAGGTTTGGCCTTGGCTGGAAAGCATGAAGCGATCAAGAAGATGTCGCCACCTTGGTGTCAGGATCAATACGGAGTCTCTCCATCAGAAATGGCCCGCGGTCAGGAGCGGTCCAAATAACTCTCGCCAAGCTCTCTCTTCGCATGACACTTTAATGACTTGTGCAGGAGCTGCTATGCCTTCAGAAGAGGCCTGTGCTCACCCGCCTCTTAATCACCCAAGGCCTCTCATTTAGCAATGTCACAACACGCTTTCTGCAGCAGAGGAATATGAGTAAGCACATGAGCGAAAACATCCAAGTCTGCTCGTGGGATCCAGGCTCTGACAGATAGGTTAACACCGGCCCGTGTGAGTGACTTTGACAAATTGTAGTAGCACCTGGGCCGCGATTTATCAAGCTTCCTGCCGCGTGCCTGCAGGGGGAATTCTGAGTTTTCTTTAAGAGAACGAGGGATCGGAGGGGAGTAAGGAGCAGCAAAAGCTTTCACACACCTTAGCTTTGACTTCTTGTTGGTTTTTTTCTCCACCATGAAAGTTATTAATAGCATTCTTGACCACAATTCATTTTGACAAATCGCTACTTGGGGTATTAGGATAGTTTGACTGTGTCTAACATTGCCTCATACTCCTGGTTTGATAACCTCCCACCTGTAAACTCCTGTAGGATATTTGATGGAGAGATAGGGCGCAGATGGCACAGATACTTTTTTTTTTTTTTTGCGCAAGGCTTATTTTTGTTTTATTTATTTAATATTTTTCCCCTTCCAGAAATTCTCAAGGCAATAACAGAAACATGAAAAGGATGTGAGAGGAGATGGTTTCCACCCTAATATCTCTCCCAACTGTCAGTCAGAGGGGAAGTCCACAGCGAAGTGAAAAAAGCAAAAGACGTCGGAGTGTAACTGTTGGAAATGAGAAATATGCAATTAGTCAGCTGTCAGACAAGGCTTTTCTTCGTGCCTGAAACACACATCAATCAAGGCTGTCAGCCATAATTGTAGCTATCTCTGTCAAAGCGTGTAACATTTCCAACATGGTCTTTAGCCCTGACCAACTTAATTAAACTATTAAGTGCCAACTTCTTCGCACAGACAACTTGTTCACAGAGCAGTGGGAGTTGCTGAGACAATTTTATCAAGGCGGCATTGACAGCAGTCCCTCCCAGCAAAATGTTGTGTCTGAGGAACATAAAAATGATTACTGAGAAAGTTTAGAGGTGTTTGGTGCATGTTTGGTGGTATTTTAATATTCATGCATGTATATATTCACGTTCTCCCACTTTAATTAAGAAGAGCCCAACTTAGAACATGTCAAACTTACAAGAACCCCGAATGAGATTGAACCCTGCTTTTCCAAATGTACACGATACATGACTAAGGCCCCACCCACGTGGATTTGTTTATTTTTAAAATATCCCCATCATAAACAAAAACGAAAACAGCTGCATTATCAAGACAGTCCATTAGGGGGCCATAGCACCTCTTAAAGAGAGGCATCAAAACACCAACAAACATCAAGACTCATGAGAAAAACACAGAGCTGTTAATCCCAAATCACTCCACACTCCCTATGTACTACACAAGTGATTAATAACTGAGTCTGGATTATATATTTCTAACACAGCATCATTTATGTTTATTCATATGTCAGAATCTGAAACCTAGTGCTAACTGCATGCACAGTGTAGGTTAATAACGTATGTTCTTCATAGTATAGAGCGTGAGGAGGTATTCGCATTTCAGCCAGAGACTGAAAATATCCATTTCATTGAATTAAAATGAGAATAATGACAACGTCACTGTGGAGCGTTTTCGAAAACCTTTGTTTTCAGTGACCGAAAGCGCTGTTTTTGTGTAGACAGGAGGTCAAAACAGAGAAAAACCTATGTTTTTGAAAATAAACAGATCCATGTGGATGGAGCCTAAGGAATACTGCATACCTCAAACGTCTTGGTGTTTGGTGTGCTGTTGGAACTAAGCTCTTGCGTGACAGTATTGCTGTGTTGTGACAGGGAGAGAAACAGCCAGCCTGCTCCTGGTTTGAAGCTGGGAGAGATTTAGGTTCTTATCGTGGACCTGGGGGGACATGTGTCCCTTTACCACTATGGCCTCACTGTCACATCACACACACACACACACACACACATGAGGGGGTCCAGAGGGTGTGTGGAAGAGAAGATCTGTGATTGATGGGTGAGGGGACCAATCTGCTCCATGACCCCTCAAATGGGTGGTCCCTGTAGGGCAATAGAGGGTCAATTGTCAGGGCAAGCTGAAGAAGTTCATGCTGCAGCTGTGAGCTAGACCTTGAACCCCTTGCCGTACATTAAATCCTCTGTCACCACAGGGAAAGCAGGAGGCTGCCTAATCACCCATGCCATTTAGATACAGCAGCACATTATATAGGAAGTTTATATATATGGGACCTGCAGTCAGGACGCGACTGAAGACTAGACTAGGTTTGGAACAACTGAGTTGTCGTCTGGTGGAAATAAAACGTATCATACTTCAGTGTTAACACTATGACTGACTGAATACATTTTTTTCTACAATTCTATATTGATATTTAGGTACTGATATTAGTTACTGATGAATAACTTGTCCTCTTTTACTACAGTGACTGCCTCTACTCTTCTGGAATGGCTGTAGTTTTGCCTGGTAAATGGCAGTCAGTTTAAGCAGCTGAGGACATCCTCTTTTTAACCGAGAGACTGAATTTCAAATCACGCCTTACTCCCTCTATAGGCACTGAGTGGGTCGTGAAGCTATGGCTTCTACACTCGTTATTTCATGACCTACACCGTGCACCACATAGTGAGTATGGAGTCATCTGAGATTCAGCCAGAGTGATAGCTGGCTAGCTAAATGGTTAAGAAAGTTGTTGCGATAACCCTGTGGGTCCTCGATTCAGATACATGTGCCAACAAAATGTAAAACATTAGTGCTAATAATATTAAATTAGCCCAGATATCTGTAAAATGTCTACACATTTCTATTATGATTTCTTATAATCTGCAATCTGCATACACCCAGTAAATCCACACAAACTCTATTTAATGTTACTGAAGAGAATCACAAATACAGCAGTGTAAACTCTTCTGGGAGAAGGTTACACAAAGCATTTTACAATTTCTAATTACATTTTGGCTTAGCGTTAATGTTAGGAGAAATGAGAAAAAAAATACTTTCTGGAACACAACTGGACTTTAAACCATTGTTGTACTTTTAAAGGTGCGCTAACACTTTTTGTACCTTTAGTGAAATAATGTACCTCTACTGTACCTTTATTTCTGAGACTGAACCATTTATTATGGGGGAAAATGTGTAGAAATCCACAGCAAAAGCTTCCTATATAATCAGATGTATACAATGTTTGTTACTGCATATGTAGCCAAATAGCACAGCTGCTAACAGCTATTACAGCCATCTCCAGACCCTTGTCCCTATCTATGTCGTATTGTGTCAAAACTTAAAACCCACATAAGAAAGTTTGAGGCTAGTGTGGGATTAGCAACATTGCTAATCAGCTTCTATTACTTGTTAGCTATATAAACACTGTAGTGCCAGTCCTCCAGCGCAGATGTTAGACACCAAACGGGTTGTTGGCTGCTTTCCTACTTTTGGTTTAAGGGGGAAATTGTGTACATTTGAAGTTTTTGCCCGACTATCACTTTAATTACAACCAGCAACACTTCATCTTTCATCAGAAGCCTGACGACAGCTTCCTCCTTTTTTCCAGCACTCTGCAGATCAGTTCTGGCCGTTTGAAAGCAATATGACAGAACTGGGCAAAAGATGTGCTGTGGCCAGCTGAACACCGGAGACACGAAGGGGAATATTGTAAGAGCACACACTCCAGTGGAGGGGACTCCAGGCAAGGTTACCTTTTTGTCACTTTGGCTTTCGCTCCACATGCTTTCGCAGGTCCCCCCTCCCCTCCAGGCCCATTGGAGAAGCAAACAATCCAACCCCACCTCAGGCTGCAACATCTGCTTATCCCTCAACGCCTGTAGCATGGCTCCCGGTTCCTTCTGGCTGCAGCACACAATGTCATTTTCTGTCATGAGCACAGAAATTTGTAGTGACAATGTTAAGGCTTTTAGAGGCTTTGGCCAGCTTAGCTCGCCTGCCAGTTTCAGCCTACACAGCAGAGATGATATGGCCCTTTTTGTGTGTGTGTGTCGCGCTTTCTTCCATCCAGTTCCAGCAGACAGCCAGAGCACAAGAGCAGGTCACACCGCATTTCCCTCACTGCTGCCACCTCCTTTTTTCACCCTCTCTCTGGAAGCCATTTTCTGACTAACTCTCCCACTGACTTTGGTCTCTTTTAACTACGCAGTAATGTCTGTTTGGAATATGTTGTGTCTATGTTAGGTGTGTTCTATACTGTAATGCACAGATCTGTAACAAATCAACATGATTTACTGAAGATATATCAAGCGTCCGAACGTCATAATATAACATATATAACTTTTGAGCCTTGGGTATTGGGAGTCTGGTACAAAGCTACTTCTTGTGTAATTCTACAACTATTATTAATAGTAGTAGTTGTTGATGTAGTAGCAGCAAAATTCACATGTCCATGTCTGTTATTTAGAATAATGAGGTTGATTTCAAAAATTAAGTAAAAACATTTAAATTATATGTTATTTTCCACTCAACACTTTATAATTAGGTCATTTTTCAGTAGTAACTCTACTGAGGGTACTATTTGGAACCATATTTTTCTTATTGTGTGTCAGAAAGGGCTTTTCAAATCAAATCAAAGGACAGCCATTTTGTATCTCGCTATTTTGTACAAACTTAGAGTCAATTTAATCTGAGAGTGAACTTAGAGTAGTCATTTTTCTCATCTTCCTTCTCTTAAGGATCTTCCTGAAGCATTCGGTGAGGCGGGCAGAAGCAGATGGGGGGGTCGGATCTGGGTCATTTGCATGTGTGATCGGGAGAGAACGGCAGAGGTGTCACCTGCTTACTGGAGCCAAAGATCCGTCGAAGGGGACGGAGGGGGGCTGTGTGGTGTAGGTCACCGCCAATCCTGCTGCTAATGCACATTATTTGTGGATGCAGCTTGGGTCCCCCCCACCCCACCCCTCTTCTTGTTTAAAAAGGCGTCTGGGGAAGGAGAAATCTCAGAGTGCCCCTGTCCATCCCGCGGTGCTCTTCCTCCAATCCCCCATCCCCCACCCCTCACACCTACTCTATACAGGTGCGCTAGCGTTTGGACGCTGACACTGGATGGCTGACATATTTATTAGCCTGTCAAATCCAGGGCCTCCCCCAAGCTCTCACCTACCTAAACAAAAACACTCCGGCTCCTCCGCCAGCTAATTGGGATGCCCCCCCTGCGGCGCAGCCTTGCTCCAGCGCTTGATGAGCCATAAAACGATGATTAATTAATTTACTGCTCAGTTGATCCTCAAACTGAGAGGTTTATGATGCTCACAGCGGTCAGCTCCTCTCCTCTGTTTAGGAATGCGAGCGGCCTGTAGCCTGCCTTTGCTTTGACCTGAGCAGGTGCAAACTTCCCCACATCATCGTGCTACATCTGAAACGTCTGGGCAACCGAAGAACAAAAGAATTATTCATGGGAAATGCAGGTTACTGCTATTTTCAAAGGCATTTCCAGTTCCTCTTTCTTCCATTTGGTAAAGAAATGCACCATAGATGATCCTGCTTGAAAGCTTTAGACGTGCAGTGACTTTAACCCTCAGATGGTGCTAATAAAAGCTGAGCATCAAGTTTGCTTCATTTTTTCTTCATTTTCAATCTGAGAAATAGGAACAGTAAATAAAGGTTTGCAGACTCTAGCCTGTCAGTACGGCATGGCAACTGTAATTATTACACTGTGCAATTATTCAGATTGTGTATTCAGATTTTGTGAGTGTGTGTGTCGCCCTGCAAAGGACTGGCACCCCCTTCGCACAGTGATTCTGGGTGGGCTCCGGACCCACCGCGCCCCTTAACTGAATACGCAAAATTAAAGTAACCCATACATCAAAGTGTTATAAAGTGTATTTAAAATATTATATAAAATATTTGCTCTGGTATCTCTCTCAATGCTTATTCATTTATTCTTGTAAATTCACATTAGCTTTTGACCCTTTCTCTTGAAAAGTGAGCCCTATTGTTGAAATACAGTGTATTACACAGACACTGTCATCACGCCACAGTACTGACACTTTTAAAACCTCAGTCGACTGCAGCTGTCTGTATCTTCAATGTGGTTTCACGTCTCTAAAGAATCTGAGACAGATGAGTATGATATGAATCAGTCAGACCCCTGGAGCACATCACAGCATCAGGCTTACTGTTTTCACCCATGTCTTTACTGGACACCTTATAGCTCCTCACGCAGTTCTGCACCCATGGCCCTGGAGTAGTTGAGCTGACTTTATTTAAAACTATATACATCATATGTCAAAGGTTTGAAGACATTTCTCGACCAAAGTTTCTTCTGAAAGCAAAGGTATTGACTGGATATTTGCATCTTATTCATATACAACCCCTGCTTTTTTTATCTGTGCTTTAATAAAATTAGGCTAAACTCTTTATTTAACTGTGTTTGAAGAATATAAAACAAATAGAATTTATGTTTGAAGATACAAGGTTTTGTCACATCTGGGGCAATCGCCTACTAAAATTATAAACTTATTATTGTTTTTTTAATATAAATGTACTATGTTTTGGTAGTAACCCAAATGACTGAAGATATTCACATCACTGATTTTACAGGGGACATGGAAAAGGAAATCTATGGTAAAAATGAGTATTTACTTTCATATTTAGTGTCAGTTTCCCAGTTCTTATTTAAGAATAAATCAGTAATTGCATGTTTAACAGGTTCTGTACGTTTAGGGTAAAAAAAAGAATGAACTATTTGTTCTGAAAGATGTTTCAGTGTAAAATACTTTTTTGAATGCTCAGGGTGTGATGTACAAGGCCTGTAAAGTATCTCAGTTACTGCTTCTTACACCATTTGTACAGAATAATGAGGATAACTCGTGTGGTATGTAGTGTGTATGGTGGGTCAACTAAAGATGACTGATTATTTTATCAGATTTACTGCACTGCGTTTGTTGTAATAATTCCAATATTACAACATTCTTTAGAGGTGCATTTACTGAGTAATATATTATAAGAACATCTAATTGACTGGGCAATATAACCGATTACATATAATATTACAGTTTTATTAAACATTATTTACAAGTGTTCATGCAAATCAAATACCACACCAGCCTTGCTCTGCCGTTTAGAACCATTCATTATCTGTAAGCGCTTATCCAGTCCAGGGTCGCGGTGGGTCCGGAGCCTACCTGGAATCACTGGGCGCAGGGTGGGAACACCCATTCCTTCATGGGGCAACACACACTCACACCTATGGATACTTTTGAGTAGCCATTCCACCTACCAATGTGTGGAACCGGAGCATCCAGAGGAAACCCACACAGACACAAGTCCTCAAAGATCCCTGGAGCTGTGTGACCGTGCCACTATCTGTTGCACCACCTTGTCGCCCTGTTTAGACCCAATATATTTAAAATGGATTTGCATAATATAACTTTACACAAAGCTGGTTTAAGGTCGGCGTAAACCATGGCTCCCAAACAATCTGAAGTACACATAACTAAACAATCAGCCATTCTTAACTAATCTAGAACCAACATAAATCATTGTCAGGGGCCTGGAGGTTGTGGGTTCGATTCCTGCTCCAGGTGACTGTCTGTGAGGAGTTGGTGTGTTCTCCCTGTGTCTGCGTGGGTTTCCTCCGGGTGCACCGGTTTACTCCCACAGTCCAAAAAACACACGTTGGTAGGTGGATTGGTGAATCAAAAGTGTCTGTAGGTGTGTGTGTGTGTGTGTGTGTGTGTGTGTGTGTGTGTGTCTGTGTTGCCCTGTGAAGGACTGGCGCCCCCTCCAGGGTGTATTCCTGCCTTGCGCCCAATGATTCCAGGTACGCTCTGGACCCACCGTGACCCTGAACTGGATAAGCGGTTACAGATAATGAATGAATGAATGAAAGTGTCAAATTAACACTGTTAGTGTAATAATTTAACACTCTCAGAGTTAACATTAATTGTTTTAATTTAACACTGGAGAATTTGCTGTGTAACATTTTATATTCTGTTAATTGCAGATAATCACATTACACTGGCTACACCACAAATAAAATAAAATAAAGTGCATTTTTAAGTTACTTTTAGTGGTAAAATTCCATATGTTTTCTAAAAGTGATATTGTATTCCACCCTGAAATTAACATGATTTAAGAAAATATGGTTTTACATATCATCAGTAACCCACATCCCATAATCACATGATTCAGTGATGCTCAGTGTATTTTCCTCTGATAGCTGTCTGAGACCTGTTATTACACTGATATAACCATTAAACAATAATAAATTAATTTAACACATATTCCATATTTATGCATATATTTTATATTTTCATATAGAAATAAATAAGAATTACATGGACATGTATCTTGTGCCTCTATCTGTAAGTTTTGTAATTACATTTTTAATGTTATATTACACACAAAATGTGCATATTATATTTATTCATTTATTTTTACAGTAGCAACCAAAATACGTCTTAGGGATCAATAAAGTGCATTTATAAAATCTGTATAGAAAAAGGAAGCATATAAAACACTTCTGGATTCACCTACATTCTCTCTGACTCTCCTGAAGCGAATATGCTGCTAGACCAACATCCTCAGAAAGTAAAGTTAGTTGCAGAAAAGAAAGAGATAAAGTAAAGAAGTCAGAGAGAGAGAGAGAGAGAGAAAGTCTGAGGGGACCATCCTGGCACGGTGGCCCGGGGCTGCTGTGTGGACCTGCAGGTGCCTCCCAAACAAAGGCATTAGAATTTAAAGCACCCCGTGTATGCATGGCTAAAGCAACATTTGCCATGGCCTTTGTGTGCCTCCCCGTATTGATTTTCCCCCACGGTGCGGTGGGGAGACAGTGCCACTCTCTCTCTCGCTCTCGCTCTCACTCTCACTCACTCACTCTCTCCCTCTCGCTTGGCTCTCGCCTCCGTAGCCGTGTGACGACGTTGTGTGCTTATCACTCCCTCACAGAAGGAAGCACTTTAGAAAAGAAAACCTAGAGACGCGCTTTTTTAATCATGCATGTCTCCATATACATAACAATGCGTAACCATCAACAAAAAAAATATATAATTCCATTCACTTCCATTCTAGGATCTAAAAAGGGGACGTCTGTGATATTCCTGCGCTGTAGGCCTACTAATTAAGAGATATTTCCCTGTTATAAAGTGATTATAAGTGCTGGCGTCCTGCACGGAGCTCCATCAGAGAGAGGCCCTGACGGGTCTGTTTCATAGAAGACGCTGGTGTTTTTTTACACCTTGCGTTCTTTTCCACAGGAAGAAGAGAAAGCACAAACAATTACAGTGTAGGTGCCCTCTGCTGGTACACTAGATCTCTAACAGTGTGCTTATCTAATGGGCCTTGATAGAAAAAAGCACACAGTAGGACATTGGCGGATTTGTGGCTTTAAAGGCACGCCGTCGAGGACAAGATAGAGTCACTGGCAGTGAATGAAAACATCTCCCTTCCTCCGGTTCTGGGCGTCTCAGGCTTGAGCCAGCCACTGCAAGTGGGACCTAATTGCTTTAGGACTTCTCCAATCCAATTTTGTATTCAAAGCCCTGGAGGAATAATTGGATTTGGAGCAAACATGCTGAGCTGTGTTTCTCTCCCTGTCCTCGCCCCTGCTCTCTCTGAACACACCTGACGGGCGTGAGGTTGGACAGGACATTAGGATGGTCACTCGTTCTGACGCAATGCCCTGGCTGTCAGCTTTCGCAGCAAATCTTCACCTTCAAGGCCTGATTCTGTGAGAGGAACGTAGTGGGATTGATGAGAATAACCTTAGCATTGCAGCTAAGTTCCTGTGGCGTTTTCCGCGTCCAAAGCAATCATTTTTCCAGGCTGTAAGGTCTGACCAGATGTTTTCACCTTGCATGCAGGGACTTGGTACGTGGCTAAAGGGCACTCACTACAGCAAAGCAAGGATGAGTCTGACGACAGCACTAAATGTAGTGAAGCAATCTGTTTGGCAAGCTCCTGGCAGCACGACATCAAAGATCAAGGCAGAGAGGGAGAGAGTCATTTTTGCTTAGAACTGGCAGCCGTCCAGATCTTCCCGAGCACCTAAGGTCATGCCGGCTCTCTGAACTACTTTCAATCTATTGGGTTTAGCAAATCCGAATTTGTTAACTTGGCTCCGTTCTGCTTTGACGCCGCATTGGCGTTTGGTATGGATTTACTCACTTGTGATACTGACCTTGTACAACATGGATTGTACAAGCTAAACCTTTAAACGCCAGCTCCGAAACAACTGCAGACTCGCCGCAGCTTCCCTCTAGTGCATTTTGACACTGAAAAGTTGTCAACATGCCTTTAACATTTGTAGCCGTTGCTTCTGATTTACCCAGCCGGTCCAGACAGAAAGCCATTACCATCGGGCTGAGTGGGCCACATGTCCGAGGCTATCTGACTGAAGCTCTTGCTCGCTGCTAGTCCGCCACGCTGGGCAGTGTTTAGCTGGAGGCCATATGACCTCGGGATACAGTGCAGCAAGCCTCAGAGGACAGCGCTATGAAATATTCACACTGGAAATGGGACTATCAAAGCTTTGCTAGAAAGACCTGTGCCAGCAGAACCATGGAGCCCCATACAGCATTTGCCTGGTCAGTTTCACCTGGACACAGGCATCTAGGGGCCAAACCCTCAAGCATGCCACAAACCCGGCAAAACAAGCAACATAATAACAATGTAGTGTAACCAGACAGAATCTATTAAGAACCCGCTGAGTGGGATTGTTGTCGGGTGTCATCTCGGCCACTTATCTTTATCTTCTTTCTTTTCCCAGACTCTCTCCCATTAGAGGAGCATCAGCACTGGCTAAACTAACGCAGTTAAAGAACTGGATCATGTGTGCTGATGTTCTCCTTTGAAAAGTGAAGATAACCGTGGCGAAGCAGGACACGATGAAAAGCAGGCTTTCAAGATTTCCCACGTCGATACTTCAGAGAGCTTCAGGTACGATGGATTGTCTAACGGCCTCAAAGAAATACTTGAAACATGTTGAAATGTCAGTTCCCATCTCATCTGCTGGGAACGTGTCTGGTGCTCATCTAATCTTCAATAATTCCACCTTAGCTTTAATGTAATTATGTTATGGATCTTTACAGCAGAGCTTAATTAAACTTTGAGCATGTTCTGGGCTAATCGGTACATGTCTTGACTAATACCAGTTGATGTTAAAAAAAAACACAATTGTATGAGTGTTTGCAAAACCATGAGGTGCCTTTTGAAATACATTTTAAAAAGAACACTCAGCAGCACACACCTTTATTACCTTTAGTTAGAGGACAACATTTTACTGTATTGCTTTTGTAAAGTGATTCTTGACTTGACCTTATGCTTTTAATTTTCTTTTTAAAGAAACATTGTGCTCAGATACCAAACCTGAACTGTTACACGTTTTCACACACATTCTGTTTGCATAACAGACCGCAGGAGGCGATAATTTGATTGTAGCAAATACACTCTGAACTTACAGTTTGCATAACACTTCATTACATGTTAGTCATCAGTCTTGTGTAGCTCCAGGCTTGGCTGGGCCTGGCTGCACAGGCTCCGCCGGTGATTGGGTTACGCTGTGAGTGACACTAAGCTGCTCTCCCACTAGTCATTGTGGTGACCTCCTCCTGGACAGGCGCTGGTAAGCAGAGTAGCCTGGTGGAAATAATTTATAAGCAGCACCCCCCACACTCTTGCTCCAATTTAGCTTCATCCCGTAGGGGACCTGGAGCTCTACTCAACACGCCAACAATGGCCGGTGAACTTTTGATCCGATGAATAGTTAATGACAGATTTGATTACAAATAAGGCCCTTATTAGATGAGCTCATTGTCTGGCTGTGAAGGGCGGCTGTGGCAAGTAGCCTCGACGTGAAAGTAGTGCTCTTAGCCATTAGCTGCCAAGCTGACCTCTCGTTAATCGCCCGCATCGCTCAACTTCACACTCAACTCTGTCATGTTTGAGGCTAATTCCTTAACATTTAGCGAGAAAAAGGAACGCAGTCAAAACAAACATGTCCTCGCGGGCGAAAGTGAGTGATTTCCATGGGCACATACAAATGAGCGCAACTTGACTATTAAGATTTTAAAAGCCGAGGACGGCCGCGGCAGCGTTTTTCTTTCTCCCTGTCGCTGCGAGTTTTCATTTATGTATCTCGCTTCTGGGGGCAATGATTAAACCATGGCAAAGGCAGGGGGACCAGCTGGCCCCAGTAATTGCGGAGGGAACCACTTACCAGCAGTGAGCAAAATCATCAGCAACTACATGTTCCTCCATGTTTGGAAACCTTTCCAACAAGGCCGAGCGCACAATAGCACAGCGGGAGATTGGATATTAAGCACTCTCATTACATTCACTAAAGTCCCCCCAAAGCAAGTGTAACCCGCCGTCCTCCTCTGACTACAGACAACACTGTAATTGTTGGAGCGCCTCAATATTCTCACCGTGTTTAGTCCAAGCAGAGAAACTGCTTTATTAGACAGCAAACACCTGTTCTACCTTAATAACACTACAATCATCTGGGGGACATTTATAATGAGAAGGCTACCGATGGTAATCCTTGTAAAAGTCACTTGTGGAAGCATGGTTTACTCATTTAAAGGCATGCATACCAGTGTCATTTCAGAGACTGACACATTAAAAACGTTTGGGAAAATGCTACAGGGAGCTGCTTTAATTGGAATTCTAACGCAAACACCAGAATGTTAAGTACAATTCACCCTCCATCAAACACAGATAATACGTCTTAAAGCAATGAGCTGATCAAAACAGTGGTAAAACAACCATGATTTATTCACTTCAGTTTATTACTATTTTTAAAATCTACTATCTCAAAGTTACCCTGTCAGTTATGTAATATATAATGAGAAATGTATTCTCAATGTGAAATCATATATATTTATTTAAGAGTCAGCTCCAAATGATTCACGCAATATGTATAAAATATAGCGCCATTTGTGGGTGTACACTTGAATTTCGGATGCTTACTCAGTGTGAAAAATCAGCCATAAACCTGTCCTTAACATTAAAACTAATCCAAAGCCTAACCATAACCCAACCTTACGCTAAGCTTCAAAAGTAAAGGAAAACAGTGATAAAGCCTCTTTAATGAAGGAGTCACTGTAAAACTGCTACAGACAAGGAGTTCGGCTATGCTACTAATGGTAAAGTATGCATTATTATTATTATTATTATTATTAATATTCAGGGTCACAAACACACACACACACACACACACACACACACATATACACACACAAATCTAAAATAAAATAAAATAAAATAAAAAATAATATACGATTGATTTCACAAAGAAAATTCCACTAGTTACGTCTTGCTCATATTCAGTATTTAAATCATGTCCTTTGATCATGGTATTGATCACTGGTGACCTTCTAATGTTAAACTGTTCTCTCGTCTCCAGTTTACTTTGTGGGCATTTTATTTAACCAGTGTGTTTGTTCATATCTAGAGAGCAAGACTGTTCCAATGGGCATCAAGTTTAACCACTCCTTCATAATAAGCATATTGTTTGGCAGGTGAGTACTTTTGACTTTGACAAATGTTTAATTGGGCCAAGTGTTTTTTTTTAAATGGCTGGGAATCTGTCAGCGGTTTATTTTACACGACAGTAGAGCCAGGGCAGCTTTGTCGGACACTGTGCTGTAAATAATTCAGTGAGGGGAAAAGAAAAGGAGCCATCCACTTGTGACATTTGTCCTTGTTGTTGTGGCTGCTGCCTAATGTCAACGGTTGGACGGCCATGGCAAGGTTATAGTTAAAGTGGGCAAAGAGGGGAGGAGCCATCTAAAATACACACACACACATACACACACACACACACACACACACACAAACCTGGTCTATGTATATTATTCATTACAACTCTAGGTCTATGCTCATGCACAAGTACACAAACTCTCTCTCTCTCTCTCTCTCTAACAAAAGCTAAAGCATGCTAAAACACTCCAACCCCTTCAATCATACCCTCACAGTGTAAATGTGCTGTATCAAAATATTTTAATATATGAAATATACTTATTTATTTTCTCAGAATATTGGCCTTATAAATAAATCTTAATTTTTACAATTTAACCAAAGGCTATTTTATATCAAAAGAATGTGTTATAAAGCTATTAATACTGGCACTGGAATCATGATTATGAAATACTGAAAAACGTCTTTCTCTGTATTACTTTTAATTTGTGTTATTATAAATTAAGTGGAAGAGAATATGCATGTATCACACACATCCACAAACACACACCCACACACACACACACAAAAGCACACAGTAACCTAGTGTAATCAAACACTCCTCCTAAGTCAGTTAAGGTGACTCCTGCTCGCTGCATACATAAGTATTGTGTGTTAGTGTGTGTGATGTAGAAACCTGGCAATGGAGCAGTAACCACCCTGGGAGGGTGGCGGCAAGCATTTGCTTCCTCTGAGACATGTGAATCAAATGAACTAATGCTCACACAAGGCCACTTTAGAGCTAATAACACTTTATGAATACATTTAGCCATATCAGTCATTTCTGCTCATTATTATTGTATATAAAACACACAGAAGTTTAACTGAAACTGAAAGTTTGAACACACCTGGTCATGGTGCATGTTTTGTTGATTAGGTTCTACATGAACATCTTCTACAGTGAACACATTGCTGCACACTTTAATAAATCATGTAAAAGAAAAATAGGTTACTGTCCGTAAACAAATAAAAACTTTGCCTTAAATTAATCTGAAAATTGTGAAATTGCAAGTTGGTTAAGTGTATTTACTTCTTTTCATGTAAAGGGAATGTCTACAGTTGTTGGGAAGTGCAGCTCTAAGCTCCACATTTTTTTAAGGTGGAACTGTTTGAGGTGTTGCTTGTACGTGGCTGAAGTTGAACCTATCTGTAAGTTTTTATTCACTGTTTAAGTTGCCATAGAAACTCATTTGTAACTCGAGTTGTTTAGTTTTGTAGCACTTTTGAGAAAGCTGTTAGCTGTCTCTCGAATTTGGAGACATTTCCACCTTAAGTGATCCAAAAAAGCAAAAATAAGAAAATAATACCCACATATGGAGCAGGAATAGAGCAATATTCTTATTTCAGTTCGTGCTTTTCAATGTTTGGAGTTCTGTCCATTGTCTAAAACAACTCCAGGTGCCTCTGCCCCGAGCAGAGAGAGGGAAAAACTAGTCTGATTTGTCATTAATTTACAGACACTGGGGCAAACACATTAGACCGGTTTTGGAGCACACAAACATATTTAAGAGCTAGCGAATGGTGAGGAAACAATGTCTGAATTTTATAAAAAAGTGTTTTTTTATTACAATCATGAACTACACCTATAACATAACACGTTGAAACTAAAGTGGGTGTGCCCAAATTTATTACTCTGGTTCAGATTCTCAGATTCAATCCCAAGTCTCTCGTCTGGTGGCATTGAGACAAACCTTCAAAAGACCCCCCACGACCCCAAAAGTCTTTCCTCCCCTTCCTATCTGACTCCTAGTTCCCAAGTGGTACGGCTGTACTTTCGCGGGACGTCCCCTGCTCCTAACCCCCCTCCCCATTGCTGACAATGACAGATTTGACAGCAGGAAAGTGTTAATGATATTGGGCCATGGCAGCGGGGGCCACTTCACGCACATTTGCATTTCCATTCATCACAGCCGCATTTATCATAGCGAAGCGGGTGCCAGATCTAATTAAAGTTCAGGCTAACAGGCCGCCTCCACCACCACCACCAGTAACGCCCAGCCACTTTCCTGTACAGAGAGAGAGAGAGAGAACACGGGCTGAGTTCCAAGCAGGGAAACCCATCCGCTCCAGCACCAAAACCCAATTAACACCATTTCCAAATGAAGTCATTAGAGGCCTCTTCATTAGAATTAGCCTAAGCGGAGGAGAAGTGGGGGGAGTAAATAAATAAAGTTAAAGGGGATTTTGTTTCATAGCAGCTAATTTTATAAAGAAGACAACAGGGGAGGTCTGTGATTAATGGCTTTCATTATTTGGCCCATGAACTGCTGTCTGCTCTATGTTGTGGCTGAGAAACTGGTTGATGCATCCTCACATATGAACATAAACACCAACTTTAAGTCCAGTAATGAGTGATTTCTGCTACATTAAGGTGCAGCCAGTGCTGACACGGATGTTCAGTTCTGCTCACACAGCTTGGATTATCTCCAGAATAAAAGATACGATACGGATAGATTCTTGTTCACGAAAGCTACAAACAGTATAAATGTAACTTTAAAGGGACAAGGGTGATTTTAGAGTCTTGTTTTTCCTTAAAAGTACATTATATTCTCTTCTCCAGAGAGAGAAGTGAATATTTGTATAGCTCATTTTAGCACTCATCTCATCGTCTAAGACCCTTCAAGAATAGTAGACTCTGTTTGTGAAGCAAAGAAGAAAAACTACATTTTAAAAACCTTCATTTTAGAAGAAGGGGTCAACAAACCTTGGCCTTATAGTGCATCACCCTCTATATTCTGACTGCAGCTAATACACAGAAGTTCATGGAAGATTGTTCTCCGGGCTGCCATGACACTGGCGTGGTGGTGGTGTGTTACTGGTAAATGTGGATCAGGCACAGCAGTGCTACTGGAGTTGTAACACACACCTCAGCATCACTGCTGGACTAAGAATAGTCCTCCAACCCAAAATATCTAGCCAACAGAATCCTGTGGACAGCATCCAGTGACCACTTTTGGAAGCACTAGAGGACAACCAACACAACACAAATGTGTCTAAAAACTTCAGCAGCTCTGCTGTGTCTGATCCACTCATTCCAGCACAATACACAATAACACTAATACGGCCACGTCAGTGTCACTGTGTCACCTCCACTAAGACAAAGTGTCCTAACCAATATAAATACATTAAACGAAGACACCAACAAGACAACGAAAACCCAACAAGAATATGAGCTGACACCCAGAAAAAAAACACAGCAGAGCAGTTCAACAGAACATGACAGTTAGAGCAATTCATTATATAATGCTTCAACAAAAATCAGAAACTTGCCCCTAAACTTTGCATAAAAACCCCATTTATAAGTTGGTATAAAAAGTATTTCCTTATTTTCCCAGTGAAAATCAACAGAACTTCTGCATACAACCGTATGTTTGGCCAGTAAAACAAACCTGGATCACCTCCTCAGAGTCAACACCAGGTCTCCAGACTGCTGGCCCTGTTCAGTTTAGTTTCACCACGCGTGTCCAAACTTTGCACACGACTCTACAGGACTGTGTTGTGCATGTAAACTATAAAAGATTTGTGCCCTGAAAGAGTGGAAGGCCAGTGGAAAGAGGCTGATCCACAGCCACGTTACAACAGCCACGCTCGATTTATCAGCTGCCCAGCAGGTCAGGGGCAGGACTGAGAGGTGCCATCCTTCACCAGGGATAGATGCCCACTGTGACTCCCATATGGAAAGCTCTCTGAGCCAAAAGCCCAGGCCCCAGCTCTCCAGTCAGTCACTCCTGCTGACCAGCTCAGCGCCACAAGTGAACAGCTGAGAGATGAATCTCCACAGAACAGTGTGAAACTGCCTGGAGACATAAGAATGATAAAGCTTAGCTCAGGTCATCCTGCAAGTGCATAGTATAATCAACAAATATGTGTTTTAATTATTTAATTTATTATTTTTTTAAATGGGAACCATCATGAGAAAAAGCACATACATTTTAATAACAAATAAAAGTATGTAAGTATACATATTATTTTTTAAACACTGCTAAAAAATGAGAAATGTCATTAAAATTTTTAGGTTTTCATGATGAATAGTAATTCATTCATTCATTATCTGTAACTGATTCTCCAATTCAGGGTCGCGGTGGGTCTGGAGTCTACCAGGAATCTCTGGAAAGGAGCACATCCTGGAGTCCTTCACAGGGCAACACACATTCACTCACAGACTCATACATATGGACACTTTTGAGTCGCCATTCCATCTACCAACGTGTGTTATTGGACCGTGGGAGGAAACCGGAGCACCCGGAGGAAACCCACACGGACACAAGGAGAACACACCAAACTCCTCACAGACAGTCACATGTAATTTATGATTTTTAAAAATAATTTGTGTTTATAGCAGGGCGGCACAGTGGCACAGCAGGTAGTGTCACAGTCACACAGCTCCAGGGGCCTGGAGGTTGTGGGTTCGATTCCCGCTCCTGGTGACTGTCTGTGAGGAGTTAGTGTGTTCTCCCTGTGTCTGCGTGGGTTTCCTCCGGGTGCTCCGGTTTCCTCCCACAGTCCAAAAACACACGTTGGTAGGTGGATTGGCGACTCAAAAGTGTCCGTGAATGTGTGAGTGTGTGTTGCCCTGTGAAGGACTGGCGCCCCCTCCAGGGTGTATTCCCGCCTTGCACCCAATGATTCCAGGTAGGCTCTGGACCCACTGCGACCCTGAACTGGATAAGCAGTTACAGATAATGAATGAATGTGTTTATAGCACTTAAAGTTTTGCTTGCTGACAACTTATTGTACTTTATGGTGTTTTTTATTCATCCTTCAGATATTCCATTTGTGCTGCATAGGGTTCTTTGAGCAATGCCATAAAGGTTTAGGTTCCATAAAGAACAATGATTCTTTAAGAGATGTGTGAGTGTGAAGAAACTTTTAAAGATGTAAAAAACATCACACGATCATATCAGCAAAAATGTTATGGAACCAAAAGTGATTAGTCTATGGCGACACTCAAAGAACCTTTTGTAGCACCTTTATTTTAAAGAGTGTATGTTCTCCAATCCATCTGATCTTAACTTTTTAACTTCTATGTTTTGCATCGTTCTCCAGTGAACTTGTTCAGTAAAACTTAAAACACTTGAATAACATTTGAATCACATATTATCAGGAAACACAGAAGTCCCTTTAGTGATGACCACTGTATTGGATGGTACAGTGAATTACAACTGGCTGCTCACTAAGGCTAGCAAGCGAGGAAACAAAAGTCAGCAACGGTGGACCAAAAACTGACAAGTTTTAACAACTTGTTTTCTCTGCTGTCTTTTGTGATGAGGGGAGTGGTGTTGTAACCTGAAGACTCTCAGCCTTCTGCCATATGTTCCAGGAAGCACCGGCTCTTCACCAGCACACAGGTCCCCTGAATTATTGATCAGTGATTAGCAAATGCAATAGAAATGTTAGACTCGATGTGTGTGTGTGTGTGTGTTGGGGGGCCAGCGTGGAAGAGAAAGAGAGAGAGTCAGTGGTGTGGAGACTAGAAAAAGGGGGGACAGGATTCATTATTGATGAAGGGACAAAACAGGCAGTAACAGAGGTGGATAGCAGTAGGTGATTTCAGGCCTGTATTGATTACTGGAAACACCAGGAGGTAAGTGTACTGTGACCAGACATACACACACACACACTCACTCTTACTGACAGCAGACAGACCGGCTGTCAGGGCCCCTCCCACTCTCACCACGGCCAGGAGGGCAGCAGCCATTGTCCCAGCCTTATTGTGTGTGTATGGAAGTCTTTAGTAAGGGGGTACTCATCTGCTGATAGTGAAAAGTGCTTATTGGTGCTGGTGAATGGTGAGCAGTGGTCATATGAGATCTCTGGGTCCTTTCACTCAAAGTGATGGCTTAAATGGCCCACAGGGGAGGGGAAATGGGGCGGGGGGTGTTAGGGACAGTCCAACGTTAGGCATTACACAAGAGCAAGTGTAAGGTTGACTTTTTGTGATCAGGAATGGAACAGAAAGACACTTTGGATTGAACGTTATATTGATTTTACAGCATCCTTCAGTTAAATAAAATAAAATAAAATAAAATAATAACCCAGGGCTTTGAAAGAGGAATGAATGAACACAGGGCTTTTAAAGGAAACGTTGGCCAATCTTGGCCATGATGATAATGGGGCTATATTAAAATAGTCTTGAATACCGAATACTGTATCTGTCCATTTAAAATGGTGTTATGTTATACATGATCAGGTTTGTCTGTCCTTCAGTACTCATGTCCTTGAAGAGAATCAACATCCATCTCCGCTTTACACCACCTCTCTGGTCAAAGTCAAAATTTGGGAAATTTCAACTTGCCATGGCCGGTTCCACTCGGTATAAGGGCATCGACTGACAGTCACTCGTCTCACCTTTCAGTTCTGCACAACACTTTCCCTGTAATAAACGTGCTTTTGTGTGTGTTTGTGGATCTCTGGCACCCCAGTCAGTGTGTATCCTTCACTTGGCACCACTCACCTTGCAAGAAGGCTCCTCTCCATCTGCCGCAGCACCTGAGGAACAAATGCTTTCAGCAGAATTACAACTCAATTGATGAATGTTGAGTGGCTGTATTATATTAGTGTGCTTTTATATTTATTTATTTTTTTCAGAAGATATATCGGCCTGTACTAAAATTTGATCAACACATTCAAGACAAATTGAATTATGTGTAAGTGGATAGGGCTGACATATGTCTCAATATCTGTGCGTGATATATTATTCTCCTGCGAGCCCCAAAATGTAATGAAATATAAATATCCATTAATCCTCGCAGTTTGGCCGATCAGTCATGATGAGCTGTGGCAGAAGAAAAAGAACTGGGAGCAGAGAGGACTCATAGGCTTTATCGTATGCAGGCTGCGGGGAGAGAGAGAGAGAGAGAGAGAGAGAGAGAGAGAGAGAGAGAGAGAGATGGTAGCACTTTGGAGACATTCCGACACAAGCCATATGCTGCTGTGGTGCTACTGCGACCCTCACACCGTATGGTGCTCAACGAAAAGTTGATATCCTTGACAATGGATTATGTTTTGTATATGACTTAATTGAAGGTGACACTTTACAACAGCTTAACATCCACTGTTACCACATCAAGGAGAGGTTGTGCACATAGAGTACAAGCACACAGTCAACAAGCCCTTGTTACCGAGAACACTTTAATGACGTACTTGACCAAAAAATGGGGATAAAATGCACATAAATGTATAAATAGTGCAGTTTCAAAAGTTTCAGCTACAATATGACAAGTATGAACGGGAAGTTGAGAAATTTATAGTTCAGACAACAGTTGACCAACAACTGGATCTACAGTTGCTGAGAAACAATGCTCAAGACTACCAAAACAGGTATGTAATGGTAAATAAAGAAATGATGTGCAACTTAATCAATTGTGACAGTTACACTTTGTGACCCTGGCAAATAAACTATAAACAGGAGGCTAATTTGATCCCAGAGTAAATATTAGCATAAAGCTGAGGGAATGAGCATGTTTCCCACAAGTTATTAAAAAAGAAGAACCAAATAAAAGACAATAGGATCTCCCCAAATGCCCTGGGATTGTAGGGTAGTTAGCATGAAAGCTGTAATTCTCTAATAAATGAAAGCATCCTGTCCTCCCTGGAGAGCTTTGCCTCTCTGCTGTTTATTTGATAAAGAAAGTAAAATTAGCTCTATCCTGTATTGTCTTAAGCATGATTAATAAAACATTAATGCGCTTGTGATTGCTCCATTGTTTGGCGGAAATGTACAGTACGTCTGGCTGCTATTAATTTTGTGTGAATTAATTAGCTTTGCTCTCAAAACACTGACGAATATAATGCCTGGAGATAATGAGGGTCGGACTGTGTTTACTCTCTCGTTGTCAGTTTCATGATCTTTTGGCATGTGGATATGAGGAATAGGAGGGTATATTTGCAACAATTCTTCAGTAGATGTCCTGAACACACATTAATAGTATGCAGACCAATTAAGCTTTTCTACAAATGTAGACGATATGTCACAGATGTTTTAGTGCTAATGCTAATACGCTAGTATTATGCCACACACATATTGGCCATATTGAATTTCTTAATGCATTCCCTAATATAAAAAAAATTTTCAATACTTTACATTATTTCAAAACTGCAATCACTTTTGTTGCAATCACTTTTGATCATCACACAGAATAGCTTTCAGCATTTATGATACAGTGCTGTATCAGAATAAGAACATGTTTACAGACTGAGATTTTTGTTTTTTAAATGTTATTGTCAAAAATATAGGGTTTTTTGCTAAACATTTTTGCATTGTGTTTAAATGATGGTTAATTTCAGTTCTTGCTGACATAACCTTGTAAATCACCCACTATTTTAAATGTGTTTGCTGCAATTTCTTCAGAGAATTAAGAATTATTTTTGTAAAATGAATGCAACATTATTTGTGGCTTAGATTTTGTGCTCGTGGTCCTCACTCGGTCAACAAGACACTGTCCAGACCTTGCCAAGTTCTGTCGCAAGCTAGTCATGCAGCTAAGCTTGCTAGCACCACATTGTGGTTGTTTGGAGGTTTTAGGAAGGGATTTAGGGGACTGAGACTCTGAGTGTCAGTGTAGTGGAGCAGCTTTGCATAAATCCTGTATAAAGATGATGACCTCAGACATTGGCTTTCAGATTTAAGTTGCCTTCCAGACAAAGAACAACTTTTCTTTCTCAGGATCAATGTAAAGCTAATACCGAGACAGGCTTCCTGTGCCCTTCACTCCCTCAGCTTAAAACTGATACTAGATCAGAACTAGAGTCACCTTATGTGTCAATAACGCATTAAAAAAATAAGAATGCTCGCTAAGTAAATGAACATAAGAAATACACTACACACTCTTAAAAAAGAGGGTTCTTCAGTAAAGGTGATAGTCCTACTTAGAACCATGAGTTCTGTATAGAAATAGCTGCATGGTGAAATGGTTCTAGACAGCACTAAACAAAGGGATTTTCTCGTGTAACAAGCTGGATTTCTTAATAGTAGAACCCTTTTTAAAAAAATGAATGGCTTCAGAATATATAAGCGCATTGACCGTCCAATGACCACCATTAACATATTCCTAAAATCCACTGGTTAAACACATGATTTAAATGTTTACTACAGATGTTTTTGACGTTTTTAAACACTCAAAGGTAACTAAGGTTTAAAGCTAAATGCCTCACAACTATTATTTATCAAGCCTCCAAACTTCATGAAACTGTAGGACTATTTCCCAGACAGGCAGCAGATCACAAGAAGAGGAATGGAGGCTGAGGCGAAGGCCTTCAGTAAGAACAATGGCGGTGATATCTTTGAAGGAAAGCAGGTACGCAGCCAGCATCGCGTCTCTCTATAGGCCCTACCTAGGCATAATTTATTGACTGAGGATGGAGTCAATAGATCATGAAGGATACTTAAGCCCAGACAGAAGTGATTACAAGGTGTTGCGAGTGCACCGCTCCCTCCCTCCCTCCCAGCCAATATGTATCGCTAGCGTCTATAATAAATGCTATCTTTCCATGAGAGAGCTAAGCTGTCAACTTGATTAAGGACACTGATGAGCATCTGAAGGCCTGGAAAAACATGCAGAGATATGCAAAACTACAGTCTATTGCATAGACTAAGAGTGAGCGGAGAGCGTGTTGGAATGTAACAGTGGCAGCTTTTCGCAACAGTGTGTTCACTCACTCATATAATAGCATGCTTATCCTTTGTAATAGAGGATTTATAGTTTCAAATCACGAAACATCCTTTAAAAGCACCAATTAACGCATAAAACCAGCAAATGTCCACACTTTACATAGCAATACACCCACACTCTTCAGTTCTGCGCCGCCAAATACAGCAGGTTTAATCTAATCTAAACCTTGAAGTCCATTTAAACCCTTTTCTACCAACTTTAATCAGCTCTGGGAGCAGAAATGGAAGGAGCGAGCAACGGCATGTCTCTTTCACAATGTAATTACAGATTTAAAGTGTAGTAAGAGCTCATATGTCAGATTACCACACCACTTCAAACAACTAAATAACTGAATATGATATTTGATCATGGAAATGTTCAAAGTCATAGTTGGACAATAGAAACAAAGTGGATATGATGAGTCCAGACTTTTGTAGTTTACTTAGTTTTGCACTAAAGCTAAAATGCAATGGTCTTTTTGGTATCTACCAATTATCGTTGTGTCATTTGTAAGCTTAACTTAATTGTTTTTTAAGAATATATGACCTAATCATTTGTCCATTCATTCTTTAATTTATTTTCTGTAATTGCTTCATCTTTATCAGGGTCAAGATGGGTCCACAACAACATCTACTTTGGTCTGTCGTAAGAAACCAGAGCGCCTGGAGGAAACCTGTACAGACAGGAGAACACACCAAACAGCTCACAGACATTGACCTGAGGTGAGGGTTGAATACAGGACCCTGAGACCCTGGGGGGGGAGCCAAATCCTAGCCTCCTTTGCAGAGATTTATTCGCTTTTACAGCACTGTCTTGAGTCCAAGAAAGAGTGGGAGGAAGTGGATGTGGTTTTCCACCCTCTTCCAAAAGATACATAGTGCAGTTTCTGCAGTGCTGAGCCCAGAATAGCAATGACAGAGGCTCTATTCTCCCTGTTACATGTCAGTGAAGTGACACAATGATTTAGAAGCTGTAATTTTAAGGTAACTATATAACATAGTGTTCCTTTAAGACACCTTGCGTGTTTTGCTTACTCACTAACTGGTATAAATTTAATGTTTTTCCCCAGCCTCCTGGTTCAACACCTAACATTAGCATGGTAATTAACTAGCGTTCAGGTAGTGGACAGGAGCAGATGGATTTGATCATGACTCCGTGGCTCAGCGGCTCTCACTTTACAGCCTCATTATGTAAATTGAAGAAAAGCAACAGAGCACATGGACATGGCCTCCACCTGAGCAATGCAATCCTCTTTTGTCCTTTTAAATGTTATAATTAGCCAGACAAGCACGAAGCATCTCAACCTGGGCCGTTATCTTGTCCCCTATCGTGGGAAGGGGTGTTAAAACCAGGCGCGGTGGTTTGTAATGAATACGTCTGCTCGGTCGGCCAGATCCAGTGGCACAGCGAACATGATGCGGCTAACACGAGACGACGAATGCAACCGAACACAAGCCACAGCCAATGGACACTCTTCTCTGCTTGCATACCAGGGGTTTAAAACCTAAATCATATCACCTGAGACAAACAAGTCCCTCGCCTCTGCCTCACCCCTAGACATGTGTGTGACACAGCTTTCCATAATCGCAGACTGGGACACATGAACTTGATAGTCATTACAAAGCAAGAAGAGACATTGTTTAAGCCATTAATCATCAATGTCTAAAGAAATCCACGTACCTCCATTTCTCCACATCGTCTCAAACACTTGCATAATGTGAAAATCTTACAAAACATAGACTAATAAAAAGGTCCTGCAATGATTTGGAATGAAATGCCTTTTCATGGAAAATTCCCATCTTGGAGATCAGTGTATTTCTTTAGATAAAATGTTGGGCTAAACTATTATACAATTTCACTTACAAATGTTACAACATTTAATATAATAAATATTACTGCGAATGTGTCAAACTATTTATACATAATCACTTGTGGTAAAATGTTGAGATATTAACTTTTTGGTTGTTAAGTGTCATTTGATAATTTGATTCTTCAAATCAATTCCTTTCCCAGGCTGAAGCCCAGTCTCTCAATGCTATGGAGATTGTAGCCCTCCCCTTCAAATACAGCTGTTCTGTTTAAATGCAATTTCCAATTCCTTAGACTCAAGGTACAGTGAGTCTGAAGTATTATTTATTAGCCAAAGCACACTGAAGATTTCAGAGAAAATCTCTTGCAAGAGAACTACAGATACATCAGGTAACAAACTTATAAAATCAATCGCAAAATGAAATTTGAAATGAAATTTGCATTTTCAGTGTGATTACAGAGGATTGCAACATCAATGGGAGTCTGCATTTAACCCATCCTTAGTAGTGAACACACTCACACGACTGTGTTACAGTGATAACTACTGTAATATATACGTACTGAAGTAAGCATATGTTGTCAAATACTATACTAATTTATATGTATATATGACATTAATCTTAAACTATTAATAAACTAATTTAGTGTTTAAATAAGGTATAACATTATTAATGTTACCAATAGTCACACCTCCTCCTTGTTTTTGTGATTTCCTTCATATTTCTCTCTGAGTTCTCTGGGCCTGACTTCCACTTACTTTCTGTTGACTTTTGGTCTCTGCTTTGTTTCCTCCTGTTTGCTTAAGCCACGCCCCCTTCCTCATGTGACAACAACAGGTTTTTATCTCTGCTTGACTTTAGTTTCACTATTTGTTCATGTCTTTGTTTAGTCTTAGTTTCTTTGTTGATCTCTGTCCATAGTTCTGTGTGATTGGTTTTAGGTTTTAGTTAAACCTATTTTGTTAAGAGTATTATTTCTTGATCTTTATTTACTTCCCGGAATAGTTCCTTTACTCCCTCTCCCAGTGTTCAGTCTCTTGTTGGGTTTCTCTTATTTATTCTTTATTTAGTATCTTGTGTTAATATTTGGGTTTACAAAACATGGTGCTATAGAGACAACAATATATTTGATTATTTTTATTATTATTATTTTAATAAAATATGTATTTTTATCTTTCAAAACATTTTAATGTAAAATTACAACACAGAGTAAGTACAAAGGGTTTAAAACCCTTTCTGGTATAAAATTATTTTCTTTGGAATGTTTTGAAAAGAACGGCATGCACCCAGATGGGCAACCCCCCCCCCCCACACCCCCCCACACACACACTCTCTCATTTGAATGCAGAGCTGCCAAAGCACACATATTCACTTGCTGAATGATGCCGCTTATATATGTACGTCAACCCCTGACCTAACCTGACACATCTTGCAGTCTTGCTGTAGCCGCACGCATGTCACATGAAACATTCATTTATGTGTTGCATTGCAGAAATACATAAATTCATAGCTATTACTCTCTTCCCTGTGTCAGCGGGGCTTAAGCAGACGCACCTCGTATCCTCGGGTCCTCTGTGCTGATGTGGGCTGTGTTTGTTAGCAGCCCTTTTCCTACTGTATCTGGGGAGGGGATTGACATTGGCCTCTGTAAAGTTAACCTGGGACACATGTGGCTCTGTCGAGCAGCTGTCCAAATCAATTTTGCGCTTGTAAGGTACATACGTGTCCGGGACACACTCTGTTCCAGACGGTACCCCTCTGTCCTCGTCCCAGGGGTGACCAGGGTGGGGCTTTGCTCTTCACTGCTCTCAGTACACACACACACACATACACACCCAGAAAAGAAGACACAAATACATACACTGTCGTTGACGATTTTTGGGATTTGGGTCAGGGTGAAGCCATCCCACTGAACGGTAGGCTGTGGTAAACTATATATCACTTATCATGAAATAAAATAACCTGTATTTATCTAAGTCAAGCATAAAAATATATATAACCCAGTGTCTGCGTGGGTTTCCTCCCACGGTCCAAAAAAACACTTTGGTAGGTGGATTGGCTTCTCAAAAGTGTCCATAAGTGTGAGTGTACATGTGTCACCCTGCGAAGGACTGGCGCCCCCTCCGGTGTGTGTTCCTGCCTTGCACCCAGTGATTCCGGGTAGGCTCCGGACCCACTACGACCCTAAACTGGATAAGGATTGCAGATGAAGATTGAATGAATGAATGAATGAATGCAGCGATATATTTTGTGTCATTAAAAAAATAAAATCAATGTTCAACTCAAGAATCTTCATAACCTCATCACTTAACAATTCAATCACATAATTTTAACAAGCCAGTCACTTCTACATGATTGATTAGAAATGTCCAATAGGTTTAACCTTTGATGACCTGTTTATGACTGTGAAAGACCCAGTGCCCATTGCCTCACTAAATAATTCCTCCACACTGTAAAATATATTTGGATGCAAAAATGGGGAAATTATTTATATTGCATATTTATGTACATTAGTACAAGTTCTGCTCATTATTCATGAGTGAAAATGATGAAGGTGACTTTGGAGGTGAGAGAAGAGGCAGAAGACGTGTATGAAACTCCAGCAGTGTGTAGAGGATTGGGAGGATCATGGTCTCAGCAGCTTGTTTCAGCAGCATAACACAGGAAAGCAGGCCAAAAACCACCCGGCTCTAAACGACTGGGCACTGAGGGGGAAATCCAGAGATGACAGTGGTCTGCAGGATCAGAACGCCAATGTGTGTAAGCAGGACATGGTCATGTTGAATTCAGGCCTGGTTCTAACCGAAAAACTCAAAATCGGGTACATTTCTGCGCCAGAGACACATCTGATGGATTCCAACAATCTCAGTCTCAGTTGCTTAAAAGTTAAGTGACTGCGTTTTCAAACTCTCAAAGCAGAAAGGTTTTTGAGTGATGCCATAGAAGAACCACCTTTTGGTTCCATGAAGATCCTCCTCTGTTAAAGAGATGTGTGAGTGTGAAGGACCTTGTGAAGGCTTAAAAAAAAACTTCACTTGATGCCAAGGTTCTTTACCAATTTTAAAGGTATTATCAAAAACCTTCACAGGGCGACATACACATACACATTCACTCACACTATGGACACTTTTGAGTCGCCAATCCACCTACCAACGTGTTTTTGGACAGTGGGAGGAAACCGGAGCATCCGGAGGAAACCCACGCAGACACAGAGAGAACACACCATCTACCCAAATATTATAATAAATGTATTGTCAGAAAATATTGTACTTGTGCACACACAATTAAGCCAGACTTTAAATTGTTTTTCACAGAAACGTCCTGTTCAAATGCTTTTAACTGAGTTGAATGGTATTAAAAAGTATACAAATGTATTACAAACATATTTGTTAATAACTTTAGCAGGTATAAATGGATAAAGCCATTATTAGCCTCTTTACAAATCACAATATCTTAAAGTATGCTGTTTAATAGTGGACTATAACCCTGTGTTATATTCAGGAGATGGCTGTATAATCACAGCTTCTTTCTATTGTAGCGACCCTCTGCACACACCCTGGATACAAGCTAATATTACAACTAGGGAGGATCTCCGGATTAAAATCTCACCCCATGTCTGTGAGATGGATGCGATAGTACTTATTGGATGATGAATTTTAATAGGTTTCTCTTTCGGAACCTGCGAACCGACAAGCCCAATTTGAAAATAATGACGCCTGACAAAAGCAGAGGCTGAAATAATAAATGGCTCAGAGGAGGCCGGAATGAACTGGAGTCAGTAGCGTGGAAAAAGAGGATTAAAAAAAAGAAGCAGTAAATTAATTAAGTGGTGATCTATCCGACTTCACCCTATCTTGTACACATTATATTAATCTATTATTAATTAACAAAAGTCATATACCAAAGAGACTTAGCACTGGGGGCATGACGGAGAAGTTGGTCGCTGAATTAAGAGGTATTAGATCACCCTTCCCCCTCCATTACGGAAGACACTTGTAAAGGAACAAGGCTTTAGTGTCTGTTTAAATACAGCTTCACCTTCACTGCCTCACCACACAGTGTGACCATACAGACCTCAGCCTATATGTGTTAATGCGAAACCTGAAGAATGGATTAAGTTCATATTCAATTGGGTTCACGTTATTTGTTTTTTCATGCTAAGGACTGGCGCTCCCTCGAGGGTGTGTTCCCACCCTGCATCCAGTGATTCCAGGTAGGCTCTGGACCCACCGCGACCCTGAACTGAACAAGTGGTTTCAGAAATTGAATGAATCAATGAATTATTTGTTTTTCATAAGTGCTCTAACAGTCCACTTTATTAAACACCCCTGGTCTTTTACTTTCACTCACAGACCTTGTGGATTAGTAAGTACAATATGTGTACCATTGCAGCCCATGACACATTGGTTGATGCACTATTTGTTAGCTACCTCTTAGTCTAGTTTTAATTTTTAATTTCATACGAAAGATGCAGAAAGTTATCATTTGGGTGACAGGCCAAGCTCACCCATGCCATGTCACGAACATAATAGTGTGTGTGTGTGTGTGTGTGTGTGTGTGTGTGTGTGTGTGTGAAGTTTGGCGATGTGGCCTAATCACCAATGGTAAATGATAGCAAACATCAAATGTGCATCAACAGATGAACTAAAGTATCGAAGTACACACAAATTGGTATTACTTATTTTAACAATACTAAAGTAATTTTCACTAAATGTTGGAAAATATTTATCTTAGATTACAGTCAGGAGCCTAATTTTTAGTAAATATGTTAGTTCGTTTATGCATTAAATTAGTGATGTTTTTTCTTTATCACATTCGAAACAGATAGATAGATAGATAGATAGATAGATAGATAGATAGATAGATAGATAGATGCATTTCCTCAAACTAAAACAAAAATCCAACTTATAAAATTAATACCACACATCTGCTCCATTGTATTAAAAAGTCCAGAGGGAACACATACCAACTACTTCAACACAAGACACAACTGAAGTAAACGATGCCATATTGTCAGTTTGTAAGTCAAACATCCCTCTTGGTTCATTTTTTGAGTGTGTCATTCTTCCCCTCTTCATGTTTGAGTTAGTGTGGTGGCTCTCTGCCCTCCGGCCTCTCGTCTGAGGGGAATTGCTTCCTCCTTGGCCCCAGGCTGCCCCTCCAGAAGTCCCCTGTAAACCTCACAGATAAACTGCACACACAGAGGACCCAGTTTTTAGTATCTGAAATTAGAGTTCAGTGCACACAGTGTGTTTGTATTGCTGTCTGATAGAGAAGGTCTGTTTTTGAAGGGTGATAAAAGACATAATCAAACTCAGTAATTATTTTTGGGACTTTGATTATAACTTAACTGTAACCAAAGTGCTATAATTTCCCAAAGAGACTGGGGTAAGACTATTCAACATTTGTGTTTATGCATTCTGACTGTGAATCAAGTGTGTGAATCAAGTCAAATACAGTGGTAAAACACCTTGCCTTTAAGTTGAGGAAGAGTAATAGTCCTCTCCAACTCACTCACTGCAAATGAATTCAGGACCCAAATAATCAGGCTCGCTCGTCACTATGAAAAGCATGAATATTTACACGGCTAAAGGAGGCATGGCGTATCAGAGAGAGTAACAAGGCATCAGCCCTTTAGATCTCTCATTGTTTTCTCTCCACCAACAAGCCCCCTTACCCAGATCATATTTGGAAACAGTGGTACACGTCCCCCAGGACGCCAATCTCCTTTGCTGGCTGCTTAATTTGAATTGATGGGGTGAACGCGTCTGAGTCTTTGTTCGCCGTATATTCTAGGCTCGCAATATTTGCATTTCCGTAACAACAAAGACAATGTGTGTCAAGATTTCTCATTACAGGGCGCTACACAGGTTAGAAAAGTTCTAAAAATTCAAGTGAGCCAGAAGGGTTTTATACAATCAATTAAAGTTGACACAAATTGTAATGGAATGGTTGCTACGTCGTTTCCTGTCTTCTCTGTCTTGACTTGTACCGTTACCAGTGAACATGTCAGACTTTCTCTATATTTTGCACTCCCTGCCACGATAACATTGAATTCTGGGAACCTACACATTGTCATTTAATCGTCTTAAAAACAACAAGAGATATGGTCCTAATTCCCACATGTGTAGCTGTGAATATATGGTGTGAACACAAAGGTGCCTATAAGATAACCGTATTCTTCAAAACAACAACAAAGCCAACTCTGCTGTGTTTCAAAATGTGCTTTGTGCTCCTAAAGATCAGAGCTTCTCTCTTTGGTGTGTTCAGGAACTCCACTCCATGCCAAATCCAATTTCAAGAGCCAGAAGAAGGAGGAAGGGGAAAAATGAAGAATCTTGTAAAGACAGAGCAAAAGAGAGAGAGAGAGTGAGAGAGAGAGAGAGAGAGAGAGAGAGAGAGAGGCTTTGGAGAACAGAAACGTCACTCCAGGGTACAGCCATATCTTTGCTAGCACGTGCTACATGTTCTATGCTAAACTGTTCCACCTCAACAAAGTTGCCAGCCTCCAGTTGCCACTGGTAAAACAGAGAAAAATAGCTGCTGGAGCTTGAAAAGCAGCACTTTTGTAAAATACACATGCATTACTCAAAATTGAATTAGATCTGCATTTGTCTTGCAAATTGGAGATAAGAAGCGTAGGCACAATGGACACGATGGTAGCATGTTAGCATGCTAGTACATTATCATTCCCATGAAACTTGCTGCAGATTTGCTGGTGTATTGACTATTAGAAGTATAGTCTATGCTCTGAAACAAGCTTGTTTTGACTCTTATTTTTGCTGAAATCAGTTAAATAACAGCAGATTCAGAATCCCACACAAGAATGTTGAGGTCTGAAGTGAAAAACTTTGGATTAATACATTATTATATAGTGGTTTAATTCTCACAGCTGCCATTTTAGAAAACGACCAGCTATACTTCTAACATTGGAGTATCTAGAGGCATGAGCACTTCTAATAAGAAATATATCCAGTGTAAAGTAATGGAAATGTCCCTAGTTTACTGTATACAGTGTTTCCAGTCCATTTATTTTGGCCAGTACCAACAATGAGGCTGTCTTTATTCTTGGGAGAAATCACACCATATAAATAAAAAGACTGAAGAGACAGGACTGTAGTGTATTTACAGCCACTGTGCTGAACCACAATCTCTCAAAAGGTGCAAGAACCACGATATACCACCACAAACACATCCATACAAAATAGCAGAAGAGGGCTTAAATAAGACTGTCTGAATTTGGCCTGATAAAGCGCTTGCTTCCCCTCGGCTCGCACAGTGGTGGAATACACACCATAAATAAATGCTGCAATTGCATTTTAAGGTGATAAATATTACAGAGCCAAGCAGAACATATTTAAAATACTCACTCGGCTTCCTATGGGGAGATTAAGATCCTCTCTGGTTAAAGATAATCAATTGTTTTTGTTGCACCCCAGCCGGGGCCGGGAACACACTATAATGGACTCTAATAAACGCTTGAGATCTGGCAGCGCTCTGAACGCCATTAATCTACATGTTCTGGAAATGTAACCGATTGTCAAAGGGTTGCCCGTAGATATTCCATCATGCATCCAATTGGCTTTACTCCTCTCCACAATTCATTTGCGGTGTAATGCACCCAATAAAAATGTATTCTGACTGCTCTATTGATTGTGAAATAGCTTAATCTCCACCAGCAGAAAGAGATGAATATCCCCATTTTCTCCACGAGTATTGTTTTACTCCATCCTCATATGAATTATCGCTGTCTAAGAAAGCTGGGGTGTGCTTGGCATGGAGCCCCTTCCCTTTATTGTGCCGTTTTCCTCGGTATTGTTCCATATCAGAGATGAGAGAAGCATCGCAAAGCGCTATAGGGCCTGAAAAAGCTCCTGTGGGAGCTGGATTTACCAAGGCCTGGTGTGTTGTGTGTGTAGGCTTGTATACCATGTGTAGTGTGTGTAGGCTTGCAGTAGGCTTTCTATATTCTGTGGCAGACTGATGAACTGTACATAACTTACTAAAGTGCAGTGGGCTGGTTTAGGGAACAGTAGACTGGTAAAGTCTGTAGTGTGTATACCGTGTGATGTGGGAGGCTGGTGGGGTGTGTGGTAGGCTGCAGTAGTGAATCCAGTAGGCTGATGGTAGTGATGGCAGGCTGGAGTAATATAAGGTTGGCTGATGTAATGAATGTAGTGTTTTGTAGACTGGAATTGTGTCTGCAATGCGTAGTAGACTGCACTAGGATTTTTTAAGTGTGTGGTAGGTTGGTAAACTTTGTAGTAAGCTGATGTATTGATTGTAGTGAGATGAATGCTGTTGTGTGTATAGTCTGGTGCAGGCTGTGGTAAACTGGTGTACTCCACCTGTGAAGACTGATACATTGTGTGGTTAAATGCATAGTAAGCAGCATTAATATGTTCTTATATTGGGTTTTACATTGTTGCTTTTAGTAAGTTTCACAGTGTGATGACACTCATGTAATCAGTGTTAGGCAGAAGGCTTAGCCAACATTTGTTTTATAGACAGGTTTGTGTAGTAGATTGTGTTATCTGTGTTGGGCTAATAGGCACTAGGCTGCTGTAGAGTGTGGTAGGCCAGTGTAATGTGCAGTAAACTACTTTAGACTGTATAGTAAACTCCGGTATTGAGCGTACTGTATGATGTGTGTGGTATGTTAACACACAGTAAGCTGGAGTAGTTTGGAACGTGCAGTGTGGAACTGTACTGCGCTGAGAGGGGATCAGGCTCCTCATTAGTGCTTTACTCCATTATCTGCAGCCATCTAGTGTCTGCTTTGTGTTCTGGAATTTTTTTATACTCTTCTCAAAGCAGCACAGAAATCTCATCATATGTAGAGCTATATGTATATAACACTTCATTTATTACTTAACAGATGAACTCAGTGAGTTATAACATGTCATAAAGTAGCTTTTTCAATTTTTTTCAGCTTATTCAAATCATGAACTAGATAGTCTAGCATTAAATGTGAGAGAAATATATGTAGTGCATATTACACATATATTGTTCCTGAAGATCACTGCCTTGCACCTAGAAATTAGTGTCCAGTAAATGCCACAAGTTATTAATTAAGTACCATGAAAGAATTGATGTTGACATAAAGTTATGTCGACATCAAATGGAATTACAAAAAGCCCAAGGCTTTTAAAGTGTTAATACAAATACAATTTCAGATTCATTTTATGGACTGAAGGCCTGTACTCACACTATATTTGTTTAGTCTTGTTTATGTCTGAGGCAACCATGCAGTATTTTCACATACAGGGGAAAAGTGAAGCAGATGAAAGAAAGAATTATGGGAAGAATGTGTTTACCAGAGCGTGCATGTTGTAGGCTGTGTGTAAGACTCTGAGGCAGAGTTTGGGACAGAGCCTGTGTTTGGGCCCGAAAACACCTGCAATGCTGCAGGGCCAGAGCTCAGCCTGGAGCCCTTCACCTGCACTGACGATCCTCCCTCCTCACACATAGCAGCCAAACCAGGCCTACTGTCAAACACTGCTCCATTAATCAGCACTGCATCAGCACTGCAGGCCTCTATACCACACACAGAGCAGAAAGAGTGGAGTCAGGACACTGCACATCTACTGTCTGCCAAATGTTTTTTTTTTCTTTTTACAACTTTTGTGTATTTAATTGGTGATATTTCATATCTGGGTGACACTGCTGCAGAATATGTAGTGTTCCTGCCAAACGTGCCCAGGGACCTGGTGTTATGGGTTCAAAACCAGCCTCAGGTCACTGTCCGTGAGGGTTTTGATGTGTTCTCCCAGTGTCTGTGTGTGTTTCCTCCTAGTCCAAAAAACACATGCTGGTAGGTGGACTGGCTGTTCAAATGTGTCCATAGGCTTGAGTGAGTGTTGGAATAACTATGTGACGCCCTGCGATTGAATATGTGTTCCTACTTCATGGCTATTCATTCTGGGTGGGCTCCGCACCTACAATATTCAACACAATCAAGCAGTTACAAAAAATTATTCATTTCATTCATTCATTGTCTGTAACCGTTTATCCAGTTCAGGGTCGCAGTGGGTTTGGTGCCTACTCAGAATCACAGGGGGCAAGGCAGGAACACGCCCTGGAGGGGGCGCCAGTCCGTCACACACTCACACCTACGGACACTTTAAAGTCACCAATCCACCTACCAACACGTTTTTGAACCGTGGGAGGAAACCGGAGCACCCGGAGGAAACCCACACGGACACAGGGAGAACACACCAAACTCCAAACAGACAGTCACCCGGAGTGGGACTTCTGGAGCTGTGTGACTGCGACACTACTTGCTGTGCCACAGTGCCACCTTACTAAATATAATGAATGAGTATTTAATATTTTTGTGTCATTTTTGTGTATGCGAGTATATAGTACAAACATTATAAAAAACTTACCATTTATCATTGAACATATTTACAAATTAAGCATTAAACATATTTATATACTTTATAATTATGGCTGATTTATCATGAAAATTCCCACTCCGGGTCTGTTTGGAGTTTGGTGTGTTCTCCCTGTGTCTGTGTGGGTTTCCTCCGGGTGCTCCGGTTTCCTCCCATGGAGGAAAAAAAACCCTCAAGAATATAAATATATATATATATTTTTATGTCAGTCTCTTAAAAGAAACCTACACATTCATTCCTTCAATTTTATTTAAAACCTTATTTTGAAAAGATTCGGTTCGGAGTCCTCATTTGATAGGACAAGCTCAAAAACAAGGAATGAAACAAATATAAGCATTATATATATATATTTAAAGCATTTATTCTATAACAAAACTAACTAATTTTGCCACGTTGCCTCAAAATATGATTCCCTTAAAGCAGTTTCTCTCTGTATCGCTTTTTTTTTTTTTTTTTTACCTTTTTCTTTTGTGTCCCGGTACAGCTTTGTCAGGAGGACCTTTCCTTCTGTTGATGGAGGCAGTTCTCCGTGCTCATTGGTCATTGAATCTTTACAGAGGGCTGTGATTGGCTGAGATTCGTGTCAATCATTTTCTATCCAACGTTTAGGTCCAGTTGTAGAGTTTCTCCTTGCCTGTGTCGGAAACAGACGGCAGCAACCTCTTTGCTTCTGGTTTGCTGTCTCACAAGTAAGTGCTTCAGAAGGCAGTATTTTACATTAAGGTGTTTGTTACGGAGTCACCTTAGAGACAGAAAGCAGAAATATTTCAACACGTTACCAGGACACCGGTACACAGAGTGCTCGACAAAATAATTACAACTTTAAAGATATTGGAGCAGAAACAGGCAGCGAAGACAGCATTCCGCTCGTTTCAGACGAAGCCAATATATTTTGTTGTAACTGTTCTGTTTAACGCACTGTATCTTTTCCATTTTGCCGTATCTTTGTATATAAAGTTAGGGTGACCAGACGTCCTCTTTCACCCGGACATGTCCTCTTTTTTAGACTTAAAAGAACGTCCGGGATTTTGTTTTTCTAGAGCTTACATAGAATTACGAGAAGCATTTCGTTCACAAACTAGTCCCGCCCTCCCCTACTCCGATTGGTTCGCTTGAGTGAGAAGGGGGCGTGGTGAAGTAGCCTAAATTCTTCTGATTGGACGGTCTGACTGTAGCGCTACAGTTATTGGTCGATAACCTTCTCTGTAAACATTTAATTGGTCAGTCTGCACGTCAGTAGTCGTCCACCATTTTACTCAGGACCAAATTTTATATCTACTGAAATAGAATACTAAGAGGTGTATCAAAGTGTAACTTTGCCTGTGTGTTGAATCTTTCATGATATGATTGTGGAGAGTGTTTTACTCATACAAGAAATATGATGAAGGTATTATGATTAATACTAGCTATATTAGTGATGTGAATATATGTTTCGCATTATAAGTTATTTTATTCGAAAGGGATGTATAGACTTAAGGATTTAGATATAACCTGCATCGGATGTACGACTGGGCATTTTTTTTTTTATGTTTACACCTGTTTGCTTCATGCATCTGGAGATTCACTTATACATTTTAAATCAGATTCACTCAAACCACTTCAGGAAGCAGTGTAAGATAAATTTAAGCCAGTGTAAATGTAAATACATCCATTTCTCCAGCCCATTTTCAGCATTGCTTCTTGTACCTAGCAGTGTCTTAGATCAGTGGTATTGAGACTTTTCTACTAGCAAGGACGCATTCTGTGAACAAGATGACACAGCACATTTTTAAATTGATATGGATTAGAGAAGTTGCTTAATGCCAAAAATATAAATGTAAACCCATATTTATCAGTCAAATACCCAGCCAATACAGTACATCACTGTTCCCATTCACATTTGTCTTGCTAATGTATTGTATTTGGTAAATATTTATTGCTTGTCTTATGGAACAGCCAGATTTAATAATAGCAGATATTAATTAGGGCTTCGCTGCAGTGCTGATCTACACTGGGTATGTTTTACACTATGCATACATGCAAGCTTAATAAATGAGGATGCAATACTGAAAGGCTCTTGAGAGTCTAAGGGAAACCTGTTGTTGCGTGGGCCACACCGGATAGTGAAATCATCCACTTAAGATCAGTAAATAACAATGACCAAATGGGTGTAAAGTTCAGAAAGGCTGCTTTGCAATTCGACACTGTTTTGGAAGTGCCACTTCCTCCGTCTGCCCAGCGCTCGGCGCAGGCTGGATTAACTTTTTTTCTCCTCACTGATGCTTGAGTGCAAAGCCAGTCAAAACAAAGCTTAGCACATAGACAGAATTCCCTCACAAGTCAGTCTTATCCACACTGATTCGAGCCATGAGGAAGCGAATGAAAAACTAATTAAAAGAAAATATGTGTTAAGCTCCGCAGTGTCTGGGTTTATACTGTACACACAGGGCTGTGTCAGACATTTGTAACCTAATTCTGTTATGTTTCAATTAACGGCATAACTGAGGAGAGTCTGCGGCAGGGTTAGGCAAACACGGCGTCGCGCGTACACACGCTCGAGGTGTAAGACGGATCAGGAAAAAAACATTCAACTCGCTATCTCCTGCTCTCACTCACTGCCTCTTTAATTAAATCTAAGCCTGCACCAAACAGAGCATGTGAAGCTTTCGTTGTTTGTGCGCTGGACTTCAGTCCCTCAAGTCCAAGGGTCATCAAAAAGTCACCTTTGACAGCCACCTAAATGATTTGCACATGAGCATATGAAAGTGATTAGGTTGGTTTGTGTTTTAACTTGAGAAACTGATGCAATCTTTAGCAAGATATGTGTTATAGTGTCTTTGTATGTTTTTGAGTGTTAACTTTTTCAAGTTTTTCATACTGCATTTATATTAAATAAATCTATTTTAGCACAAATAAGAGGAGGGGAAAAATATATATATATATATATAATGCATATATATTTTTTACCATGTTTTATATATATAACAGCTTAATAAGCATTAAAAATGCTTGATAAAATTGCAATTATATTGGTATCAGCAGGTAAAGCCCTATATAAATAATATCTAAGTTTATAAATATATATACACACTTATAAAGATTTGACCAATATTTCAAGCAGAGATTTTTTTGCAGTCTGCAAAAGCACACCATTTAGACAAGTCAAGACATCAAAATGTGTATCACTCTGTCTTTTATTCCAGGTACATTTGTCTACAATTTATTTCTAATTTTTTGAATGTACGTAACGACATTGGCTAATATCTGCATGTTAAACAGCGTTCCAATAATAAGCAAAATGTCCACTTTACAATCTGTTGTCACTCCTCTCTTCAGTCAATGTGTAGTCTCTTACAAGTGGTCTGATGCTGACCCATTATTATTTGGCTGGTGGACCATTCACAGCCCGGCAGTGACAGTGTGGTAACGTCAGTGTAGTTGCGTATGTAGAGCTGGTATCAGTGTATCAGGTACAATGGTGTTGCTGACATTTTTACACACATCAGTGTTACTGCTGGGCTGAGAGTGGTCCACCATCTAAAAAAAATATCCAGCCAACAGCGACTGCGATGAGAAACTGAACAGTGCGTGAGGAATAGAGAAGAATACCACAAGTTGCGCATCAGCTGATAAACCACTGTTTTTCATCATAGAAAAGTTAAAATTCATAACTGGAAATAATGGTTAGTGATTGGTTCATTTTAAACCAGATGAAGTGTATCAGATAAGCCTTATGCTGTGTTTAGATAACCTTTTGGACAAGACAGGATATGAGCGGGGCCACCAAAAACTCAATTAGGTAGAAATGAGAGAGATAGGGTGCATTAAGGAGACCCAGAAACACATTTGTATTCGGTGATGTCTCTTAAAGCAAACACAGTGGCTTCCAGTTTCTCGCACTTTTAACACTCATTAACTTCTTTAGTTGATGTGGTAAACCCTTTCTATCAAACACTATGCACAACAATTATGGAGGTGAATACGTATTTATATAATACCACACTAACAACACCATCACATGAAGTTGGTTTCTATAAATCATTTAGGAGCCACGCTCTTGTGCTACTCTCCGTCACATGTGGACTCTTTTTACAGCAAAGTGCCACAGGCTGCAGTGAACCCAGACGAATTTCGATATATGTATAACTCTTTTAACCCAACGATTATTTGACGTTGGCTCTGAGATTGACTCCAGTGATTGGCAGAGCCCGTTTTAGCATACCAAGCCACTGTTTCACTAGCTGTAGCAATAAATCACACCAGCATGCATGCGCACGCATGCACATGCAGTTAGCCATGTGGCCGATCATTCTGCAGTCCCGTCAGTGCTCTGGGCCTTATACGGAGGAGATAAATGTGATTTAAATTAATAGGCAGTCCTAAATAACTCCTCAGCTGGTAAACGACGCATTTATCAGATACAGACAGCCAATGTGCCTTGATTCATGGGGCCCCTTACGACATGAAGGGTGCCTACAAAAATTGTTATTACTTTTTAATAAAGTGTAGCAGGCAGTCGTCAGTCATTTATCAGAGAGGGGGCCCCGCTCGGGTGGACGAGGGAGAGGATCCAGGGTTGTAGCAAAGCCGGGACATGAAATATGACTCCCTGATGGAGAAAAAAAAAAATCACTAGGACAGAGAAATTGGCCTCTCTTTACAGGACCTATGGTGGGATCCATACAGCTTTAAAACAGTACGCAACTTTGTTGTGGTTGTCTGAATTGTGTTTTGTTGAGTTTGTTGTGACGATATAAAAAAAAAATAATAATTAATGAATGAATAAATAAATAATGAAATGTACATAAAAAATACATATTAAATATTGAATAAAATAAAATAAAAAAATATTGTGACTGATAAAAGGTACAGAGTCCAGATGAAATCTGACTACACATAGACCTTAATGTATTAATATATAAGATTGACTATTAATATATAGTCTGTGAAAGTACGCAAAAGCTGTTGTAATTGTGTTACAAAATACACATCGAAGAAGCTCAAAGGAAAAGCAAATCCAGTTTATTCCAGAGGGAATGCGAGACAAAGACGGGGACAGTCAGGAGTCTTGGGGCCAGCTAATTGTCTGCCTCCACCCTTCTGCATTGGCAGAAATAAACAGATGAACCCTCTAATTTCACCAACAAATAAGAGCAAGCCCTTTCATTTCAGTGGCCTGGTGAACAACCCGACCTCACCCCCCACCCACAGCCCCACGTGTATTGGCCAACGTTAAGCCTCACACACAGGTAACAGTCAATCCATTAACCTTTGCTTTTAGCTCAGGCTCCGTGTCACCACATAACACCCCCCCCCCACACACACACACACACACACACACATGCGTACACACACACACCCCTCCCACCCAACTCCAACGCTTTTAATACATTTTTCTTAATAGTTGCTCAGCCGCGACTGAAAAGGGCAACTCAGCTCCTCTTGACATTGACTCTGCCATTGTAATAATAAGCTCTCCCCTCTCCTTATAGCATTAACAATAGACCATCAGCAGCCGGCCCGCACCCCTCCTCCTCTCCACTCCTCCTCCGCTCTCCTCCTCCGGCATCGATGGCTGTCGGCGGCCATTTTCAGAGAGGTAATATGAAAGGGCTTCTGAAGGCAGGGGTCATGTTAAATTGTAACGCAAATGTTATTCCTCAATTATCCAACTGGGGTAAATGTCAACGGCTTCAGGGGGAAGAAATCTCTCTCTCTCACACACACACACACACACACACTCTCTCTCTCATTCCTCTCTCTGAATCTATTCCAGTGCATGTGTATGCACTGCTCTGTGTCATGAAGAAGTCAAGTAAGCATTCTCTTAACCTTCACTCATTTACTTCTTCTCTCTCTTGTTTTCTGTCTCTTTTTTTTTTTACTTGTATGTGTGTGTGTGTGTGTGTGTTTGCACACATTTACTGCTCTGTGGTCCCAAGAAGTCAAGCAAGCATGAACCCTAAGTCATATCTGCTCTTTCTTTCTTATTCTCTCTTTCACACACACCTCCACTCTTTCTTATATCGTGTTGAACTCATTGGCTCTGACCTCCATCCATGAGCCGATCAACCCTAAAGTCTCGACCCCATCCTCCGCGTTCTCAGGGCCTGCTCAGGACCCGACTGGGCCTGACACGCTCGGGCCAGTCTGCTGACCGCGGATATTAGACGTGCAGTCGCATTCCTCCGGTGGATGCACAGTGTGGTACTCGGTGCCATAGCGGCTTTAATGAAAAAGCCCCAGGATGATTGGCAGCTGAATAGCTTAACTAACAAAGGCTGGATAAGGAGGTGGGGGTGATGGGTGAGAGAGGAGGTCAGGAGTAGAAGAGACTGCCCTGGGACTTCTTCCCCCAGCGCTTTTGGATATTACCACGCTAGCACATTTATATTTGCAATAACAAATTGACTTGAATTGGGCTAAGTGGAGATCAGGACCCAGCCGGGGTTTTAGAATGAGCCCTAGACAGAAGAAAAGAAAATGTTGGGTTACTACCACAAACACACGTGCTGCTGACTCTCTCTCTCTCTGACACACACTCACACACGCACACTCACTTATACACAGTCACGCCATCCTTAACTTACAATTGCAGGTTGGTTAAAGGCCCAGGTGCCAGGAGAAAGCATTTTTCCTTTAAATATGGCAGTGTTTTATGACAGATGTCATGCTCAGTGGGAGGTTTATGTTTTACGCCACTTTCCCTCCATGTTAGATAGACGCTAGAGACCCTCCTATGGGTCCGGTATAATACATTAAAATCAAAATACATAGAAGCAAAAAATAGAAACTGAATGATTATATCAATAGTTATGGTACAATTCAAATTGCAATATTAAATATAAAAATATTCAAGAGGCTCTGGCTTCTCTTCCCACCTCCAAACAACTGAACTGAACACAATAACACTGTTCCGTTTGTGTTTTAATAAAAATAATAAAAGTAAATTTTACAACGATATCAGGGCATCCCCTGCCCCTCTTTATTAACTTCTCTTACTAATATTGACGTTGCTATCAGTGTCATTATTGAATTATTAGTGCCATTGTCATGGGCACAAAACCCGTGGTGAGATGAGGCCTTTGCTCCGAAGCGCAAATCTGCTTTTATTCCACATCCCTCCTTATCGGACCGCCGTGTCGTAGCCGCTGTCAGGCTCCGTCCTCATGGAAAGCTGCCGATGCTATCCGCTTATCGGCGTAATAAAACTAAAGTGCTGGGCAGGAAATTGAAAGTGTAGTTGGACAGGAAATAACTGCGCTCTGTCATAATCTACAGCCCAGAACATGTGTTCATCCACACTCTGTCACCCTATCTGATGCCGCCTGCTTTGTGGTCAGCCGTTCCCGCCTCATCAAACCCGCGCTGCCACGTGAGCCTTCCTGCGCTCGGTCAGCACTCTCTCAGTCCTGCACTTGTCCGCGTCGCCGTATTCACCATCAATCTCAGCAAATTGCACAGAGGCTCAAGGTCTGGTGACACGCGGCACAGTGCACTGTGAATTATGCTGTGGAAAGCAAGAACTGCAAGCAATGCTGCTATTGTCCAATATCTTATATGATTAAATCTAATAATCTCAATTAAGTTGGTAATTATTAATGCATTATGACACCATCCTTTCTCATCTGTGGGATTACATGTGAGAGCATGTCTCTGTGTGTGAATGAGGATGAGTTACTATTATTTAAGTAGAATGTATGTTACTATATTAACACTATATATTTGTATTCATCTCTCTCTCTCTCTTTCTCTCTCTCTGATGCAGCCTTCTGGGTAATGAGTGGCTCTTTGGCTCCGCCTCCTCTGAGGGGTTGGTTTGGTGAGGTGTGTGTCACTCATTTACTCATTTGCATAGGAAAGGGGGAGGAGAGATAGGAGGTGTAGATGACACAAGGCCGCCCTCTGTCTGAAAGAGGAGAGAATGCCTTATTCACTCCTTTTTCTTCTGTGTATCTCACCATTCCTGATCTGTTGACTTCATACCATCAACCTGAAGTGTTTTGCCTTTAGATCAAAACCCATAAGAACTGATAGAAGTGTAAAATAATATTTTAACCTCTTGTGTACCAGTAGTGAAACAAATCATTTTTAAAGTAAACGCTGTAGTATTTGCTGATATCAGATATCAGTTTAAGAAGGAACTTTACCCTATTGTGATACACAAGCGTGTGAACACCTTCCCTTCATCCCCTGTGGATATATCCCCTCTTCTTTTAAACCAGCCCATTATGCGCTGTTCCTGACGCCTGCTCTCGTCCATGTGCCTCGGCCTTCTCTGTTATAATTGGCTCTCAGTATCTAAGAAAGTGTAAGAGAAGGAGACGAAAGTGACACAGAAAGAGAATGTCTCATTTGCATTAACTTCATTACTGGCCCTTCTGAGCTATATTTAACCAAGGCTTGGCCACAGAACACAAGAGCTTATGGAGAAGTGGCAAGTACTTGCCCCAACCTCCCCCCCACCCCTCAGCAAACTCGGCAATTGCCCTGAACAGCCACCCTCCCCTTACCACCCCTTAATTCTAATTGATGTAAATAGAGGAGAAAATAAAACAGTGAATTTGGGAGTGCTGACCTTGTTATACGAGGTGGCTGACCCCAATTAATCAAAGATTCCTTCAAGATGCTTCAAGCTAATAAATGCTTGTGCGAATCAGATGTGTGGTGGAAGCAGACTCTCCGGCGATTGAGCAAGTGGACGAGATTAAAGCAGTGCATGAGCGGGGAGAGAGCTCCTAGCTCACCCACCCACGTAAGTGCGTTAAAAGCCTGGACAGTCTAGAGGCTGATTGAAAAAAAGAAAAAAAAAGAGAGAGAGAGAGAGAGACATTGGCTTTTTTTTAATGACCGTTTAAACATTTTACTGCAAATTGCATGTCAAATTACCCTTGAAGCAAAAAAGACCCGTAATGATCTATTAAGCTCACTCCTTTTCTGTGTAAATAGTCATTTTCATTCTAATCCCGATGTCATATAAGTCACTGGGGATTTTTTTGGGGGGTTATGAAATAAATTGTTTTTGCAACAAAAGAGATTAGTTAAATGGTATTAGCAGTAGCCATGCACAGATTAACTCCAGCTCCTTTCCAAATTTAAATAAGACATTCGCACCCTCTCATTCTTGTTTAGGGACAGCCTTAGGACGATATAAATAATTTAAAAAAAGCAACCAAAGCTTATTAGGAAATAATACAAAATAGAACTCTCGACGTTAAGGTTAACACATTTAATTATTAATTACATTGAGTCAAAATATGGAATCCCCTTTTTGTTTTCGTCCTTTCCTTTCCTTGTGTTGGACTTTTTGTCCTGTGAAGTCAGCGTGTGAACACTGTGGCCACTGGTTTCAGCAGATATTTATCATTTTTTTGTTAGTACGGCAGGCTTCAGCGTTTTAAGCAGGTATAATTTACATCCAAATATAGACCATGGTGTACCTGATTTATGTATTTATATTTTTCATGTAAAACATTGTTTGTATGTATTGAAGAACATATTAGTTACTGTGGGAAATAAGAAGGGTTCAACCACTGTCTGAAAGTGATGAACTGTGGGCTGTGTTGACTGTAAACAGTCCTACACTTACTGAAATCTTTCAGAACAAGTCAGACAAAACGGCAGTTCAAAGCATGGCACAAAAACAGACATGAAACCCAAGCAGGCGGAGTGCTCTTTGAAAAATTAATGAAGCTCCCTGCATACGTTCCGGGCCTTGTAATACACCGCGATTAGCAGCACTTTTATTAGCCAGTGCCTCTTCGTCAGGCGAAGCAGAGGGCTGAGGTGAGACGAGGCAGTGTCGGTCACACAAGCCTCTTTTAGCTGCGTCCATCGGCACCGTCACGTCAGCACGGTGTGGGCTAGGCTTACACCTCATCCAAATAGCCATGAAGATCACAGTGACCCTGCAGAACACTGCGCCACATCGAGGCCAAACAGTCACTCGATCCCAGGTAACCTGACCCTCATGAAAGAATCAGAAGCAGAGAAGACAGAGAGAGGGAGAGACCGGGCAGGAAAAGATGCCAAAATAGGGGTGGAAAAAAAAAAAGCAGTAAACATACAAGCCAGGTACAGGACAGAAACATGCGACTGCTGGGCTCAGTAATGAAATGAATTTGTCACGCCATTGTCGTGAACAAAAGGCCTAATTGAAACCAACCTGTCCCTTGCCTGCTTTTGGCACATTAACCATTCTGAGAGATATGCTGATTCTTACTTAGTCTGAATTATTTAAGTGCTGGACGTCTCTGCAGAGTACAGGCAAACAAAAGAGGCTAGTATGCTTGGCTCTTTGGTACTTGCTGACGTTAAAGTGATAAGCAAATGAGATTAAAAGATTGCTTTTTTACAACTGTCAACCAGTTTGGTCACTTTGGCCTTGGTTAGCTTTTTTATACTACTTTACACATTTGGCTAGCATCGAATTTTATTGACAGTGTTGTGTAGATCCATTGACTGAATATAAATGTGTGTGTGTCGGTGGGGGATTGGTGGGAGCTGGAATAACAGTCTCAACCATATTTTAGTGTGCTGACATATTTTCTGTACCAAAGATGTGCCAGGGATTTTTGTGTTGCATTCGTGGACTCTTTAGAATCTTAAATTCTGACATTTTCATTGAGGTTCTTCCCTAGTTTGGCTTAAAAAAGTTTGGAGAAATTGTATTGTCACAAATAGGGATGCACCAATCTGACTTTTTCCATTCCGATACCGATAAAATACATAAATATGTTCAACCGATACCATTTTTGAATTAATACATTTCGTATTTGGGGAGATTTAAACATGTACTGAATTGCTATATATTTGTCACTAAAATATACTCTTGTGCAGGACCTTGGTGCAGAATTCTTTTTTACACAGATTGGTCGCATGGATCAGCCTAATTATGTGATACCTGATCCAGTTAATTTGGTTAATAAAGCGACTGATATCCGATCCTAATTTCAGATCGGTGCAGCCCTTTTCTCAAACACTAAACACTAGCTTTGAACTTTTCAGCTGCAGAGAAGTTTTGAAGTTCTTAATCTCTGGATTTTTCATTAACTTGTACCAGAGCAATGTTCCAGAAGTTTAAAATAAGACACAGACTATTATTTGGCTTAATTTGCATTCTGATGTTGCTGCAGACTTGCGTTACAACTTCCATCGATGTTAGCAGGCCTTTTGCACCACTATGGCCGCCAGTGCGTCTGCTCCTGCGCAGCGTCTCAGCCTGAGCTCGCAGGATTGATGAGCCGCGCGCTGACAGTTGACATTTACCAAGAGAATCAGCCTGGCACGGCCGATCTGCCAAGCTCACCGCAACAAAGGAGATGCAAGACTCGCCTCATGAAAGGACAAAACAATCCTCTGCACAGCAGTGCTTTGTTTCCATGGCTGGATGCCAGCTCCTAGCCCATTCGCTGCCTTTCCTGAAAACAAACTCATCAATGTTTCGCAGAACGTCTCGAGTTTTAGATCACGTCTCAGCATTATTTGTTTTGGGGCACTCTTTTATTTCCTTTTTTTCTTTCTTTTTTTTTCATAACCTGGAGCAAATTCCCGGTGGTTCAGCCGTGCAAACAGAGGCAGCAAGAGCAGCAAGAAAAAAGGTTACTCAGAGGGTTTGCTGGGCAAACATGAACGGATATTGTTTTTGACATCTTGTGAAGTTGTCTCAATCCGGCTCGCCGTTTGGGGAGCGCGGGGTCCATCAGGGTTCCACTCGCGGGCCCTGAAAATTTAATGGGCCCCGGCTTGCAAATGCAGGGCAGTGTGATGTTGTCACCTTGGCATATTTTATCATTGATCAAACATTAGTAGGCAGCTGTTGGAAACTTGTAACTGTCTCATCAGCGGAGGCACAGGGCTCGGAGGCACAAGCACCAGCCTTCTGCCCAGATGCTTCCTCTTGCATTCATTTGCCCCCTTTTTTTTTTACTGCATGTCTTCTTGTGTGTATGTATAAAATTTGTTTGTGTATGTGTGTGTGTGTGTGTGTGTGTGTATGAGAGAGAGAGAGAGATTGGTTTTCTGTCAAGGTGTGATTTTTCTACTGCATGTCCTTGAGATACAGCTCTGACCAGATATCATGCCACCTCTCGGTTTCAAAGATCATTCATGATACATCAGCACAGACTATTGCTATCAGACTTGCTAAATGGTATAACTTTCCAGCTGAATATTCCATCAGCGTTTACAGTGTTGTTGTTTTTTTTAATATAAACCTTTTTATTAATAGCATTAATGAACTGATGTTTAGAATGATTTAAATCTAGAAATATATATTGAACTACTCCCAGTATTAATTACAGCACACTTTAACATGACTCCAAAGCTATTCATAATATCCTATTTTTGCATTAGATATTAAATAAACAATTATGCAAGAAAAAGGCAACAAATAGTTAATTTTATGCGTTAATTAGTACGAGCTTGGGGCAAACTTGCCTTGAAACGTTTCTTTTTCCCTTGGCTTTAAAAAACAATATGTAAATACAGCACTTGTAGCAGAAGTAATAGCATGTGACATAATTGTCTTTGTGAAAATCCTGCTCCGTAACTCTTAATAGCTCCAGTCTGTTTATTTTTATTTCTTTTATTTATTCATTTATTTATTTATTTGGAGAAATGCATGTGCTGGTCCCCGCTAACCGAGTGCCTTGTTGGCAGTGATTGATCACCCAATATCTAATTAAACCTGATCCGATCGCTTATTATGCAGAGTGGAACAAACAAAACCGAAGTCAACTGTCAGGTCCACATGATTGATGATGCTGCCAATCCGGCTATTGTTTAGTCTAATGTCTTGATGCTTGTAACAACCAGCAAAGCTACCTCGGACAATGCATTCTGTCAGTCTGCACTTGATTTGGCCAGCTTTGGCTTGCCAACGGAAACAGTTTTTTCTTTTTTCCTCCCCCTCTTTTTCTGGGGTGGGAAATGTATAATGGTGGACAGGGGGATATTTGTTGGGTTGTTGGCCCTATTAAACCTGGGGCTCTTTCTCCGCCCTGGGGGCAGGACTGTTTTTAAAGGGGTTGAAAGGGGACAAACCGCTGCTTTGAGACTGTAACACACGGAGTGACAGCTCTGCTCGCACTGCTAAACAAACATTGCTTAGTGTTTTTTTTTTTCTCCCCTAATACTGCAGTGATACAGGTATTAATATTCATTTGCGTGTTTTGCAACCATGACATGATATCACTGGTATAGTATATTAATGACTTTTTTAGAGTGCAGATTTAGATTTTATTTTTCTTCTGTACTGGTATTAAATTATAGCTTTTTCTGAAACTCATTAGTTTTCCAAAGAATAAATCAGTTTGGTGTAATATAATTTAATATAATTTCCCATTTTTTTCAGGGAGTCTCAAACAGTATATCACACAAGAATATAAAATTCAACTGCCCAATGCAAGAACTGCTCAAGTAAAAGTCATTAAAATCCACCACTTTAAAAAAAAAAGGTCATGGCGACCCTCTTAGAAAGTAGAACTTAAAATCTGTTTAGAACAGAGACTGTAAACGGCTGTTTCACATTGTTCTGTTCAGCAAACACAGAACCGTAGATGAGAAATCGACATGATTATACAAGATAGCTTGAGACGCGTCCATTAGCAAACAGCTTTGACCCCTGGCTAAATAGAGGTTATTCAAAGCCAACATGTTCACAAGGTGTTGGAAATTGTAACTTTAATGTATCTTGAGATTCTCAACATCTGATCTCAGTGTCAGCTGCCTGTAGGCTTTTAAAAAAAGGGGAGTGCAGGTGTGTGTTGTATTCTTTTTGAAAATGAAAGAAGGACTCGACATATCTCAAACAACCAAGCTCTGACACTGGGCAGCATTAATCAAAACTTTTTTTTTCTCATTTCCTCAAGAATTAATCATTAAATAATTAATTTTTCAGCTTCAGGCAGCAGTCAAAGTGGGCCTTGTGCTTTCCTGCTGCTAAAAATTTGTCCTTGTCTGTGGACTAGATTGATATATTTATTATTTATCAGATTAATCATGGCTAGGATCTAGGCCCGGCTCATCCAGCTCTATTCAATAGTGTGTGCGCGCGTGATAGGGATGGGACAAGCAGCTGCAAATGGTGATTATAAAGACTGGTCAGCAGCTCAGCAGAAGGATGGACACATCAGCACAATTGAAAGACGGTGGCTTTGCCCTGAAGCACTTTTTTTAACCAGGCAGGCCTGTGGAAGAGAGCTAGAGGGGGAGGCGTTGTCATTGATCAGATGCCTCTGAAGAGGTTGGCAAAGGTCCTGAGGTCATCTCTGTTTACGGAAAGGTCTTGAGAACACTCAAAGGACAGAGCAGTGAAGTGTCAGGTGCCTACACCCCCAGCAAAAAGTGCTGGAGTACAAAGCTAAATCGAACATGTTTCAGCTCCCTTCATATTTCCATGCCTCCTCCAAACTGACAGTTGTGGCACACATTAATTGACAGAGTGCCCCAGAGCATTTGAGTGTCCCTGTACCCAGCTGTTATCATCAATGAGCAATATTAAAAAAAAATCATTGCTAAAAATGGACCCACATTCATCCATCGCAAATTAAATATTACCACATACAATTCTAATAAACTTTCAAACATTTCTACCTTAGGTTTTGATTGACAAACCTCTTAGCCAAGCAATTGTTTCTTCATGTTCCTACGTCCGGCAGTCTAAAGGAAACTTTGGTAGAGCTCTAAGGGATAATTTGACAGTATTATACCACTAATACATTTTCCAAAGCTCATTTGCAAGCTATTACAAAATGGTGGTTCAGAGGTTAGCTAAACATACTCTACTGTATTTGCTACATACAATTATTCCAATTAGATGCATATTGATGAGTAATGTTTCAGAAAATTACCTGATTCATTTCCCTTAACCTGGCTGCTAATAAGATTAAATGTATACATTAAAAAATAAAAGGACTATACAGTGCTCATGACTGTGATTAAAAAACACTGTGTAGAAAGTTCACACTGGTTCCATCCATTAAAGTTTGCTAAAAGACTTATATTTAGACAACATACCTCACCATTGCTTTGATTACCTGTATTGTTAGTTTAACCATTAGCTCCTCTAAAAGTGTTTTTGCCATAGCCTTAGACCCCTCCTTAAAAGAAAAGTAACCCTGCTCTTTTTTCATTGCAAAATAATTTGAATAATTCCCTAATTTGATTAATGTAACTTCCCAGCGTCTGTATTTGTTGTTGTCCATTTTAAATTGGCCACAATGGTTTCTTCTCACTTCTCAAGCATGAAACTTTGCACTCAATGTCTTATGAAGTTAATTTATCTTTGAATGAAACATATATTCATCTCTGCTTCAAAATTTCCTTCAGTCATTTAACTAAAGTGCAGTTATGCTGCCAAATGTACTGAACCGTATGTCACCCACGGCAACAGTAACTAAGAGAACCATGATTTCTGCCAATTGTGAATTATCTGCTGATATGAAAACGATTCTGATGTCATAACACTTGACTACTAATGTTTCCCAAACCACATAGACATATTTTTTAAGAGTACTTAACAAGCGTGTGATGAACTATTGCTTTAAGCTGATTACCGACTTGAAATGTTCCTTTGATTCGCCCTAAAAGTTGTCGAGGAGACTATTTGCAAACGGCTGTCAATCCAGCCACGTATCAGCAAACATGGACCAGAAACAACAACAGCAGTGTCTTACACAGAGGCCAAAACAGGACATAGTGAGGCACTCTCCTGAATGTTAACACTCCCAGAACAGCACAGCATTCTCCACTGAGGGCCTTGGAGCAGGGAGCATGAAAAGGAATGATGGGAAAAGCAGGACGAGCCAAGACCTGTGCCATAAGAAGTGGAGAAAATAGCTGCAACATTCAGTCTAGATGAAAAGGGAACAAAACTAAACTAAATGAATGACTAAATTGTACAAGCTATGTTTGAGACTGCATAACATAAATGTGTACTGGCTGTTTTCTCAAGGTTCTGCCGTCAGTTCTACTGAGACATCAGCCTAAATTAGCCCACAGGGTTATGTTGGAAATTCTGACTGTACCTCAAAATATATGACACTAGCGTCAAATGATCCATATCTCACCTGATATGAAGTGAAATGAAATGTTCACTGTGCTCTCTGAAACAGGCGAAGGCAGGTTTTGTAAAAACGTGAAGCAAATAAAGTTGCAAGATATTTTATCATGGAAGAGAGTTATTAACCAGAGAAATGTGTTTATGTAGTTATGGAGATCTATTCTATATAATAACCACATTAACTAATGAATATTTGCTGTTTATTGTGATCTTTAGATACATAAGCATCATATGTGTCATACATCAGATTTTTTTTTTTGCCAATTCTTAAAATTGTGTTGACTTCTTATCGTGGTATATTCTAATATTCAGGAACTACCGTGAAGTCGTCAATTGCCCGATTACACAATGTCCTCATGTGCCCTGTACCATTATTTTACTGTGTACGTTATCACTGTGAAGAAATTGACTCTTCTTGAAATTGTTTGTTTGAAAAACGTGGAGCAAGGCCTCTTCATTACTGCACACTACAGTCTGCATTGTGATTTTTCTATGAGATGATCCAGAAGTCCCTTTCTGCTGCCTTCAGCAGCATTCGTTCGCACCGAATTGTCATCTGAAATCAGTGATGCATAAACTACGAGGGACGTCGAACGAGCAAGCGGATCTGCCATTACCTCCTCATAGATTACAGTCGGGCAGCCTTTGTGATTCAACACAGCCGGGCATGCTGGTTAAACGCCTGCTTTCATTCCAGGCTACCAGCTCTGCGGCTGCGAGTGTCGGCTCGCGACTCGCGCTCGGTCGGAGCGGCCACGTGTTAATTGAAGCATCGAGAGTGAAATTGGCGCAGAGCTCTCTCCACCTTTTATCCCACCGTGTATCTGGCGAATAGATCTGGCCGACAGTCGTACGGGGGGAGCGGGGTGTAATTGTACATCACACCAGATATTAAGATGAGAATGCGAGAGGGCGCCCTGTCGCATCTGCACGTCCGCCAGGCAATCAAACCGGGTCCGTGTCAGTGTGAAAAACCCATTTGTGTTCAGAAACAAAACATTCCCTCCCTCCCCACCACCATCCACCCCCTCTTTTTTTCCCTCATAATGGGCTAGAGAGACCCGCTTATCGCCAGCCATGCAAAGCCAGACCTCATCAAGGGTGCCGCATTCGCAACGTGACCGCGCTGCTGCTCTTTAGTTGGGGGGAGAAAAGAAAAATCAAAAGTGGATCCTGCTTTTATTCCCCCACCAAACGTGTAAGAACCCATTTCAAGAGCCGATTCCGACCTTCCGATCCTCCGGGACCAAACCTTTGACATAAAGTCATATTGTGTTTGGAGTTTTAGTCCCTAAATTTGTCCATCAATTATTTAGAGGCGGCAGCAATTGTATAAGTGTAGGAAATTACGAGAGGGCTGCTATTTTCTCTCAGGCAGAAAGAATGTGATACAGCGGGCTACATCCCCACCTAATGCGCCGGCTCTCTGTCCGAGGGGCCAGAATAATTTATGCATTAGAGAAAACAGCGGCCCGAGCCAGGGGGAGGCTAGACACATTATTTTAAACCTTTCATAACACGCATCAATATTTCATAAGAAATAAATAAAGAATGTCGGGCTTGTTTGGAGGACAGCTGTAGCTCCGCGCTCCAGCGGCTCGGTGCACTCCTGGGACGCCACGCACACCCCGCAGTAAAACCCTCCATTTCTTTTTAATCATCCACTTAGTGCATTGTGGGTAGAGGAGCTGTCAAGGTGAGCCAACAGCTTCTTCGATAGCAAGGCAGCAAGAAAAAGGGCCTTTGTTGCAGTGCATGGTCAACTTTTGTCTCTCCACCCCCCACCATCCTTTTCCATTTTTGCTTTGACCTCACCGTTGGATTTGTCCTTAAGTATGGTGCCTAAGGTTTGCACTAGATCTGGGTAGTATGGGTCACCAAGCATAGATTGGCGCAGCAGTTTGAAAAGCTCAGAGGAAGGCCACAGCAGGACAATGAGGACGGTTCAACTCTTTCCAGGTAAATTTACCCTTCCAGTGTTGGTATGGTCACCTATCAGTTTGTTGGAGGGTACAGTGCCTAGGACAAATAGTCAAATGTTGACTAAGCAGATAATTGATCTGAAACAAACCCAACAAGTAAAAAAAAAGCGGTGTGATTAACACTTGTCTTACATATCTACAACCCCTACACCTTTTATTTTTACAGGAGTTTACAGTCCCTCATCAAGCGCAGTCATGCAATGATGTCATGAAGAGAAGAAAGAGCATACAGAAACATACCATCATACAAAAAAATAAACGTGAATTTCCAGATGAAAAGACTGTGCCGTACTTGAAAACAAATGTGATTAATGGAACAAGCTATACCTCCTTACAAATTACACCATCCGCTAATGCACTTCAGTTCTGGTATCCAGAACACACTGTCCCTTATTAAACATGAAGGTCACTCCACATCAGTTAATATCAGTTGCCTTTTTTTTCAGCTTTCAGAATCACATTCTGTCACCTCTACACATCTAGAATCAAGAACATAAGCTCTCTTCAGCCGCTCCAGTGCTCTCCACATTACATCTACCATGGTGGCCCTTAAGGGGCGAGCCATCACAGCCTTCCCACAGAGAACGAGAGGAATGCTGAAATGCTCAAATTGCCATAAAGTGCATCTCATTCCTCTAATTGCTGCAGATGGAGCGTCCTGATCTTCCCCCGCCCGGTGTGGGAATGAGGGAACAGTAAGGCAGGGGGTGGCGGAGTGCAGCTATGAAGGTGATTGCACAACTGCACCCGAGTGACCATAGAATTCACGCTCGGTTTTAGAGGATTTCAATATATAGAAACTCATATATCATAAAAGGCATTTACTAAACATTGAAGTTTACTTTAAACTGGTGGTCAGTGGAATGTGGAATGGATCCAAGTCTGCCATCATAGCACATTGTAGAATGTTACTGATGTATTATGTTAATGAAGTAATCCATTATATAGTGTTTGTTTTGTCTCTAAATTTGCAATAAGGTTACTTTTGGAGGTTTTGGGGAGAAGGGCATCTAAATCTGTACCAGCTAAATGTAACATGCCAAGTTGTCCTTGGGCCATCAGTTATGTCACTATACCTGCCTTTACTCCGAAGATGACACAGCCAGTTGTACTTGATAGACATTATGGATTGTAAAAGCAGTGGTGTAGACCAAAGGAATCCCATTCAAAAATAGCAATCATGAATTAATACCTTTATAAAGAAAAGCTACATATTAAGCAATTCCTTGTTGAAAATAAATTCTAGCCTATTTGGACATGCCCTCTTCTCCACAGTGATCTGTTATTTGCATGTTAGCCTGATTAGACAGTAGTGATGAGGAGTCAACACAAAAAGAGTGTGAATTGACTCTTGGTAAAATACACTGAGAGTGAAAATGGCTGGAGACAAATTTCTCTCTTCGGTAATTAATATTAACAGGGCTAGAACAGAGGTCATCATGGTGCTGGCTAGATGACGTCCAGTATGCTTTGCTGGGGCAAGAAAACAGTTTTAACAGGTTCTAACCAGAAGTGATTCATGTGTCTCTAAAAAATAAAGGGGGTGGGTGGTTTGTGATGCATCTTACATAGAGTGCAGGCACTTTAGAGTTGTCTTGCTTCCTCATCTAAATCTCAGGACCCGTGTATACGTAAGAACAAAATGGTGTCTGTCATAAAGCACTTTAAGATTGTGCATGTATGTTTGCTTGTTTTTTACCTGAAATGGCTCAGATTTAGTCCATGCTCTGGATTTAAGGGTTAAACTAATTCAAATGCCAAGTCAATCATGGAGATTTCAACAACAGGGCCCCTATGTCCTTTGCCTCTCTTCCTCCACAGCTGGAAAAATCAATGCACCATGCTGAAGAAAAAGTACCGAGGATTGTAGTGACAAGACAAGGCGTAATGCGCTCTTGTAGATTCCCTATCTAGCCAGCAGGATGGCGAATTAAACCTCATTTAGGCCGAGCTGTAGCTGAGTGCTCAGCACAAGCTCCCTCAGGTTGGCCATCACACACCACTTCCATCAATACTTTCTTCCTCTTGCACTTCTTAAAGGTCACGTACTAGAGAGAAAACATAGGCGTCCACTATTTTGCAGTAGTTTGTTCAGGGAGGGACTGCTGCCAGGAGGGATGCATTTACATTGTTTTTTTTTCACCATGTGTAGCTGTAAACATCAGACGTAAAAGGAGTCGGCAAGATGAAGTCTCGGGTGTCTTGCTGTATCCTACTCCCACCACCTCTTTTATGGTTAACATGGTTAAGACTTGAAGATAAAAACAGGCAAATCTCAATCCCTGTGGACACTGTAAAGCTATAAATAGAAAAAAAAGATATATACACTTGTTAAGTGAGATGAACTGAAAGAAGACACCCCACACATATCAGAGCAGAGCTGTTCCATCGACATTAGAAAGTGAGGAGAATCAAATGTGAGCCGACGTTGTCATCTCAACATGCGTATACCTCCAACTGAAGGAGGCCCTGGCGCTGCCCATAACCGATAACTAACGTGTCGCATGTGCAAGCGCTCCACACGCCTCTTCGCATTCTCTCTATGGCATTCACTCTCAAACCCTGAATAGGATGAAATCTTTTTTTGTGTTTGTGCTGACAGAATGTGGCTTTGATTCCACTTGTTCAGATCTCTTTCCCATTCATAACCGGCCTTGTTTAGGCCCTCGCTCCTATAATCTCACAGATACTTCCCTCACTGCCTGGGCAAAATAATTCTTTCTCCTTCCCTGCTTTATCTCCATGTTCCTACAAGCCTGCATGAATAAAGAAGTCATTATCTCCAAGCCCACAATGGCTCCAGACGTCCACATTCAAGATGTTCTATACATGATATATTGATCAATCTGTAGAGACTAATAGCATTCTAATGAATGGAGCGTCGGAAAGCTAATGTATCTGCCTATGCAAAGTGCAAATGAAGCATTCAGTGGTGTAGAGGGTCAGGCCCGGTGAATAATAATTAGCATGGACAACAATAAAAGTCAAGAGGTTCTCCTCTTTTGCTGCAGAACAACGGATGGCTACAGCTATTGACCAGCTGCATGTAATCAAATAGACTTCCGCTAGCATCCTATGCTACAGGAATTTCTCACCAAGGGCATTTTTATCTGGACGGCGAGACTGTGTAAATGCAATTAAAGACAAATTTATATTCATGAGATGACTGGACAGGCATTATATGGCATCAAAATTGCTGCCAAGCAAAGTTGGTATAAATTTTCCCAGAGCATTATGAGCCAGTGATGATGGGTTTGGATGCTTTCTGTACCACACAGTCGTTGTTATGATAGAAGAACTACATTCTGTTCAGTCATTTGGGTAAAACCAGCAATGCATTACTAAAATGCAACCTGTGCTGACTAAGAGCCAGGCTTTCTACCTCCCACTGGAGCTCTAAAGGGTATACAGAGAGAAACGGCCAAAAATCCTGATTAACCCCTCACAGAGTCTATCCTCCCAAGCAGGGACTGGCCAATCTGGCTTCCCTTTTAACATATGTCTTCAAAGAGGAATATTCTGGCCGTTATCTCACCTTTATTGAGCTATTTTTCATACTTTTCTACATGCGCACGCCCTCAGAGAGGGATGTTGGGGGGTGGGGATGAAAGAAGACATACCACTGGCCCAGAAGAACATTATTATGTCCCTCATTTGTTTTGTTATATCAGTGCAATGAGACACAGTGCACAGAGCCCAGCGGAGTATCTGTTACTGACAATACAGGCCGATAAAACCCCCGCATTAGCCCATACGTAACTCCACTGTCACAGGGAGCCCAGGCTCAGCCCGTGGCGAGGGTTTCATCTCTGCCCCGTTATGAATAATGCTAAGTATATTACTCACTGACATGCCAAAATTCCAATTTGGGCGTCGCAACTCTGAGCCCTGGACACAATTTATAACTTTCAATATGCAAGGCTGGGGCAATGCATTAGAGAGATAGGGCTGCGTCGAGGATGCTGTCCCAGTCTGGCCAGGCCGGGATAGGCAGACTCCAATTATGAGCTGAGGCTCACATGTACATGAAGTCTTATGATATTCATGATCATGATGAAGATGGTCTAAATCAGTGTTCAGAAGGATGCACTAACTCACGTTTTTCATGCACATGTATTTGTTGAGCCAAGATGTATTTGGGGTTCAAAAACAGAGCCTATATTTTTGCACTGGATATGAGATTAATGCATCTAACAAGAAAAGACGTAGGCATAGTTGTGCATTGTTTATTGGTGGAGAATAGCCATCTGTTAGCTTCAGTAGCACATTAGCTCCCGTGCAAACCTTTGAAAGGCAAACTTGATTGATGGATTACATTTGATGAAAAATCCTTGAAGGAACACTGGATAAAATTTCATATTTTGCTCCTGGGTTCCCAAGGGGGTGAGGGTAGTATTTCCTCCCTCCCTCTGGAAGTTACCTAGTGCATTTTCTGCAGTGCTGAGTCTGGAGTAGCCACGGTCAGGTCATTGAAGCATGACAGTGATTCTGAAGCTGTCATTTTATAGTAGAAAACACTTGTGTTCCTTTAGGAATTAAGAGATCACCACGTAGATTGTGCTGCATTTCAGCCAAACCTCAGTCAGGCTTTTCTAGACATGGGGGAGACAGTGTGAGGGAGAGAGACACAGAGAGAGATGGGAGTCATGCTAAAAGGATTAAATGGAGAATTAGCTCCTATTTCAGAGGGCTCTCTTTGCTGATCTTGTGAGTTTTTCAGTCAGAGGCCCTTTGCCTCTAAAGCTCAGTGAAGGAGACAAGTTTCAAGGGTTGGGGTGGGGGTTGGCAAGAAGCCTCTCTGTCACTCCTTCAAGTCCAACACAACCAGAGCTGTCCAGGCCTGGGACGGGGAAGACGCAAATCTATGCAAGCCACAATGGAAGCCTGCAAAAATGTCTCGCCTGGAGGTATCAAGTGGTGGAGAAGAAAGGGGGGAGAGAGAGAGAGAGCAAGGAAAGAGACGAACATTTTTGTCAGGGGCCTGCATGGCTCCTTGAATAGATTTGTTAAAGCAGTATGGTTGATTTATGCTAAGCAGAAGCCATACAGGAGGGAAAGGGCCAGCCTTGCCTCGCCTCGCCAGCACATCAGTTTCTAAGCCTCGACCCACACTTTGATGCTTCCTTTAGAGGTGCCCAGTGAAAGCCAACCACCTCCTCTTCTCCTCCTCCCTCTCTCTCTCTCTCTCTCACTCTCTCTCTTTCTGCCTCCCTCCCAACACCACCACCACACCACCTTTTTTTCCCTGTTCTTTTTCTGCCATGCAAAGATAATCAGGTTTATGTAAAGTATGTGTGCTCTTTTGACAGTCTGCGGTAGCTCATTAATTCAATCACACCCAACGCCATTGTTCTGCAAGTGTTTGAAATGCGTATGGGGACTGGGGGCTTTCCTTAATCCTGTCAATCACTGTTAACATTTTTCTCGCTGTTGCCATGGTCAGGGCCAGAGTTCATGAAAACACCGCATATGAGCCAACAAAACAAGAATAAAGACTTATTTGAGGCACTCTTTTTAAAAGGCCATCGACCGTGCACAAAAACACGAGGAGTAAATGTAGACAAGTTTGAACACTATAGTGGCACTGGGGGGGTAGCAGCGAGGGAGAGGAGGGGGCAGCATTTGAAATCCAAACAGGCCCTATAAAAACTTGACCCAGGAGGCTCTGGGAAAAACCTGATGAATCGGCCTCCGGAAGAACAATGTTCTTTCTTCTGTGGCTTCTCCACATGCACAATGGCCACAACATTCAAAACACATGCCAGGAACGGCCATGCGCTGCTGCAAGCCAGCTCCAGGCAGCGAAATAAAGACTATGACTGAAAATCAGCAAGAAGAAAGATTTAAAATTTGTCAATGAACGTAACCTAGTTCAAACTTATTCCTTACACGGTGCCCGAGTTAACCAGCATGCTGACGTCTGTCCTGTCAAATTAGTCCAAAACCTGAAGTCACTGTGCATTACGTATGTCTAATCTCCTAATGATTGAAAGAGCTAGTTGATCCGATAATTCCTTTGCGGTTACAAGATGTACTTGTGTCTGTAAACTTGAAAAGCGAAGAGATTTTTTTGTCTCTCCCAGCATGTGACCTAGTAGCAACAAGACAAACATGGCTGCCATCTAGTTGCCAAACTGTGCGCAACTGCTTTGGCCGACTTGGCCAGATTCCGATTTTGTTTCCTTAGAATCACTCCTCATGCCTGCTTGATTGCCTTAAATAAAGGAGCAGGCTGTGAAGGAAAAAAAAACGCATTTCAGCATCACTCAAAGATTAGCACGTCCCTTACTTGAGCAATGCTGAAACATGAATGGCAAATCCTGAGCTGAGGCAAAATTACCCCTCATAACCTGATTCTGCACACTGATCTCGCAGCAGAAATTGGGAGAGAAAGGACAGATTTAATTCTAGTGGGAGGAAGGAAGAATGGAAAACATGCACGTCTTTCCCCCATTTGCTGGCTAATCTGGAATAAGAATGTAAAATAGGAGAAGATTAAGCCATTGAGGCCGCACTAGCCGCCTACGCATCAGCGCATCCATTCAGCCAATTTAACCGCTGTTTGTTTATTAGCAGCCTCGCGCCTGGTATTAGCCCTTAGCTTATCTCTGCACACACACAGGGGCCCCGCGATCCGGGCCGAGCGTTCAAAGTCCTGATATGCCACGTCTCGTTTGTTTTCACCCGCAGCCCTGACCTTGTTTAAGTGCAGACCATGGGAGACAGGACTTAGCGGACAGCGATACTTATACAAGCTATGTAAACATGCTCGCTCATCCTCCGTCTTTTCCCACTCTGATTGCACAAAGGGCCCCTGGAGCCGCATTGGGAGATTCATCGTGGCTAATCTCCCCTGTTTACCATATATGCACGGCCTATCGCCAGCCAGGGCTCCGTCGTGAGAAATACCTGCGCTCCCTATCAGACAGCCACTGTCATTTCTCTCTCCCACTTCCTCTTTGTCTCCGTGCTCCATATTACTCCAGCTTTAGCGTTAATAGAATCAGCCGCCATATATCTACGTAGGCTAAAGCGTGATGCTATCGAAAAAGCACCGCTATCAGTGCTACATTGAAATTCAGAAACACAAAGACTAAGAAACCAACTGCAGCTTCAAGGAAGGTTTGTGTGCTAGCACCTTGTTTCGCTCGCAAAAGTGGAGAAAATGAGACAAAAGTCTTTGTGACTGGCAGTTTGTAAATGAAAGCGGCAATCAGGGGCTGGAATTAAATGTACAATTAAGCAGCAGTCATGGGCGAAAGAATATTTAGCCGAGTGATTGCCTTCAAATTGACCAGAGAGAGGCAGCGTCCTATGTTAAATAATATTGAAACAGCACAGATGAATTATCCCATTAGAGATTAAGCGGGTTCATGTTGCACCCAACCATAGAATCTCATCGCCTCGGTGTTGGGGAATGGTAAAAGAAAAAAAAAAACAGATGAAGCTCCCAACGCTGTCTTATGGCCTGGACATTGGGAGGCTAGTTAATTAAATTAGCAAGTGCATTTGTCTCCTGCGTTCTCTTATCTCGGGGTGAGGCTTGCAGGGGAGCCGCTACGCTTGTTCACGGTGTCCACCATTTGATTTCGTTTCTCCAGAGCAGCTGTAGCTTTGGGCCTGGTAATGAGAAGGCCATTAGGGGCAGTGGAGCGTGTAGGGCCCAGTGTAGGGGGGTCAGAGGAAGAGAGTGGATGGGGTGTGGAGAGAAGAATACAACACTACACAAAAGTCCATGTCATGGTTGAGAGTTGCCATTGTGAGTAGCCCAAACCTCAAAACCCCCAAATCCCTAGTATCAAATGCTTGTAAGTGGTAATTTTTGTGTGGTAAAAAGTGTTTGCTTACACATTACTTAGTAATCCATGTTTTTTTTGTTTTTTATGCTTGTTACAGCAAAAAAGGAGGCAGCTTTACAGAAGTGCAAGTTTAGACCAAATTGCAGTAGACGCCCAAATATTCAGGGAGAATATAACAATTAGATAAAATGATCTTATCATCCATATCTTAAAACAAAGAATGGCTGCATGCTCCAACTTTTCTGGGACAGTAGCCTTCTCACTTTCATACCGTTATGACTTGTTTGGAGGGAGATTCCACGTTTCCACATTTATGTTGGTGCTTTCGGTAATTTGCGACTCATAGGTTTATACATGGTGTCCTTGAAGCACTGTCCAGTGTGCCAAACTTTTAGCTGTTTATTGTTTATTAATAATGTTTTATCATTGTTTTAGTCCACCTAAATATTTTTAAATTTATTCCCTGTTACATTTTTTTGTCTTGTGCTTGATCTGTTTATTGTTTGTTAATGACATTTTCATTTTTGTTCTGTATAATGTCACTGTCCAATTAAAAACATATACCTCCTTCATATTTTGTAAAAATTACATGCTGAATCAACCAATAGAAATGCTCCAAAATGACCTGGAATAAAACCTATTTACGTTGACTTCCGCTGAATGTTAAGAGGGTTTTTTTCCTTCTTCGGAAAAGCTACTATTTTGGGAGATACATGTTTTTAATTGGACAGTGATGATATGCACAGTGTAAATGAGGTTTGCCCTCACAGTATTTTGAGTTTTGATCAGTTGTGTGTTTCTGTTATTACTGCTATTGCTGCCTCAGGGCTGTCTTTTCCTCGTAAATGTTACCTCACATTAGCCTTACTTGGTTAATAAATAAATTCATGACATAACAGTAGCTGGGAATGAATTTTATCAAGAAAACTACAGAACGTACAATACGGAAGCTGTATTTGAAGAAGAGAACTACAGCAGTGGAGTCATGGCAACAGAGCCCAAGCAGCTGGGCTACAGGGTGCGAGTGAGGAGGGTTTGAAAAGGCAAACGAGGAAAATGCATTAACAGAGTAAAACTAAAATGGTGCAGTTAATAATTAATGAGTTATTAACACATTTAAATAGTTATACATATATGTAGTTACACACCCTGACACTGCCAAAGCTAACGTTCTATATGTGATATAAAAGCAAACAGTCACGCTGTCTTGCCTGGGTTAAGGCCAGCAGGAGTTGAGCACTAACCCCATAAGCATTAGCAAAGGAGCAGAGCCCCATAGCTTGGCCCATCGTGCCTTCTGGGCTCACCCCTGTCATGTCTCGATTACAGCAGAGGCAAGAACAACACCTGCTCCTTCTGAACACACATGCACACCCTCCCTCTCCCCCACTGAAATGTTAAGCCCATATCATTACAATGAGGTTTTAGACAATGAAATGGGGAGTGCCACTCATGACAGTAAAAGCATGATCGATGAGCCTCTATTATTAAATGAAACTAATTCGTGGAAGTAAAATAAAAGCTAATGTCTTATAACCCTCACGTCATCATCATCATCAATATATTTATTGGTGTTGTTGCTGTTAGTTTATTTATACTACAATTTAGCCCTCTATATTGTAATTAAGCCTTTATGTTTAATACTATTACTACTAATAATAGTAATAATAAATGGGTTAAGTTAATAGAGTGTGTTAATGTGTGTATATTGTTTGATTTGACACAGTTAAGCCCAAAAAGCACAGTACGCTGAGGACGGATTTTTAACGTTGTTAGTGTAGACAACCTGAGCTTGCCATGCCACAATGGGAGAAAATCATTTTACTCCTTTAATAAAATCTACACGAGTCTCAACACTGTGTCTCTATCCGGATCCGGCCGAACGCGTCCCTTCCCCAGCACCGAGGTTATTATCACCCCGGCTCCTCGCATGAATATCAAATTTCCGATTGCTCACCCTGATTCACTTCCATGCAAACAAAAGGCCTGCTTCCCTTATTTTCATGTAAATGTCTCTATATAAGAGGAGACAAGTGTAATCAATCATCTTCGTGACAAGGTAGGAGGGCTGCGATTATTGGTGCTTAGTAGCCGAGGGATCATAAAACAGGGAAATTGAAAGTGATATTTAATTGACACTGCCATTTCTGGTGCACGGGGGGCTGAGCAGCTCACCCACCTCCCACAGTGAGGGAGAGAGGGAGAGCGAGGGAGAGAGACAGAATGAGGAGTCCAAACAAATTTCCTCTCAAACTGTGCTCATTCTGAAAGCTCCGAGTGAGTTGTCAATCTCACCACTGACAGCGAAGGAAACAGGGAAAGTTGAGCTGCTGCTCCAACAAACTTTTAAATGTCAGTGCTTCCACTACAGCTGCTGCTCATGCCGTTCAGCACTTCCAAAATGTTACAACAACACAAAACAGGGTTGGCGTAGTTTATAACCGAGGTCGGACTTTAAATCCTAAAAATACATATAAAGCAACAAAAAGTCTTTCGTGATGCCTTTAGTATAAAAGCCTGCAATGGCAATTTTTTGATTCCCTCCATTTAAATCAATTTCTATCTTTATAAAGCTGTACTTTTCCATTTAAATGCACGTCTACACTGAAAATCACTGCTAAGACTGTAAACAAGTAAATGGTGCTACTAAAAAGTGAGAAGGAAATTAAGCCATTGGGGAAGAAAATTATATACACATTTTACACACACTAAGCTGTGTATGTCAGTAATATTCATTCATTCATTCATTATCTGTAACCGCTTATCCAGTTCAGGGTCGCGGTGGGTCCAGAGCCTACCTGGAATCTTTGGGCGCAAGGCGGGAATACACCCTGGAGGGGACGCCAGTCCTTCACAGGGCAACTCACACATTCACTCACACCTACGGACACTTTTGAGTCGCCAATCCACCTACCAACGTGTGTTTTTGGACTGTGGGAGGAAACCAGAGCACCCGGAGGAAACCCACTCAGACACAGGGAGAACACACCAACTCCTCACAGACAGTCACCTGGAGCGGGAATCGAACCCACAACCTCCAGGTCCCTGAAGCTGTGAGACTGCGACTACATATGAACTAGTAAAACTGCTTGAAATGTAATTATTAAGTAGACTACTCTAATGCTTTACAGTCTCCTGGAAATGTTTTGGAGTTTTGTTTTCTCCAGTATCTCCAACTGCGGCCAAAATGAGTAATTTGTAATCTGGCAAACCAACTCAGTACTGCTGTGATTACCATCTTTTAAAATTGTGAAAGAAGATGTATAAAAACAAATTATGGGTAGATTTAAACTTTTGAATGCCACTGTACTGTAGTGTAATGCATGACACTCAGACAAAGCATGTAGATCTAGCATTAAAGAAGTGGAGTCAGGTGCTTATGATTTAGAGCTCTCTGGATGTGACTGTGATCGGACGACAGTAATGATGTTAGCTTCTTCTAATGTCCAGGGCCTGCTGTGTCACTCATTCACACCTGAATCATCTCCTCAGACCCAGAGCCACTTGTCCCCCTTCACCCGACACCCCACACTGACACAACGTCCCGGTCACCCAGCTTCACTGCTGACCCCCGAGATGCTTGGGACGAGTAGAATTGGTGTCAAACAGGCCAGCACTAAAGATTTATAGGCTTCAAGTGCTGATTTGATTGGCTGCCTGGTGCTGTGGAGACACCATTGCCTGCTCAGTTACGAGAGCTGCTGATGCTGGAGCGTCTGGCACGGCCGCCTCCAGACTGCCTCGGCCATTTAAAAGAACATTAATCACTGCCCAGTTTATAAATCAAACCGGTGCAAGCGATTATGAGGTCGCGCCGCCGCAAAAGTACTTAACCAATTGCCAGCCCCTGGAGCCGATCCGTCCTTACTCCTCAGGCCAAACAATTCATCATCATTCTCCTTCCATGGCACAAAGGAACTGACAGAGGGGATGACTGAATGTTAAGCAACGTATGGCCGCGAGAGAGAGAGGCGGGGAGGGAGAAAAGAGAGAGAAGGGGGGGGAGGCAGACATGTCCTCTTCAATTCCCTGACCACATCCACTTAGGCCTCTTAAGGCCCAAAAGGACCCTTTCATTCAGAAGAAATAAGCACCTTCAAATGATTCCATGCTAAACTAAGACAAATGCATTTACGATGGGTTTGTGTGGAGCAAGGCTAACATCCAGCATACATCTCGTTTTATACCTTGGCGGATGGTAATAGAGAGGAAAAGGTCTGAAAGATTCAGCTGCAATCCTAATGCTCTTTTTGTGGATGTATTTAATTACCATTATTTTTTAGAACACACACTTTATATTTTTATACCTTAGTGTGTTATCGCAGGTGAGGTATGCCTCATTATTTATAATCATTTTATATAAACCAGAGAGAACTGCAGTTCCACACAAATACAGATGTTGCCTTTAAGACTGAATAAACATGGCACAGACAGAATATATGATGATTAATATACATATGTGCAAAAGGCTGATAGGTGTAAGTAAGTGTTACAAAATAAATACTATGTCATTAACCGTCGCAAGCCAGATAATAGTTATTCCAATAATCAAGCTGTGACAGACAGCCCCAGGGTTCTCCCTAAGACCACTCAGAGAAACCATGTGAGTCCTCATGTGAGCCACACCAGATATTAGATTATGATAAATGTGGACAGAAGCATCTTCGGAATAAAGCAGTGACAACCTTGAATTTGCCAAAATACATTATTGAGAACTGCTTTTGTGAGACTCGTACAGGACGTTAGAAAAGTGCTTAGAATTAGTCTTGAGACACATCAGTCAAATAAACAGCTGTATAATGATTTGTCAGTCAGTGCTTTGGGTTGAACTGAAGACTAGAAACACCAACTAATCCATCATTTTACACTGTTAGAAAAATGTACTCTCAAGGGTATATTTCTGTACCTTTAGTTATTAAACATAATCATACCTTTTTCTATTGTAATACATTCATTTATTCATTATCTGTAACCGCTTATCCAGTTCAGGGTCGCGGTGGGTCCAGAGCCTACCTGGAATCATTGGGCGCAAGGTGGGAATACACCCTGGAGGGGGCGCCAGTCCTTCACAGGGCAACACAGACACACACACACATTCACTCACATTTGACTCACCTATGGACACTTTTGAGTCGCCAATCCACCTACCAACGTGTGTTTTTGGACTGTGGGAGGAAACCGGAGCACCCGGAGGAAACCCATGTGGACACGGGGAGAACACACAACTCCTCACAGACAGTCACCCAGAGCGGGAATCGAACCCACAACCTCCAGGCCCCTGGAGCTGTGTGCTGCGACACTACCTTCTGCACCACCGTGCCACCCCCTACTGTAATTGTAGAATTTAAAATGTTCATTACACACGCCCCCTTTCATCTCCAGGACTTAGATTGTTCTATTCTTTTACACAGTTCTATTATAAAATATTCACCTCTCTTTCTGTAGAAGAGAACACAACTGAACTTTACCCACCTATTTTACCTTTAAAGATACATTTAAACTGTGTGTATTTTTAGCGACAATAATGTACCTCTACCGTACCGTTTTTATCCCTGAGAGTTTACTTGAAAATAACTTTGTGTCCAAATGCATACGTTGAAAGTGACAAATCATTCATGTATGATTTGTCTAATCACTGAACACAAGGCAAGAGCCCACTCTGGACAGAGCATCAGTCCATCACAGGGTATCACACACTCACCTGTTGAATAAACAATCCACCTACAAATATGCTTTTGGAATGTGGGAGGAGACCAGAGCACCTGGAGGAAACCCACGCTGTCACAGGGAGGACAGACCAGAATATGATCATGAAAGAAATGAACTCTGTAAAATATAGAGAAGAACTGGATAAAGACAGTGATCGTATAAACTACAGTATTCCTGGCTGAGTATGAATGGTACCTATGATGCTTCGGGCTAAGATGTGTTCTGATAACTTGACTATCGTACTTAAGTTTCCAAATTATTACCAGGATCATTAGTAAACTGGTAGTTATTCCCAGTTATAATAATAATATTAAGCCTAGAATGTGTTGATACATGAATGTAAATTGAATGTGACTATAGTCCATTGCATTTCAAGCGACTGGGCATGGGGTGCCATCAGGAGTTGAATATTTAAAATTGGAAATGAATATTTTTTATATTTTTGCAAAGATAAAGAAGTTAAATGTAAATAAACTTGGCAGTTAACTGTCCTTGTATTCAAAGCATTTCCTCCAAACTGTTCACTCACTTTGAAGCTCCTGTCGGCAGCTTGTTACCATGACAGACGTATAAAGACGTTGAACCGTTTGCTTCATTTCACTCTGCATCTCCTGATAAACAAAGTCGGCCTGAGCCGTGCACTTCTGATGCATCTAACACGGAAGCAGGAGCAGACTTGGCCCATCGAGACAGCCAATTGCCTGCTGTGACAGAGCGGAGAAGAGCCAGGCTTAAGTGGAGGAGACACTTTCCATTACCCGCTGCTTTCTCTGCAGAATCATTTGCCCAGGCTCGGTAAATTGTGGCCTAAAAAGTGTAATGATGTGTAATAATATTCTGTCAGCGTATCCATTCGGAGAAGCAAGATTTCTGAGGGATGAAGAAAGTCCAGCCCTTACTCCCCCCTCCCGCCACCACCAACTGGTAAGGAAGTGTATCGTAATCAAATAAAAATGCACACAAATCACCAAAAATGCAAACAAATCAGCGCTTTGTTAGGCAGCAAGATAAGAGAGCAGCACGTCTGACAAAAAGGGGGAACAGGTGCTGCGACAAGATAGAGTGGAGAATGGCTTGAAAATGTGCCCTGCTAATTTTATTGGCTCACCATTAATCCTCCGCAGAAATACGGAGGTCACGGGTGCTGCTACAGTGCTGGTAAGCAGTGAGGGTCTTATAAACCTGGGAATGGCCCTTGTTGAAAATAACCTCCCCTAATCCACACAAAGCCGGCCAAGATGCCCAGAGCCCCTATCATGGCGAACGCACAAAAAAAAAAAGTGCATTAATCTCTACTGCCTCCCAGCCCAAAGCACAGAGGAAATGCAACTATATTCAATTTGATGTTTCACTCAAAAGAAAATGTGTAAAAAGGTATTTATCTAGTCGTCAGTCCAACCTAAAACAGGTTTACGCGCCTCAGCATGAAACTTTACAGCAGCTGTTAGTGGTCAGCTGACAGAAGAAGCTCAGAAGGAAATCTACAGCTTAGGACATGCCATGGGGAAAAATATTAACCTTTTACTGCTCAGACTGTCAGTCTACAGATCTTTTCTGCTGGGACAAAGTTATTTTTCTAAAGGACTTCTGTTGACCAAGTTCTATATCTTAAATGTTCCCAGACCAGCATGTGTAACAACTTTAAAGATAATTGTTAATATTATTCTCTGCACTAAATGTTTACCTATTGAATCCTTTCCTGAAACATTTACTTTTTTGTGGATATTTTTTAAGATAAAAAAGGGGGGGGTTGAGAAGTTTAAATATTGTGTGTATAAATGCTTCTTCACAAATGTAAACTGTAAACAAGAGACATGTAAAATACTTCTTTAGAATAAAAAAATATAATGTATTAACTACAATTTTAACAAGTTTAACTCTGTGAACTACTCTGAATGATGCAAAGCCAGGTTTTACATCTCAGACCTCAAACTCAATTCCATTTAAAGCAGCTCAGTGCGATGGCTTTGTAACTCACTCTCACTGTTCACTCACACATATTTAACAATGTGCACGATCCCGCAAGGAATGCTGTTCCGTGCTTTGCATTACGGACATGTGTTCACTGAAAATGCATGGCTCTGTTGAATGATTCTTTGCATGTAAAGTTTTAAAAATGTCATTGTTCATTTTATACATAAACTTCTCTCTTTACTAGTGCACAAAGACCACAGTCCTGTTGCACATATGTTATTATTATTATTATTATTATTAATTAGCATTTATTTATGTTCTTCTTATTTACTCTCATTTTTCTGCCAGATATTTGCCAGCTAACGTGCCCCATTGTTTTCAAGATGTGGACGTTGTTCCAAATCCAGATTGTCTGGTCTAATTTTATGATGCAGGTTCCCACACAGCTTCTTGATTGGACATATTGTCACTGTCCAATTAAAAACGTGTATCTATCAAAACAATGACTTTACAGAAGGAAAAAATTTCTTAACTTTCAGTGGAACTCAATGTAAATTTGGAGCATGGATATTGGTCCATTCATCATGAACTTCTCACACAATGCGAAGGAGAGCTTCTGTGTTCAAACTATGCAGTAAAATCCACAAAACTGGGGATACATGTTTTTAATTAGACAGCAACAATATGTTTCCCACATAGCAAACCTCTCCTTTTCCTATAGGAATGAGTGGGGTGCAAAAGTTTTGTGAGGCACCCTTTAATGCCATGATAATATAAATAAGCTAGTAAGACAAAATCAAATTTAGCAACAGCTTTGCAAGACCATAACAACAATTTGAAACACTTCAACAACTAACATTTCTGTTAACGTAGCAAACACAGTAGCATCCACATAGCAAAACCAGGAACATCTTGTGTACCACCTGACGTATCATAGCAACCACATTGTGCATTTTGGCAAACATCTGAGATATCTTAGCAACCAGCTAGGAACATTTTAGCATCTCCTTAGCAATTCCATAATACCCACTTTACAACACTTATGACACCTTAGCAGTTATCATTGCAACCATCTAGGATACCACAGCAGCCACGTAGGAACACCTTAGCAACATCACAGCACACACGCACCAACACATTTGCAACCACCTGAAAATGCATAACAACCACCTAGCATATCATAAAGTACCAAATAAAATTTCATAGCAACCATCTGAGATACCATAGCAACCACCATGGAAATGGTCAACAGCCCTATAGTGATCCTGGTATGGGGAACTGATGAGTTTAAAAAGTAAATAGGAACTGTTGTAATTACATCAAAGCCATACTAACTGCATGTGTCATTGTCTAATTTTCTGTTACACCAAATGTATTAATTGAAAAAAAATTATATATATATATATATATATAAACATTTTTAAATACAATAAAAATCAGTGCATGTTATTGTAAAAATTTACTGTAAAATTACAGCTTTTATGTTCTGTGCAGTATTAAAACACATTCCCTATATTTGCGATGGTGTTTTCACATTCCCTTCCACTTGCATTAGCTGAAGTGAAACCAAACCAAGCTCCCTTGTTTTCCCCAGCTATCCCCACACAAAACAACGCCTTTATCTTTGACACATGTAATTTATGAAAAATAAAGCACAAGCTATTCTGCTATTAATACTTCATCATAAGCTCCAGTAGAGCAAGGAATCATCTACCTTGACTGATTATGTTATCATTTTTTAGTGTACTGTTTTGCATAAAAATGCAGGGATTTTTTTTTCTCCAGCATGGGACACGTCGTTCATACAAAAGCCCACAGACTCAGTGAGACACGCCTCTTGTTTTTGCTGCCTTTAAAATATGGGCAGAGACCTAGTGAAACTATAGGCCTTGAACTGCTCTTGCTGTGATTTGATGAAGTAAGTACCATAAATGTACCAGACACATGGAGTAATAGAAGGTAATATTCTGGGAGATGAGACAGCAGACTTATTTATTACCCTGAGAATTAAAATATACTACACATGCTGATAGAAGATTAGTTTCACATCACCATTCATTATAATCTGTAAAGAGACTCTAAATATTGGTATATACCCTGATAGTGTCAGGATGTTGTATAGGGTGGTCCTCAGTGCTCAATGTATGATCACACCTTCCACTTAACTGTACTTCCCCTTGTTGATGTACAGTTAGAGGGTTTTGTCCATCTGTTGATGCACAGTTTGTGTTAATTATTCTTTAGCTCTGTCAGTGGTCAGGTCTGTCATATCTAGCCCACAGTGAGATCAGTAACAAACAGAAGATGCATGGACTCTGTGTGTGTATATGCCTAGTATAGAAATATACTTTTCGCTGTGGATTAACCTTAGGTTTTATTTGTTTACCAGGTGCTGGTTGTGATTTTTTTATATATATTTCTATAATGCTTATATTTTATATTTATATATTTTTATATTTTATTTTTGTTTTTGTTCTTTGTTGCCCCAGTCTCTCGGTCCAGTCAGCACTCACATCACATTTAGTCCTTACCTTGCTCAATTGGAACCATGACTAAATAGTACTAAATAAGTACTAAAAAGTACACCATTCCAGGTACTAAGTACCAAATTTGCCTACTTGAAAAGCAATAAAGCCAAGTAGAGGGGAGTAGGTACCATGCAGTGGAAAAGCACCATAAGGTAGCAAAGCTTCCTGGGCCAAAGGCCTGGATACTTTTCACTGTGATAGAGAATTTTGACTGGACCAAGATGTCTTCATTACTGAGCTGGGCTATGATGTAGTGAAGTTCCACTGGATGGTGGGTTGGGAGATACTTTGTCCATGGGTTTCAGTTAACGTCAAAGTGTAGAGTAGCTGCCATATTAGGGATGTATTCATTACATAAACACAATTCAAATAAAAACTGTTATATTTAAAAAAAAAATTTTCTATTAACATTTTAATCAGTATTTAGAAGTTAAAATGAAAGAAATAAGTATGGATCCCTGACTTGTTTTTCACATATCACAGCAGAGCTCAGTTTGTGTGTGTGTCAGTCAGTAGATGAGCTCAGGCTGCATCCCAATGTAGCGCTAAACTCCCTACACAGTGCGCATCACAGATAACAAAACTAATAATACTGCACCCAGACTGTAATTAGACACTAAATCCACAGGTAAATCTAAACCTCACTAAAAGTCATTTTTAAACATAAAACTCACAACATGAGATCAGAAAGTTATTTCATAACTGACGCTGTCCCCTTGGGAAGGTGTATGGTGACATTTTGGATTTGGCCTTAGCTTCGCTGTGGCATGGAAACATCTCTCGTTGATCACTCCCACTTTCAGCCAAGGAGACCTACTGCATTAAAATATAAGACAAACCAAAGAAATAATTTAGGCAGACAGTCATGATTAAACATTATAATCCAAAAACCTGATCTACTCTCAGTAACTAGGGACAGCAAGATCAGATTATTTAACCTGTAAATGGGGAAAAAGAATGAGACAAAAAGAAAATGTGGCTTGTGTCTCCTACATGCTAAAACAAAGCCCAAATGACATGACATGATTAGTGAAGTTTGTATACGATCTTTTTATGAACAACTCACTTCGATTCCGATAGAAGAACAGAGAAATGCATTAGAGCCTGACGTACTAAAAGTTTTCCATTGAATTTTATGATGAAATGCTAATGTGGCTAACAGTTTTAACAGCCTTTTTCTCCTCATTATGCTACACTGTGGGATCCTTTATGCCCCTGATGCAAAGAATGCTATAATACTCTCTCAGGCACAGGGAGATGAGCTGTGTACGAGATACATTTATATGTATATATTTATTAATCGTTTACATTAGTGCTGCGCTCTGATACCGGACAGTCGGTCCCCAATATAGCACTGGGACCAAAAAAAATCATGTGACTGCAACCCATGGATTGCAAGTAAGAGCAAGCTCAGTGACTCTCTCATGGTCTGACTTTTTCTCTCTCAGCCAGCTGGGGCAACTGTGTGCGTTTGTATGCTTTGCTTGATGTTGATTTTATTGAAATTGTTAATCACGGTTTTTCATTTCGGGTTGTGAAACATTCTGTAGTTAAAAAAAATTGGAGAATGGGTCTTTCCCAAAATTATATGATGAGCTTCTATTCACCGAGTACCACCCAAAAATTCTCAGCATTAAAAATTAGCTGTAATCACAGCCAGTAACATTCAACATTAGTATGCACAACATGTGTCAACAAAAGCTATGAAGCTTATACACCAAAATATGAATAATAGAAGGAAAGAAACTTATTATTAACCAAGCTCCATGTTTACATTTGACATGAAAAAGGCAATACATCAAAAGAATAAATGCATGTACATGTGAATAAACGAAGGCGGTGCAGAACTAATTCAATGTTTGTACATGTGTTTGTGTGTGTGTGTTTGTGTGTGTATGTATGTATGTACGTAAGTAAGTGTGTGTATATCAGGGTGTGTGTGTGAGACCAATGTTGTGTGTTATTACACAGCAGCTAAATGAGAAAATGTCTTTTTCTTCCCTGCATTGCGTCCTGCACTGTTTCTCACACTACCTGCTTGTTTGATCATAAATTGTTGAGTGTGATGACTTGTCTCCTCCACTTTTTCTCACTGGTCAGGGCAGATTAAAAAAGTCCGCTTTCTCCCCCTACCCAGTCCCAGCATACCATTAGCATATATATGAGATTTGAGACATTTTCTAATATTCTTCAGCAGAACTCATCTGTCAGCGGTGCTGATGAATTATAAAAGGCTTGTTTAGAAGGGGAGAAACTCTGTCCCTCTTCCCCTTGCCTTACACAAGTAACCTTTACTGGCATGAAGGGAGCTGGAACTATTTTAAGTCATTTTAATAAAATAGAGTTATGCATGTTATTAGATGATGGTGGGTGTTGCCGAGTAAGTCGCACAGGCCTTTCTCGGCCGACAGAGTAGAAACAGATACTGCTTTAACTCATACTTGTGGTTGATTATATGATGGTATTTAATGGTATAACTTCTCATCTGTTGTTGGTTTTACAAAAGACTGATTAGTGTTGGATGTTCACTGTTGGTAAAATGCAGAGAAATGTAAAATATAGAGGAAATTTTTTTTTATAACTTCATGTGTACATTGTTTTTAACTTAAAACAAAGAATTAAAGTCAAAGAAATACAACTGAAATCTTACTTGTAATACGGGAATGTGATAACACACAGTTAAATATTATTGAGATTATATTTTATATTAACATCCTAAACATAAAAAATGGAAGAATATTTTTCAGCATCTACCAGTAGTGAACAATGTAAAAGAAGAAATGATGTGACTGTAGTTCTGTGTTGTTTGATACAGAAGAAAAAGTCCTAACCGAGGATATAACAAGCACACAGTGTTGTTAACGCAAAACTCTGCCATTATAATGAATTTAGAAATTGGCTACTAATAGTGTCCTCATGTGGGAAGTTCTCAGTCTTCCTAGATGTGAGGGAGGGAAGTAAGGAGCTTTTAAATAGTGCTCTGTCACACAAACCAAGAGTGTAATGAAGTTAGGGCGCGTGAAAATCTTGAGAGATTTCTGTCCAGTTGTGAATGTAATCAAACAGCTTCAAACGTTGATGTTACATTTTACTCCACGGTATGTTGTTACTTGACCCAAATTTTAATTTCAACCTCAAACCTAACCCTAGATATCTATGAGTTATTGGTAAGCATTCATGAAACTATGAAGACAAATCAAAGTAAACAAGAACAGTTAATGAATAAACAGACACATATGTAAAGAAGTATAAGTGAATGAATGTACCATCCTGAGGATTACAAGCGCAGCCTCGGGATGATTTTGTGGCTTAGACGGTGTTACAGTGCTGGGTGCTGTTTTCCTCCTCATTCACTGAGGTGCAACGTATCGCCATGGCACGTCGAGGGAATGAGTAAAGAGAGTACTTTACAAGGCCTTATTATCCTGCAAACACACAGAGGCAGCCAGGAAGCCGCATCTCAAGGGGACGGATGGTGTAAGGGCTTCTATATCCTTCTCTCCTGCAAAATAAACTCAGTGTTAATTAAACGGTCTGAAAAGTGCAGCCGCCTGTGTCCTAAATTAATTGCTTTCCATTAGATTGCTCTGTAGTAGATAGGCCGTGCCGTATTATTAACATTGTTGTACATTCTCCTACATTCAATTTCCCTAAAACATTATTGCGACAAAAGAAAGCTCTTCCTTTTTCTCTGTGAGGGACGTTCCTGAGCTCCGTCCATGCCTCCTGCTCTCCAAATTAAAACCAGCACCAGGGGCAGCGGCCTGGATCCTATTCTGATCCAAATCCATAACTCAGCACGTGTATATCAGCCTGCTGTTATTGCTGCCTTTTGGAGCCGTTTCAACGGCTTCAAAAACGTGATCCCTCACTGTAATGACTGTCGCCAGCAAGAGAATACGTGAGACGGCTCCCAGAAGACGGATTTTATGTTTCTGTTAATTAAATGAGCCAAAAGCTCAGTAGCCTGTGTCCTCAATAACAACTTTTACTAATAATAATCATAACAGAGAGGGAGAAAAAGAATATGAAATCACCTCCTCTGCTTTGTTTGAATGCTATTGCACAGGGTAATAGAGTTTGTCTAGAGGTTTCTCAACAACTACCAAAGGAAGAAATGTTTTGCCACGGTGTGGTTTATGCTGCGTTTATGTGAAAACATCCTCTAAAGGGGAGAGACTTAAATATGAATTTTACGTTTGAATAAATGAAACAAAATGACGTTTATCATCACATTTTATGCTTCAGTGTTATTTTCCTCCAAAACATAGTGAAGTAGTGCGCCCTAAAAAAACATTAAGTAAACACGTCATTGGACCAGGATCACTCAAACGTTTTTCTACAACACACACACACATTGTGTGAGCTTATGTGCATATATTTGGTTTAATATTTTATTTATTTATTTAATTCAGTGATTAAGTGCACCAGTCGGCGTCCTCTATCTGCGCAATTGCATCGAGCACATTGGATTATTTTACATTTTGATTGAAACGATGTCATGGGTAGATAAAGGCGGGCTGGCCATTGTAATTGAATCAGCTCGAGTTGTTTATTCTTGTGATCTACAGCGGTGATTCGCTTGTCCCAACACCCAATGCATAAAAGATCCACTCTTGTTGAACACCCCACTGATTAGATCGGTTTAAAATGGCAAAACAAGAGCCGTCTGTGTCCAGAGATGGGCAAGCATAAAGATAATACATAAAGCAGAGTGGGGAAGGAAGGGGGGGCTCTGTCACAGCCTCTGTGTGTGTGTATGTGTGTGTGTGTGTGTGTGTGTGTGTGTGTGTGTGTGTGCCATTGTGAGGACATTTGGTTGCTGTCTATAAGGGCAAAATGTTTTATTTCTCCATGAAACAGAAATTGTTTATTAAAACATTTAAAGAGAATAAAACTAATATTAGGGTTATTGAAGTTTAAATAAGTTAAATAGGTTACAACAAAAAGTGTGTGTGTGTGTGTGTGTGTGTGTGAGAGAGAGAGAGTTTGATATTGACATGCTCTCCACATGGAAGAAAAGCTTTTATTTCCCTTTAAAACTGCTGCTGTACTTTATTAGAAAAGAAACACCCACTAAGACAGAAATACATACTATTTTGTCTGTGTGTGTGTGCGTGTGTGTGTGTGTGTGTGTGTGTGTGTGTGTGTGTGTGTCACCCCCTTTCAGCACTCGCATCTGTATGGATGCACCATCTGCTTAACTTTCCATGTGTGACCAAAACTTTCAATAAATAAATTTCACATGGCATGGATGCCAGATGCAGGCGGCGGTTTGACTGACAACATTTAAATAACAGCTAATAGGAAATGGTGAATGTAAAAGCCTCTCATTCCTGCTCCTCGAGCACCGGTGCTTGGAGGAATTTAAAACAGGTCTGTGTGCTCACACACACATGCACACACACACACACACACACACACACGACCTGAAGTGCCTGAACCTCCCCTCTGCTTGTGGCAGGCCTGAACCGATTACAAACGCAACGCTACGCTGCTTTCGACATCATCACTTCATGATCCTCACGAGAATAATGCAGTCTGAGGTGTTGGAGGGAGAAATGGGTGCAATTATGTTATAGATCAATGGTGTATCACTCATAACATCTCATAGATGGATCATAGATGGGACATGGCCTAGACCTTAATTTAATCCCCACTATGACACATATTACACGTAAATAAATAAATAAAAACAGAGCAGATATTTTAGATTAAAGTTTACGCTATACAGTTCTGTGAAAAACAACATACACACATACACACACACACACACACGTACTACATTAAAATACTTTATTTGAGCATGAAGCACTGGTACAAGAAAGGTTTCAAAACTATTTTATACTAATGTATCACAAGAGAGAAAATCCCATAAAAGAAGAAAACATGTATTTCCATTTTTGTCAATTGTTAGTTTACACCATCCTTTGAACAAAGCAGCTGTTCTTCACTTTGAATTATATATATTCCTTCAAATTTTCTACTAATTCGAAGATACTTTTTTTTTTGACAATAGTGTTATGATGGAGAACCCCTTTGCCTTTACTTCTTTAAAGAATAGAACCAAATACAGAATTGTGTTGTTGTTAGGTAGAACTTGTTTTGTTAATATTAACAGCCCTTAAAGGAGCAATCTGTAACACTGACACCAAGCGTTTAAAACGAGAACTTCAATACATTTTCAAAACAGTGGAAAGATCTTTCTCTCATCCCCAGAAAACAAAGCTCATCCAGGTTGCCAGTTTCAGGAAAACTGAACATACACAAACAAGGCAGAGATGAGTTTAAGGACTTTGGACTGTAATAGCTGAAATGAACGTGCCATAATCAACCTATTTACACAGAAAAAGTGTTTAAAATTTCAGTAAAACATATTCCTATGCTAGAGAAAGTCAAACATGAGTGGCGAACGAACGGCCACAATTCTCCCAGCATTTACAAGACTTTACTGTCCAAATCCACCTTAAATATTTTGACTAGACAAGATTACTTATTAAGTTTCTCTTCCACCATGGATGTGGTTTTAGGAGGCCAATTTTTGTTGAATCACAATTTTTTGTTCCACCTTAAATGTGTCCATTTACGAGTCTTATTGTCGTTATTCCACCTTAAGAGCTGAAGATATCGCTAACTTTTGAACATTTTTCCAACTTTTATTCCATTTTATCCATTTAAAACACACAAACCAGCTGTACATCATGCCACTAAACATTTACATACTAAAGTAAAAGGCGAGATTGAAAGATCCACGACTGTTTTTCCTGTGCTTACAGGCTTTTACTGTCTAAATCCACATTAAATATTTAGATTAGACAAGGCTGGTGTTATTTTCCCTTCAACCATAAATGTCATTTTAAGAGGCAGCTCCTTGCTTCTTATTAACAATTTTTATATTCACTCATTTAGTTCCAGCTTAAATGCTCAGTTTAAGTGTTATTGCTGTATTCTCCAGATTCCTAACTCTTTCCATCTTAAACAAGTAAAGCTAGCACTAGTTTTCATAAACAAAACTCTTTATTTCAAACACATGGCCTCTGGTCATAGAGAATTCTAGAAGGGCACTGAGGATTTTTGGGACTGATTAAATCTAACATTATCTCTGTTCACTTGTTCACTTCATAGCTGCAAGACACTGTGTTTGTGGACCTGGCAACCTGGTGGGTTGGGACTGTAATGTGATTGGACAGAGGGCAGGATCTCAGGCTGAAATTCCAGTAGAGCTCTGCTCCGGACAGGGCATTTCTCAAAGAGAATATACTGCTTCAGCACTGCTGTCAGACATGACAGTGCTTCAACTTAGCCTGTTTGCTTAATCTATGATCACACACCCTGGACATTTTGTGAAAGCAAGTATCTTATAGATTTCTCCTTTAAGGCTAATAACCCATAAGGTGTTAATTGCAGCAGTTAACTTTCTGATACCTTTTTCTCAAATTAAAGATTTATGTGAAGTCCAAAGTCAAATTTTTAAGCCAAGGTGTCCCAGTCAGTGACTTCCGTCTCAGGTCAGACAAATAGCAGGTCTGTCACTGTCCAACGTCCCTGGTGTCACATCTCTGGTTAGTTACTTTTTTGCAACTTTATAAATGTCTTAAAACAGACAACACCTTTATGTGTTGTTAATGACATTATTTTTGTGTGTTCTAAAGACAGATGTGGGCAACAGTGAAAGACCACAATGAAATGAATTGTTTGCAGAATGTGTTAAATACCCACATGTTCAACTGCCACTGCCGCAGTATTAAACACAGTGCATCTTTGTGCAGAACTGTAACACAAACAAATCAGTGGACCCTATATTCTGTGCCATCTCTTGGAGCACACGTGGTGGGGCACATGGACATCTGTAATTTTGTATGATGGTCCAAATGTGATTGACCTTTCCCTCACCTTGTTTAGGTGGCCAATCGTGGAAAACATCACCTAAACACAGTGGAGCGTAATGCATGGCCATAATGTGTAACTGTTAATGACTGGCATTTAAAAATATGATTTATGCTTTGGCAGCTGGCAAACGACACTGTGGCGTTTTACAATATAGATTTCCTCCCCATTAGGATAATAGGTTTATTGTGGCGTAATTATTAAATACAGAAATGCCCATGTGTCTACCTGGCTGGTCTTTTTTATTTTTTTCTTTTAAACTGGGTTCCCTGGGAGCTCTTAAACGCGCGGATGTTGCCACACGCAAGGCAACACGGGTCAATCGCGGACGGGGATGGTGGTGGATAATGATTAAATCATTAAAATTTTGTCTATGCTTCACGGAGCGTGGAGAAAATTAACTTCCCCCCGCACCAACCTCATTTTTTTCTGCTGAACATGAAATAATGATTTTCTGCCAGTATAATTACAAAGCCAACATCTGATAGAGTCAGCATCCGGGGGGGATTATCACATGCATGAGTATTAGACCTCATTACCAGCTTGACTGCAAAATTATTACATCTTGTAATTGGATGGCGAGATTTATATACAGATTGGCCGGGTTCCTCTGTAAGATTGTAATTACAGGCTTGGTTGCTTTGCTACTTATCACCGGGCGCAGGAGGAGACGAGGAAACAAGCGGAGGGAAGAGTGTTTCATTAAGCTGTTACCCTATCAATGGAGGAGCCATGCCATGGCCCCCAACTCTATTTATTAGGCCAAACAGCTCTGTTTGCCCACGGAGGCAGACGGGGAAAGGGAGGAGGGGCTGGGGCAGCTCTAGGGGAGGAGGTTGGTGAGGGGTGGGGGCTGGTTGGGTTAGCCATTTATTACCAGCTGACAAATGGGATTTCATTTATTTAACCTCGGTGATCTATTCCAGCGAAATGTATAAACAAGCCATCCGTTTTATGATTCCAGAGTCAACGCCTCAATTATCTGAAGGCTAAGTGAGTGTTAAAGCACCCATCTGCTGGCAGGAATGCACTGATTTAATTTGCCTTATGTTACTCAACACTTTTTGCTCCATGGAATGAAAAAAAAAAAAAAAAAATATATATATATATATATATATATATATATATATATAAGCGAATGAAAGAGAAATACACCCCTGCCTATAGAATGTGTTTAAGCATGTGCGTGTGTGTGTGTGTGTGTGTGATAGGTCTGTAAGCCTGTGCTCACTTCTTTATGTCTCTGTTCTTTTCTCAGTTTAATTCTCGAACACAATGCAGGAGCAGGATCAATAGCCCGGCTTCAGTTTTGACGTGGTGCGGACTTAAAAGCGCGAGAGGAACGGACGCCTTTGTTCTTCCATAACGAGTGAATCTCCAGTGCAGAATGAATATTGACAGGCCCCTGTGCTCCTTTGCAGCTAATTTTGTAGCCGCATGCACCAATCGGGGGTGTGTGTGTGGTAATGGAGTTGTTATTGGAGTCCATTACAAAGGCCTGCAGATCAATGCACCTTGGCGCGCACACACATACACACACACACACACACACATACACACACACACACACATATACACGGATCACACTACAGTGGAATGCTTATGTGAGAAAAGCGAGCTCCCCTTGAACTCGGACTATGCTTCACTTTTTTTCTCTCCCTTGATGTCCCCTCTCTCTCTCTCTCTCTCTCTCTCTCTCTCTCTCTCTCCCCCTTTCTCTCTCGCCTATACTCTTCTGGAAAGGAACATTGCTATGAGTATTTGACAGTATACAGTCAGGAGAACTCTTGGTTGATTACACGTGGATCACAAACACCACCCTAACCCACTCTAATGGTATTGAATAGAGTGTCATCACTCCAGAAAACCCAGTTCCCAGTGCTGGGGGGGCTTCATACCCTTCTAGCTGATACAATAGGCACTGTGCATGGTGATTTTAGGCTCTTGTGCACATATTTTTTGTGTGTGTGTGTGTGTCCACTGGACCCCTGTGATAGCAGAGGTGCACCTTAAAATATCCAACCCCTCAAAAGTGCATATGAGTGGTTTTAGAGAGGAATAGAGAATGAGTAGTGAGTTTACATCTTTCCAGGACATAAGAAGAACGATCTAATTACTGTATGTGAGGAGGTATAGGTAATTGATTACTTTGTCTAGTATCTACTCCTACACTGATACTAACCCCTCCTAAGCCTGTCACTGAGGAGTTGTACCAGGTACTTTTTAATACTTTCAACATTTGCACAATTTGAACAGTGTGAAAACTGACTCATGAACTCAGCTGACCATGACTCAAGTATTTCTAGTTATTCATTTCAGTACCAGCCCTCTCCTGTGTGTGTGTGTGTGTGTGTGTGCCACCACACAGCACTGTCACCTGAACCCAGCTGAAGATTCCTAGCCATGGCCTGTGTCAATAATTTGGTATTTAAGTGAAATGGCGCCCATTAACCTGGGCCAGCGCGGCCATCTTCGCTCGCCATTGATCTGATAAGCAGCGAGGCGATTTTATTACAGAGGCAAGGCTGACGAGAGGTGGGGAAAAGCCTGCTTCTCTGCTTCTGCATGACGTGGATTAGAGAGGACGTGGAGTCGAAAGAGAGAGAGAGAGGAAGAACCCTGAGCAGATCCCAGCGGAGCCATCAGGGGGGATTTAGCGCACGCTCCACAAATGGCCCTCGAAAAGTGCTGCATTTTTTTCCCTTCTGTATTTTTTTTTATCCGCTGTCGAATCGAATTAAAAAGCCGTGTCGGCCCATGACCTGCTATTAATCAGGAAACGAGTTCCTGCCCCTGCGAATTTGTTAGTGCGACCTGCTTCTTTTTTCTTCAGCTACCGTCTACAGGCTGATGTGGAGCACGCTGACAAAACACTGCGTCTTCGTGGGGGGTTACCTTTGTTTTCATGTGTGTGTGTTTGTGTGTGTTTCATTCATTGGGGGTCTTCAAGATGATGGAAAACAAACATTTTGACATTGCTGCTCACAGTGATCCAAACGCACTGGAAACTGTTTGGAATGAACATGTGGAGTGCTTGAGGTCTTTGAGTCCACACATATATAAGAAACACCTGAAATCAAGTACAGTAAGGCACTGTTCATCACAAAAAGGTTACATATGCCTTTGAACGGTGTGTAACTGAGGAATCTTTACTGACAAAGCTATAAGCTTTATTACTTGTAAACATTATGGCATTATGCAGATGCTGCCCAGTCAAACTCAAGCCTGCCTTTTGGTGGGCAGTGGTTTTACGCATTCTACACCAACTGCCCCCATCTTAGAACCACACTCTGAGAAATTCCGGCCTTTCTAGAGTACAGTCAGAAACTGTTGATCATCGAATGATGTAGTCCCTCTTTTTGCCATTCATCAATAGACCATTTCTGACCACAGAGCTGCTCTTGGCTGGATATTTATGAGTGGTGGACTGCTTCAGCCCAGCAGTAATGTACACACCACATGTCCTCCAGTCAGAAACTGACCGATGATGAATGGAGTAGACGATGACAAATTGAGCATGACAACAGACGACCTACAGTTTGTAACTGTACACCTATATAGTGGACTTATAATGTAGGTGAACCATATGAAGTGGTCAGTGATTGGAGGCAGAAGATAGAAGTTCCTATTAAAGTGGAAACGGAGTTCTTTTTTTTCCTGCAAAAACTTAGATTTTGCTTTTTGCTCATGTCAAAAACTGTAGTTACTTTAATTGTAGACTGTTCCAGCGCACAATTCGTCCTCAGTCATTTAGAAACAAAGACAAGTTTTCACTGTCTCTTAGACATCTAAGTCGAACTGGGCGATAAAAACACACACAGAATGCCTTGACAAGCCGGCGTTTGATGAAAAGTGCCAGGCCTGATTCAGATTCACTACCTGCAAATGTTCCCAGCTAGCCAATTATTTTTAAAAAATGACACGGGAGTTTTCATGTATGTGTTTCGTTTTGCGGTGGGCTCCAGTCTGGCACGTCAGCTCAGAAGTGGTGCGCTGCGTTTTGAAGTGCTCGCGTCTGACTTTAGCATCGCTCATTGTTCAAAGTTTATTTTACCTTCCCTGCTTCTCTGGTGCTTTTGCGGGAAGTGGCTGCGCCGCTGGGAGATGATGGTTTACACAGCGAACGAGTGCAGTTGCCTGCCAGTTTTAATTGAACGCGAACACTCTGAAATCTGAAAGTGGTGACATTTGATTAAAGAGCTTTTCTGTCATTCTTCGGCGGCCCGGGAAAAAGAGGCCTGTAATTTCCCACACAAATGCTGACACTTCATCTAACGGCTGTGATGTTTTCGCATGTTCTTTAGCCGGCTAGTGGCTGAGATGATGGCAATGATAGGTAAAGAAAAAAAAAAAAAGATTGGCGGTAAAAACACTGCTTAGTGGCTTAGTGATTTCGGATTTAAATGTGACATGTGCCATCTGCAACCGCGGAGGTCATTTCTTAAGGACTTTGGAGCTCTGCTCAGTTCATCAACGCTGAGGTCAGATGGGGGCCTGCATGGCCTTGTGCCTGGACTGAACACCTCATGTGCTTCACCAGATCCAATGATGCAGGTGACAGATCTGCACAGCCTCAGCTCTAAACAAGTGGCACAACACAGGATCAGAGCGGTCAGGTGTGGAGACCCACTGTATGTGTTTATTTGTTTATATATATATATATACATTTAAAAGGTAAAATATTGAGACATTATTTCAACATTTGTCAGGCAAATCTAACACAGTTATGTGTATGTAATTTAAGTATGTAATTATGGTGTATGAATTATGGGATGGATTTTGATATCTTTACACTCAAATTGGATGATTTTCTTTGCTCTTCAGACGACACTTTATTTTCTTGAATGAAAAATTCAGTACCTCGTTGTAATTGTCACTACTTGTCTTGGGGAGATTCTACAAAATGCACAGGCAGTTAAACACCTGGGGCACAATTGGGGCACATTGCAGTAACTGAATTCACTAATTAAACGAATGACTTGATAGAAGTTTTTAAAAGATAAATATGGATATAGAGGGAATACAATCGGTTCGCTCAGAGCTAATCTGTTATATTTAAATTCCTGTCCAGTTAAACCCCTTAGTTTAACTGTGTTATGTCTTTGCCCTCACAGTAATGGCTTAGTGTGAACACTCGGGTGACAACAGGCTTGACAGAGGACTATTAAAACCCTCACCATATTTATTTGTTCTCCCTGGCCAAACTGTCCAACGACCTCTGACCTGAGCCATCCATTAATCGGCGGGAGGATAAATAGATAAAGGAAGCATGTGGCAGGCCCCTCTCGGGCAAGCTGTCTACAACTGTCCAAACCACTTGAAAGTCATTAGTGGAGGACAGATCTATGGCCAGGGCAAAGAGGGGCTGAAACATTAAGACAGACTTGGGGATTGTGGGCCTGCTGTTCAGACGGCTGGACACAGAGGAGGTCCTCTGTGTGTGTGTGCGTGTGTGTGTGTGTGTGTGTGTGAGAGAGAGAGAGTGAGAGAGAGCGAGAGAGAAAGAGGAAGAAATCCATCCCTCGCTCCCCTGCAATCTATTGGGGGCATGAGTGATGCAGAAAGGCCTGCTGGGGCCTGAGACATGTCTCTTTACATTATTGATTATGCTGTGAGCCGGCCAGAGCAGCAGCAGATGCACACTGCTAATGTCCCACACACACAGACTTGCCTGGTTAAGACTGCCAGCATTCATTTCACTCCTCGTCCTGTTGACGAGCCGTCCATTTGCATTATGAGACCACAAAGCCCTTGCTATCAACACTTAGACCCAGTGCTGTGGCTATAGTACAGTATGGAACTGATAAAATAGACACAGGCCTTAAATCGGACTGGCTGAGCCACATTCATAGTCATTATGAAACAGCAATACTGTACACTTTCGTTATTAGTGCAGAGTTATAGACAATCACTGTGCTGCTCAGGTACTAATCTTTGACTGTTGTGTTGCACAAACACGTGAAATGGTTGATGTATGTGGTGGTCACAGAAAAGACTGATGCCTGATGGACGTTTGAAAGACGACCTACAACTGGAAACTGGACCTACAACAGTGTCCTTTTATGGACTAATTTAAGTCAAGCCTGGCTAGCCCAATAATGAAAACGTTTAGAAGTCTTTGGTCCGTCAGTGTTCACTGGGTTGCTACATACGGTATTATAGCTAACAAGAAAAAGTGGATATTACATGCGTTATTTATCTTATGTAATTTTGTAAAGCAATGTGTTCCCTGTATATTTTTGGCCTGCACTTGACTCTCTGCTGTCATTGAGCTTGGGGAAAAAGTATTGTATAAAACAAAGAAAAGCACTTGTACAATATATGATGACAATTTTGTTAAACTTTTACCAAAATGCTGTGGATTTTTCTTATGTATGCTACAGTCATTATCAAACAAATCCCTAAAAAAATCTACTGTAGTGTGTTTTTCGTTTGTACATCTACACAATGTACTCAAAGAAGAATTAAAAACAGCACTGTAAACACTTACAGAAAACCCTGGCTGTTGTGACCTGTTGAGAAGTGTTTAGGTTAGAGTTCAGGCTCATTTTTCACACTGGGCACACACCTCTAATTAATATGTACATCCATTAAGAGCAGATAATTAAAGGTCTACCCATTCCTTTTGGAATCTAATTGTTTTTCCTCTAAGATGTTAGGTTGTGGACTGCTCAGTATGTCTCTGTGGCCTGGATTCAACGCAGAGAAATTAAGATTCTTCAGGATACTGAGATCCCTATTACATTTCTCCTACCATCAGACTTTGATCAATTAAGTAAAGAATCTTGGGATTAACTCCTCACACATCATATATATATATATGTATGTGTGTGTGTGTGTGTGTGTGTGTGTGTGTGTGTGTGCGCGCGCATGAAAGACTGCTCTCATTTGTTCCCAAATCTATTCCACAACAGGGTTGTTGGTGTGGTGTGTGTGTGTAATGCCCTTGCTCCGTTCCTCACACTCAGCAGAAAGTGTTGAAAGATAATGCGGTGTGTGTCACAAGGACATTCAGTGCACCATCTCTAACATCTGCTGTAGAACTGCTGTCATACACACTCCACACACACCACCCTGGAGACACTCGCATACTCAGACAGGCTGGGGCTTGACCAGTATATCTGCTGGCCGATAATAACAGCTGATACTTACGACCTGAATTATTATCAGTATCACTGGGTAACATTGGGGATAACCAGACGTTTAAGGCCATCATTTTGAACGTGGAATAAAACCCTCTAAATCCCAATGCAGAGAAATAACTAAGAATCATTCATCTATTCGTTTTCTTTAACTGCCTAACTGGAATTAAGATTGGAAGATACCTAATACGTAAAACCATCAACTTTAGTAATAACATGTTACAACACACACACGTCCTTCAGTCAGTAGAGCACTGTTAAATTAGAAGCACTAAGAATGTATAATTGTATGTTAAAACAAACAATAAAACCTCCAGAAATTACATATTCTATTGCAATGAGTACCTCAGATAGTCATAACACGTTTATGTTATGATTCAGTATGTTAGTATAGTTATTTTATGATCACTGAGCTTCCATCCACAGGTGGTGCTGTTTCTCTAAACATAAACAAACACTGTTATGTGCCTGAAGAAGAAATTCAGAAACTGTGCTGTAAACTGTTGTGGGAGAACGTTGCACAGGAGGGTGGTAAAAGAAAATGTTAACCCTTTTCAAATTAGGTTCAGTCTTCGGGGCCGATATTTCACACCGGGAAGACATCAGAGACTCTTCTGTTTAAAGTGGTCTTTACCTGCTGTGCCAAACTAACCCATAAACACACTGCCACCCATCTTTTACATTGACACTAAGAGTGTTTTCCTTTGGTTGAAATTCTGCAGTGTGTGTGAGTTTGTGATCTCCAATATCACATTAACACAATAATACTTTCCAAATTCTAACCTCCTGTCCGTGGCCCTCTTGTCTCATTGTGTACAATTGTGCAGTTTTACTTATTGCCCTTATATGGCACTAGGGGGATATGTTAAAGAAAGGGGAAAATGAAAAGGGAGAAAAAGCCATGCTGTGTTGTGGCTGGAAAAGCAATTTTCTCTCTTTATCTTTTCATCCAATCCTTCCTGCGCTCAGAGCTTTCTTTTCTCCTATTGATTTCATGACAGCGAAATGAAGAGGCAGCCGATGGAGGAGCTCAAGCAGCTAAAAGGTTAGCACCATCCTCAGTAATGGCCCATATAGTTATCTGTGAGATAGGGCTTAGCCACAGAGGGACACAGAGGAGCCGGCACGGCTGTTTAAAAAAGGCCCAGGCGCTAATTCTAGTCCGTAAATCACACGAGCACACGCAGAGACACTGATCAGACCAGAGGAGTCAAGCACTATTAGACTTATGAGTCAGACGTAAGTGGAAATATAAGGGTCCTCAAATGGCTTTTAAACATTGTGTCCTTAAGGTTATTGTCATATTCACTGATATCTCGTCATAATCAGTCTTCGTGGAAACTGGATTATTATTATTATTACTGCTATATATTTGGAGTTATGATGCATTTGCTGTGTTTACAGTGAAGCAGTAAAATGTAATTTAATTCAAGTTTAATGTTTAGGATTAAGTTAAAACAAAAGTACTGTTCTTTTTAATGTTAACGTAATGCCTTTTCTCTGTTGTTACACCTTTAGACCTCTGAGAGAATGTTCTTCATGAAGGAAAACATTATCAGGATTTGCCTAAACTCTTCTGTTTGAGGTGAAACTGAAGACGTAACACCTTTTTTTATTTTGTTTATTTATTTATTTTATTTATTTATTTTGTAAATAATGTTTACAGAATGTGATTGGATTATGATTATAATGAATAACATGAATAATGTGTGTGACAGAAAGGCAGACAATAGAAAACGTGCTAAAATAAATAACCACGTGATTGATCGACTTTAAAAAAATAAATATCATTAATATGTGGTCAGTGTGGAGGTATAAAGTGGTCAGTGTGAGGGCGCTTTATTTACTGAGAGAAAAACATACTGATGTAATTCAGAGGAACACCAGCAGGTGGAGACTGCTCTACTGTCACAGCACTCACTTTCACTCCATTTCTGTACCCAACAAACACACACACACACACCTCCACACACACATTTAATCCTAAAACACTTTAATATTAAAGAAAAGAAAATGAGTAGATTATAATTTTAAGATTAAATTAAAAAGAACTGAAAATTGAATCCGTTTTCAAGGGTTTGAATCACACCCTCAAAAGTTAATCTTTATTGTTTCTTATGTCCCACCACCTGGTCATTTACACGTATCAGTGTCCGACCCCCTCCCACAGGTGTATAATACACACATTATGAACGTTTAAAGACACACACAAATACGTTAACAAAAGAAGTCCCGTATGATTTTCCAGGTTTTCCAGGGTGTGGTTAACTTAATATAACTAAGAAAAAAAAAGAACAAAAAGAAACAAATAAACAAACTCAGCAGCACTCTAAACCCTCCCAGGGGTGTTATGTTTTCTGCTCCCCTCTTAAGAGGTCACCATTTCTGGAACCCAGTTTATATTCAGTGTCACAAAGGCAATCCACTGCAATTTTGCGGTGCACGTAAAGCCCTCTGGTCAGCTGTAATAGAATGACCTTTACTGCCGTTTGTCTCGCACCTTCATTATAAACGATGACAATCAAAGGCTGCCCCCTTCTCTTCTGTGAGTGAATATGGTTTTGTTGTCGTTTCTCTCCATGAGAGAGAAGGAGGAGGAGGAGGAGGAGGAGGATGAAAAAGAAAAGAGACAGTCTGACTCTTCTGCTGTAAACACACTGATTTTAGACTTGACCTACACCGGACTGGCCACAATGGGGCCTGCTCAGTCCCGAAAGACTGCTTTCTTTCTCTCTCTCTCTCTCTCTCTCTCTCTCTCTCTCTCTCTCTCTGTGTGTGTGTAAGGGGTCTTTTCCACACCACCTCTCTTTTCTGCCACTAATGTAACAATGCTCTCTGTGATTTCATGGACCTGTGCTGGAAATTGCTGTGTGTGTGTGTGTGTGTGTGTGTGTGTGTGTGTGCGCACAGTTCTTTGACCTCAGCCTCTGAGTTCACTTCTCTCTCTCTCTCTCTCTCTCTCTCTCTCTCTCTCTCTCTCTCTCTCTCTCACACACACACACACACACACACACACACACACAGACTTGAGTTTTGAGGCTATGACAGCATGATTGCCCCTGAGGAGCATTACCCATTACAATGTGTGTGTGTGTGTGTGTGTGTGTGTGTGTGTGTGTGATTTTTCAGCCCTAAAAGCTTCAGAAAGCTTTCAGATGTAAACCTAACCTACACAAAGCCAGCACCTTTCATTTATTTTATTATCAATTAATACAACCAGAAGTTACTAGACATTCCTTTATAAAAGCTCTTTTTTTTATTATAAAAACACTTCATTTTGTTTTTACTTGCTTTGAGTTTAAAATCTGCAGGGAAAGTTAGTTCAAATCTAAATTCAGACTTTGAATTTTCTGCCTCATGATCAGAGTGAACCTCAACCAAATTCATCGACAGACTTCGAGTTCTGTTTGTCTTTATTTGTGCTGAAGACTGCTCCTCTGAGGCTTGCATGGTTGTTAAGAGTCCCATTTATCTCTGTTTTTAAGTCCATAACCATATTCCTGTGACTTTCAGATAGATTTTTTATAGGAGTGTATCCCCCAAATGTCCCCTGTAATAGCCATGTTTATGGAAAGTAAATAAATGTAAGTTGGTCTCTGAATTCTGCACAGTAGTGTGTTGTATATCTGAATGATCTGTAGTCATTTCTAACCCTCAGCGTGTGAACCAGGCTTGGAGACATCAGGCTGAAACCTTTTCATTTTTAAACTGCTGTTGAGAATGTGAGAACGACAGAATGATGATGGTCCAGAGATAAAAACACAACATACCTCAAAACAGCCAAAAACTAAAATAACACAGGACAACAAACATAACACGCCCTGCATCTTACTATTATCAAACAAGCGTGAGAGCTGAAGTGTGTGTGTGGCAGATTGGCTTTACTACACTGCTCTCTGTAACCATGTTTAGTAAGAAAGCAATCTGGGAAATGTCAATCTAACAGGGCACATCTCTCTCTCTCTCTCTCTCTCTCACACACACACACACACACAATGTGATATTATTTAGCATTTTACTGAAATACAGACCTACAAATCACACACGTTTTACCGATGCTATAATTTTTCTGCTCAGTTTCCGCAAAAATAATAATAATCATCTCAGAGTATATTAAAACGTACTAAGCCAGACTTACAGAGGTGTGATGACTCCCATTAGCTTCAAATAAAAGGTTACTTTTTTGTTTCTGTAGCCATTCATCAATCAGCATCTTCTGTCTGTTTCAAAAAAGGTGAGTGTCCCCTCCTGTTAAATAATGTCCTTCAGGTCATTTTCTAAAGCCACAGGTTCACAATGTCCATCATTTTAATAAAATTCAGAGACAAGACGTCAGAGAACGTTTCCACAAAATTTGCTAGATCTCCAGTCTGTTGGTGTGCTGGAAAACCTCTGTTTGAAAACCTCTGTGTTTGAATGCAGCCCTGGCTCTGTAAACGGGGCAATACTCAGGGTCTGAAATGGCTTTTTTCTCCAGATTTGTTCAAGTCTCCACAATTGTCTGTGTTACTTTTAAAGAGTGTCAGGTATAAACTTCCAGAGAGAATTAAATAAAAAAAAATTATAAAAATAACCAAGACTCAAAAGAGGAAATTCTGTTCTGTTTTTTCTTATACCTTCAATAAAACAATCACAGCCAATTTCAATCAACCAAAGAAATATTTCTCATCAAGTCAAGCCTGGATACCCTTAAGATCAGATTCTGCCTTGTTCCACTCCACCTTTGAACAAGACACAAATGTGACAATTGCTATGTTCCAGTTGAAATTTGATGTCGAATTTCACCCCAACAATTGCCTCCCCAGCCCCGAGTTCAGAATCCAAGATGTCTGCCGGTATGTAAAAGCAGAAGTGTTATGCAGTTAATTAGGTCTAATATCTATTTGTGTGTCAATAAACCAGCCGTACACACTACAGTCCAACTGCTGTATGTGTTTCCACTGTGTTTAAATGTGTAAAACATCACACACTGCACTGTTAGCTAACAATGCTAACCTGGAACAAGCTAACAGGGGCACTGGGTTTTCAGAATGTTAAACTGGAGCACAGGTCTTTCCCAGGTCTGACGCCCAACTTCTGAAGTAAATGGAACACAGCAAATGTCACATGACATACATATAGAGATATAGTTGTCTTTAGAGACACTAGTATTACAAATAACTTAATCTAGAATCTTTAATTAAGTCGGTGGTGTGTTTACAGAAATATCCAGTGTAAGCCATAAAACATCTTCATTAGAGGAAGATTAAATTATATCACGCAACAATAAAGTGTTGCTTTGTTCCACATTGATGATATTTCACACTACAATCTTGAACTCTTTATTAGTTTGTATCAGTTTTTTAACATTTATATTGTTAGCTTTTATGATTATTTTCATCATATTTATTGAAAAATTATATTTGGGTGTATATACATATTAATAAACACACAAATCTATATAAATGTGTGTATATATAATGAGAAAAATACTATGTGGAAAGGTCTGCACTACAGCACTAAGGCTCTTAATTAATATCCTGAGGATCTTGGCCTAGAACTGCTCTCATTTGTCAAAGACATCCTTAAGTTAATCACAGGTCATTCATTCGCATAAGGTTAAGCATATTGACTCTAATTTGAATACAAAACACATTGATTATCTAAGACAGAGTAAGTGCAGAGTGAACAGTAGTGTATCTGAATAAACCCTCTAAGAATGAAAAGTAGCATTTAACGTCTAAAGTAGTGATGCTGCTACAGAAGAAACTGAAACAAAGCGGGAAGAGAGGGAAGAGCATTTTTATTCTATTGCTCAAAAATTGAATCTCCATTTGTATTTTTTTTTGTCAATTTGAAAATGTTAACTGGTATATACCCAGCATTAAAATTTCAAGAAAAATGGGCCAATAGTAATTTTCCAGAATGACTTCCATCAGAATGCAGTCTTTTTACACTCTCCTACACTGAAAGTTAAGAAGTTGTATTTCCTACTTCTGTAAAATCATCATTTTGGAGATACAAGTTTGTGTTCTAACAGCAACAATATGCAATTTTCAAACTTCAACAGGGATTGTTTTCCCTTGGGAGAATTGTCATTTTAGATGAAGCCATTCCAGTGGATCTGATGAAAAGGAGCATGTTTCAGTCAGGTGCCCCATAGCAATAAAGCCAGCAAATTCTAGGGTTGTCTTTTTAACCGTGTGACCATAAATTCTGCCTGAATGACCTGAGATGGCAGCAGCAGCGTTTTAAGGCCAGGAGACTTTAGTAGTTTATTTTACTTCTGTCAGTAATCAATTATCATTGGATTTAGCAAGGACATTACCATTACATAACTTACCATTTTTTACTTACAATGACTCACACAGGAGTAAGAACACCTCCTTGGAACTGCTTTGGAATTTGTCAGCATATCCTGCATCTATCAGCAGAGGAACTGAAGCTCACTCTTCACTTTACAGTCCTTAAACACTCATGATCTATTGTGACGAGTAATCAACTATGAATGTGAAACACTAGAATGGAAATTAGGGGAAAAAATGTAGATACCTGAAGAATAAACAAAAGATATAAATTCATGAAAATACTTCTCAAACACATATTTGCAAGTAAATGCATTCCTTTATTCATTCATTCGGTATCTATAACCGCTGATCCAGTTCAGGATCATGGTGGGTCCGGAGCCTACCTGGAATCATTGGGCGATGGCAGGATCACACCCTGGAGGGGGCACCAGTCCTGGCGACAGGGCGACTCACACACATTCACTCACACTCACACCTATGGACACATTCCTCCGTGGGAGGAAACCGGAGCAACCGGAGGAAACCCACGCGGACACAGGGAGAACACACCAAACTCCTCACAGACAGTCACCCAGAGCGGGAATCGAACCCACAACCTCCAGGTCCCTGGAGCTGTGTGACTGCGACATATGAATATTTGCAAACATTAATTATAGAACCGTTTAAATTAAAAGTATATAATACAACTCCAGGAGTTAAAAAAGTTGCATGTGAAATGTACAATTATTGTTAAATATGGTACAATTATGTTCCCTAACTAAAGGAACTAGGGTTAGGGAACCCTTGAGGGTACCACCACAGTGGTTCAAAACAAATATTCTAGTTATTTCAAGTCTTGTTTTGGGCACAAACATGATTTGGCACTATCTGCCTTTAACCTGTTCTATATCTGACTGTGTATATATGTCTTATGCCAGTGTCATTTATTTTAATGAAGCTATTTTACTGTTTGACATGTTTATGTGTTTGTGTCTTTGGGAATCTCTCATTAAACCATCATTTACTTTTTTCATTTGGCAATTTTAATTTATGATTAAGGATCAGTTATCGTTGATTTACAGATCTGAACAGTGGTGACACGAACAGCCTCGGGTGATCAGGTGCAATGATAGGATCAACACCAACTGACAAAATGCAGATGAACTGCTCTGAAGAATTCCCTGCTGTCAAATGCATGAAAACTTTTTCCTCAGAAGACAATATTAAATAGAATATCCAATTACATTATAGAGAGCCTGTAGAAACCCAATCTTTCTACAAAAACATAACAATTTGATATATTGGTTTGGTCATGATTGATGAGTTTCAGCCAAAGATCTGTGTTGTTTGAAGGTTGTTTGAAGACCCATATATTTATAACAGACACACAGTTTGTTTTCCGTGGTGTGTAGATATACAATGGTATGAAATCATTAGTCAAACTCATGAGCAAAATCATAACCATATACAATATCTGGTAAAACATGGCTCTATTTGCCTGGTGCTATCTTAAAAACTTACTATCTTACTTACTTTACATGGGTCCCAACCAACTTAAAATACAGCTCACAAGCTCGGTTAAATTTATCCGATGGCCCTGGTACTGAAAACTGTTGTTGAAAAGAGGATGAAGCTGAGACTTGCCATTTTGCTGAAATAAGCCGTTCCACCTTAATTGGCCAAAATGGAACTTTGCTGAAGCATGTATGTGCAAGGCCTGACAGGAGAGTTTAAAAACTCCAGAGTCATCTCGTGTCTTCAGATATTATCATAAAGAGAATACCTGTTCTTGTTCTTGTTTTTAAGCAAGCTGTTAAACTGAATATGTGCATAATAACTGTGTATTCTTGGTCTTCTCAGTCAGAAACATGTAGAATTCATTTTTGAACAATAAGAACAAAAACTGATGCTAAATATTGTGGTGTTATTAATGCCTTCAATTAGTTTTTTTTAAATGGATTGCCTTACTAATTTTACACACGCTAAAATAATCACACAATAAGATGAAATGCTTTAAGACACCTGTATGATGGAAGTTTAGCAAAAATAGGCTTGTCTGGTTTTCCAAACAGAAATGATAACACAGGGAAGTCAATGCTCACAGACTAAAGACCACTAGTAAATGACTTGACAATAACTCCATTAGACTCATATGTTTGTCTGATCTGATGTAAAACTTAGATCATTTATTTGGTCTTATATTAAACACAAACTAAACTGGAACTGTTTGAACTCTTAGAAGCCATCGGCAGAGTGGAGGAATACCCCAGTAAACATTTAGACGTTGAATCAACGTTGAAATAACGTAATGACTGCCGTCTAATCAACGTTCTCTTAAGGTCGAAAATGAAAGTTGAAAAGACGTCCAAACACAGACATTGAAAAGACGACTATTAGACGTATTTTGGACGTCCATTGACGTTATCGATTGGTCACCACTTAACTAACTTATTAAGATGGAATTTGGACGTCCATTGACATTTAAAATATGTCCTTGTTTACTGGGAATGACTCTCCTGTATTCTGAATACTTCAATACTGAAATTCAAAGTAATTCATCCATACATATCTGAGCTCATGTTTTGCTAATTAAGAGATTACTGTTAAGCCGTACTGTTTGCAGCAAAAGACTCTGGGTACGCTGTGGGTCCACTATAACCCTGACCAGGATGAAGTGTTCACAGAAGATGAAAGAATGAATAAAATGAGTGAATGTTTGGCTGTATTCAGAAACCTTTGATCATACAGTGTAATATACCGCCACTGACGCATACTTGCTTCATGTAAGCTGGAGCTGTTGGGGAAAAAAGTTGGTGACATTTCAGAATACCTGACCAAAGTGCTAAAGAGTGTTTGCCTAGTTAATGTATATCAGATACACAGTTATACTGATTTGTATGCTTTGAACATTCCTTCCACTTCAAAAGGATGCCAGCCAGCTGCTGCAGCAGATCCATGTGATATTATCACCTGGAAATCAAGGCCGTCTCACAGATATCTCTTAAGCCTGCTGGCTCTGTAGAGAGGAGAGCCACAGACTAGGACAGGACACCAGTGTAGGACGCTATGCATTAGGATGATTCTTTCTTTTCTACAGAATTCTAGAGATGTAACCCATTCAGCCCTATGCAAGCCCAGACATCTCACTGGTTCGATGAAATTCCAGGGTGTTTTCAGGATTGCTGCTCCTTACTTCTGTGAGGGATAGTAAACTAGAGAGACTGAGCCCACAAGCAATCCAGCATTTGCCAGGATGTAGCACTGGCCTCCATCTTTAAACTCTCATGAAAATTGTTCACATGAGAAATTGTAAATAGTTTGTACTGGTGCACTACTTACTGTAGGTTTTGGGTTTATTTACCCTCCAATGTGGCTGAATTACAGCACTTTTGCAAAGAAGAGTGGGCCAAAATTGCAGTTGTTGCTTGTAGTTGTTGCTGCTAAAGGTGGCCCAACCAGTTATCAGGTTTAGGGGGCAAACACCTTTTCACACAGGGCCATGTACGTTTGGATTTTGTTTTCTCCCTTAATAATAAAACCCTTTATTTAAAAACAAACATATATATATATATATATATATATATATATATATATATATATCACTTTTTTGTCAATATGTTATGATTGTTTGTGATATCTTATGGTTGTCACCAGGGCCACCGTGTTCAATGCCGAGCATTTGGCACCATCCCCTCAACTAAATGCTACATTGTAATTGCAGATTGTTTATGATTTTCTAATTGTTCACACATTCTAAATATATTTATATCATTCAGTAAAATACTTTGAAAAAATAGGTAGGAAATTGAATAACGCTGTTTTCTTTGTTCTAAGTTATATAACACTGTGATATCCAGGGACTAAAACATATAAAACCCCCTTTTATGTCTCTTTAAATGCTCTGTTGCTAACAGGTCAGTTCAATTCTGCACCACTTTGCACAGATCAAAGGCAGAGGGAGTGTATAAAATATTCTCCATCGGCTCTGAAAAGGATAAATGGGGTTAAAACGGTTCGACCAATAACTTCCCCCCAGGAGACAGGAATGAGTTGAGCGGAGTAATGCGCTGCGGTTGAGGATGTAATGAATTGGAAAGGAAAGGGAAGAGTGAAGACTCAACTCCCAGACACACTCCAAACGCCATTAAGTGGTTTTTAAACGCAAGAGCACACTGGAGTCTTTAAGATCTCGCTGCTGAGTGGGTCGCAGTATTTCCGCTCAAATGTACTTGAGGAGAAGTTTAAGTATTATCAAGAAAATACTCAAAAATTACAAAACCATCAACAGCCATCAAAAAGTATGTGTATGAATAAATGAATAATAAACGTATACCATTTGTCCACTTTAATAGAAACCCAGACTTTAAAGGCGACGTTCACGATTGTAATCAAAATCACTTTTTTATAAAATTCAGAAGATGTTTCCTCAAACAAGTCAAAACCACTGTGTTGTATTTGCATGCCAGTTTTTTTCTCCCTCTGCTCGTTACTCTGCTCTGGTGGGAATATTGCTCTATTCCTGCTCCATAGGTGGGTAATATTGACTTATTTTTGCTGTTTCGTATCCCTTAAGGTGGAAATGTCTCCAAATTCGGGAAACAGCTAACTGCATCCCCCAAAAGTGTTACAAAACTAAACAACTTGAGTTACAAATGAGTTTTTTTTGTTTTAATTCAGTCAATAAAAATTTACAGACAATTTAACAGTCATTCATCACTTTTTAAACATACCATTCCACTTTAATAGACGCAGAGATCATGAACATAAACAGCCCAGAGATAATTGTTTCCCCACAATCATAGACATCCCCTTTTAAACTGCACAGCTGTTTTGTTAACTAGTCTATGCAGAGTGAAATGGCAGTTACTCCAAAACAGTTTGGCATTTTCTAGTTTGCTGGAGAGAGATTTTGATCAACATTTACTTTTGCAGAATTATATTTGGAACATCCATCCATTATCTGTAACCTCTTATCCAGTTCAGGGTCGCGGTGGGTCCAGAACCTACCTGGAATCATTGGGCGCAAGGCAGGAATACACACTGGAGGGGGCGCCAGTCCTTCACAGGGCAACACACCCACTCACTCACACCTACGGACACTTTTGAGTCACCAATCCACCTACCAATGTGTGTTTTTGGACCGTGAGAGGAAACCCACGCAGACACAGAGAGAACACACCAACTCCTTACAGATAATCACTCGGAGCGGGAATCAAACCCACAACCTCCAGGTCCCTGTAGCTGTGTGACTGCGACACTACCTGCTGCACCACCGTGCCGCCCCTGTTTGGAACATATGAAAAAATATATATATTTACTGAAAATGTTACTTCACAAAAATTAGACATACTACAAATAAAAATTTAACATGACACTTTGCAAACACTTTTTTGCAGCCAATTCTCACATCAGCTCACTATACACTCTCTGGTGAGGAGAGAAGGAGGGCCATCCCACCCCTAGAGAGCAAAGCCAGTTGTAATCCCTTGGACTTCCAGCCTCAGATGTCATCACCTCTGTTCAAACCTGCACTACAACTTTCCCTAACTTTGCTGTCAAATGGGGATTTTTTGCTTTACCTTGCTAGCAGCACACACTGAGATTTTTCTTCATATTCCAAGTCTTGTATGGACTTCAAAGTTACCCTTAACTGTCACTTTGTGTGTCCCTTCACGGTCCACTCTGTTAGACAAACCTACCCTGTTGGTCCACCTTGTAGATATAAAGTCAGCTAAAGTCAGAGACAGTAGCTGATCCATCGCTGTACAGTTTGTGTTGGTCGTCCCCTAGTCCTTCATCAGTGGACACAGGATGCTGTTGGCTGGATATTTTTGGTTGGTGAATTATTCTCGGTCCAGTAGTGACACTGAGGGGTTATAAAAACTCAAGCAGCCCTGCTGTGTCTGATCCCCTCATACCAGCACAAAACACACTAACACACCACTACAACAGGGTCGCCGTAGCACTGAGAATGATCCACCAGCCAAACCATATCTGCACTGTAATGGTACTGTGGGGGTCCTGACCATTGAAGAACAAGGTGAAAGGGGGCAAACAAGGTAGGCAGGGCAACAGATGAACTCTGTAATTGTAGAACTACAAAGTTCTCCTGTAGGGTCAGTGAAGCTGATAAAATGGACATTGATTGTAGATCGCTGATTGGTGTGTGTGAGAGAGAGAGAGTGTGTGTGTGTATGGCAACACGCCATTGTGTGTGTTTTTGAATACCAGCATGGTATTATGGTATGGAAATTCTTTACCTGTTTCGGTTCCACCTGTTAGTCAGCCCCCAGAGTTTTACACACACACACACACACACACACATACACATGCATTTCCTCCATCTCCCCATCTTGTCAAATCAGCTATTGCTTTGACAATCTATCTACTATATGACGGGTGCTGATTTGCATCAAATGCACATGGAGACACCACACACACATACATTAAGGATCACAGAATAGAGCTCCGGTTTTTTGGTTGTCATGACATTATAATGAGGGCTAAGAAAGCACACTCTCTTTCAGTGTGAAGCACAATGGCCACACTGCGTTCGGCTGAATGCCAGATCCCAAAATCATGCAGGACAGCGGCGCTAGAAGAACTGCAGTGTAGCATCAAATCCTCCTGAGACAAGCTGAACTTTCCCTTAGCAACATGATGAAATATTTAGCATGACAATAGCTACCATTTTACAGGCGTCCAGGCTCTCATTTTCATCCATCATCAGCACTACCATCACCAGTGTTACCATATTCACCATCAGAATCATCATCCATCATCATCATCTTCATCCTCATCATCCTCACCACTGCTGCTATCTTTACAAACTACACTCATCACCACCTTCCCATCATCATCTTCATCATCAACATCATCTCTGCCATCGTTATTTGAGAAAGCATCTCCGTCAGGACGACCATCATAATTACAGCATCATCATCATCGTTAAAACTACAATCACAATCATCCCATCCCATCCCATCATCATCATTAAAAACTACAATCACAATCATCCCATCATCATCACCATCATCATTAAAACTATAATCACAATCATTCCGTCATCATCATCATCATCATTAAAACTACAATCACAATCATCCCACCATCATCATCATCATCATCATTAAAACTATAATCACAATCATTCCGTCATCATCATCATCATTAAAAACTACAGTCACAATATTTCCATCATCATCATCTTCATCATCATTAAAAACTACAATCACAATCATCCCATCATCATCATCATCATCATGCCCACCATCAACCTTCATGTACTGATTTATTTATGTTGGGTTTCCTATTTTTTATTCCTCTGAATGCATTGCAGATTTCATAAGTTCTAATAATGATAAGAGGATTAATAATCAATCATCAGTCTCTCTCTGGGTGGTCTTTCTTCTTTATGCTGAGGGTTCTCTGTTAAAACACATTGAGACTAGAGAGGCAGATGTCCTGGAGTGTGTTCAATTTTCAGGCAGGTCTCTCTAAACAGACAGGCCCTGGTCATTTTCTTAGACAAAAACAGTGTGCAGATGTGCGTGGATGGGGCTGTTTTATTGGGCATAGGGGCTTTCATGTGATAAATTGGATGTTACTCATATGTGAGTGCACATTGTTTTTTTTTTGTTGTTTTTTTTTTTGTCTAGTGGCCCCCTTTCTTGTGCGCTGGAGTCGTCGTGGGACGCCCTTTCCCTTTTACTGGGAGCTGGCGAGGGGAAAATCTCTACAGACCCTTGATACAATTACTGTGCCTTCCCCTCTCCATCTCGCTCCTCGCGGGGGAATTCAGGCCCCACTATCCGGCCCCAAGATTTGGGCAGTCAGGCATCAAATGCAAGCCTCTTCTCACACTCTGGTCTCTGCCTGGGGACCGAGGGGAGGGAAGGGTGTGTGTGGTGGGGGTCTGTGTTTTCACACACTTCTCTCTCTGGATGGAGGAAGACTCGTCCTGAAGAAGGAGGAGGGAGAAGAGAATGGGTGAGGGCTTGAAGTCAAATGAGTACCGGGCAGAAAAGAGAAGAGCAACACACTCTCTCTCTCACACACACACACACACACAAACACAGGCCAAAACTTCTATGGTTTACAGGGCACTGTTGCCATCCTCCAATTTAGATCAGCAGGTATCATTCCTGTTTAAAATGCTGTGTGTGTGTGTTTGTCTTAGCCTTGTCTTTTGTTGCTTTACTTTGAGAAGAGCAGAGAAAGGGCACTATTTGGATTTAAAGCACGAGCCACTAAGGGAATGGGACAGTAATGGGTTGGGGGTTAGGGAGAGAATGTGAGTGAGTGAGTGAGAGAGAGAGAGAGAGAGAGAGAGAGAAAGAGAGAGAGCAGGTAGTTGGGAAGTGCCCCCCCCCCTCCCTCTCCTTGGTGGATTTAGGGCATTTGTGTGTAATGTCAATCTGACGCTTTTGGAGACGGAGAGGTAGTGAAGGTGTAAAGCCCAGAGGAGCCCACCTCCATCAGCGCTCCTCAAAAAGCACCTCGCCTGTAATTCCGCCCATGGCAGGCAGCAAGATCTTTCTCCAGCTCTTTCCTACACAAGTATGAATGGGATTCAGCCTTCAGGATGGCTACAGTTGTTGTTAGGCATGAAACACACTTTTGTCCATTTCTGAAAGATAGCAGGCTGTTATCCAGTGTCAGAAGCCTAAAGTCCATTTCAGAGTCCCGAACAACTTTGCAAACGTGTGCTGATTCAGACTTGCAGTTTGATAAGCATAAGCTTCTATTCCTTAGCAACGTGAGCCTTTTAGATACCGTTCAAACCCAAACAAGCAGACACCAAATATGCCTGACTGATCGACTACATTCACAGTCTGTCCAAGTCTGTAAACATGGATAAAAGGTGTCATTCAGATTTTTTGTTGCTTATTACATACTTATTACCCTGCCTCATCATCCAAGTCTCTCCAGTCACAGCGCTGGATTATGTAAGAGTGAGTGTAAAAATCTGGTTAAATTGAGCAAAACACACACAACAAGCAACGACAAAGAAGACACAAGTATTTTGAGTAATATGGAGAAAACAGGAAGAAAGAAACTGAGCAAAAAAGAACAGCTTCTGCTCCTCACTCTTGAGCTCTCACACTGAACTGAGCTGTGGCTCATTTTTTTGTTTAAAGAACAGGCAAAGGAACGGGTCATTCTGAACAGGGGGAGAATGCTGCTGTGATGTTTGATCCTTGTTGGATTTTGACCAAAACTTGTTACAGACAGAACTGTGATCAAAGGAATATATTGTGTGTAATTCAACCAGACTCCTAAAAAAGGAAGTATGAAGCCAAAGAAAACATGCATGTTTTTGCCTAAAAAAACCCTAATTAATAAAGAAATTTAATCAGTGGGTACAGACTTAAGGTCTGCATTTAAAACTTGTTGCTATTGGAATTATATGTGTTTGTCTGTGTGTGTGTGTGTGTGTGTGTGTGTGTGTGTGTGTGTGTGTGTGTGTGTACTCCATTAGTACAGGCTCCTGCACTTGGAAAGCATTAACCTTGAAAAGAAGGGCAGGGACTCTCTGTGGTCCATTAAATGACATTGGTCACAAGTTTTCTTCTGTACTGCATGTTCCAGTGCTCTCATCCTGCCTGTGTGTTTTTGTGACCCTGCTGTTCATATTACTTCTCCTGAAGCCATTTACCATATTCTATGTGTCATTCGTTCATTCATTCATTATCTGTAAGCGCTTATCCAGTTCAGGGTCGCAGTGGGTCCAGAGCCTACCAGGAATCATTGGGCGCAAGGCAGGAATAAACCCTGGAGGGGGCGCCAGTCCTTCACAGGTCAACACACACACTCTCACATATTCAGTCACACCTACGGACACTTTTGAGTCACCAATCCATCTACCAACGTGTGGAAACCCACGCGGACACGGGGAGAACACACCAACTCCTCACAGACAGTCACCCGGAGCAGGAATCAAACCCAGAACCTCCAGGTCCCTGGAGCTGTGTGACTGCAACACTACCTGCTGCGCCACCATGCCGCCCTCTATGTGTCATGTCATTAATAAATACACAAGCAATATGAACGGACAGCTCGGTTCTGGTTAGTCATCTATCAGATGCCTGTGTTGGCTTGTATCTTCCTTTTTATATGCTTCAGAATCATTGTATACCACAACCACCCAGAAAATAACGTTCTGCAATAAAGTTTACCAATCGACATTCGTCCCAACCTTTATGCAGCAGCTGATTCTGACCTTCTGAAAAGGCTTTACTCTAGACATTGGACCACTGCTGTGAGGAATGAATGCATTCAGCCACAACATGTTTAGTAAGGTCTTGGTATGGATGTTCGATGTATAGTTCTGGACAAGAAAAACACTCCAAATCATCCCCAGGTATCGGGTGGTGCTCTATGACTCCAGAGAATGCATTTCTTCTGCTTCACAGCCCAGTAAGGGGGTGTTTTATATTCGTCAGACAGGCTATTGGTATTGGGAATTGTGATTATAGGCTCATATGCAGCTTCTCTGTAGGATCCCATTGTACTTGGTGCACCTTAAAGTATCAGAAATCACTCATTAAAGACATTTACTAACAATTCGACAATTACACATAGTCAACCCTGGTAGATTTGGATTGGGAATGTTGTCTGAAAAGTGCAGAGAGAGAGAGAGAGAGAGAGAGAGAGAGAGACAAAGAGAGAGAGACAGAGAGAGAGAGACAGAGAGAGAGAGAGAGAGAGAGACAGAGAGAGAGAGAGACAGAGAGAGAGAGAAAGAGAGAGAGACAGAGAAAGAGAGAAAGAGAAAGAGACAGAGAGAGAGAGAGAGAGAGAGACAGAGAGAAAGAGAGAGAGAGACAGAGAGAGAGACAGAGAGAGAGCGAGAGAGAGAAAGCATTCTTTAAGGTCTGACCAAGGTCCCCAGTGACCAGTCCACTGTAGAACAAGTCTAAAATCAGCTTGTTTACAGCAGACTCAAGGAAGAAAGAAAGGAACAAAGAAAGAAAGAAAAAGAAAGAAATGGCATGGACTGAAAAGACCTACCAGGTACTGTAGGGTAAACCCACTAGCAGTATGCACATTTTGAAAAGAGCGGATTACAAGAGCATGGCAGAGTGGAAAGAGTCTGTGGTGGAATTATAAATATTATTCGGAGCGGCGGCGCTGAAGGAGGCGAGAAGAGGAGAGGAGAGGGGAGTCGATGATGGCCGCTCTTTATTGTTGGGAGACGTGGAGGTAGCGTGGCGGAATAATGCATGCTAATATAAACATCAGCACTCCTTTCCGATCCATTCAAATGTGCTTATTCAGGTGGAAAATAAAAGAGTGCGCAAAGGCAGAGGAATGCCTTTCTCCAAAAATCCACATGACAGCGTAATCTTCTCGCTGTCCTTCAAATCCGATTCTGCTCTGTGTATGGAGGCAAGGGCCGTAGCACCCGCCCAGCCGAGATAAATGAGATGACATATTGATTAAAAGATATTATATTATTATGGATACATTACATACACAACGTACTCAAAGCTAAACCAGCGGAACGCACTAATAAAACTCACCGACTGATAAAACATGATGGACATGCATAAGGCCAGCCTTTAAATTTTCCTTCAGTTCGGCTCTTGATTGCATTCGGCAGCTTGACTCTCAGACACTAAAGAGGCAGCCGACTGTAATCCAGAAAATATACTCTTCTGTACGGAACAGCAAAAGTAATTTGGCTGTAAATGCATTTCACCAGCAGCGGATAAGTCAATAAAAGACTTCATATTTAAAGTTGTCACCTTCGATGGCACTTATTGTAACACAAAATGGAAAAATGGCTTCAGGCCTTGACTTTCGCAAAGGCCCAGAGAAGAAGTGTGTCTCTATCTTTAGGGAAATCTGCTGTATGACAGCAGTGTGGAGCATAGAGTGAGGTTAAAGCCACCTGAAGCCCTGCAGATATAGAAATCCTTACGGCTCCACACAGAACACAAACCAGCCAAGCACAAGTTCCCAAAATCAGTGCAGAAATGTTCCACACAAAGACCACAACCAAAGGTTTCCTGGATGAATTAGGTTAGAGAGAGATAGTAGAGGTCAGATTTAGAACAAGTATTAATAATGATAATAATATAAAAATATAAATAGTTGTTTACACAGTTCTAAAAATGTACTGTACATGTACAACATAAGTGTACCTTTAAAAGTACAACTGTGCAGTTGTGTTCTATAGAATAAAAGATGAATGTTTGTAAGCTTTCATTATAGAACTGTGTAAAATAGAATAATTAGTTTTAGAGATGAAGTTGGGCGTATGAAATCAACACAATTTTAAAATCTACAATGAATATAGAATATAGTACAATTATGTTCCCTAACTCAAGGTACTGAATATGAACCCTTGAGGGTAACACCACGGGGACAATATTTCTGACTGTGTACAGTGCTGTCAACACATATTTTCAGGAAATATTTCTGTGAAGATTAGACAACCGTGTTTAAGTAAAAGGAAAATCAAAGTCAGAAGGTGAATGTAAGGCTCTGCAGGATCCTTGCAGGGTGACAGTACTTTATGTCTGAAAACATGTGGAGCTGTTAAGAAGTCATTTCCTTATAACAGCACGAAAAAAATAAATAAAATAAATTGTCAGCATTGTTTAATTTCTCTTCCCTGCAATTATTTAAAAAACAAAGACTCACAAAAAGTACTCAAGCTGCCCAAGGGTGGGTTACATTTTAAAAACGCTTGGTCAAATCTGGTTAAATCTACTGCTATTTCGTAAAAAACCCTGGACTATTGATCATACCTTTATCCTTTGGCAATTATTATAAAGTAGACAAAGACAAACTAATGTTACAATGTCAAGGACAGTTATTATCAGATTTACATGTTGCTGGCCTCTTACTGCAGCTTCATATTCAGGCTGAGGTGAAAGAAGGGAATGCAAGAGGGAAAACAAGGAAAGAAGCAAATGTGTAGCACTGAAAGCGGTGAAATGCTGAAGGGCGTGAGGGCGTGTAGATCAGAGGCGATAGCATCATGGCTATATTTCTTCCTACTGTATCAGATTATTCTCTTTTGTTCTTTAAGAGCGACGAAGGGCTGGGAACACACACACATGCCGTTTGCTTACGCTGGCCCTTGTCAATCAAACTGCAGCCCCCTTCCCTTTCTTTGTTCTTCCCTTTCTCTCCATCTCTGTCCCTCTCAATCCCCCTCCGGCAGGATGTCAGACAGGTTGGTATGACACTGATCACTCTCCTGGTCCGGGCTGTCCAGTCGAGCGGCCAGTCAGCAGCAGTCCAAGCAGAGAGTGGCATAAAGTGAGCTGACCCCCACACCCCATGGGCCCACCAGCAAGTAGTAAAAGACCCTCCAAAACCCCAAATCACTGGTTTCATTTTTTCCTTTTGGAAAAAAAATGGAAAGAGAAACAAGCATCATGTGCAGGGTACCTACCAGTCTGGATCAAACTCCCATTGTCCAGAAATAAGATGGACATTCACTGTTTGTGACCTTGCACCACTTCAATTTGCCATACTTTCCTTCCGTCATTATTCATTCCTCACACAATATTCCCCTGTATCTTTATGTATTATCTATTTGGAACAAGGATGGGATGTGGGTGAGGCTGTGATTATCCGGGAAAATGTAGTCCAGGCACTTACAATTACTTATTCATAATGCCTCTTCCGAACACAAATGCACTTTATTTTCTCATTCTGCATCTTATTTTACCCATAAACCCCGAGCAAATGGGCTGCCTCCTAATGACAGAGCTGTGTTAATATCACGGCGGATCGGGACGTCCGTCCCAGATGGGAGCACCATGTGGAAACTCAATCACAAGTTCCTTCAATCACCGGCAGAGCCAAACAGGGATGCATTTGAATATTTTTACCTTGACTGTATTAAAACTATACAATTTTAATAGCTGCTTAACATGCAGTTGCTTTTTGGGCCGTTTCAGTGGGGGAAAACAGGCAGGTAGAGCGCAAGCCGTCTTGGCAGCTGTGAGCAGGACATGCTTTTTCCACTGGGCCAATGTCCTCCTACCTGTTCTGTTCAGCCCTGCTGCATTAGCCACGACTCGACGACTCCAAAATTTACCTTTTTTTCTTCTTCTTTTCTTTCTCCCTTTGTTTCCTTCCTCACCACTCTGTAGTAAACAAGTAGATCCCTGAACTGAAATAGCTTCAGGGCCTCTGCATTCTTTATTCAGCCTCACAAGGAACGCAGAACCCACTGGTGTACAAGAAATCCTTGCCATGGCATCTCCCGGGACTTTCTGCACCATGAAACCTCTCTACACGGCTTTAAAAACCATATTATTCAAGCTAAACTGAGAAATATCTACTTGATTCAGTTGACTCTTACACATTTAAATGTGTCTTTTTCTCAGTCTATTTTAATTGAATATATTTTTTGATGCAGTTTCTCAGTTGAGGTCAAAATATAGATTTATTTTTTGTCATTGTATTTTTTGACAAATTTATTGCAGCTTTTTACTTATTATAATTATATTAATGTCTGTTTCTGAGGAGGTTTCTCACTTATTTCATTCTGCACCATTGTATTAATTTCTTTGTATATATTTTACTCTATATTACTTATCCTTTTTAATCCTTATTTGATAATAACCTCTTATTGAAGAAAAAATAATACTGGAACACAGAAATATATGTTATGAAACCAATATAAAGATTTATCCATTTTTTTAATGTTTCTGTTTATATTCAATATCCAGCACTGCTCAAAAGTCTTGTAAAACATGTACAAAAATGACCTCACCAGCTAGCACGTATATGTAAAGCACAGTTAAATAAATACAACTGATACAACAAATATCATCCTATACTGAATACTTAATCAATACTTCATGATTGTAGCCTTTTTCAGCTGAAAAAATATTTAACTTGTAACTATTACCTATGAAACTGTTAGCCCTCTTTAAGTCAAATGTTGTGACTCTGTGTTGAGCTGCTAGTGAGCAATATAGAAAAGCAGATCACACCTCTACACAGGGTTGGCTGTGTAAAGGTTAAAAGGACAGAACTTGCAAATTTCACAATTTATGTAGAAAATGTATTTTTTGGACATAAATAAAATTTTAATTACATTTAGCTTTAATAATCCCAGGATGCTGAGTATGTCCATGAACATCCACATTTTGGAAAATACCAAATATTGTTTTTTTCTTTTAGTCTGTATTTTTCTAAGCATTATGTTCATTATTTATTACAATTCATTACATTTAATGGTTAATATCTATGTGTAATATTCTGTATAACCAACCTCAGTATAAACTGAAGGACAGAGGCCTTAGCTTTAGAAACAGCAGTATAAAGTGTGAAGAGCTGGTGGGCTGTGGGGTTCTTTGGTGTTTGTGTTGCAGCTGTGGTGTGATGCACCTGCTGCTGGTTAACTAAGAGCAGTGTGAATGTGACGAGCCCTCGGATCAATTATGCATGGAGAGAGAACTGTAACACACCAAGCCTCTTAAACAACTGCTCACAGGACCACTGCACAGAGCTGACGTTCAAATGTGAACCAGACAAACTATGATACGAGGTATTAGGTTCTACATTTGTGTCTGTATTCTTTTTGTACTTCCTTGAAATGTGCACAGAATGGTTAGTATGCCTTTTAGGGTTAATTATGGCTTATAACACATTATTTAACATAAAAGAACATTATGGTTTATCTACAAATGATCTGTTGAAACTTGGTTTACTCTCAGCAGTTTCAGATTAGGGTTAGGTTTCGAATCAGGATACGATTCATGATGAGGTTTTGGACTGAACTTATGGTTAACATTAGACTTAAGTGAAGGTAATTTAAACAGATTGCCATCATCACTGTGAGATGCTGTGGGTCTAACTTTGAATGGGAGTTTGTGTGAAATTATTTTTTTATTATAAATATTTATATTAGACCATTCATCACGGTTTATTTATGATATAATTTTGACCAAATTTAAAGTACAATATATTTTGAATGAGTTAAGCAAAGGTTTCCAAAACCCTTTTTGGTAAATTATCCAAAATTGATGTTATGAAATGTTCATAACCCAGAGTCTAACCCTATAATACATTTGAATTAAGACAATTTCAACAATTTAACAGTAAATTATTTTGTTCAATTTTAGCAACATGCAAGTGACCACTGTATAATTCAATATTGCAAAACATAGCAGTGTTATAATATTATCATTATTAAATCACAGACATATATTATTATCATAGACATATAAAACATATTTATATTTTAGTAGAAGAAAAAAAAACAGCAAGGTAACACTTCTGCAGGATACCATTGTAAATAAATTGACACATGTCTGTCCATAGGTGTGTGAGTGAATATGTGAGTGTTTGTCTCCCTGCGAAGGACTGGCGCCCCCTCCAGGGTGTGTTCCTGCCTTGTGCCCAGTGATTCCGGGTGGGCTCTGGACACGCTGTGACCCTGAACTGGATAAGCAAATGCAAACAATTAATGAGTGAATGAATGTCTGTAGCTTGGGAACTTTTTTATTATTATTTTAAATATTTTACATCTTTCTAACACTTTTTCCAGAAACTCTCATGAAGACCAGACCAATGTAAATACTAATGTGTCTTTGAATAAAATCAGTTTAAATTAACTTACATTAGAAGTCAGGAATCTGCAGGGCTTCTTAAGTTGCCGTTTTGGAAAGTCTTTTTTCTTTGGGGCAACATTAATATTGTCACTATCCCATTAAAAAAAAACATGTACCTCCCAAAATATTACCTTTACAAGAGAAAGGAAAAAAACACTTTTTTCAATGAAAGTTAATGTAAAAATTATAATTTTATTATAATAATAATAATTTTGGAGCATTTCCATTGGTCCATTCATTATGAAATTTTCACACAATGTGAAAGACAGCTGCTGTGTTCAAATAATGTAACAAAAAAGCAAAAATTCACAAAAATGGAGATACATGTTTTTAATTGGACTTAACTTGGACAACGATATATAACAGCTGTACCGTAGACCAAAAGAGTTACTTTACTTTTGAATTGCTGTCTGTGTAGATTTGCTTCCTGTGTAGTATTTCATTTTGGCTAATGCCTTCTTGATGCCTAGACATACATTAATTCATTACACAGCGTTTGTAATGCAACTGCATGCCCGTTCACACAGTTTAAACTGAATAAGTAGGAGACGTGAATGTGACCCAGTCGTCTGTCTCATCACACCATGGTTCAACTCCAGTGAGACGAATGAGAGACAATTCATCTAACCACCGTAATCTGCCATCCCTCAAGACGGTTCTGTGTGTTTTGCGTCATTATCTCACTGATGAGCAGAGATTATTACATGATCAGCTCTTCATGGGCATAAAAGGGCACAGCTGTCTTCACGTAGAAACATAGTATTGAAATATGCAATAAGGGAAAGGAATGCTTATTTACCAACATTTTATTTAAACTGTTACATGTAAAAATGGCGATTCAGTAACACATTATAAGTGGGTGTTGTTTATAAGTAATACATGAATTTAAAAGATGTTAATACCTAAAAATACCTGTCTTAAACCAGGTAAAACACTTTAAAAAAACATTGTTTATTGCCTTATAAAGAACACTGAAAGTTACATCATGCTATAATTAGATTGTGGTCTATAGTGTGCTTATGAACAGAAGTTATAATGCACTATGGAGCCTAACTTGGCATATAATCTTGGGGTATGAGCTTTTATGCATGAACATACAATCAGTTTAAAATTATATTAATAATGTGTATACAATACTATATTACTATGTACTATATATATACTGTAATGATTACAATGCTTTATATATGAATTTACAAGTTTTATAAGTAGAGTTTATCTATCTATCTATCTATCTATCTATCTATCTATCTATCTATCTAAAACTGAGTCTAAGAACTTCTCATCAAAACAATACAACTGAAGGACTTTCTCCAGACAACAATAATTCATTAAATCAGATAAGATTTCAGTGCTTCAGTTCATTTTTAAATATCTAGTTCTTTATGCTCCTTTTTATTTCTAAGAACAGAAAAAGGGGAACAAATTACACTAAGTTTTTTTTAAAGTTTGATATATTTCTTGAGTTGTTTAAATAGAAAGTAAATGTATAAATATGCAAGAAAATTAATAAATAAAATCAGCTCCAACATTCTTGAGATGAAGTGATCAAGTGCTGCTGTCACGTCGCCTGATAAATTGCCCTCCAAGTGTGCACAACACGTTTACATTACAGCGCTCCAGCAAATTAATCAAATCACCACAACATGGGCACGTTCTCCACTCTGCCAAGGAAGGGGTTAAAGTCCAAATTTGATATAGTTCAGGAGGAAGATTATGGGTGTTATATATTAAGGCTGTATGGTGTGGGATTCATTGTATTGGATTGAGAACGGTATAAATTATAATTAACACAAATATTATTGCTTATAGTAGGGTTCTCACCCAAACACAGTGCAAGGGTTCTGCTGAAATGGTGTGGTTTTAGTGTAAAATACTTACTTTTTTATGGTTTTATTGGATTCTATGTTGTTTCTACGCGTGTGATATACAGATATAGTTACTGCATGTCACATCAGCTGATAATATATGTTCTGTGCTTTACCTGAACAGGGAATGAAACCCTAGTCATCAGTTCTGATTGATTTTTCAGTGTTTTACTGAAGCAGGGAATCAAACCCAAGGCGTTGGGTCTTTTCTGATGTGAGCATGTCAAACAGGGACAGAAAATCTGCTCTTCTGCGTAGAGGGTAGAGGACTTTACCCACAACACACTACACTAGTTACCCTCATTATTGTAAAGAACTGATGTCGTTGCTTGACGTGGGATGCAAGACAGAAACAAGCATGTTTGTATTTTACAGCTGTGACACCGTAGTTGCATTGTAACTGTCAGCCATTAATTATGACTGGATATCACATTGTAACAAAAAATTGTGGATTTTCTAAACAAATACCAAACAAATACTACATTTTTTCACAGAATTGCTGCCCTGTTTTTTTATATAAAACCTATTACAGCTGTAATTACTGACTAAAATTTTAGTTACAACCAAGAAACTGACATTTTATTTATGGCTAAATATAGCTTTTATGGTAATTAATATAAAATGTTCTTACATCAGACCCATCCCTAAAGCGCTGTCACACAATCAACCAGAAATAAAAGAATTGATTTCTTTCAATTTTAATATGTTCTATATGTTCACATCCCTCAGTACATCTGATCCAACCAGTGTGAAAAACAAAGCTTGGGTTCAGAGCTGGAAATTTTGTTTTTTCAGTGTCACAAATGTGGGTGTATATTTGTCATATAATCATTGGTAATGTTTGTTTTGGAAAATTAAATCCTTATATATATTAAGAGATTGTATTTGGTCCGTATGATGTCAGCTTCAAGTCAGGATCCGTCTGTGAGACAAATTTAGTTAGTTCTCACTGTCGTATTTGTGACTCTAAAACTTATTCATCACCTGTTTGGCCTTTACTTCTGATCAGAGCACAATTCTGGAGTAATTTGTTTAACCTTATGGCTTTTGCTCATAAAACTTGTGGATGAGTACGACTTTATAACCACATTTATAAGGCATAGTTATATGGAATACACAATAGCTCAATAGATAGATAGACAGACAGACAGACAGATAGACAGATAGATAGATAGATAGACAGATAGATAGATAGACAGACAGATAGATAGATTGACAGACAGACAGACAGACAGACAGACAGACAGACAGACAGACAGATAGATAGATAGATAGATAGATAGATAGATAGACAGACAGACAGACAGACAGACAGACAGACAGGACTTAAAGAACCTGTCTTTCATTAAACTCTTTGCCCCAGTTCTGTTTTTATGTTTCTCATGAGATCTGATTTCCAGCTTATTTTGTCCAAGCCTTTAAAAAAGATCCTGTCTGATCTGGTCTATGGGCCTCTCTGAAGTGTAATAATGGACAGAGGCTTTGACAGCGTGATGAAGGCTGTGTAATCATCATCTTCCTCGTGTGAGACCACAGGCTGCTGGAGAATGTCCTTGTGCTGCCTGCAACACATCTCTGAATCTTTAAAGTGAATAAAAACAAGAGCTCAGCCTTGGTTTTCCTCTAAAAGCTCACACGAGAGGCCTTTAATATTTCATAAGAACCAAAGAAGAAGCTCCAGCAAAACAGACGCAAAAAATGCAAATGAACAACAGCACTGTGTGAACATGGACAACTAACTTCACCCAAACCTGCTCACTGTGCGTGTGTGTGTGTGTGTGCGTGCATGTGCGTGCTTGCATAGGAGAGAGAGAGACAGAGAAAGAGAGAGAGAGAGAGAGAGAACACTCCATGATAACAGAATATTTTAAAAGAAAATAACAAAAGTCAAAAAGATAGACAGACAGACAGACAGACAGACAGACAGATAGATAGATAGATAGATAGATAGATAGATAGATAGATAGATAGATAGATGTGTGTGTATTGTTTGTCAATTACTGATTCTGCAAATATGAATAACTATATATATATAAAGAGTTTATTTCAGGAACTCCCCAGATAATAATAATAATAATAATAATTATTATTATTATTGTCATTATTATTATCATTATTATTATTATTGTTTTTGTTGTTGTTATATTAATAATAATAATAATAATAATAATAATAATAATACATTAATTCCTATATGTCAATTTTATTATATCATTTTTAATGAATTCATGTTTGTATTATTATCATTTCACAGCTTATATTTTAATAATAATGCCCAGTATTATCATTCCATACCTTTCAGTCAGATTACTGTTGGTCCATTAGAGAAATTCTGAGTGGTTAATGTAATCACACTCAGCACCTCTTTTGAACTGATTAGAGGCTGAGAGGCAGAGGACACAAACACTTTTGCTTGATAAAAGTTGAGCTCAATTCGAGGGCAGGTCCCTTCATCTGTAAATGAAACGCAATTACGTCCAGCCCATATGATATTCTATTAGATTATATAGCGCTGGTCGGTCTCTGGATAGTCATCAATCACCTCCAATCGAGCTGTCACACACACTCCTCACACACAGCTCCGCTCCAGCTGCGGGAACGCGCGAGAGAGAGAGAGAGAGGGAGAGAGAGAGAGAGAGAGAGAGAGAGAGAGAGAGAGAGAGAGAGAGAGAGGGAGAGAGAGAGAGAGGGAGGGATGGAGGGAGGGAGAGAGGGAGGGAGGGAGGACCTAACATCATCATTAATTTGAGTGTGTGAGCCCGGGGGCCCCTCGCATGTCCAAGCAAGTCACACACACATACACACACACACACACACACACACACACACAAACACTCCTCCCCGAACTAGTGGTGCTTCACTATTTACTGTACAAATGGAGTAAGAAGATGAGGAGTTTATTTTATTTTATGAGTTTATGAGGAGTTGTGTTTATTAAGTGTGTGTGTGTGTGTGTGTATGTGTGTGTGTGTGTGTGTGTGTGTGTGTGTGTGTGTGTGTGTGTGTGTGTGTGAAATTACAACAGATCAGAGGATGTGAAAGATGGCTTATCTAGATTGGAATATTGTGTTGTTTGTATTGTACACATAAGTACATTTACACAAACTTATAAACAGATTTAATACTAAACAAATGAGTGTATTAATTATTATTACTGAAATAATAAGTATTTTAATATTAGCACAGCAACAATTTCAATATGCCATAGTGAGTAATAAATTAACGCTAAGAAAAACAGTGATATATAACTGCTCAGCTTTTTCTTTACTATACTTCTTTAATAAGAATTTGCCACTAAACAAAAACACTTAAAAAAATAGTACTGAAAAAATACCAACTAAGCAAATTTGTAATGAACATTCTGACTGTACACATAGGGAAATTAGTTCTGTGCGTTTCAGTACTATATGCATTATTACTAAACAAATTAGAAATATACTATATAACTTAGTACTGTATATACACACTACTGTACAAAACAGTTCTGTACATTTCAGCAAGGAGCATATGAACAAACACTATATTGATTTGAGGTCTGTACACATACTGTTTAAATTAGTATATTAGTAATAAATAAGCTAAATAAGACACTGTAAATAATAACTGATTTCATCCTTCACTCAGATCAGGCATAAATGTAAACATTGTATATCTCTTTGTCTCTATGTCCATTTCCTTTTACTTTATGCTTTACACTCACTTTGTGAAAAATGGTGTTAATCAACACCTCAGCAGTAACACACTCATTCATCTCCAAAACAGGTGAGCATCACCTTACAATACACAGCTACACCATTTCCTTCCTATTCACACTGGCACACCCTTCATTAGTGATGCTTCAACAGGGTTCTGAGTGAATTAAAGCCCACACCGGGGACTGGGCAGTTGTGGCAATGTTTCCTGATGTTCCAAAAGTGAGATTAACTGGTGAATCCTAACAACAGGAACAGCTTCAACAAAAAGAAAAATAGAAATATATATATATATAATGGCTAACCCTCACCCCCACCCTCCACTCTCACTCACCCCAAACCCAAAGCAACCCAGCCCATCTTCCCCATCACTGGCTCCTTTTTTTTCTTCCTCCCCACAAATGCATATTAAAGTTAAGAGTCCTGCTCATTTTTGAGAGGCTGTGTTTTTTTCTTCTTCTGACGTCAGAGTCACAGGACGTTTAAAGCGTCGTGCGTCCGGGCTGACGTCTTTTACACTACTTTTATTATTTTTACCCCCTTCCAAAAAAAGAAAAAAAAACCCCAAACCCTCCACAACAACAAAAATATGCCTTTGTGACATGGAGGTGATGAATTGCTGGACAGCAGCGCAGTGGGCTCCTCAGCAGGCGCTCGCGCAGCTTTGAGGGACTGAGGAAAGCGCGTGCCTTTTCTGCGAACCATTTTTTCTTTTCTATTTTTTTATTTTTATTTTTTTGTTCCTTTATGTTTCGACTGTTTTAATCCTCTCTTTATTTCTTGGTGCGGCGCGTGCCATGCCAGCGGTGCGCTGCGTCCAGTGAACGAGCTGCTGTACCTTTTTTTCTTCCCCGCTTATTTTCTTTTTCTCTTTCTGTCTCTCTCGTTCTGCCCCCTGCCTCTCTCTCTCTCTCTCTCTCTCTCTCTCTCTCTCTTTCTCTCTCTCTCTGTTTCGCCTCCTCTCCCTCTTTTCTCTCTCTCTGTATTCCTCTTTCTTTCTCTCCGTGGACCCTGCCATGTCCTATCCACAGTTCGGATACCCCTACTCGTCTGCGCCACAGGTAAGCCGCGTCCCGGGACGCTTTATCATTCCCGGTTCCCGCACCTTCCTTACACCCCTCGTGCGCTCGTGCCTCGTTTTCGGGAGGGGGCTGGTGGGCAGATGAAGGGTGGGAGAGTCTACGGTTGGGATTTTAAGTCTTGCTTTTCGTTTCAGCACGTTTTGCCGCGTTTTTTTGGAGACCCTGCGCGCGCGGAAACAAGTGGCGAGGGTGTTTATATTTATTTCTTTTTTTATTTATTCACTTAGTCATTTTTTGGCAGTGAGCCACAGCTGAGATGTCATTGGGGAACTACAGAGTGTAGCCTACTGCCAAAAAAAAAAAAAAAAAAAAGTCCACAGCGTACGCTGTCTGTCCTCGCTGAGGCGTGCGCGCTGTCACCTGAGCGAAAACGGCGTCTCGTGCCAAGTTTGGAAATCCTGGGGTTGCGATGGCTCTTCAGAGTCTGTAGCGGCACCCAGGAGAACACTGACTGTGTTCGTTCAGCTCTCAGGTTCCGGAGTTCCAAACACAACGCGTACAATGAAAAAGTTTATTATTGCGGTTTTGTTATCGTCAGGAACGGCGTTCACGTGCCAATAAATGTATGCTCGTAGCACACAGTGCACTCTCCAGTGATCTGCTCACACTGAAAGTCTTCAACTAAATCCTTACACATCCAGGTTAGGGGCTCCCCAAAGTCTCCAGTCTAAAACTGTACAGGGCTTTATTTCACATTGTGGGGTTCCTGGGCAGTCCTCAAGTGGGTGATGCATGTTAATGTCAAAAAGCACATTGAATTATTGGTATTAATTTGTTTGTGCGTTAAATTCACTCCTGCATCTTGGACCAGGACACTGCTGCTCTAAATCCCACACTGTTCATGTGAAGTCAGTACTGTTTAGGTATTAGTGCCTTCTGAGATAAGCTAGATTAATATTTACACAGGGTATGTTACACATCATGTTCGTATCTTGTTTTCTTAATGTGTGTATTGTTATACCGAAGATATACACAGCAGACCTGGATGCAGCTTTGTAGACCCTAACCATCACTTTGGATCCCGCAGTATTCTTTAAAGTTTGAGAGAAACTGTACATCATAATAAGTGTGTGATTTGCTGTGCCTTCACCGGGGTCTAATCTGGTAAACACACTGTTGCTTTTTCTTGTACCGACATTGCATTATCTCAACCCCACCCTCTCTCTCTCTCTCTCTCTCTCTCTCTCTCTCCCTGTCCTTCCAGTTCCTCATGACCACCAGCTCTCTGACCTCTTGCTGCGAGTCGAGCTCCAGGTCCGTGCCGGACTCCGGAATGGCCGCCTCAGCTCAGCCTCCAGTCTACTGCCCAGTGTATGAGAGCAGGTTGCTGGCCACCGCTCGGCACGAACTGGTCTACGGCAGCCCGTACACCAGCGGTCAGAGCTATGGCAATTACGTCTACGGCACTGACGCCTCGGCTTTCTATTCACTGGTGAGCTCCCACTTGTGAATTCCAGCTGATTTCTATGTGTATGTGTATCTATCCTGTGGCTGTGATATATGTGTACAATGGATACAAATATGTAGCCTAAACCCCATGAGAACTTAGTGCTGGTGCGTCTGAAATGTTGCACTTAATGAAAAGGTCTAATAAAGGTTTTAAATCATCTATTTCAGGGAGCATTTGACACTAAGGATGGGACGGCCTCTGCGCATGCGGGGATCACTCAAGCTGCAGCCTACTACCCCTATGACCCCACCCTGGGGCAGTACCAGTATGACAGGTATTGAATATTGGCCTTCATTACTTGCCCAGACGATTGCCAATTAAACAGAGCAACACTAGGCAGATCCATTTGAAAGATTTGTGATATTGTGTATTGACTGAATAATTACACGGTAAATACAGAAATGCCCTGTTTCTGTTATTATTCGCTAACTGTTCTTCTTTGCTCAAGCTCATGCCGTGTTTTAGTTCAGTTCTATCCTAATCTGGACTCGGGTTGGTGTTGGTTATTAACATTTATTCCAGACACAACTGAAGTTGAAAATAAAAGGACTGTTATAATATCGGCCGATAGATATTTCTGTAAGTTATATTTCAATAAACAGTTCTTTGGTGATACAGCATTATATTAGAAATTAGTGCATACTAAAAATGACATCAGTAATAGAACCATGATTACATTTTAAAATATTGTATTTTATTAATTTACAGTAGATATACCTTTTTGAATTTGGTACAGGCTGCTTGTCAACACCAGACGTAATTAGACCAGAAGTAAAGGTTTTATTATATTATATTTATTATATTTATTATTACACTCAAAGCGATTTCTTTGCTCACTTCAGCTCTCAAACCATTTAATCCATATTTGCTCTTAACCCACGTGAAGTGGCATGACTACAGCAGACATCCGTTTAAATGTTTATTTCATGAACCACCCCCCAAGGGCTTTAGCTCTGTTGATAGTGTTCAGAATATGGAGCATTTTCAGTGCACACATTCCAACACTCCAAATTCAAATACACTTTCCAGCACTCCAAAGCTTTGCTCACAAGTCCGTTTTTCATCTTCTGTAGATATGGTTCCATGGATGGAGGAACCAGGAGGAAAAACGCCACTCGAGAGACCACCAGCACGCTCAAGGCCTGGCTGCAGGAGCACAGGAAGAACCCGTATCCCACCAAGGGCGAGAAGATCATGCTGGCCATCATCACCAAGATGACACTCACCCAGGTCTCCACGTGGTTCGCCAACGCCCGCAGGAGACTCAAGAAGGAGAACAAGATGACCTGGCCACCGAGGAACAAGTGTTCGGATGAAAAGAGATATGGGGAGGATGAGGAAGGCTCACAGGAGGACCAAATCAAAAGCGAAACGAATGATGACGGTCAGCTTCCTGTCCTTGCTTTCCAATAGCAGTCCAGTACCCTGTTGTCCACTATGAGATCCTGAAACATTATAAATGTTCTTCACAATCAAACAAATGATTTGCAGGAGTGGTTCTGTAAAAATAGCCACTGAAAAGTTATTGATGGGACTAAAACTACACTTTCAGTGGTATCACTGCAGAAGAACCCATTTCGGTTCTATATGACACTGCTGGATGTCGTTTATTTAGGCAGAGCTGGTATACTGGACTCTATGGTACATTTTGGATTGACATAAGATTCATAACTTTGTCATAAGTATTCATCATTCTTCTAGCATGTCTACACAACTCCTCAACTAACACTTCTTCTTCTTCTTCTTCTTTGTCAGAGAGCAGAAGTCGCGAGGATAAGGAACTTCAGCTGAGCGACCTGGACGACTTTGACGCCATCGAGTCTGAAAGCTCAGAGTGTGAGCTGAAGCATCAGTTCCACATGAACACACACCTGGCCACCAGTGAGCACCTCAAGGACACTGCCCTGAAGCTGGCCATTGGACCTTCTCTGGAAGGAGACCGTGACCTGGCCAAGAACTGTTTAAAAACTGCAGTTGCTGAAGACCTGGAGCATGATCCAGGCGACCTGCGGCAGACCAAAACCTGCTTCCAGCAAGGCCACCAAGTGCTGGACAACAAGCCACGCATCTGGTCGCTGGCCCAGACGGCCACCTCTTTGAACCAGACAGAGTACCCGTCCTGCATGCTCAGGTGTCAGCCCCCCATGTCCTCCTCCCCCGAGGCCTCATCACCCAGCAGTGGTCTTGACAGACAGCAGGACTCCCCAGTCACGACCCTTAGAAACTGGGTGGATGGGGTTTTTCACGACCCCTTGTTTAGACACAGCACTTTGAACCAGTCCCACACCAACACCTCGGTTTCTTGGACCACGACCAAAGGCTCCATCCTGGAGACAGGAGCTCCGGAGCGCACCGGAAACAGCGGGATAAAAGGACACACAATAGCTTTGCAGCATCAGGAGCCCAGTAAGGATAACTTGGCTTTCCCCAAAGTGATGAACAAAATGTTTTGCTCTTAACACAGCAGTAGGAACGATGACCACAAAAAGAACCAGGGTGGGTTCGGAATACACTACTGTGACCGCTGATCAGAGAAGTCCATTTCTGAACTGTACTGGGATGGGTCCAAAAACCTACAGGACAATTTTTTTAAATATACATATATATATATATATAAATATATATTTGCTTGGTCATGGGGAGTCGTATGTATTAACTGTTCTATTGACATCTTCACTTCTAATGCGATCAGTTTACTAATATATATTTAAAATATTTATTTATTTTCTTTTTTTTTTCCTCTGTTAAACTGCGCACGTTAAGGTTATGTAAATGTATGACTGGAAGTTTAAGTTTTTAAAAAAGTTCAAAAATGTTTACAGTTTTATATTACTTAACTTATTAGTTTTATTATTATTATTATTATTATTATTATTATTATTATTATTATTATTTCTTGGGCATGCATTTGTTGATAGTCTTTATGGGAATTTTTTGGTTACAACTCGGACATAAATCGGATGACTTGCGTGTCACTGTTAAAAAAAAAACAACAAAACAGAAAAGAAAAGAAAAAATATATCACACAAGTAGCCTACACACAAGTTTCCTTTAGAGCTGGGGGCTGTTTTGAATTTGTTCACCATAATAAAGGGTCGCTTTTGGCCGAGCGGGTCTGGTCTTTGTGTGATGGAGGGAGCTGTCCGCGGTGCTGAAATACTGAGCTTACACCTTGTCCTCTTATCATCTGAATGTGACTTTAGAAAAACAAGGGAGAGTGCTGTGTTATAACTTACTAAATATCATTGTAAATATCTTTGTTTTCTATCTCAAAATTTGTAAATATAAATTGTTACACTTTATATATGACATTTTAAATCCACTCCAGAGAACAACCAAACTAAGTATCCCATGTTTTTATTTTCACAAAATAGACTTGCTATACATCAGATTAATGCTTCCAATTGCCCTCTCCAGTGGGTTTATAATCGAAGTCAGTCATTGTGTATCTGTGTGGAGGAGCAGTGAGGATGGGCCTCATTAACCCAGGTAATTGGGATGTAGTCTGTCATATCTGGCCTCAACTTTATCGATTACTTCACTCCAGCTGATAATATTATTGAAAATATCAAATCCTCACTGATGCCTCTGTCAAAGAGCCATAGTTTTCCAGGTCAGGCCGCTGATACAGGCTTACAGCAGAGATCATTGGAAGTGATTTTTTTATTTTTTATTCCTGACACTTAACCCTTCAATTTCTGAAGCTCCTTTCTTTCCTCCAGCATCGCCGTCAGTGAGGGGCTTTTTTTCCCCACCCAGGGCACGTCTGGAAGTGAAAAGGGCATGAGAACCTGAATTAGTTGCTTCAGATAAAAGGGCAAAAACAGGGAGTCGAGGGTAAGACTTGACAGTGATGGTAAAACTGTCGTCCCGCGGGGGAAGGTGTCCGGCCGGAGGAGCCTCGATAATGAATTTTAATGCCAAAGGCAAAAACGATTGAGATCTCCTCTCCTTTTGGACAAAGCGTGTTTTCTCTTTGATGGAAAAGAAAGGGGGAACATGTTAATTTGAGAAACAAGTAAGATCAAATACAGATAGAGCAGCCTTTTATCAAATACATATCACTGACCCTACACAAGAAACACAAATAAAAATAACTGAATTAAACAGATTAAAATACTATACTCCAAGAAATATATTAGTAAATAAAATACTCCAATAAATACAGTAGAATGATAAATATTGAATTCTAAATTAATAAAATTGAGAGGTACTGAGAGGTCAACAATGGTATTGTTAATAATAATAATAATAATAATAATAATAATAATAATAATAATAGTTATTGTAGTATTTATAGTAAATATTTATATAAATATTTATAGTATTTTTAGAAAACGTATATATTGTAGTAACAGTAGTATTTGTTGTAATAATAATATGTTATAAATAATATTTGAAAAAAGCTATTATCTAGAACTTAGGGGAAATAGAAAGACTATGCGCTGTAGATTATTATTTGTAGTAGTATTATTCTTATTAATATTTCAATAACAATAATAATGTATTGTAAGCCATAAATAATAATAATATTAATAATAATAATATGATGATGATGACTGACAGAGAAGAATATTTCTGAATAAAACGTTTACACCATTTTACCAAGAAATGTGAGTGCATGAATTTTTGTTTGTGTAAAGAAGAGAAAGAAAGAAAGCGAGAGAGAGAGAGAGAGAGAGAGAGAGAGAGAGAGTGGGGTGTGTACAGCTTGACTAAATCATTCAGCCGTGCCAAATTCAACCACACAGTGGATGGGGAATGCTAAATTAACAACGCCTTTTTACATAGGGGCCAAATAAAAGTGTAATCAGTGGCGCGTTACTTTTCATTAAGCGAGTTTGACAGCAGCACCATTCAGCCTCAACGTGGGAGAGCAGGGGCCGGGCAAATAAACTGCTCTCCAACCCAGAGTCATAAGATAATTCCTAAAGCTCCATTAACAACTCTTAGCCTCGGGAAATGGGCTCCCTAAGAACATCTCCAGATCTAAAAGCTTTATCGACCTGCGCAAACCTCCACTGATGGTTTCCTTGTTTTTTTTTTTTTCCTACTCCATTTATTTAATTTATTTATTTCTGTTCAACTTAAGGGACAGGGACGTCCAGTGGTGGTAATAGACTTCGACACAACACATTAACCGGAGAAGGAGAAACGGGCCGAGTAAAGAGGAGGATTTAAAGCTTTAAGCGACCAATTAAAGGGTCTTTTAGGGTCACTTTGGGCCAGCTCATGTAACCACATCATTGAAGGCTTGAATGCATAATTGTATGGCTTTTAAAAATGAGTGATGCATGCTGCAATTACAAATGACTAGCCCAGCGATTCCCGCGAGTTTTGCAGTCCTGGCCCTTTAATCCCCCTATTCCGGTATAGTCAGTGTAAGATAAAAAGCTTGTATCTCCATTTGACTTCATTCTTTTACTTCATTTCTACTAACTGTAAAACTGGACTGGTTTAAACTATTTAAAGTCACAATCTACTTGAAGATACAATGCTTTGTTCTAACAGCAAAGATATCTTAGTGTTCTCTGCTCTAACACATTTAACACAACATCTCATCTCCTTATCAAAACCTTTATGAGGTTAAAATAGGATGTGGCATCAAACAATAGAATACGGGACATAACCTATAAGAGCAGGACTGAGAAATACTGGTGTAAATGTAGGATTTGTGCTATTAATGATAATAATGCACCTGTACAGTACCTGAAAGTGTACATTTAGCTTTGAGTAAATAATATGAGGTCCAGCAATTGTTGCCTTGTCACAATATCTTTCCTCTCATCCATCAACTAATAACAATATCAATGTTAGGACTGCAAGACTGATAATGTCTTTACTAAAATTATACAGGGAGCACCTGTAAAACCAAAGAGAAATACGTATAAAAGGTGTTCAAACACTGTGGTTTTATCCCTGAACAGACTTCGTCATATATATTAATGTCTATAATCTTTCTATAACAAAGAAACCTCCCAAAAACAAAGAAACACAAAAACAAACAAAAACATCAGTCCAGATCCCAAATGATGAGAGTGGCAGTAAGAAATTCCTTAAAATTTTAGAATAAAAGGTTCACCTTCATGAGGCAGTACAGAACATGTTTTAAAACAGAATTATAAACTGTTAAAAATGTTGTTTGAATCCTTTTTTAAAAATGGCTGCCACCAGTCTGGGACCCATTGTGTTCAGCATAAATCCAATTAAAATAACTGCTTTTATAAACTGTTTAATGGTGATAGATTAATGAGAAGAACATAAGGTCATGACACGTGTAGGCTGCTATTGCTAAAACTTCCCCATGGCTGCCAGAATTGTCCCTCTCCAGAGTGATTGTTTATGTCCTTTTGTGGATTTGAGTGTGGAGCTTCATTCAACACCTGAGGAAAGCCACGTAATTGAACGACTCATTTGCTTTGAAACATTACATCACTAAATGCACCCCCAGTGCCTTCATTCTTAAGAAAACCCATGAAAAATTCCTTTACCATGGGAAATGTACGTATTACCACATGCCAGTTTGCACAGGATTACTGTAAGGTGTGGTTATTTTTTTGCTGTTCGTTTTACACTATAGATAAAAGGCTCCAGGCCCATTCCTAAAATGGAGAACACACTCCACATTCTTTAGACAGGACCAATACTTCAGTAATAATCGCATTACCCCAATTCCACAGGTAAAACACATCCCACTCGAATAGGGCTAAAGCCATAAAACTATTTCCATATGTCACTATAGACTTGTCCTCAAATTTGGCTTTAGACTGTTAAATCTGCACATTGTAAGGCGACTTTGTGTGGATATTTGTCCACTGTCATAAACAAAAGTGAGCACAACTGAACCGAACATAATGACTTGAATGGCCATGTGTATTTGCACATCATTACCAACTTGGTGGGCTTGGTGTTTGCAGCCACGGCCGAATTGTCAGCGCACGTTTGGTCTTAATTAATCTGTGGGAAAGCTAATTAATAAAAAAGCAATTACCTTCTTTTGCACGGACGGGGCTGTGGAACGCTGACACAGCGATTAGGCTCAACATTTGCTTCAGTTAATGACATTACGGACACCCAGAAACACGCCTTGATACGACTCAGAAAAGTAAGAGTGGGATCTGTGAGAAAACAGAACGTGCTATGCTTTATATTAATACAAAACCAAGCTGGACTATGTATCAACAGACAATTATAATGTAGAGAGTCAGTCCTGGCTACATCTTTTTAATTATATTCGAAGAATTCGTGAAGCCATACATTTTCATATTTATATGTGTAAAACTAAGAAATAATAATGATAATACATTTTATTTATAAAGCGCTTTTCAATGACTCAAAGTGCTAATGATATTAAGAAACAGAGCAGTACAAAACAGCGTACACACCAAAAGCATAGCAAAACAAGGGTACATGATTCACATGGAGAATTCTGTGACTAACAATGTTAAAAAACAGATTTCTTATATTTAAAATATAAAAACGAAAGTTTCAAATGTTTTTCCTCCTCCTTGTAAAGTACAGGTTTGTATTTTACAAGGATACATTTACCCAAGTGAGTCAGAAACCAATGTAAATAAGTTAGGATCACATAGGATGGAGTCACTGTAGCAGGCTTCAGGTAGTCTGATTTTACGCAACAACAAACTGAAGATATCAATACCAACTGCTACCCGGTGATGTCCATTAAAGCACTATATGGCCCTTTCTGCTCTGACATTTCCAGTATGTCAAAATGTAAATAAATAAGGGCCTTGCCTTTGCTATGATGCATATATATTAAGAACTGTTCATTGACCCTTCTCAGTTACCTTCCAATATACCAAAGGTACTGTTAAATAATGATATACAACGCAGAGCAAATGATCTGTTTAGCCCTGTGTTCGGCAGCCGCCACTGTTAACGCCGGTCGATAATAATAATCTCAAATAAAAAATGACATGCAAAAAGCCAGCCGTGTTTTCCGGCAGGTGCGAGATTGCATTTAAATGCCATTAAAGTTCACAGGATCTGCTAGTCTAATGCATGGTGGAAGGGTCAGAGCTAGCTTATCGGCACTGGGCACTCCTCTGGTCACCAGGAACTGGCGAGAGATATGGGGGGAAGACAAGAATGGAGAGGTTTTTCCACACCAGCAGGTGTTACCCAACACTTTCCCAGCCAGCATGGTCAAGCGCAGGGGTCAGTAAGCTTGAGATGTCAGCACCCTGTTGACCCTGCTGACTGGTGACACCGTGGCCACTCGAGAGGAGCTATAAACAGGCAGAGGGCAAAGAGTGTGAGGGAACGTCTCCACATCTTTATGTGAGAGAAACAAACCGAGAAGTGCAGACAGGTTCAAAGGAAAATACTAATTTAATTCCACTGCACATGTGTGTACTTATTACTCTTCTGTTATTGTAATTATTAAAAGTCTTTGAAGCATGAAGGGGTCTGATTCAGACAGCTCTGTTATCGTGGGATCATATCAGGTCTTTGTTTGCATGTTTAGCATCAGCCAAAATCATTGAAACTTGCCAGTTGCTGAGCAGCAACTAGAGAAACATCATGAAAGAAGTAAAGAGGAAAGGAATGTATTTGAAATAAAGTCAAGTCCTTCCACATTTTAACATGTCACACAGAATCCTCATTATACATAGTGTATACATCCTTATATGTATTTGGTATTGAAGTGGACAGAATAGAAGTCATTTGAAATGCTGCGTGCCCGAGCTCTGTTTGATAGGGAGTGTTTATTATGAGTCTTCAAATAAATGTCATCAAGTAGCTGACAGTCAAACTCAAACTGCCAATCTGTTCTGGCAGTTGGTGATAATAAACAAAGAAACAAACAGATAAACAGACAACATAAAGATTACTGACCTGTGGCAGACACATTTGAATACCAGATGACCTGTTGACAATGTGCTCAGTCGCCTCTAGCAGATGGTCTATTCTCACCAGTTTAAAAGTTACTAGCTTTGTTAGGTTCCTGTTTTTTGACTCCTCAAGTGACTTTAACCCTGGGTGATACCTGCCACTCGTGTATGGATAATTACACGTCTGACCAGAAGCTCCACAAGTGACAGTATTGTATCCAATTTGTTCACACCACACACATCTGACTTTAGATACAACTCAGAGACATCTACAGAAATTCAGTGTACATCTGTGGAGTGTGTCTGTCAGGACACAGGGGTACAGGACTGTGAGCAACACCTTCGTTTTGTTGTGTGGGAGAAACAACCTACAGCTCAACATAGACAAGACAAATAAGCTGGTGGTGGACTTAAGAAAATATGATTCTCAGAGATGCCTTTTCTGGGAAGATAAAGTGGAAGTGGTGGGTAGATGTAAATATCCGGTGGTGCATTTGGACAAAAGTCCTGACTGGGTACACACCACAGAGTCAGTCTACAGGTAGGAACTGAACAGACCTTCCTTCCTAATGTCCTTCAGTGACTACAACATGATACTAAGTGTACATCCTGTTGTCCCTGACTCCACCTTAAAAGGTGCAGCAGTTACACTTGGGTAGGCACCCATTTAAGGTGGACCACAGGAAACATCATGTAGCTGCCATATACTTTAAGGTGGAACCTAGTTACCTAAATATTTGTACCACATTGTTTAAGGGAGTAAATAATAATAAACTAATGTTACCCTTGTTTTTAGTCATTCCTCCTCCACAGCACTGCCTCTAAAACAGTAGTTCTCAATTTTTTTCTATCATTCCCCACCTCTGACGAAAGTCAGAAAGTTTACAATTTTCTAATTGATTTAATTAACATCAACTTCTATCTCTAAATCCGTAGCTTAACGTTTTAACACCAGATACAACATTAACATCAATGTTCAAAAATACAGAAAATTGGCCTATTAAGTAAACTGTGCTTCCGTTTCTCACTCACGTCGCAAGAACGTAGGAGTGAGTTAGATATTGGTGAGGGACATATTTACTGAGTAAAAACCCACCACATACCCACCATATTAGATAGCTATAAGCTGATTCCTATGTGGATAAGGCAGTAAAATACTGCATTTATAAAGATGTGGAACACCATTTGGTCAACATTAATGTTAGAGAGTGAGGCTGTGTCCCAAATTACACACTAACTACACACCAGGCACACTACATTTTTCTGGGGTCTTATCTAATGCTCTTTTATTATGTTTAAGGGCTATTAATGAATCCATTGGGAGTGAGGCTTTTTATTGAGTAAGCTTTATAGGCAAAAGTGAAAGGCATTAATAAAGAAATGCTAATTTCTTTAGATTCCTTGTGCCCCACCTGCAGTACCTACACACCCCACACTCTGAGAAACACTGTTCTAAACGGTATCTGTCCTTGACAAACTTTGGATCAGTTAAATTGCTTCATTATTGCAGCCTCAATTATTCAGTCAGGCTTAATAAATCCTAAGGATCAGTATTCATTATTTATATACTTGTGGAATTTGGCAGACACTCTTACCATGTTACAGATGCAGGCAATTGTTGTGTTAGAAGTGTTGCCGAAGGAAACTTACTGGTGTGGTTTTCTAAACTGAGCAGGGACTCAAACACAGTAACTACCTGGAAAATAATGCAATGTGGCTTAGGTTCCATTTAATTTAGATGCATACCCCTTCACGTTTTCTCAATAAATAAATAAATGATTAATTAATAATAACTTCTGAGAACATAACGTGGAACCCCTAATGATCAAGCAGAGAGAGAGAACCAGAAATAAATTCTTAGAGGAACCAACACTCAAAAGAAGTAAAATCATGCTCCACTGGACATCATCAGAGTTTTGATACGAGTAGAAAAATGTATCCGGTGCCAGTCATGGTGATCCCACACTATACACATTTTTACAGAGCTCATCATACACACCTGACTGGTCATATTAACTACTGAAGAAGCACCTTCTTGGCTTGGTTAAATGTGTATAGTAACAGAAATGCATAAATGTGCAAAGAATGGTGTTGTCAGGGCCTGCTTTAGTGGAACTCTGGGATAAAAATTTAAATAGATATCAAAATACAAACAAAGCTGCATTTCAAAAGCCGGCCTATTGTTCAGATGGGCTGTCTTTCTATGCCTCTGTCATAGAAGGCTTTTGCAATCAGAATAACTCTTAGAATACAGCAAAGAAATATGTCTTTTATTCTGACATTAATTGAGAACGCTACTGATGTATCATGTAAGGTCCCCCACAATCTTTTGTCCATATATCTGACCTGAGCAGTATCCGAGAGAAATGCCAGCAGAAAGCCACTAAAGTACACAGTACAGTTTGTCACTACGTATTGCACAGTTCAGTGGTATGCCTTCCATGTGTTGTTTTGCAAATTTTTAAACTGATTTCATTCTTTCATCTTTTCCACTACATGTTAATGAATGGATTTTTTTAAATGATTGGGATGGTTCTGGTTTTGCTGATTTGTGCACAATGTGTGGGCCTGTCATGTGAGGCTTTCTCTTTGGAGATGGTTTAGAAACACACACACACACACACACATACCCTCCCACTGTTGCCCACAGTGCTCTTCCGAACACGCAATCAGCACCCAAGCAAAAGGTCACATTTGCAATGCAGGTGACTTAGTGTGGGGGAAAAACTCAGGTAATTGGTGGTGGCGGGCTCTAATACCTTTGGCGAAATAATGTGATGGATGTGGAGCGTTTTGGCAGCAATTAAGCGTTTCTAAGGTCTCGTCCAGTTTGAGAGTTGGCAGAGGCGGAGCTGACAGCATGCCCCTTATTATCTGATCCGCTCTTGTCTGCAGTAGAGAAACCTGGGCAAGAAGTAAAGCACTTTTTAATCAGAGTCAGGTTTGTTTAGTCTTTTCTTTCTTCTTTTCCAGCTCACTGCGAGTAGATGCATAATAAGAGTGAGCACTTTGAGACGAAACACTAATTAAACTGGGTCACAGTTGAGCCAGAGGCACAGGGGGAAAATGCTCAAAAACTTCTGCATTATTTACATAGCTCAGTCCAGCAGCTTACCCGCCGCTCTCACACCTTGTACAAGAGTGATGGAGTCATTCCACAAATGACACCGCCAGATTGGACCATCTAGAACCTGAAGACCTGGGCACTGGAGGTGTAAAACTATTATTGCTCATTTGCAGTAAAATCCAAATCAAAAATTTAATTGCGCAATTAAACACATAGTAACATGATGATAACTGATTTATCTTTGATATCAGCGGTTGATGTCTGTGATTCAAAAAGAGTAGATTTTTACATTCAGTGCTTGAAAATATAATTGAATTAACATTAACAATTAACATTATTTTTCTATTAGAAAATCTATGGCACTACATATTTTTCATTACTTTTTCAGCACTTTAGGTTGTTTAATACTTATAACTGATTTGATTAGACATTTAAGAACATTTGCTTTTATTGTTATTTCAAATGTATATAATACATTTTATAGAGTATATTTATATTAATATTATTATAATTTTTATTATTTTCATATTTGTAAAGTGTGTTTATTCACGAAGCATGTTGCACTTACTCAGCCTTTAGGTCTTGATTGTTGCTGTAGTTTGTAGAACAAAGAACATTGGGGTATTTATAAATTCTTTGCCATTCTGTGGCCACAATACTTCTGTGTACAAAAACATTAAAAGAACTAAATGTCACACCTTTTGAATTTTCTAGACAAAACGTAAACATCTGCCAAAATATTCCTGTGAGATCTTAAAAGATTTCTGCCATTATCAAAATTCACACCTATCAAACAAATTAAACTTTTCACACAAATTAAAACAAAAAGTGTCTGGAAATTTCTAGACAGTGCTTATAATGGGTGCTTTAAAGTGATCACTGATTACACTAAGACGTGGATCTATTAATATGCAATAGCTCAAAAGCTTTTAACACAATAAAAAAATAAATATTAGTAAATTACTTCAGAGAGACATTCAACAATAGATGCTTGCGTCCTAACAAGGTTTTCCTGTGTCTTATCAGCAGTAACATGTCCACAGAATTAAGCCAAGATTAAGATATTAAAATACCACTATAAAACAGGACTGAGCAGTGTGCCATGGTGTGCAGTACCTCCGCAGTAATGGCAGCCCCTCACAAGCAGGTTCATACACTGTGTACAAACAAGATTAGATGATTTAACTTTAGGTTGATCCACATTTGTAAACAAACTGACAAACAAAAAAACAAAGTCAAAGCTGTTTGTTGTTTACACACTTTCCGAAAGGTGTGTTTTTTAGTGGGAACAGCATGTGGATCCCATAAATATTACAATATTTGGTAATTACACATATTTTCACTCACTGTCCACTGTAGAAACACATACCTTAACTTCAACTCACTTTTTACATTCCACCTGCCTTGTTCCGTACTGGACAAAATTCACACAGACCTTTTGTTTATTTATTTTTTTGGGAAAACGGACATTTTATGCAATGTATTCATTTTCCAACTCAGAACATTTAACTTGGAAAAATATATTCATCAAAAATGATACAGAAACAGCTAATTATCAATATGTACCATGTTTATTATAATATAACAGTTCATGTAATAGAGGTTTATAAATGTTTAAATTCTATTAATTAAATGGTATATTAAATAAACACCTTAAAATTCATTAAAATTTGTAGCACATAGATAGAAGTATCAACAGTGACCTGCTGTATGGTGAATATTGAAAGTGTCAGATAACTTACTGAAAATGTCAAGGTAAATAATACACTGATATATTAAGTTGTAAATGTAATAAATTCATGTTATGTACATCACATTATTGTTATTGTCTACAAAGATCTGTTGGTGGTTAATTCATCAAAGTTGGTGATTAAATGGTTAAGCTTATTAACAAATATGTGAAACTGACAAGAAGACATTACTTGTGCATTACTTCACTACTTGGCAAGGAACAGGTCACTGATACTTGTTCTGTCTATGAGTTATAACTGAATTTTAATTTATTTTAAGGTGCTTACAACCTAATCAATAACAATTAATAAACATACAGTAATTGGTATCAATATATTTAACAGAAAATTATACAGAAACCATTAAAAATCAGCATTTCCAGTGTTTAATGCATGCAGCCCTCAATGCTTTTGGTTAACAAAGACATTAGCAAGCATGGCTTCTTGAGAACACACATCCTTTCAGACCCACAACACAGAGTTCTCCACTCACAGTGGACAGAGGAACTGAAACACCTGTAGATTTTTTACAGACCTGCAGCAGGAGCGGAGCTTCATTTTCCCAGAGACACAGTTGATAGGCATGTCCTTGGGTGGCTAAGGATGCCCAACTCAAATTGTGCGTCAACAGATGTACTACAGGCTACAAGATAGGAGTTTCTATTAAAGAACCTGGCAAGTGCCTGTGTGGATTCTTCTGTAATGTTAATGGAATGCCTTTGCAAAATGCAGACACAGTAATACAACTTTTATTTATTAAACAAATCTTGGAAAACTTTGTAAGACATAGAAATGACTCCATTTTATTGATATAAAGAAACAAATGAGAAATCTTTGGTTGTGTTCCATGCTTCTCTAACCATCCTCTTCATCCTTTCTTTCCTTCCACTGTTCCCTGTTGGTCCTTACATTAATAATAGAGCAGCCCTGTATTTTTATGCAGGCCTTTTTTTCACGCTCAGTTTCACAGAAAACTGGAACCATGGCGTGTGTGTGTGTGTGTGAGAGAGAGAGAGAGAGAGAGAGAGAGAAGAGGCTGGCCTCTGCATCCTGGAGCGGCTCTGACGCCGGTAAGCCAACAATCCCCCACTCTAATACAATTCGCTTTCATTGAATGCTATTGATCTTTTCTCCCCCCCGTTCAATTACATCCAGTGAAGTCGAGCGCACGAATGTTTGTAGTCATTAGAGTGGCTCTTTGTTGTGTCACCGCTAGCAATTATGTCAGGCCGATGGGACCCTTTCCTGAAAACCTCCATGTGGAACCAGAAGAATTACTGTGGTCACCAGCGGCTAGTCTCCATCCCTGTCTGGACAGTTCTGGGATTGTGCAAAAAGCTACTAATAAAACAAACAAAAAAAAGATCTCTGTTGTTCTTTCACTTTTATCCAACCTCTGGGTTATTGGTGTTGGAAGGATGTCAAACATTTATGATCTACAATGAATAGATGAATTTAATGAATTATAGTAATGTAATTGTTTGATGTTCAATTTTTAATCGCAATAAATGTCACTCTTTAAGTGTAACATAGTATGAAAATTCACTTTTTCAGTGCATGTGCACAGTAATGTGGGGATCTGGAGCCTCACCCAACCCAAAATTATGAAATAAAATTTCAGCATGGGTTCATCGTGTGGTAAAATAGATTCTTCCAATTTTGTGCTGCATCTTACACAAAAAAAACCCACTTTAAAATGGTCCCGCACTCATGTCTGAGTCTCTCCAATCACAGCTCTGGACCTATATGTTTATGTGAGAGCACAAACATGTGGTTAAATTGAACAAAACACAAGCAAAAAGAATAGTAATAAGTAATAAATATGGCCAAAACAAAATGGAGGACAAAGAGACTGTGAATATGACTAAAAACCAGAGTTTCTGTTCCTCACTCCTCACTCCAGGGCTCTCGTACTGAACTGAGCTGTGGCTGTTCTGAACTTGTAGAGTATGTCATACCTACTGTATGAATATTACGCTGTGTTCAAGCACCTGGGTTGGATTCTTTGCCAAATGACTTGAAAGCAAGCTGTAGTTGTGCTGGTCCCTGTATGAATATAGTCTAAAGACATTAATGCAATGTGAATCATGCTCCAGAGTTGGAAAAGAGTAAACGAGTGGCTGGGAGTGGGTTCATAACACTGTCCGGATTGGTGTCTGCTCTGTCAATGTTGCCTGTTTGAGAACTCCGGCAAAGGGACACAGCATCGGTTGTGTCCACAGCTCTATTTGCTCATCCTCAGAACAGAAATGACACTCCTATTGACCAAAAAGATTTGTTACATTTGCTTCCAAATGAATTTGCTTTTGCATTCAGGATTGTGGCAGCTGTTTAGTAAAGCGCTCTGTGGCACTGGCCAAGTTTTCATCTGCAATGTGATCTGTTTTCACAGCAATATTTCATTACTGATGCACAGAAGGACATATGCACGATGTGCAGAAGAAAAAACACCCGTTCACAGCATTTTTAGCTTAATTTTGAATGCCTGACATTGGTAAACTGCAGTGCAACTGACAATATGCTACAACAGTAGAATCATTCTACCTGTTTCAGCAGAACAAGAGCTTTCTGTTACTCTCCACTGTTAGTAACAGTGGACATGGTTTCTTTTATTGCATATAAGTTCATAGTATAAGCCCTTTCCATAAATGGTTAAATAACAAAAAACAGGAGGAAAAAACAGGAATTTTATTCTCATGGTGCTGCTAAATTATTTAGGCAACCTGTTGTGGTCATGTTTTTGAGTGAGTGGGCAGCACTCACTCTGTAAAAGAATATACAGTATATCTGCTCGCATAAATCCTGATCGGTTTGTTACTGTTCATGTATGTTTTCTAATCTCTCACATAACTCCTGCCTCTAAAACTTCACAATGTTTTAGGTGTGCTGGCTTTATCGATAGCACATTCAGCTGGGCTAAAATAAGCAACAAATCTGCTGCTGGTCATTGATTTTGAAAGTTGTGCTGCACTGATACTATCAGTTGATTGAGGTGTTCACATTAAAAGCCTTGAGCACATGGCTGGTCTACATGGGATAGTACTAAACTGGTTTAAATCTTATTTAAGGTGGAAGAAGATCACTGTTAACATAGAAAATTAATATTACTCCACTGCTACACTATTGGTTGTGGTGTCCCACAAGCTTCTATTCTAGGGCCAATCCTGTTTTCTTTATACATGCTCCCATTAGGAAACATCTTTCAGAAATACAATTTTTCATTTCACTGTTACACTGACAGTAATCATATTTATTTGCCTTTAAATGTTGCCTAAGCAATTGAATTGGCTAATAACATCTTAAAATAAAAATAACAAAAGTAAATCTATTTTTAATTAACGTTACACTTATATAGTGCCTTTCTAGAAAACCAAGGACACTTTACAATCAACACTCAACATTCAATCCACACACACTGGCGAAAAGCAGCAGCCAACACGCATACCGTACTCTCAACCAAGAACGACAGTCCACCTGGAGGACTGCATCGGGCACAAGGGTTTCACCCAGGAGAGAGCGCTAATCCATATCTGGGCACACACATACATTGATTCACACACATACAGATATTCATTCACATACACACTCATTCACTCACACACCAGGACAGTTATTAGAGAAGCCAATAACTAGATTTTCTGGTTAGTTAGATGTCCCAAGGTCCTTAATCTCTATGGGTTTTGCCACAATGTGTAATGTTAATTTCATCAGTCACCCCAGTTCCATACACTTTCATCCTTCTTACAGTGTCATTCTTATCCAGCAGTGATTCAGGATTATATCTGGTGATCCTTAAATTTTAGCGATGTTTCCATAGTGTCAAAAACTAGTTAAAAACATGTATCTCCATTTTTGTACATATTAACTTTACCACATCATTTGAACACAGTTGTGTCCTGAATATTGTGTTAAAAAATTAATGATGAATGGACCAATAGGAATGCTCTAAATTAAAAATAAAAAAATGTTTTATATTCACTTTCATTGGAAGCTAAGAAGATGTTTTCCTTCACTTGTAATGTTACTAATTTGGGAGATCCATGATGTATATTGAACAGTGATGATATACAACAGGTTCTTAATCTTGAATAGAGGAACAAAGACCTATTTCTTGGGCATAGCTAGTTAGTTTTTGCTAACTTTGACCTCACTCTTTTGAGTGTTACAGCTCAGCAGAATTACAGGCCTGAGCCCAATTTACCTGAAAACAGCTAAGCAGAGTTTTGTTTACAAACCAGCCTTTACCAGAGTTAGCCAGTTAACTCATATAGCCTGCTAACCAGGTTTGGAGTTCTCCAAATAATATGAGAATCTGAAAGACTCTGTTCCCAATCCAGTTCCCAAACTCCCAAACACAGCTAATATCTCCCAAAGCATGGAACAACTCCCACTCGAAGCTTGTAAATCTTCGGTACCTCCCCCAACATTGTTATTAACTTCTAAACATAGGCCCAGAACTCCCCAGCACAGCAGGTAACTCCCTATAGTGATCAGAAACATATCAGCATGGCTCCAAAACTCTAGAGTCTAAACCTGTGAAATACAAGCACTAATTCCTCAGTACAGCTAATATCTCACCAATGTAACACCGGAAAGTTGTTCAGTTCCATTTCAAGCTGGGATCATGAGACAAAGATTTTTTCCTTAATAATGACGAGTTTTCTGTGTGTGTGTGTGTGTGTGTGTGTGTGTCTGTGTGTGACAAAGTGAGAGTAAGAAAGAGAGAGAGTTGAGTACTTCACTCTCCCATCTATCAAGCCATGTTCTTTTAGTAATTACACGCCAAGATGAGTTAAAACCCTCAGCGAGTGGTACATGGCGGCGCAGGAGTCTTAATGACACGCCACTTCACCTCCAGGAGTTCCACACGGCACAGGGAGCCGCCACCCGTCCTGTAGCAACTAATTACAGCCTTTCATAATCCACCACCACCCTCAGCCCAACCCCCACCTCACCCCCTCTGGCTCCTTTTATTCGGACCAAACAAGTTCTCAGTGTTTGGTGGAAGAAAAGAAGCTAGTGCGTGTAGAGAGAGAAGGTACGATGGCAGGTTGCCACGGCAGCGGTGCGGAGGTGCAGACGTGCAGAAAAGTGCGGCGAGACTGCGTTGCGTTGACGCTGCCATTCATCTCCACCGATAATTAACCGCTGCACTGGAGAGAGGCGGTCCGGGGTGGGGTGGAAGGGTGGGGGGCGACTGTGTATGTCAGGAAGTGGAAATGAGACTTCAAGGATAGGTGCTTTCCAGGAGAGCTGAGGCCGTGAGGATAGGCCAGACGCCAAAGTCTTGAGTCCTTCACTATAAACAAGGCTTAAGGTGCCAGTGTTCTTTAGATGTTCAGACCACCATTTCAGTGATTTAAGACAACTTTAATCCTAAGCCTGGTATGGAGTAACTAATACTAAGATTTACAACCCCAGTCCTGAAACAGTCGGGATGCTGTTTGACATAAAAATAAATGTGAATTAAAAAAAGTGAAATGATAGAAATCTCATAGAACCCTATTTTTTACTCAGCTGAGTGTAGACCCCATATCAGATGTAGAGTCTATAATACAAGTAGAGTATACAAGTACAAGTCTACAAGAAGCATCCGCTCTACTTTGAACAACATTCTGTAAACATCTGGGAAGTTAGGAGATAAACGGCTGGAATTTTGGAAGAGGAATGTTGTCCCATTCTTGTCTGATGTAGGTTTCTAGCTGCTCAACAGTAATGGGTCTTCTTTGCTGACATTAGGTTTGTAAATGAGTTCGTATTTTTCATGAAATGATCAAATGTCTAACTTTCAACATTGATGTTCTGTGTTTAAATGTGAATATTATATGATGAGATTTTCAAACCATTGCATTGTTTAATTGTTTGCATTTATTTAAATATTTCACAGCATCCCAACATTTTGTTGTTGTGATATTATGTACTAATAATACGAATGGTCCTGTAACTACTATGTTCAGTAGATTTAAGGGTGAAGACCTGAAGTGGTTGTGCACAGTTCCATTAGACTTCAAGTTCATCTTGGAGATCAGGATCAGGAATAACTAAACTGTCCCTTCGTCCCTTCTATTTTAGTAAAATGATACAACACATTATCATGAGACGGCATGGCATGAGATATTTTGAAAGTACACCTGCTGCAGGATCTTTATCCTGCAACTGAAAAGTTACCTTGAAGCTTATCAAACAACCTCCTTAAACCAGATATAAACACAGAGGCTCAGGGCCCCATAATTCCTCACTGTTGTCTAAGTAAGCTGAATAAGTGAAAATTTGACTTCATTATCCTAGAAGAATGCTAAAGCTAAGCAGAAATAAAGCAGCACTAGAGAAGGACAGTCATGTTCTTAAAAAGTGACTCCAAGATGTATAAAGTGCAGTTAATTGTCTAAATAGTCCCCATTTCAGCTGCAGTATCAGCCCTGAGTAGGTTTTAGAATAGATATATGTTCTATTAGGATTTTGATGGCAATCTTAAGAAGAAGCTTAGATACTTGTGTTAAATATTTAGTTCTGAATTACAAATAACACTCCAACTCATCTTAGAAATACTGTATGTCACTCTAAGGGGTGCAGGTCCACAGCTGACCTCAACAGCCCTGTGTTTTATAGCCCACCTCACAGTGCTAGACTCTGAGCATTAAGACTGTAGTCTCCTGGACAACTTTTCATTTCAGACTTTTCCATGTAGATTCAACAAGTACACATGGCACACGACAGGTGTATCATCAAATGTAGGAGCTTACTAATGACAGTCATGTGAAAAAGTTAGGACACTTCATGATAATCTTTGTCTTTTTGAACATATTTAAACATTTGAGATTCATTTGAACAGTACGGAGAGATGGAGCTTAAATAAATAAACAAAAAAACTGCAGAAATTATTTATAAACATATGATGTAACATGTAATGAACAAATATGTACATTTCTTGTCAGGAAGTTAGGACGCCCTACGCTCTAATCGCTGGTATTTCCCACTTTGGCTGAAATAACCTCAGTTAGATGTTTCCTGTAACCATCTACCAGTCTCCAACATCGACTGGGAGGTGGGTTTTCCCATTCCTTCATACAGAATTATTTCTGTTGTGTGTTATTTGAGGGGTTTCTTGAATGGACAGATCACCCCACAGCATCTCAGTAGGATTAAGACCCAGGCTCTGATTTGGCCGTTCCAGAACTCTCCATTTCTTACTTTTGAGCCATTCCTTGTGAATTTACTGGAATGTTTTGGCTCATGGTCTTCAGTTTTTGGAGAGATAATCTCACATTTTCCTCAAGCACCCTCTCATACAGTAAGAAATTCATAGTAGATTCTATGACGGAGAGCTTGCCAGGCCCCGGTGCAGCAATCAGCCCCAAACCATGACATTTCCACCTCCCTGCTTCACGGTTAGTAAGGGGTTCTTGTGCTCAAATGCTGTGCTGGACGTCTTCTGTTACTGTGCCCAAATAATTCAGCTTCGGATTCATCTGTCCAAAGCACATTGTTCCAGAAGTCCTGGTCTTTGTCTATGTGCTTTCTGGCAAACTTTAGTCTTGCCCTGATATCTTTTTGACAGCAAGGGTTTCCTCCTTGTGCTGTCATTCCCTGCAGGTAGACGCATGTACCTTGACATCAACTGTGGCAGGAGCCACTTGTAGGTCCTGTGATGACATTTTAGGATTGTTGGAGACTTCTTTATGCATCTTGCGGTCTGCCCTTGGACTGAACTTGTTAGGATGATCGAACCTGGCCATCTTTATACATCCTTTCCCAGACTCATTTACATGTATAACCTTTTTTCTGAAGGCCTCAGAGATCTCTTTAGATCTCAGCATGGTAAAACCACTCAGCATCCAAGGGCAAATCAAACTAATGTCTGCGGTTTAAATAAGACATCCTCCTCTTTAATTGTCCTCTTTAATGATGGTCTAATCATTTGCAGCTGATGAGGAGCATCTGATTCTAAATTGCCATTTTAAACAGCAATAAATGTAAGGGGCTCCTAACTTTTTTCATCACAAGAAATGTATAATTTTATTCATTACATTTTACAACTTGTGTTTATAAGTAATTTCTTCAGCTTTTTTTGTTTAGTTAAATAAGCTCCATCTCTCAGTGCTGTTCAAATGAAGCACATATGTCCATACGTTTAAAAATGTTCAAAAAGACAAAGGTTTTTATGGGGTATCCTAGCTTTTGCACACGACTGTATATGGATGTCTTCAAATGTTGGGATATATAGGGTCAACACTTAGCTCAGTTTCTTTGTAGGGGGACAGTCAACAAGACATGCCAGAGCCTTACATAGAATGGACAAAGCTGAGGTTAACCGAACAGCATGTCGAATAGGGACACGACTGAGCTAGAAGTGAAGATTTACAGAGAGGGGGCTTGTTCTACCCTTTGTCTCATTCATCCTTAGTGCTCCTCTCAGTGAATGCCAGATGTGTCAGCTTAAAACCATGTGGCATTAGCTAACAGCTAGGAAAATAAGAATAAGTAAATATTAACACTTCATGGGTGAGTGTACTGAAAACCATTTTAGTGCTTGTGTGTACAAAGATCATTTATGATTGGTGTGAGCTTCCAAACACTGGTAGAACTGCTTCTGTACTTGAAGAAGAATTACAAAACAAGCACTGGGTCCAGCTCAGGATTAGGGTTAGGTTTAGAGTTAGTCTAGGGTTAGAATTTGCCTTAGGGTTATGTTTAGCAGTACTTTTAGGGTTAAGGGTTAGGTTTATGGTTGTTGTAGTTGTGCGTGTGAATGACTTTGTGATTTGTTGTGCTCTGTGATGTGCAGGTAAATGAATGAACGAATAAACGAACGAATAAATGAACGAATGAATGAATGAACGAACAATCAACCGAGCGAACGAATGAATGGTAGAAAGAGCTACAATTTTAGGCTGAAATAATAACACCTACCATCACAAATTTTATTTATATAGACACAAACATAAACAACATTAACAATAAAACTACACAGAATAAAATTAAAGAAAGAGGTACTTACCTGAAAAAGTAAGCACATGAACTGAAAATATAACAGACTAATAATTAGGTTTTAATCCTTAATATCATCATTAGTAGAACGCAATGTAAGCATCATGTTTAAATCTTGATAAGTCATAAAATCTAGTTTGGGAGATGCAGGGTTATCTACTGAATTATGAAAGGATATCACAGCCTACATTTTGCATATGAAGCACAGCTTTCAGTTTTCATTAAAGCACCAAGCTTGTGTTGTATCCTGCAAGAGCATTACAGTGCATCTCGGAAGAGTTAATCTGCAGATCTGAAAGCTATTTTTGTCGTTTTGTCTTTTTTAAAATGACAGCGGTCATTCATTCTGAGAAGGGAATATGTTGTATCAAGCCGTATATTATTCCACACATGCTGTATGAATAAAAGTAATATAAAAGAAATACTGTACTCGTTCTTTGGTCTGTACATGGAAGGAGAGACAGTGAGAGGAGGTATGGCAACCTTAGGCCTTGTTGCTGCTTCTTAAGTAAATCAACAGTGACCTCTTTCTTCAAAGGTGGGAATAACAGGGTGCTGGATTGAAGTGGGGTATTCACTCACAAAACTCCAGCTAATCCAGCGCTGAATGGAGGAGGATTGCAGTGGCTCTTTTAGAGCATTTATATCTATATTATTTTTATTATTTTGATTTAATAATGTTATTGCCGAGAGTAAGCAGCAAACAGCACCATGGTTGTGTTCTATACGCAAAGGTTTGCATATACCTTCTGTAAGGAGGGAATTCAGATATTTCTATTGTGCACATAGACACTCAACTTCTATAAGCACAAGTTAAAGGCCAGTATGCACAATTCCACACACTAGCTCGAGGAGAATGGAGCCCTCAGGACTGTGGAGCAGTGAAACTGTGTTGTCTAGCATGTCAGTGGCCCATCAGAAGAGGGGTTTGTGGTCTACACTTAACCATTCGGCATCAGTACATGACCTCATGAATATTATTGTGGCTATCTGCCATCAAATCCTCAAAAAAATGACAAAACACTTGGTCAAGGGCCTATCCCAGAAGTCAACGATGCTACTTTGGCTAATGATGACAATCTACCAATGAATATTAAATAAGCAAGTGTCCCCAAACTTTTGCCCATATAGTTTAGTTCTTATTCTTTTGAACAGGGGTCATCAAGGTGATCTCTCTGCTCAAACGCACCAAAATCCGGCAGCTGATGAGTTGGAAAAATGTCTGTTTGAGTAACACAATGACCAAACTCTACCCTCTGTATTGACGACCCCTGCTTTAGAGAAGTGTCTGAATCCTGAAATGGGGCTAGGAATATTTTGAGGGAGAAGAAATGCAGTAAGGCTGGACATGGTGGTAGCCACGGTCATGCCACTTACTCAGAGAAGCATTTCACACCTCTCAGGTCTTGGCAAGCGAGAAGTGTGGCACATGTCAGAGGCCCTGGCCCCACGGACCACCCCCTCGAACCACTGAGTGTGACCGGCCCGTCCAAGTGGGCAAAAGAGTGAAAGGCTCTGCAGATTTCGGCTTTTTTCCAGCAGGATGGAGAGAGATACAAGCTCGTGCTCTTGTAGGACGTGACCAGTCTGGCGTGTCCGGCCGCAGTCGGCGGAAAAAAAAAACACTCAGGTGAGCAGATTAGAAAAGGTAGCAGAGGGGCCCTTTAATAGGGGCCAGAGCCAGGATGGAGCTGGGCCCTGTCAAGACTGATCACATTCTCGGAGCAAGAAAAAGTTTGAAGCACAAGCACAAGCTGGTATGGCCTCAGTCTCCCCTCACCACCCCTGCCCACTCCCTCACAAAGCCCCCAAGGAGGGGAGGAGGAATAGGAGGGAAAGGGCTCACACCCTTTGCTCCTGACAGCATGTCATGGACTCAAGTTACACAGTGCTCCGATACACTCCGGCATGTTTATATTTGTTGCAGAGTTGTTGTGGGCTTTTTTTTTTTATTTTTTAGCCCTCCTCCTGCCAACGAATGAAAACATCTTGCTGTCACGGACATCAGAAAGCTGTGTTGCGAGGCCAGTCAGGGGTCCTGGACATGCCTCAAAACAACATAGAGAAAGAGAAACCTGCCTCTTTGGTGACAGAACTCATGCAACTCCAAATTTATTTTCAACTTCAAAAATTGGAGACAGACGCTTGAGAAAGCGCAGAGGTCCAGGAAAGGCAATGGTCAGGAAAAATGGATGGAGGAGAACCACCGCTCTGGACCCTCTACAAGTCACATACCATTAGTTGTCACCATCCATAAAGTCTCTCTCTCTCTCTCTCTCTCTCTCTCTCTCTCTCTCTCTCTATGGAGACAAAGCCTTGATCCATAGTTGAGAATGTACCAAAGCAAAGTCTGACACACTGTTTGATGTGTGCAAATACTGTACACATTGAAAATGCTTTGTCCTCCCACAAAAAGCCATTCATCTCAATAGTTCTTTACAATAGCAGTCCCGAAAACATCCAGAAAAGGGGTCCAAAAGCCCGCCCCATTTGGGTTTTTGGACAGCGATGAATCAGAAACATTATCTACATTATTTTACAGGCGTAAATCATCTCTGCTTGAATAGCCAAACTGATATCGACAGCAAACAGCACATGGGACAAACTATGGGCCATTTTTTTCCCAGGATCACAAGGACATGACTGCAATTGTGCGTCCAGATAAAAGCGGCACGACTAGCACTGGCCCTCTAGGAGATTAGCGCTTTGCTGTGCCACCTGACAGTGGCATGTGCCAGCGTCCCGATATGATCCTAAGCGTTTTTGTATGTGAGGGGGGTGTGTTCATTACTGACTCCTCTAATACCAGATTGATCTGGGTAGGCAGTTGGAGGGGAAGGCGTGAACCTATTGATGGGATAATGCTACTGATTGGCTTTACAAACCTACTGATAGATTTACAGAACTGCAGAGCGTCCCTTTGTTTTGGGATGAAAAGAATAGTGGAGAACTCATGAATGGCCTTAATCCCTGGAACACATAGTGTGCGTCTGCCAATTCAACTCCATAATCTTCCAGTGCAACTGATTAGACAAGATCAAATTCATTTTGTCCTCCCTCCACCTAGCATTCTCTTTGTTAGGGGCTGAACCAGAAGCCCATCTTTGTGATCATACAATACAGCAATTTTCAAAATTCCATCAGTTCACACACAGGCTTGATCAGGGTCCACGCCGCCACAGCCGCCGCCACGTTTACACTCGGCCACAAATAGTTAAGCTGTTTATGTTCCTCATTCAGCAGTGACATGGGCCAGCCAGTGTAAACACAGCAGTGGCTTTTTAATTGTGCTGTAGCAAGCCTTGCTCCACTGTCCAATTAACACTCACTCTCTGCCAGATTATGGGCCAGGCCCTCGCTGCCGCCACGCTTGTCATTGCATCAGCTTAAACTTTGCTCAGCGAGCGTGCCGATGTGTGATAACAAGCCGCCTGTCTGTTTACTGTGGCGGGACTTCATGAGCCTTTGCTGGCCTACAGCTCCACAACAAGAGGGAGAGGGGTCAGGCTTGTCTGTGCAGGGACTAAATATGTTGGATGTGCTCATTTCATGTTGACCAGGAATAGTACATTGTTTTATTGTACAGAAGCAGATTTACTGTGAATTTAAAGCTGCATTCTTAAAATTATATACACAGCACCTACTTTATGAGAAGCTCTTACATTTACAGTCACAGCACTGTATCCAGAGTGACTTACAATTTTGACCATGTTACAAAGGAAGTCTATTGTAGCATTCAGAGTCTTGTCCTAGGACTCTTATTGTTGTAGCATGGTGTTCCTATCCAGTCTTGGAACTGAACCCTAGTTCGGTGTCATGTACTTCACTAACCAACCATTTATACTGAGCATTACAACTGACCGATTTTTTAGATCTAATTTCACTCCTCATTTATTTCATAGACTGTGCAGTCTTGCAGGATGTGACATAACATGTCATAACAAGAACATAAATTTATGTACAGCCTAAAAGCTTTCAAAGCCAAAAATCTGCTGCAAATTAGGATATGCCTCTGCGATCACAGCACCGGAAAATCAGAACATGCACTGAATAGGCAGTTTTGGGCCTGGCCAGTACTCCAGTGGGAGGGATCCTAGAAAATCTTGGATGGCTCTGAAGGTGGTGTTGGTGGCACCAAGGGTGTACTGTCTCTGTGTGGATCGTAATGCCCAAGTGTAATGATAAGGACAGTGTGGACAATTGTGATAAAATCAAGGTCTCTGATTTTTGAGAGGGTGGCACGGAGGCGCAGCAGGTGGTGTCATATTCATACAGCTCCAGGGGCCTGGAGGTTGTGGGTTCGATTCCCGCTCCGGGTGACTGTCTGTGAGGAGTTGGTGTGTTCTCCCTGTGTCCGCGTGGGTTTCCTCCTGGTGCTCCGGTTCCCTCCCACAGTCCAAAAACACACGTTAGTAGGTGGATTGGTGACTCAAAAGTGTCCGTAGGTGTGAGTGTGTGAGTGAATGTGTATCTGTGTTGCCCTTTGAAGGACTGGCGCCCCCTCCAGGGTGTATTCCTGCCTTGCGCCCAATGATTCCAGGTAGGCTCTGGACCCACCGCGACCCTGAAATGGATAAGCGGTTACAGATAATGAATGAATGAATGATTTTTGAGATCTCTGGGCATTCCTCAAGTGGTGATATCCTGAAATCCTGGCTAAACTTGCCATTGTGGTCAGTTCTGGCCTGCTAATTATCACCATCTTCAAAATAAATTAGTTCATTATTACCTCTCGTCTCCTCTCTACCTAGTAGCTGATATGCAGTGTGCATACTTGTGCAGATTGGCTGCTGTTGCATAATCCATTGGGTGCTGCACATTGTTGAGAGTTGAAGCGACTCCCTATGGTATGTGACTCCCAAATATGTAAATAATAGGTTTAATTTAACAATAAGTTTAGTCTATCTAGCACCCAATGTGAGTTTACAATGATAATAATACAAATAACAAGGAACACCAAAAAAGAAAGAAAAAAAACAGCAATGCCGAGAGTACAGAACAGCACAGATAGCAGTGGTGAGAGTAGGTAGCCAAACCAGTCAGAACCAAAGCACAGGGTTAAAACAAACTCACAACATATACAATAACTGTAAATAACTAGAAGCTAGTATGCTGCTAGCAAAGGATGGGCTCTCTCAGTCAATACAGCAGCAGTGTTAGCATCTGTTAGCTGTAGACGAGATCCCTCAGTTGATATATGCAGCAGCATTAGTGGATGCTAGCCGAAGATGGGCTCCCTTTGTTGACATTAACAGTAGTATTAGTGGCAGCTAGCTGATGATATACATTAAGGATTGCAGGCTGCTAGCCACCAGCACTGACATAAATAGGCTCCACTGGTCAGCAGGCCCTGCCATTAGCATTGGTGATAACAGGAAGCTAATTGCCAAGCAACAACAAGCTTTGGGTTTTCCAGTCATACAATTACACCAACCTGGGAGTATATACATAGTATGTTATGTTTGCTAACAGATGCTTACATTGGCTATTATGTCACTGAGTGAATGAGAGAGCAAGGGGTTTGTGCCAGTTATACAACCTCTGATCACTAATGCATCAGCAGGAATAATGGGGTCAGTATTAAATCATTCCAGAAAAAGTTTCTAACGAAGTGTCCAGAAAGTATCCGCTTGTTAAGTGTGATGCCACATAGATGTTTTGCCGTTTCCAGTTCCAATCGTGTCTAAGGTCCCTTGTCATACATTCATAAGACGTGTTTACTGTTTGGACAAAGCTAAATGTCTCAATTAATTATGTGATCTCTGTTCACGAGTTCAGGAAAAGAAATAAATTAAATGTACAAAGAAGAATGTATGTCTTTGGACACACAATTTGCACATTCACAGTTCATTCTGATGTATGTGAGCTGCCGTGTGGACTGACTGGGCCGCTCCGTCTCTGGGAGCAGTTTCTGGGAGCTGAGGACCTGCAGAGGGAGAGCTATGTCTCCCACAGTTCTGTCTCTGGGAGCAGAAGCACAACATAGAGAGGAGCTGTGTCTCCTTCAGCTCAGTCTCTGGGAACAGTGAAGCAGCAGAGGGAGCCATGTCTCCCGTTCGCGGTCATTCCTGGTGTTGTAACAGGTTTTGCTACCAGTGAAAATTTATTATTACTTGGTGCTGGTCTGCTTTTTTTTTTATAACTCAGCAGAAAGTCTGAAAAGTCACTAAATCAAGCAGCAAAATCACTAAGCTGGCCATACTGAGCAGCGGTTTGGACCTGGACCTGACGTTTCCCAAGGTGAATGGACGCAACACAACATTCCACAGTGTCCATGTGAGTCAGCAGTTGGTGGAAAACTTCTGGTAGGCCCAGAAAAATCAAGTGCATGCTGCTGTAGAGTGGGAAAACGGATCCCGCCTGTGAACGTGTTCCCAGGAATTTGACTCAGCCTCTGCAACCTGAAAATCCACAAAACCCCTTCATTAATATGCAAATCAGATCATTTTTTTCCCTGCCACTGATAAGGAGGAAAAAAAATTCCTAAGAGCCATGATGCATATTTCATGTGCCATGTGCTTTTGTGGAATGATCAGCTGGAATTTAATTGGTTTGGACATTTACTGGTTTAAAAATTTAAACAAGCGCAAAAGGGAGAGATGGGAGATGTACGCCACCCCTAGCCCCACCCGCTCCCCTCTCTCAATGAGGCCTGTAATAGGCCAGATATTACCCTTTCTCAAAGAGAGGCTGCCATGGCAGACAAGTGAAGGGCCTTGACCTTTGGCATTCGTGCTGTGAGTGTAACATCTGTGGAAGAGAGAGAGAGAGAGAGAGAGAGAGAGAGAGAGAAAGAGAGAGAGAAGGAAAGAGAGATTGAAGGAGAAAGCAGGAGGGAGCTGAGACCTCATGAATATTGTAATGGTCCGTACGTTTCCGCAGCACATGGCTGGCTTTCAGGGAGCTGGTGACATGACACAAGCATACGTCCCGTCCCGTCCTGTCCCGTCTCGATCCTCCCTCTCCCTCCTCTGCCCGAAGAGCTGAGCAGGGTGCAGCTGAAGGGTGGGGGCAGGCCCAGGCAGCCACTCATTAACCCCGCTGAGTGCTAGGGAAGTGACAGGGCATGGTCTCCAAGCCTCGGCTGAAGGAGACGGAGCTTTAATTGCCCCTCGTGATATTCAAAAGGAGGCAGGATCCAACGAAGCCGGCCAAGGAACAGCTGTTACCTGTGACATAATGAGGCTAGATCTGAATGAGAGAAAGAGAGAGAGAGATGGGGAAAGAGAGAGAGAGTTGCAACAAGAGATCAGCAATGAGCAGGTTTAAAAGTGACCTGCTGAAGAGAAGAGAAGAGAAGAGAAGAGAAGAGAAGAGAAGAGAAGAGAAGAGAAGAGAAAAATAAAAAAGGAAAGAAACAAGGATAGGTGAGGCAGAGACAGCTAGGCGAATAATGAAAGGCTCATCAGAGGAAGCTGCAGATCAAACAGATCTCAGTGTATATTAAAGCACCTCGGGAGAGACCAGCTTTGATTTCCAGTGCAGAGAAATCACTTCCCATAATGTTCCTTACACTGAGATCAAACTGCTCCATCCTCAGCAGCTCTGATCTGCTGTCTCTGACACCTGTGCTCAACCCACAGAGATATCAAGCAAACAAACCCAGAGAAAAACACATTACACTAATACAGCGTAGGCTTTCACCTAGGTGGGGCTTGTTCAACTTCACTTCACAAGCGTGTCCTTCTGCTTAACACTCTTGTTGAAGGGTAATCAACAGTAATGACTAACTCTTTGTGATGAACAAAATATAGAATAGAGCTCAGATTTCAAGAAACTCTTTAAAAGCACAATCAACATGAGAAAAAACTATCAATTTACATATTCATTCATTATCTGTAACCGCTTATCCAGTTCAGGGTCGCGGTGGGTTCGGAGCCTACGTGGATTCACTGGGTGCAAGGCGGGAACACACCCTGGAGAGGGTGCCAGACATACACACACATTCACTCACACCTTTTGAGTCTCCAATTCATCTACCAACGTGTGTTTTTGGACTGTGGGAGGAAACCGGAGCACCGGAGGAAACCCACACGGACACAGGGAGAACACACCAAACTCCTCACAGACAGTCACCCGGAGCGGGACTCAAACCAACAACCTCCAGGTCCCTGAAGCTGTGTGACTGCGGCACTACTTGCTGCGCCACCGTGCCGCCCCTTGTTTTGCGCCAAAATTGGCCAACCCAACCACTCTGGGAGAGTGTACAAATGCAAAACAGAATCAGAAATCAGTTATTTATGCTCTAGTTTTACCTAAAATCATAGGTGGCATATTATACCCCAGCACAGTGGCACAACAGGTAGTGTCGCTTACACACAGCTGCAGAGTCCTGGAGTCGTGGGTTCAAGCCCTGCTCTGGCTGAACATCTGTGAGGAGTTTGGTGTGTTCTCCCTGTGTCCGTATGGGTTTCGTCCTGGGGCTCCGGTTTACTCCCACAGTTCAAAAACACACATTGGTAGTTGGATGTCCATAGGTGTGAGTTAATGCCTGGCTCGCCCTACGGGGTGTGTTCCCGCCTTGTGCCCAGTGATTCTGGGTAGGCTCTGGACCCACCGTGACCCTGAACTGGAAAAGCAGTTACAGACGATAATGGAATATTACCCTCCATTTCTACTAATGAAAGGTACTTGACCTGGTTTGACCAAAACACAGCATGGATCAAACACAACAGCCCAGAATGGTTTCTGCACCTGTTCCTTTAGACAAAGCGCCAACTACACACACCGCACCCTCCCAGCATGCAGAAGCTTCAATAGAGGCACAAAAAACTCTCTTTTTACTGTTTTAGAAAGGGTATATTCCTTCTTCACTCATTTTTGGTTGATTTTACTGGGTTTTAAGGTAAATATCATAGTATAAAATATCATATTTTATTTACAGTGTGTGAGTGAATGTGTGTGTGTGTCTGTGTTGCCCTGTGAAGGACTGACGCCCCCTCCAGGGTGTATTCCCGCCTTGCGCCCAATGATTCCAGGTAGGCTCTAGACCCACCGCGACCCTGAACTGGATAAGCACTTACAGATAATGAATGAATGAATGAATATTTTATTTACATTTTGTGTGATTTATTCATTTTTATCTACCCCACTTTTCACACCAGATAGCAAAGCAGCAACAGGCAACCAGTCATTTCCAAAAAGAGAAGACAATTTGTAGCCATGGTTTTGCAGCAGGAAGCAAGCAACACATCAACACAGCAAATATTCATTTTTGATTTTCTCTAATTCATTTAAATGAGTCTGAAAACTCCTCAGGTTTTTCATAGACACACGCAATCTACGGTTGCCCACTTGAACACGCCCAAAACAGACAAATGTGGGCTGTCATGAGCGTCATTTTCCTGCTAGTGTAAATGTAGGGTTAAACCACTGCATGACTTGGTGGCCACTGCATTATTCTTGTACTCCAGTACAAAACCAACATAGTAAACACGTCTTTGCCAGTCTTTGCCAGATTACATTTGCAGTAAGTTGTGTAAACTTGAATTTTCCTCCAACATGTTCCTTTCTGACAAACCATAAAGGCAGAATGTTGGTCTTATCTTTGCAGCTCCTGGACAAGACAAGTCTGAGAAGCTAAGGGTCCAATCAAAGCAAAAATAAATGCCAGTGATTCCTGTATTGATTCACTGCAATTAATCCATCATGGTCCAGGAGAGGCTTTTCAGTCTAAATCTAAAAAAAAAAGGGCATTGGAAGAGTGGATTCACCATCTCAAAGACATCTGATTCGACACCCTGACATTTTCCAGCTGTTATATCTCTGTGCCAGAGGAGCCTAAAGGTTGTGCCGGCTTCTGTCTGCAAGCTGTCTGCAGTCCATAACAAACCAGAGATTAGCCTCACTCCTCTTGTCAGGTGCGTATCGGAAGAAGTGCTGTAGATGTCGAAGCATGAGCTGCTCCAGTGTAACGTCAGACACTCAACAGTGCAGTACTTTAGAGTAAATCTACTTTATTTCCATAAAGTTGGCATGTACACTTGAATGGAACTCATTGTATGATGACTATTAGCTGTAGTAGCGGTTTTCAAAGTACCGGCTCCTGAGGGTCACACAGGGTAGGATCTTGTTTAGCAATGTAGAGATACAGCCTTCGCTGTCTTCACATGTTCCCTGGGTTTACTGGTTGAAAAGACTCTAAATAGGAGACTCGGGTATGAACAGCATTAACCAATGTATATGGCATTCATTTATAATAATATGTTAAAATAATCAACCCCTTGTAACACAGTAGTATTAAAGTCTTTGTAGAGCAGTTAGAAACTGTAGCTGTTGAGGTACGCTTTGTGATAACCATTCTCTAGTCCATCATCAGTGGTATGTTTTTAACCACAGATTTGGCCAGATATTTTTGAATGGTAAATTGCTCTCAAACATTTAACAAACATTGTTACAGAGGTAAGCAAATGTAGCATGTCTCAAAGACTCTCACTGGTCAAGAATAGTGCGTTTGCTGAGGCAGAGACAATGCCATAGTTTTTCTATGGAGACAATGCATTGGCATACATACATACGTCATATACATTGTATTTTTCTCCATTATATCAGAATAGCGTCAGCTCTATGATCTTGCTGGTCTCAAGGTGATTGTGACTCAGATTAAGGATTGCCCATGAATAAAAGGTTTGCCTAAAGCCCAGGGGGTGTCTTGTTTCTCCACTGAAGTGTAGTACGAAGCCTTGAAGTGTGGCACAGTGGAACATAAAGAAAAGTAGGATATGTCCAAGATTTGGGAAAATCTGGATTGGAGGAGAATTCAAACCATTGCTGTCTTAAACTGGAGCGAGTTTCTGTGCAAACTCAAGCCAATTTGGCCAGTGCATTGGCTTCCTCAAGCGTATCCACGAGTTTGACAATAAAAGTCACAGGTGTAAAAGCCTGATGTGTAATTCAAAATTCAACTCGGGGAAGGGAAAAAAAAACAGCATTGAAAGGGAGACACGTTGATGAAACTGGATGCAAATGGAGGAGACGAGGTGAGGAGAAGCATACGGCATTGCTTTCCTTCCTTCTCCTCTCGCTCTCTTACTCACTGCCTCTCTCATTCTCCCTCCATCTGCCTCCCTTCAAAAACTCCCAGAAAACATCCATCCGGAGCAGATAGCAGGTCCTCTTCATCAGAAAGAGCAGTGACAACCTGCTGTCACAGCAGAGCCTATGCTACAGCCCAGAGAGCGAGAGAGAGAGAGAGAAAGAGAGAGATGGGAGATATAGAGTGCATGGGCAAATTAGACGTCCATGGAAAACGAGAGACTGTGGGAGAGACGGACAAAAAAAAAAAACACAAGGAGAAAAAGTTGGGCCTGGTGCTAATGTGAATAATTCTCACTTTCAGACAGACCCACACATACACACATGGACGCACGGACGGAAGACAAACACTTGACAGACTCCATGTCAGTGTGTTCAGTAACTAAAGGGAATAAAATCAACTTGACAGCCACAACCCAGTATATGCGCCCACTCTCTCTCTCTCTCTCTCTCTCACCCACCTACACACACACACACACAGATACAATGGACAGACTCTCAACATTTTGGTACCTATTTTTTACAGTAAGACAGTGTCTGCTTGAGTGACACCATCTCTAACCTCCCAGGTTACACTAACAGACATCAAGGCACCAATCAAGGCTGCCAAAGAGGGCCTGTCTCGCTGCGTTTGGACGGGAGCTTTCCGCTCGGCCGTCTCCGACTGACAACCACCTTAAAAAGCCCTGTCAGTTCGACATGAGCCGCAGTGACCTCCAGGGCCTCATCCTGGAAATTCAAAAAATTAATGTAAATGTACATGAAGGGGGGAAGCCATTCTTCTGTGAAGCATCGCCAAAAATGAAATATTCAGAGGTGAAAGTTAATATCCAGGAACCAGAAAAGAGGTACACGACGGACAGATTCACTCAGCTTGTGTTGGGGAATTTTTTTTTCTTGTGGGAGGGAATACATTTCAAGCCTCTCCTGATCTTGAGAGACAATTTCCAAAAGTCTTGAATTATTCACACAGCGTGTATTTAAAAAAGATGTGGTCCTTAATCTCAAACAGGGGGTAATAGGTCACGAGGGGATGCTTTGGGGCATGACAGTGTGATGTTTGGCTCTTTGCCTTTTTTTTTCATGTTATTATCAATGCGCTTATCACACCTGAGTGTTGATCCAGGACACATTTCTCCCTTTAAGAACCTAACGAATATTATCCAATCTAGTCCAATCTGAAGCGCTGAAATAGCAACAGCTTGCTTTAATTTTAGTTTTTAACACACTTTAGGGGCAGCCGTGGCCTAAGGGTTAGAGGGAGGTTGAAACTGGAAGGTTGCTGGTTTAGATCCCCAGGGTATCCATGGCTGAAGTGCCTTTGAGCAAGTCACTAATTCACTAATTTGCACTTTTGACATTGACTTAAACAGATCAGTTCACATCAGGCAAACGTTCACTTTTCATATAAACACATTTGAGTTATATGTCACTATACACTGATGTTCAGATGTTTTGATGAACCCTGTATAACAGAGTGGTCCATCTGCGTGCACACAGCTTTTATCATCACTATAGATAAGAACTGAAATGAAATGGAGCACTTTGGAGCTGCTGCACATGAGCTTATGGTCAACAGGCCCTGTGATAAGCATCTAGGGTATACACTTGCAGGGTATAAAGCCCCCCAGAATTTGGCTGTGCAGCAGGGGAGCAGCATCCTCTGGATTGCAGTATCTCCAGCCAATATCTTTGGGAAGATTTGGACTGATGACTCTAATCAGAAACTAATCATCCAATGTCAATGCCTGACTTCATTAATGCTCCTGTGGTAGAGTACAGTCAAAATGATTGCTGCAGACAAAGTGTGGACACACTCCCTTTAAAGCTCTTGGGAACCCATTTTGAAATTTTGTGTTGTTTTGTATAATTCTGAACTTGGGTGTTATGTGAAACGTTCAGCAAAGTTTAAATAAAGAACACAAAACAGAAATATGATAAATCGCTCTTCAAAAATGACCAGCACTGTTCTCCTCTCCATGTAGAATGGGCAGTCCTAAAAGTGGGTAATATTAATGTCAGTATTACCCTCACCAATCACAAGGCTACCATAGCCACGCCTCCTCTCTGAGCCGAAGAGACTGGTGAGCTAAAGCTTTGGAGCCATTAGTAAATGAATTACTGAGCTATCCAGGTACAAGCTATGGGAGATAAAGACATAAACAGAGCAAACAGAACACAAAACAATGCAGCAAAGGGAAAGCACCAATATGGAGACACACTCTATAAGGTATCCAGTTCGTACAATTATGTTAATATATATATATATATATATATATATATATATATATATATAAAAACCACACTACAGACACATAAAAGATGTCAGTTGGTTCGTACATGAATGGCTGTATAATGCCAGTTCTACCCCCATGTGCCATTTTATTGTGTAATGTTATCTTGTGTAAAATGACAACCGCAGTTCAGAGTAAAACCCAGAAAAAACCCAGCGACCTTCTGTTGTCCCCAAGAATTAGCAAAAATAATAAAAAGGTTAACTGCACATTAAAAAAGTTCCCTAAATAGTTTAATCAATTATAAATGAATATGTAAATAACCCTGTAGTTCAGGAAACCACATATCCAATATTTATGTCTAATGTCCACCACCCAGACTTCTGGATTTAGCCATATGTTTTTAAATCTCATCATAGAAGTGTGTGACACTTATACACACTTACACACAAACACAAGGCAGCTCTGAATCAGTGGGCTTCAGCCATCCTGCGGTTCTGAACATCTCGGCTTGTGGTTCAGATGAATAAAACAAGAAATTAATTAATTTTGGATGAAAGCATCACAGAGGGAGTCTGCATGGCTCATTAAGAGCTATATTATTGATCACAGGGATACCTCAGCGCACTGCAACCTACTCGCTAAGCCCTTTCCTTAAAAATGCTAATGACTTCTAGGACAATAGAGGAGCGGCACGCTAAACGAGCACTTTTGAAACCAATCAGCATCATCGGCTGACACAGAATGAATGAAATTAATATGGATAAGCCCTGTCACACTTGATTAATGCTCACCGATGTTTGAGTATAAAAGGTCATGAAACATACAACAGGAAGCTTGGCTCCTTCCTCTCCTGTAAAGCCCCGTCCTGCGCTGCTTTTAAAGGTTACAGGATGAAACTTATTGTGAGCACAACAAAGTTCACGGAGGCTTCAGGGACTGCCTATTCACAATCCCCACTGGAACAATGTGCAGAAAGTTGAAGGATGTAATATGGCATAACCGAACCATCAACTACTTAAAAAAAATGATACTAAAATGAAGTCACATCATTCAAATGTATGCAAAACTATTGAGGTATTGAGTTGTGAACTATGAACAGTAACGATACATGGAACAAACCCTTTCCTGCACAAATTTGAAATAAACATGAAAACCTGTTCCCATGATTTTTCTTCTTAAAAAAATAATATACGTTTAAAAAACAAACATTTGTGAAGACGGATTGAGTGTGTTTACTTGGGGATACCATATGGCAACAGCATGCAACAATGGAACTGCAATCTGCAATGCATACAATGCAGGTAAACCAACACGCAACCACTGAACACAGCCCAATTTATCTTCCAGGCTTGAAATAACAACAACAAAAATACATATGCATAACAGCAATGTATACACATACCTGATGCCAGTTTTTATATTATAGTATATTAAATTGTATATTAGCGGGCTAATTTTTTTGGAAGAACACAAATTAACACCCACATGTTGCTAGACCAGGCAAATAAACAACTTTACAATAAGCATACATTTATTCACAATACTAAAGACGGTAATAAGCCTTGCAGTATTTGTAATTGTGACATTACCAAACCGTTTAGTAAAGGCTTATAACTGTCACTTAATACTTAATTCTATAGTACTGTTAAGTAATGTACTTTTATTGTAAAGTGTTACTTCTGCACCGTTAAATTCCACTTCAAATATAGTAAGCTACTAATATGCATTTTGAATGAAATCAAATCTATTAAACTTAGGGTTGGTTTCTCTGACTACACAGCCTTTTGAATAGTGATTTTCCATTGAAAGGAGTATATAGTCCAGGACTAGGATTAATCCATGTCTGGGAAACCCTTATTGTGTCTAAATCTCAATAACCTTACATAGGTACTTTAAAAAAATTATACTTAAAGCCTGTAAAGGAACACTTGCATTGAAAGCTGGGTATTTAGCACATTATTATCTCTCATTTGGTCTTTGTATAGGCATAACTCCAGATCCAGTCTGTAATATGTAAACAATTTAAAGTGAATGAATAAAAACACGTCCAAATTGCTTTTTGGTATCTAGAATCCTCTAGCATTTTTTAGATGCAAGGCAGTGTTTTTGTTAAGCCAAGTTAGCATTCTGAAGCAAACAATCCTGAATCAGAATCAGACATCGCAAAATAGGATGTGTCTAAAGGCTGTATACAAACTAGCAAGAGTTTTAAAAAGACAGGCAGTTGTAATTCTCAAATCGGCTGCTAATATAAGCTATGGGCTTGACTCTCTCCATATCAGGAGCATGTCAGCGGCTCAGTAGCAGGAACAGAGTGTAAGTGCACGTTTCTTGCCATTAGCCAGGGTTTTCACCCCGATACAATGCGATGTTTGAGACAATGATGAATACTGCATGAGAGAAAGAGACGTAGAAGCGTGGTAAACACACGATTAGCTGCAGCTCCTAAGAGACTTACAGCCATCAATAGGCCTCCCTCTCCCCCTGCCTAAAAAGCACATAGCCTCAGGGCAAGGCAAAGAAAAAATACCCCCCATAAGCCCAGAGTCGCACAAAAAACACATATTAGCTTTGTCATTTTAGCAGAAGCACACTATAGGATTCACACAGCTAGCGTCTTCTGATGGCTTTTCAATGAGCAAATCCTTCTGGTTTATGTTGCACTGTGCCAAGCCTACGCTTGATGGGTATATTAAGACAGACAGCAATACTAATCGAGCTACTTCAGTGCTCATTTATGCTTTAATCCACAAAAGCCCAAGGAAATTAGCGCCAGGGTATACTGTGATTTTGTTCCCTCTGTAATTTCCATTTCATCACAGTGAATAGATTTCTGTGGGTGGCTACGTCCATGATTACTGAGATTGATTCTCCTGTGTGTGTGTTTACATAAATGCATGCTGTAATATACATAAAATTGGTATGTATTTCAAGCATTTAATTTTAATATCTCTGCTCCATTGCCGTTAAAGATTGAAAACAAAATGGAGGAAGTATTTATAGATTGGTATAATGTAGTGGATAACTCACAGCAGAAACAGGAATACCTTGGGACATTATATTACTTCTATAATAAACATCAACAATGTAATGGTAAATATTTTCCTTATTCTCTTTCCTGCACATTAAGAATGATGAGTCTTAGCAACTTTGTACACAACCAAATAATTTGCACTAGTTGAAGATACTGTAGAATTGCTGTATGAATTATAGATTCTAGAAATCAATGAATATTTACCAGAGATATTTAGCTGTTTACCTGGTGTTCAGTTATTCTGACATAAAGCCCCATGGTTCAGAGGCACTTTGAACTCCAGCCGAAGCGCATCTCGGCATGTTGTTTTCTTCAAGATGGCTATTTTGTTTTCCTGCAGAACAGCTTGCCATGAAAGATTTAGCAGATGCTAAGTGACTAATGCGTTTTCTCAGTCTCGAATAAGAGCAATGAAAAATTAACAATAGAAATAATTAATTTTGATTGGTGCCTACAGTCGTAAAAACTTGTATCGGGCCTAATGATTTATTCATGGGCATGCAAATTCCTCTCCCACTAACACCCAAAATAACGCCACAGCATGTTCTATAAATTCTGTAAGACTTTTAACTTATGTTCCAGCATGTAGTGATTACGGTGTGCTACTCGGCACACTGCAACCTGAAAGTTTAATTGTTTTTATTTTCAATTTCTACTCGTGTCTTTAATATGCACATAACCGGAGGTAAACAAGCTCTCCTAGCAGTGTTTCACTTTGTAACTATTAATCCTCACCTTTTCCTGCCATGTCGAAGTGCCAGGCGAACATCCCTCCCTTTGTTTCCCTCTCACTCCACTTGGCTCTGCCACGGTATCCCGGGTGACATTTGTGTAGCTATTTATGACGCTTTGTTAACAGATATAGCTTGTCCTGCTAGATGAAATGTCTTCAGTGATCACTGCTTTGTCAACACGATGTTTTATTAGAATCTGAATCAGAAATATGAAATATCCAGAATACAAAGACCACTCACTGTCCATTTCATTAGAAACATTGTGCAGCCACTCACTTTATAAGCTTCAGGTCCACAATACAGGTGTAAAATTACAAGACTGTAGCTCATCTGCTGTAAAATTCTATTTACACAATACACAATATTTATGATTCATCTTACAAAGTGATATCAAGTTAATAACTTAAATTATTTTAATATTGTGTTTATAAATTCCCATTAAATTCTTTTAATGGTTTTCTCTATAAATTTATCTTTAATAAGACTCAATCCATCTGACAACACTGAACAATGAATAAACGAACAGCAGTTAGACTTTCCTAGAACAATAGGATTTTCTATAAAAGCATAACATTTTTAGGACATTAGGGAGTCCCATCAAGAACCAACAACATACAGCATCCACCTGGAAAAAGTCACAGTTGGCTCACTGTGTCAGTGCGCTCACCACACGTCAGTTATTAAGTAGAGAGGAGAGCAGAAAGAATAAATGAGTCTGTTTTTGTGGAATTAGGAAGCCAGTAGTGGTCACAGTGGTAGATTTAGCCAGAAAGTGCCCAGGGTTCTTTTATGACATCAAAGATTCATGACCTCACTTTAAAGTCTCGTCCAAAGGATGACACTATTTGTTCAGTACAAAATAAATGTAAAAAAGTTTCAGTTTGAAGCTGCAGCCACAGCCTCTAACTGTTCACTGTCAACTATAGGTTGACTTAAGGATGTTTTCCAAAAGTGTTGAGTCCAAATTTCGAATTTTCACACATTTTTGTAATCTTATGCATAGTATGAATCAGATGTGCGATTATTTATAGTCTGCCTGCACCTCCTGTAGGTTTTAACTTGTTTGTATGTGCACTTCTTTGACCAAATGCACATGTTTATTTAGCTGTGGTCTGAAACATCTCATGCCTCTTTCCTGTCTTACCCTGAGAGGCCAAGTGCATCCTGACAACAAATGGATATAAGCAAGTGAATATGTTTTATCCTCTCTCTCGCTCACTCTCTCTCTCTCATATTACTAATACATATTCTGTTGCTTGCATGGCATAAATACTTCAATACACCTCCATTTGTAAGTTGCACCAAACATTTCGGAACATATGAAATATAAATTGTCGTTTGTAATGGCCCTTTGTGTCGGGGTCTGCTGGGAGGGCTATTGTTGAGCGCCAGGCAAAGTAAATTGAAATGGTTTCTGTGGGGACTTGGCTCAGTACAAAGAAAATACATTTCTTCTGACACTGTCGCTGTAATTATCTTCCCCCTATTATCTTTTATTGAACAGTAAATGAGTGTTGCCCAGGAGGAGGCAGCACCAGGCTTACTGAGGCGACTACATCGTTTGCACCAGGGACATGATCTTTTAAAGTAGGTAACTCTCTGCTCTGTGTGCGTGAGTGTGTGTATATGATGGAAAGAAGCATCCGTGTGGTTTTAAGCCTAAAACAAATGAAGTTCTTTCACATACAGAAAAGCCCCATGGTTGGGGACATGGAGAACGCCACAGGACGTCCCTGATGCCAGACAACCAACTTACAACCACACCACAAATGGGACGCCTCCTGCACTCTTGTCCTACATCTCTGCTGCAATTGAAATGTGGAAAGCTTGGCTGTTCGAGGGATGAGGAACATCTGCTCTGCTTGTTGTAAGCTACAAGAACACAGTGGCTAGATTGCAGCTACACAACTCACGATATGCTCTATCAGCTTGCTATCATTGAAAGACGAAAAAGCCACTATGTTCCAACGCCTGCCGCACTGAGAGTATTGTCAGGATTCACTGCAGTAAAGCTCCGACTAACAATCAGTCATGAATCTAGGATTTAATCAGGGCACCCTTTAAAAATTACAAAATTTGAAGTCACCCCACTCTAAAATATATTTAAAAACCTTACATTCAGCATGTGTCTGACAGCCAACACCACACACACACACACACACATACGAAGTGAGTGAAGTGCAGTTTTGTTTTTGTGAATCTCGTAAAGTGCGCCCCTCGGTTGACAAATTGAAAGTAAACCGGCCCCTGCCCTCACAGGTAACAAATTAAACTGGACACACACTTTTTACCTGCACACCGCTTGTAAATATTGTGGAGCTGAAATTATTCAGGCCCAGCTGCAGTTTTATTTTTGGCTACGCCACTGTCCTGACTTTAGTCTTGAAGTCGTCTTAGCTGCATTTTCCTGATGCATTGTTGCCTTGCTTCTCCATATTTTCTGTGATTTTCAGAGTTTCTTTGTTTTTTTTCTGTCTTTGAGACTGTTTGATTTTGGGTTGCATTGGGGTGATTATTTTGTGTATTTGTGTGTGTGTGTGTGTGTGCATGTTATGACGAGATGTGTGTTGGTCAGGAAAGTTCACCATCAGCCTGTGTTTTGAACGTTGGAGTGTGGCACCCAGATACCGCTCATTTCTTTGGTCCTTTCGGCACTATCTCCTTTAAAGGGCTGAATATAGGATAAGGTTTGGCTGTATCTCAATATGGCTATATCTCACTCTCTATTTCCTCTCCATTTGTCACACAATTTACATGTTAATTGTATGGTAAAACAATGTCTCTTTGCAATTTTTATGTAAATATTATGGTTTTTTTATGGTGTTTATCTGTTTTTTAACAGAAAAGTACTGTAAACAACACAGTTCTTATATGTAAAATTTATTATTGCCAAAAACGTGACCACAGCTTCATTTTTTAGAGTAAATTTTACATATATTTTTTTCAGTGAACCTTTTAAACCTTGCAGGCAACTTTATTACAAACTCTAAGCTTGTCTTCCACTCACTGAAGACATTATTAGACTCCGGTGTGGTGCAGCTGAGTGTGCTAGCATCTGTTGGGAGGCTAGCTGCACATATCTCAAAATTTGAGGAAAAAACTACAGTCAACATTCAGACGCAATAATAAAACCACTAACAGCTGAAATGAATTACAATTGTTATCTCATTACAATGTCACCTGTCAATAGTTGTGATATATAAGCAGTAACTTTGACGAGGGCCAGTCTGTGATGCTCATAATGTCCTGCAGGTGTTGTGGTGCTCCAGGTGTGCATTAGTAATAATCCAAGGAAGGATAGCCTGTGAACTTGCCTGCTCCAGCTCCACAGAAGGGCTGTTTCACAGATGTTATGACTAAAACAATATAGCCATCAGATCATTACTCTTTCCCATTTTTTTTCCTGTTTCCAACACATTAATTACAAAAACGACCTGTTCACTTGCTGTCCAATATATCCCACTCCTTGACAAGTGTCATGGTAATGAGATAATCAGTTCACGTCACCTCTCAGAGGTTTTAATCTTGTGGAAGATGGATGTATATGAACGAATAGGAACGATAAATTAGAACATCTTTTTGCTATTGCTGGCAACTTCTTAGGCTCATGTTGTACAACATACACTGTAAAGAGAGCGCAAGCACCCCACTCTCTGCGTTAAACCCCTGTGGCCTACCAGCAGAGAGAGATATGTGGGTTCTGACCCTATTTCAGAAAGGCCAAGCTGTCTCTCTCTCTCTGTGTGTGCGTTTGGGTTCATCTACAGTTAGACCCCAGATTTCTCTGACCTTATTGTCTTCTCCATCAGTCGACGTTAACCCCGTCAGCTTCAGCACATATTTGTTATTAATTAAGCAAGAAGTTGAATCAAATAAACACTGATAGAGTGTCATTTCAGACATTGATGATAATGTGGCGTACTTTAACATGTGAAATGGCTAGATTCACATTCTCAGGTCTGAGCTTATACTTTATCTCGACATTTTCAGTAAGTTCTGTGACACTTTCAGTATTAAACAAAAAAGAGGTCACTGTTGCCCTTTCTATCACTGCTACAAATGATTATTAATGTCATTTAAGGTGTTTACACCCTAATTAATAACCATGTAATTAACAGATTTTAAGCCATCTATACACCTTTGTAAGTGCAGTCTAATTTTAAAGTGGTATCATATCTGATGACAATATTGGTGGACTTCCTTTTCATGATGAATGGACCAATAGAAAAGCTTCACAAATGACTCTGAATAAAAAAGGTTTTTTCCTTCACCCATAAAGTTACTCTTTGGAAATTGATGATTTATTCCCACTAGCTTTTTCTGAGCTGTTAATTTTGTGCTTGTACTCTTAAGTTAGGTTAGGTATTGTCATTTTACTGAAACCATTATTGAGAGTGAATGTAGGCTACTCCACCCACTCCTGCTGTCGTGAGATGATTTGGGGTCTATGTATCCTTTATAGTTTTGACACAAACTGAATCTGTTTATGTGGCTGCACGCGCACACACACATACATACACACACACACACACACACACACACACACACACACACACAAACCCACACATGCAAACACACTTATCCTCGTTCTTGACCCTGACAGGCAGGAGTGAAAGTGGGTGACACCACAGCCCAAATTTATCTGCTGCCTGTCCAAGGTGTTGGCCGACAGCCTGGACTGCTCCTGTCCTGCACAGAGATTCACTGACTCACACACACACACACACACACACAGTCTGCCAGGACCTCTTACAACCTCTTTCATCATTTGACAAGCATCAGATTGGGCCAGGGTTGTTGAATGCCCTTAGTTTCTGAGCGAGGCCATGCAGAGGTTATCAGGCCAGAAGTGAAAATCTTGCCTCTGCTCTCCTCTTGCAGGACCTTTATCTAAAGCTCCCTTGATTCCATGCCCCAAACAGCAGCTATAGGGGCCGCCATGGGTTTGTGGACACTTCGAGGAAGCTGAACACTTTCCCCCCTCACCATAGGGGAACCACACCTTTTTAGATCACAAGTGTAATAGTAAATACAGATAGCATTTTCTTGCTTGTAACAGCTAGATACATAAGAAAAGAAAGTACGTATTTTATGAATACAAATGTAATTAACCAACTATGTAAAGCAACTAATATGTAATTAACAGAATAGTGACACAATCACTTTCAGTACTTTCTAAGTGTTAATAACCCTCACTTGCTTTGGCAGATAGAGGGCTGTCAGTGCAGCCAGGTTCTCTAACACTCAGGAGGACCCACTGTGAAGGCTTTGCATGTTTAACTAGTCTTTGGAGCATATTTTGTTATATATCTTTGCACTTTTACATGTCTACAGTCACTATTTGCCTTATAACATTGTAACAGATAATCACATAACTAATTAACAAAATCTTTAACTTGTCTCACAAAATACCCCAATTTTAAATGGGATCCTAATCGTCATAACCTTCATAACCAGCGACATTCATCAAATAATCTGTTAACAACCAAGGCACCTGTAGATCATCTTTAGACGGTCGTCCAAATGAAATGGGACCAAATCCATCCCCACATTAAAAAGGTCCAATATTTGACCTCTTCCCTTGATTCCAGGGCTGTGGAGGGACAAAATGACACAGCTTTGTCCATAGCTCTCCCAGATTAAGACTTGGAGTCAGGTCAGGAGAGATAGAGCTGTCCCTTTTTGATTCGACTCAATAATCTCCTTATCCCCCTGCACTGATAGTATATATTGGATGTGGCCTGACTGGGGTGTGTCTAGTGAAACACACAGAGGATGGGTAGGGTTACACTTAAACACTTAGTGCCAACTGCCAGGATGAATGCATTTCAGCACAGCAATACATCTGCTGAGACGGATCTGAGGCTAATGGCTGAGGAGAAGAGATGCAGAAGTGCCACCAGCTAAAGGTTAATGCGTCTTTGAGGGAATATTATTTGGCAGGGACAAAGATCTCTTCATAACCATCAAGTCTACTTCCATCAGCCCTCATAGTCAATGAAGAGAGAGAGAGAGAGAGAGTGAGAGAGAGAGAGACAGAAGCTTAAACGCTTTAAGAACCCGCTGTGACGGTCAACTTTTGCACACGCCATTGAACTTTAATGGTATTTGATGAGTTAATCGTCTGATAGATTGTTAACAAAGGGAATAGACTGAGCACTCTGGATCAGTCAGAGCTCACTATCTGCATGAATGAGAACATGCAGCATGCCCCGCCATTCAAAAAGGAAGGCGTCTGTGATTTATAATTTTTTTTTTTTTTTTAGAACACCAATCTATAAATATTCACTGTAAAATACAAGGCAAAAACCACCCTACATGGCCAAATGCTTGTTGGCTTATATACATTTTTTTCTTAAATTAGCAGTGGAACTAAGTATAATGAGGATCCTAGCTTGTGGAAAGGATTTACACTAGATGTGGTGAAGATTTGATGGTACTGAATCTAATTCAATTAAGTGAGGTCAGGCACATTTGTTGGATTATTAGTTCCAAATCAAAAAACATATTCAGTTCATCCCCTATGTACTGATTCACAACATCACAAGAGGACGACATGGTGGCACTTCTGGTAATGTCACTGCAAATGTGACTCCAGGATCTGCACATCTACCAACATATACCCTCGGGTGACTATCGATGAGGAGTTCGCACTCTGTCTTCATGGATTTCCTCCGGGGGCTCCTTAGTCCAAAAACACATGTTGGTATGTGAATTGGCTGTGTGAAGTTGCCCACTAGTGGGAGTATGTGTGCAATGCCTTATGTATGTTCCTGCCTTGCGCCCAGTGAGTGAACATCACCCTCAGTGCTGAGCAGCCTTATACTTCTGACACTTAAAATTGAGCATGGTAACACAAGACTTATGTAAATACATAGAGAAACATGTACTGACAGATGTTTGTACTGGTAGCAGTTGTATCTACAATATTCATGATAGTGTTTTGAGTTTTGAAGGACTGGCGCCCCCTCCGGGGTGTGTTCCTGCCTCACGCCCAGTGATTCCAGGTAGGCTCTGGACCCACCGTGACCCTGAACTGGATTGGTGGTTACAGATAATGAATGAATGAATGAATGAATGAATGAATGTTTTGAGTTTCTTTTGTTGAGATATAATCTCACTGACTGCAGCAAAGTCATATGAATGAACACCTCACGTTAAGGACAAATGCACTGTGTGCTGAATCGAGCACAGGTTTTGTACAACGGATCAGCTTCTACATCGTACAAGTGCTATTAGATGCGTTTACAAGAGATGGTGGAGGGGCTCAACACGTCACCAGTATTAAGTAGACGCAAACGGTCATTACAGTCTCTGACAAATGAACAATCAGACAACGTCTCTTTATTTATTGGCTCATTCCTCCTAATAAGTGATTCAATTCAATGAAATGCAAATGCAGACTCAATCAATTTGCACCATGTCTCCCATAATAATGGCTATCCATTAAACACGGCTCAGGCCTTGTAGCCAACAAGCCTCTTGTAGTCTTTTTTGGGGCCGGTCAAGAGCCTGATAGCGTATGCAAAGAAACGAGGCACCACAACCAATAGTCAAATGTAATTAATGGCTTTCCCATATGCATTTGGAGGATAATTAACTATTCACAGGTGAGAGGGGCTGATAGGAGTGGTCTTCCTCCACAAATCGAATGAGTCATGATAGTATCAGTGGATCCCCCTTCTTCTTCTTCATTTTTCTTTCTTTTTTTTTTCTTTTGGTCCTTTCGCTTCCCTTTTCTTCCAGTTTTCCCACCAGTGTCCTTTGGTTATCAAATTATCAACAAAATTTGTCCAACGACCCCTCTCTGAGAAGTGAGAAGAGGGGGAAAAAAAGGAAAAAAAAACTTTAATTACTGGCCACGTCTAGTGGCAGGTCATTAATAAAACCTAGTTATCTTGGCCTCGGAGATGGGGGTAGCCTCTCTCTCTTTCTCTCTTACTGTCTTATCCTACTTATCTCATAAATTTTTTTAGGAACAGGGGGGGAGGGGGATTCCATGAAAATAATTCAAGATTATATCTGGTCAGATATTCAAAATGCAGCAATACGGTATTCGGTGCGTGTGACGGAAAGCTTGCACGTGTGTGTTCTGTGGACAAATGTTGCAGGATTACACAGGCCAGCTTCATAAACATTGATGGATCTTACCAACCTGCGAATGCAGATAAGGCCCGAGTCGCGGCCAGGCTCAGCTCTGCCAAATGTATATTTAAAGGCCCATAGGTTACATATGCATTACTTATTCCTTTTGCCACATACATCAATGACAAGGCAGAGAAAAATGAATAGGCGGTAATAATGTGCCGGCTTGGCCAGTGCACTCTGACCGTGCATAGATTACTCTCTGGTGTATCACACAGAAATAGTGGGTAATACCGGCTTCATTTCCTCGAGTGTAACCCCAGTGGCCCAAACGCTGCATAGAACCAGAGATAGAGAGACTAGTGGTGTAGTGCATCAGCGGCCTGGACACTGGACACACTGTTTAACCAGCTCCCATCTATCTCCCCCAGCCGGTTCTCTACAGGCCAGAGACACTGTATTCCTCTAAACCACTGCTAAAGGCTTCGATATCAGAACACTAAACCTTACTGCCAGTTCTAGTTTCCTTAGATATAAACCACGCACTGACAACTTTCTGCATTTTCATTGTGCCAATGACTATGATCCTGTAAGAAATTATTAATTTGCTCATACATTCCTTCAGTTATTTATTGTATGTAGCCACATCATTTTGGGTCCAGAGCCTACTTGGAATCATTGGGTACAAAACAGGAGCACATGCTGTAAAGGGTGCCAATCCATAACAGAGCATCCCACACTCAAACAGTTATGCATCCTTAATTTTAATTCCAGATGGCTGCTTTTCATGCTGTATATTATTATATTTACTATTAATATAATTATTTAAATTAAAAGAAAACACTCTATATTCATCTTATCAGTCTCCTTTTTTCCTGCCTGTCCAAGGGACAGAACCAGAGTCTTCATTTCCAAATTTAATTCTCTAAACTCTAGACTACAGCTGCCATTAATGAATGTTCCTTGTCTGTGCTATGATAAAATATAATGAATATACATATGTTTCACTACAAAAATACACTGTTTTCCAGCTGAAAACTATTTCTGTCATTTTGTCAGTCCAAAACCAATGCATATCTGTCTTCTGTTTAAGACTGATGTACCGCAGTGCACCAATGCCTTTCAATTCCCTGAGGGAAGCCAATACTTAGAAGTGTCACAGCAGCACAGAAATCAATGCTTTATTGATAAAACTATATATTTTCTACATTTCCTACATTTCCTTACCTATAAGTGCCACTGGTCACAATTTGTTTGACGTTGCTTGTCACATGTGTAATCTAAACTGAGATAGTGGCTGGGGTTGCTTGGAGAAACCAAGTTTTCCATTTTTCCCCCATGTCCTGTCACTGACCAAGAGCTAGGTCTGCAGCCGAACAATGGAGAAGTGAATGGGGAAAGCGACCACGTAAAATATGAAACAACATTATTGATAGACAACACAAAAATGAACACAACTAACCTTTGTGAACAGAAAAGCTTCCAAAAATCAAAAGGAATAACCACTAACACCACAAACAACTGCACTCCCTTCCACAGCAAACTTACACACAGATATTAGAGATGTACACTTACAGACTATAGTTCATCTGTAAGAAACTGATGCTGATGAAGGTCTAGAGGATGGCTAACACAAACTGTTCATCAGTATATGAGCGTTTTACTCCACACAAACAAGGTAGCTCTATGTAATAAAGTAGGGAGCAGAGATAGAGCACCATTGTTAAATCCTGATATAGTGCTCTTCACCGACCAGTCCATCAGTGTAATAAGTCTAAATGCCTTGTCACATAATAATTAATGAACATGCATTGTGTTTGACTAGGCACCGCAGCTCATTCTCTATTCTTGACCATTCAGTAGATAAGCTGCTGTCCCACACTAGTGATGCACTGTTTACCAGAGGAAGACTTCTCGGTTTCTTTACAAAAAGCCAATCAAATGTCAAAAGAAAAAGACAAGGACAATAAGGTGAACTGAAAAACATATATAAAACCTATACACACATAATATGTGCATTCTTTCTTCAAAACAGATGAATCCCCATTATATATTTATATCCTGCCATCAAAATACTACTAATTCTGTAAAATTAACAAACAGACGCCTGGGTTGCATCATGCATGACAAAGGGAGAGGGAGGGCAACCTTAGCCGTCCCACAGAGAGAGCGAGGCCAGTTGTGCTCTCTTAGAATCTCAGCCATAAGTAGCTATGGCATCAACATCATTGAAACTTGCAGTCCCCTAATGCCTATATTTGGACAGCTTAGCTTAAATGAACATTCGGCCCCCTTAAAAAGCTTCACACATGCACACGCACACACATTTCTTTGCAAAACCTTCTGTTAAATGTATTAGCAATGAATCCCAGGTTTAATAGTCTGCCCTATGACCCTACCATTGGAAAAAATTGATAGGATCACTGTGTTCAGGTATAAAGGCTTTTGTTTGAACTGGGCTTAATGTCCACTAATGTATTAGCAATGATGTTAGCTAACATAACTAATAATAATAATAATAATAATAATAATAATAATATCTGTCTGCCCTGATTGTAAAAATGTCAGTAAAAGGTTTGGACACACACAAATCTATGTTTTCTCTCACATTCCTTTATTCATCTGAGCCTTTCCACTCTAATATATGGGGCTCATAATCCTATCTATAATCATAAAACAATACAAATGTAGTGTATTAACAGACTTGCCAGCTTGATTTATAAGGCCTTAGAGAGATAGTGTGGCAGCAGCTCTGGATTGCCAGCATCTGTGTATCTGTACAGGGCAGTAAACACACATATATGTTTAAATATGTGCAATTTGTACACATCCAGCTTGAAATGAAATGAAATGAAATGAAATGGAATATTCTTCACGACTGGACGCTGAAGAAGTGGAACTATGTTCAATGAAGAGACAATCAGTACCTGGCCTCACTAATGTTAATATGGCTGAATCAAACCATCACTGAAATGTTCCAATAGATATTGTAAAGCATTCCAAGAAGAGTAGTAGCTGTTACTGTAACAAAATTACCAATTAATTTCAGAAGACGAATTGAGAACGTGATTGCATAGGTTTTTATTTCTAAACTACACTGTAATCATCCATGTGCATGTTTCTTTTCTCTCTGTTTCAAGATCCTGAGTCTCATTCGGCTCCACACTGAAGCTACATCAAAGGCCTGGACATCTGTGAAGAAGCTGCAGCAAGTCTATGCAGATTAAATGATCAATAGCCTTTTCTGTCCTGTCATCGACCAGCCCAGATGCTTCCTGGCTTTCCAAGTTCCTGACCTATTATACTTACTTAATGAAGCACATTTGGAATAAACTCCATGTGACTGCTGTGTTTTGAATGGACCATCACCCAAAACTGTTCTGTTCAGCAGTTGCTCAGAAACTGGTAAAATTTTAAATATGTTACAGTGACCCAACAGAAAAGACCAAAAAACATCCTGCCCTTCAGTTTTAAAAGTTACAGGCAAATAAGCCATTGGAGTGCATTCATTCAGTCATTCATTGTCTGTAACCGCTTCATCCTGATCAGGGTCGTGGTGGGTCTGGAGCCAACCTGGAATCATTGGGATCATTGGAATCAAGGCAGGAACACACACTAGACAGGTTGCCAGAACATCACAAACTCACCTCTTCACTCACAAACTCATATCATTCAGCTGTTTCCCATAATCACTGCATCTACTAATATGTTTTAAATTGTATTAAATGATACCATGCAAGACCACTCAAAAGTGTCCATAGGTTAGGGTTAGAGTGTGTGTCACCCTGTGATGGACTGAGGCACCCTCCAGTGTGTTGATCCCACCTTGCGCCCAGTGATTCCAGGTAGGCTCCGGACCCACCACGACCCTGAACTGGATAAGTGGTTACAGACAATTAATGAGACATCAGTGAGCTGATGTGAGCTGTAATAACATCAGTTGTGAAAAGCGCTATATAAATAAATTTGATTTGATTTGATTAATGAATTAATGAATACCATGCCAGGCCTGACAGACAAAATAACAGCACTTAGGTTTTTTTTATCTTTATGTTACTTCTCCTTAAGGCCTGAAAAAACTCAAAAATGTTGTGAGAATACAACTCAACACTGTGGATCCGAAAGGACGTGTCGTTGTCAAGAAATCTTGACCCAGAAATGAAAAAAAGAATAGAAAGTTTGAAAGTCAAAGGATGCTAATATTCTTAGGATACTGTTCTAATAACCCCAGAGCCCACACCTCAGCATCACTGAATATGTTTTGGATTATTTGGGATCATGAGAGGCACAGGAAGACAATGCAACCAAATTCTAAGACTGCACTTTACAGATGTGAAAAAATATCTGTGCAGATTTCTTTAAAACATTTAAAGAAAGTCTCAAAAAAACTGTGAGCTGTAATAAAAGCAAACTTTTAAAAATTAAGTAATTAAGTAATGAGAAACCTTGTATATATATATTTTTTTTTTTTTTGCCTCCACCAATGAACCATGACTCTAGAAACGAACCCGCGGCCTCCGCCGAGCCGGCGGCTGGAAATGGCCACTGACCCCAATAGGCGAGTCTCCCAGCGCCCAGACTTGAGTGAGCTTTTAAGATTAGCAAATTGTAGCTTTAGCAGTTTAGCATTAGTGTAAATAGCAGACATCGAAATTCGTGCTAAGTTAAACCGTATCTAGGCTTTGTCTCCCCACATTCACCCGCCTACTCTCCGTTATTCCACCCACTCCCCACCTCCCGTCATACAGCCAGTGCCTGTGTTACTCCTCCAGCCAGTCGTCACGTCTTCAAGGTAGTGATGTGTAACCACTTAAAACTTTTTTATTTCTTTTTTATTACCGTTTCCACTGTATTTCTTTTATTTTTAGTAATGCTACATTTTTTTTTTTTTACTAATTTGAGAGTTTTGTAAACATATATCAGTGCAAAAAGGGTAACTTTCAGGGTGGGGGTTGGAACGCATTAATTGCTTTTCTATTATTTTAAATGGGGAAAATTGACTTGAGAAACTTTTCCACTTACGAACCGGGTCACAGAACGGATCAAGTTCGTAGGTAGAGGTTCCACTGTGTATATATATATATATATATATATATATATATATATATATATATATATATATATATATATATACTCATTATGGCTTCATGCTAAGACTGAGCACAATTGTCAAGGCTGTCTTTAAGTTTACAATGCCCCTCCATTCCCCCCATTATTCTTAGACGTGCTAGCTAATGTGTGTATCCATTATGGAATTCAGTAGTTAATTTTCTCCTCCAAATGTGTTGAGCTCTGTCAACAGTAGTTTGAAAAGAAACAGAGGCTTGCTCCACATCTCAGTGAAAGCATGTGCCTGTCTTTACCATTCCAGCTTGGTAGGACTGTTTGACTAAAGGAGTCCTAGCTAACGGGGGAATAGGCAGTTAAATTAGGAAGACAACTGGGCAAACAAACAAATAAATAAATAAATAAATAAACATGAGGAACCAAGACCCAAATAAAACCAACAAAACACCTTTATTCACTGATAAGAGGTTAAAAAAGCCACAGAAGCTATCAGCATTTCAACAGAGACAAGGAATACAAGCAAGATTGATGATTAGCATTTCCAGCTGTGAGAAAGTGGACGACATGTAGCAGCTTCTAGAGATAATCTCAAAGAGAGAGAGAGAGAGAGAGAGAGAGAGAGAGAGAGATACAAACCCTCTTTTCTTGCAAACAAATACAAAGAGAACACTTTACCCTTTTGTCTTGTGGCCAGTGTAATCTGTAAGAAGTGGACAGGACCAAATCCCCCGTGTCACAGCCTTAGACTCGCACGGGCAAGTCAGGTACAAGCAAGACACAAGGAAAGAGAGAGAGAAATGAAGGAGAGTTAATTGTTATCTCAGCTTTAAGGTGTTGTTCCTATTAGTGGAGTGCCTTTAAAAATGCATTAATAAGAAGCTCTGTGTTTGATCATACAATCCACATGTTAAAACCTGGGTATATCCAGTCACTCCTATTGCCCTTCCTCGTTTGTGTGACTTTATATTAAGACTTATTAAATGTGTCTTGTATTTGCTTATAGCTTTCTAGATGTAGGTATGGTTATGTTCCCCTGATTTGGACTGTTGTTTTGTTCTTTCTTTCCAGTTTCTAGTACCTGGAAACACTGATCAGCCATAGCATAAAGACAACCTCCTTGTTTTTATACTTATTGTCCATTTTATCAGCTTCACTGACCAGAGCTGCACTTGGTATTTCTACAATTACAGATGGAAATCCACTAATTGCTATGCATACTTTGTAAGCCCTGTTTCACTCTGTTCTTCAGTGGTCAGGACCCACACATGACAATCACAGAGCAGGAATTATTTGGCTGGGGTTCATTCTCAGCAGTGTATTGATAAGTATGTGGTGATGACCAACCTAAACTGGTCATTGCAGAAATAATGAACCACTGTTTCTGACTTTACATCTACAAGTTGGAGTAAGAAGGTAAATGGGTCTAACATGGTGTTTAAAAACACGGTGCTGTGTCGGATCCATTTGCACTAACCACACACTACCACACCACCTCCATATCATTGTAACTGCAGTGTTGAGAATGATCCGCCACTCAAACAATATCTGCTATGTGGTGGTCTTACAGGGGTCCTGACTATTGAACAATATGGCTGCCCTGTTGTTACTCATTAATCACACTTTATTTTTACTTGGTCAGTTCCAAAAATGAAAATTCATATAAACACAGTAAATTGTGGCTTTGGTGAAATCACGAGGAAAACTTATGTCCAAAAATAAAGTTACAATACAGGTACATTACTTTCACTAAAGATACAAACAGTGTAAATGTACCTTTAAAGTACAACAGTGGTTTAAGTCCAGTTTTGATCCCCAAAAGTTACATTACATTCTCTAGGAGAGGTGGATATTTGTAATCTTTCGTTATAGAAATGTGTAAATTAAAATTACATAAGTCCTGGAGAGTGTGCTCCCCGTGTCTGCGTGGGTTTCCTCCGGGTGCTTCGGTTTCCTCCCACAGTCCAAAAACACGCGTTGGTAGGTGGATTGGCGACTCAAAAGTGTCCTTAGGTGTGAGTGAATGTGTGAGTTGCCCTGTGAAGGACTGGCACCCCCTCCAGGATGTATTCCCGCCCCTGAATTGGATAAGGGTTACAGATATTGGATGGATGGATGGATGGATAAATCCTGGAGATGAAATCAACATAATCTACAAGAAAAAAAAAAAATCTACAATTATTATAGAATATGGTACAATTATATTCCCTGACTAAATGTACTGAATATGTATCCTAGAGGGTACCACCACAATAACAGCAAAATATACCACCTCAGTGACAGTGTACACGGATGTCTTTACGTCATTCCAATGTTCCAACTTTGGCTCTTAATTATTTTTTTAATTTAAAATTTTAGGGTGTTATAAAGTTTTGAAATTTTCAGTCAAACAATCCAAGGTGAAAATATAAAGGATAAATTAGTTTAATTAGAACCTGCCAAAGAGTGACTTGTAATCCCAAAATTCGTTAGTTTCTGGTTGCTTCTGTCGTGAAATAATTCTATGCATGTGACATATGCTGATCTTGATGGCATCAGGCCAGACGAACCGATATCAAAATAAAACTGTCGAAATCAGCCTGACTCTGACACATGGAAATACCTCATGTTTTGCTGAAACGCATAACAGTAGGATCAGTGTGTTACAGTATGATCATTGTTCAAGTCCCAGCACAGGTTGCTCTCTGTTAGCGTCAGTGTGGTCCCTGACATTGCAGACACACACAAACCCAGCTGGGTTTATCCTTCCTGATAGATGACAGAGGAAAGGAAGCAACTGCTTCAGTTATCAAGCAGCATTGTATCTCCAATGTTCCAGCCATGGGGCTCTTCTTTCTGCAGCACAGAGGAGTAACAGGGTTGATCTGGGTTGCCTGAGCTTGGCTAGTTACTGTCACCCAGACACACACACACACACACACACAAGCGCTCCCACTCTCTCTGCCCCACAGCTAAAAGAACATCACTAGAGCTCCTCCAGCTGGCAGCAGTCAGTACTAAACCACTTGCCATTGTGAAAGTGAGTGTTGGAAAGTGTTTATTATTATTATTATTATTATTATTATGTTATTTTTATTCTGTGTGATGCCTAATATTTTGTTTTATTCTATTACATTTCAGGGTTGTAAATGCAAAATCTTGAACCACTATCACTGCTTTTAAAATGTGTTTTGTTGTTAATATTATTGTTAGTATAATATATACAATTATAAAAACAATACAGAAACAACAATATTAATCATCATTGAAACCCTAATGCATTTCAAGTTGCAAAACAGAAATTTAAATTAAAAGTAAATATTGCAAATCTCTAAAACAATAACTGCTGAAATAAATTTTTCAATTTCTGTTGCCAATATTTAGTGGCATTTTAGGTGAATTTTAGCTTTTAGGTGAAGTTTTTAGGTGGGAACCCCTTTTTTACTCAATCTATTTATACATCAAAGCCCCAAGCAGCTGGTATTTCACTCCAGAGCATTTGGGTCCATATTGAAAGTCTGTTTAACATTGTTACCTGATTGTTTGAGAGTTTTAGGCTCAGTTGACAATGAAATCTCTCTCATGTCACCAAGCTACACCACAATACATTTGTTGTAGGAGGTAGAAGTTAGTGGTTCTACAGCGCCACATAACAGGGGTCTTTTGTCCACTATGCTGGTTGCCTCCTGGAGGAAATGCGAGAGGAATTCCAGCACTTTGATACTGCCATCATCACCACAGATGCTCAGTGCATTACGACGAAATGCTGCTGTTTCTCTCTGGGATCGTTTCTACACCAAGAGGGCCCCATTTGTTGCAGTGTTGACAGATGAGGAGGCAGTGAAGGGCACCTCCCTGCGTTTCCAACGAAGACCAATGTGGGCCGTGCCAGACTCTGAGCCCGATCAGAGCTTTTGTTTTTGGCTTCAGGCATATTTTTTGATCTGCCTTGTCAAGCAAGAGCCTGCGCTTGCCCTCTTTCTTCAGCCGTGCTTGACATTGGGCCGTCCGCTGACAAACGCCGGGCCGGCGCTTTGATTCGGCTCTTTAATTGTGGAAATAGCTGCCCGGACTGACCGCTCAGCCGTGTTCCCCATGCCCCTGTTAATTGCACGCACAGATGTCCTGAAGTGGATTTGATCAGCTATGCTTGTCCCTCAAATCAGCTACTGACCACAAGGTCACTGCAGCCAGTGAAGAGTAACAGAATGCATTAGCTCAACTTAAAAGCAGTAATAGCTTTCCAGTGATAATGGTTTGATTCCCATGCTTTGTTCTTCTACCACTCTCATCTTTAGAAAGTTAATGTAGCACATAACCACCATGACAAGTTCTAACCTCACTACAACGGCATTAGTAATGGATAAGCTTTGCTCAAAAATTGTTGAAACAAGTGAAAACTAGAAGAATGTTTTAGTACTGAATATTATTTGATATTTTAGGTTTAGCTGCAGACTCACGCCTGTCAACAACAGAATGCAAATGATACATTACACAACTCTATTATTAAACTTCAATAATAATTGAAGATTTGAAATATATAGCAAAAAGTGTCTAGAATTATAATTCTGGCTTTAATCGCAACAAAAGGAATAAATCAGAGGTGAAAGGAGATGGAGTGGCTGCGCTGTGGTGTTCACTTGAGTCCTGCAAGGGTGGATAACCTTAAAATAACAAATGATGCTGGGGTCAATAGCCCTGGTTCTTATCTGGCTTTAAGCGCAGACGGAGATCAGGGCGCACTCAGCTAACACTCAGCCCTGTCGATACTTTGCAAGCACCCAGCATTCGTTTTCCCTCCTGCAGCACTTCCACTTGCATTCCCAACTTATGAGCCAATAGTCTGAAGAAAGCACTGAACTGTACTCCGGGCTGCTGTTGGGAATGATGTTTGAAAAGTACTTTGGGAAGTGACATGGCAGGAGTGAGGGAGCAGGAATGTGACAGAAGGGAGTAACACTGTAATGGTTTCAAGCTTTACACCATTAGAGCAAACCTGCCAAAAGTTCTGGGGGTGTAGTGAATAACACCCCTTCCCACTTGAATTTAATTCTCTGCCTAAATACTGGCTCCACAATAAAAGTCCTTGAGCAAGACTCCTAATGCCACGTTCATCTTTCTCTGTAACTTTTTTAATGTGAAATATATTCTGGATAAGCTTGACTAATAAATACTATAAATGTAATCTTAAGAACATAAAAGACATAGATCATAATTCCTACATAGTAATGCCCAAGAATGTGTTTATTTGGAATGGAATGAAACTAAGTTAAATATACGTTTCTCATATATCACTACTGATGCTGGACAGAAAGCCTGGCATGTACTAACATGCCTAGAAAATTGCCATTTACTTCATTTGAAACTCTTATCCACTACTGACCACTTTACAAGCTCCACCCACATCATAGGTCCACTATATGTACTCAGATGCAGGTTGGCCATCTGTTGTCATGCAAAACAAATACATCAGCTACTCTCTCGACCTCATTCATCGACCAAAATATGGCTGTTGACAGATTTTATTTGATTTGACCACTTCGTTGACCAGTTGCAGAATGGCCCTGGCATTGACACAGTAGTAGCGTGGTATTTTGTGTATATTATAGTGCTCAAGTTTTTACATATTAGTCCCATTGTTGAGGTCAGTGATGTCCAGTACACAAAGCATCTAGTCATGAGTGTCTAACTGGACATAAAGGTAGAAGTATAATGCACACAAACACACACGTTACTCCCCAGCAGTGTTATTCTGGGAATGTTTTGCAGTATGTTGAAACATCTCATCAAACAAATCATCCGTTGAACTAATTGGGATTATCTTGTTGATAAGCCAAAGCTTCACACTCCTGCTTTATAAATCACTCCCATGCTTTAATCCTACACGTGTGACAGCTGATTTGCTGCCTCATTGAGAGCTCACTGCATTTGTACTCAAAAACCCTGAGAGGATTAAACCACGGTGCTCTGAAGTTTCATGCTTCTTCATCAAATACAACTGATCATCATCTCCAGTTTCTAGACAGGCTTGGTCAAGGCTAGTGAACCACTGCAGACAGCTACGTCAAAAGGTATGCAAACACATCCACTGCTGACATACAGCCTTGCAAATGGTACGGGAACCACCGCTCTGACCCTGGGTTAGGCCTTCTTCATCTGAGCCGCTTTTCTGTGACACCTGCAGAGAGCAAATGGAGCAACCTGTCGCACTGTGTAATCCGACGAAGCGGTTTGCCATTTCTGGGCCGTTTAAAATTACAGCATACAGGTGTTTTTCGGGGAGGCTGGCATTGACAGACAGGCATGTTAGAGGACAGCCAAGCACTTGTGTTCACCACAAAGATCCCTCTTGTCTAACAACAGCCATGCCGGCGCACGCTGTGGTTCGGGTTACCCTCTATCGTTCTCATATCTCTTTGAGGACGTCGAAGGTGCTCTTCCAAAGGATCGAATGAGTTTCAAAGAGCAGGCCATGTTTTTTTTTTCCTTTCCTTTTTCTGGGGTCCTGTCTGCAGTATGCAGCACCTGCCTGTGACATACAGAGCACTTGGCTTTGCTGCCAGCAAGTACTGGCTTCAAAAAGCCACAAAAAAAGGGAAACAGTCTCATCTCATGAGCACATCCATCCACTCAGAACTATCACAAAGAAATAGATGCAATCTTTGTCCTTCAGACGACTTTACTATCAGAGCTAAGCACTAATGAAAGGCTTTGTCATGGACTTGCACAAAAAATACTTTGAAAAACTGCTAATGTAAACATTTCAGATTAGTTAAATTAATAGATGGAATAAAAAGAATAGTATTTCCGTGGTCCTATAAGCTTTCAGAAAATGCATGCAATAATATAAACAGGTTTGATGCTGTTTTAACATGAATATTTACCCATGATTATATCACTATGTTAAAAAAATAACAGTTACAGATTACTGAAAAATATCAGTCCTTATAAGACAAATGTGTGATGAGTTAGGCATACAGCTGTGGCCTAAAGGTACGAGATGTAGGCATACAGCTGTGGCCTAAAGGTACAAGATTTAGGCCACAGCTGTGGCCTAAAAGGTAAAAGATGTAGTCATACAGCTGTGGCCTAAAGGTGCAAGATATAGGCATACAGCTGTGGCCTAAAGGTACGAGATGTAGGCATACAGCTGTGGCCTAAAGGTACGAGATGTAGGCATACAGCTGTGGCCTAAAGGTATGAGATGTAGGCATACAGCTGTGGCCTAAAGGTACGAGATGTAGGCATACAGCTGTGGCCTAAAGGTACGAGATATAGGCATACAGCTGTGGCCTAAAGGTAAGTGATGTAGGCATACAGCTGTGGCCTAAAAGGTAAGAGATGTAGTCATACAGCTGTGGCCTAAAGGTACGAGATGTAGTCATACAGCTGTGGCTTAAAGGTAAGTGATGTAGGCATACAGCTGTGGCCTAAAGGTAAGAGATGTAGGCATACAGCTGTGGCCTAAAGGTAAGAGATGTAGGCATACAGCTGTGGCCTAAAGGTAAGTGATGTAGGCATACAGCTGTGGCCTAAAGGTAAGAGATGTAGGCATACAGCTGTGGCCTAAATGTAAGAGATGTAGGCATACAGCTGTGGCCTAAAGGTAAGTGATGTAGGCATACAGCTGTGGCCTAAATGTAAGAGATGTAGGCATACAGCTGTGGCCTAAAGGTAAGTGATGTAGGCATACAGCTGTGGCCTACAGGTAAGTGATGTAGGCATACAGCTGTGGCCTACAGGCAAGTGATGTAGGCATACAGCTGTGGCCTAAAGGTAAGAGATGTGGGTTCTAAGGATTGATGGTTGGAATGGGAAATAAAGGAATAGTGCTGTCTCCACCCTCAGCATTCATAGTTGAGGTGCCAAGCAACATCCAAATGCTTTCTGGGCACTGAAATGGCCTCCTGTCCTTCACTGCCCCTAATGACCTGTGTGTGTGTGTGTTTTCACTGCCACAAAGGGATTAAATACAGAGGCCAAGTTTCCATGTAATGCTCTGCAATGAAGAAAAGTCAAATTTTTTATGTTGTCTCATTTTCTTTGTGGATTCAGTGTCAAAATAAAAAAGGCAGGTGTTTGCTAATGAAATACATATTAGAAAATTTGTATGTATAAAAATGTCTTTGTATGAAGAAATGTTCTCTGCACCATGTTAGAACTAAACAAACATATATTTAAGGGGGGGGGGGGGGGGAAGACTGATGTACTAAGTCCAGCCTAAAGCTAATGCATGTTTCTGTTTGTTGCTGAGTGTGTCTGGAAAAGGTCTGCATTCATCTGACAGCCAGAAAATGCAGTATTCTCAGAAAAACAGATAGTCTGTCTGTCACCCAACATCCTTTGTGTGTGTGTGTGTGTGTGTGTGTAGGGTGGGGCTCAGTGGTGAATGTGGAAAAAGACTTCACCTTCTCATTAATATTAACCCACGTCTGATATTATTTCCAAACACCCTAGCACTATTGGGTAATTGGACGTTAAAAGTGAAGTGCATCACTCTCCAACTCACGCACACCAATTATTTTGCATCTGTTCTTCTTAGTGGCACACAAAAGTGAGATCAATTGACTTTAAGTAATCATATATGACTTATAAATATATGACTTATAAAGGTCCCTGCTTATACTCAGATACCTGTGAAATGCCCAATAAGTGTTTTGTTTTCATGAAATATATGATCAGGATTTGATAGTTTGGACTGTCACGTAGAAAATCAAAGCTTGCATCTATTTACTTTTAATTCGTGTGAGATTTTAACGTTTACTGAAATGTACAGTGGTAAAGAGTCCATCTTCCTGAGATAAATATTGTATTACTGAGCTCACATCTGTTATCTATTGCTTTACAACTAAAACTAGTCCTGTAAGTTGTTGGGAGACAATTTGTGTGTTGCTGTACTAGCAGCAAATAGCTTGTCATTTTTTTCCGACTTTTTCCATCAGTAGGGAAACGGGCAGCTCGCTGGTGCTGTATAAAACCCCCGATGTTTCATTCTCCGAAATGTCATATGGATTGATTTTACACCTGAATTACAATTCTAATCAGTGGTGTAGAACCACATGTTAAAATGCACTGGCCCCTGGGCTATGACGGAATTGGACAAGGCCCAGGAAATTGTGTCCGCGGCAGAAACAAGTGTTAGGTGATTGTTTACTTCATGTCTTTAAATTGCATTTCTTCCGTTTTAATTTCAGCAGTGGCGAGCGGGAAAGGGAAACCTTTTTTTTTTTCCTTCCACCAGCTCTCCCCCTTTCCCTTGCCATTAATCCAGCCTCAGCGATGCTCGCCATATGCAAATGTCACGACCCTATCCGGGAAGCCTGAGGCTAGCTTTGACAGCACTGTCTCCGTGTAAAAACGCGGGTCGAAGCTGAGGGACACTCAGCAGCAGGTGACTCGTTTCTGACACTTTGCAATTACAAAACACAGGCTCCAATAACACAGACGCAGAAGACTGTGAAAATGAGGAAGGTTAGTGGGCCAGTTTGTTGTAGGAGAGGATGTATGATATTATAACTCAATACACTACCGTGTTTTCCACTCCAGCGGGCAAGGATGCGGGTTAAGCAAGGCCAGCCTGGTCTGGTTCGCATTTATAGGAAGAGCAAAGAGAATGTTGTTCACTTATTCTTCCTGTCCTGGATGTGTGTTTGGATAATGTGGATGAAGTAATCTGCAAACATAATTTAGTCAAACATATTATACATTTATACTTCAGACAAGGCAGTGAAAAAACAAGCCTTGACAAGTCATCAAAATGGGCTCTTTTACTTACCAACTACGTCACAGAGACAAGATCTTTAGAGTTATGATGTGCTGCAGCAGTGGTAAAAAGGAATCAAATGAAAACAACAAAGAGGCCTCAACATATGCCATTGTTTTCCACGGCAGCTCCCTCTTGAACCACACAGTACTGCTGTAATACACGTGGGACCTCACTGATAAAAGGATTGTATAGATCTGACCTTAAATGGATTGATTTGTAAATATTTATGTTCATATCATTATATAAGAATGCAAATTTGATGTAAATGTATCAGGTAATCTTAAACATGCGCAGCACCCATTACATTACAACATGTAACTGTTCAACACTGAGCTATTAAAATTATTTTTAAGCCAAGGCTTTAAACTCATGAGACTCCTTATAAACCACACCAGCTAATTTACTTGGCTTTTAATTAGTTAAAAGGGGTGTCCTGGCTCCACATCTCTCCTTAAAAAAGAAACAAATGCAGGTAAACGTCTCTGATCAATTTAACAAACTGATAACTAGTCCAGTGTAGAGAACTTGTAGAATTTTGAGAATTTATTCACTAGACTGAGCAGATCAGACATCACAGTTAGATCAAAATTAAGTCCAAATTTAATGTAGAAAAATAAGGTTTTTCAGCAAAGCTTGAAAAAGACTAATTTTAATTGGTTTTAGAGCAAGATGCATTTAAATGTTTAGATGGAAGCAGTGGCAGTAACATTATACATCATTTAATTATTGTATATATATATATATATATATATATATATATAAACGTTTTTTAGTGAGTATTGACAAAATTTTACTGTAAACTTATCTCCCATGCAGTTAACTAGCTATCCAAGTTATTAAAATAAAACACAGGACATGTAGCATAGTGGGCTCTCCATACTATTATCTCATTAATGTCCCAGGTATTGTAGAAGATCAAGTACAGTCCAAACTTGCCTTTTAAATAATAAATAAATATTTTTACTTGAAACAGGGGTTATACTACGTTTTGTAAATATTTCTGCTGATGCATCAACCACACGTAGAATAATTGTTTACCTATATCTACATATACAAAATATATATGAACATATTATAGTAATCTTAAGCAAAATATGTGTTATTTTTCATTCATTTATTTATTCATTCATTTATTTATTTAATTAACTTGGCCTTTCTTCAGAAAAAAAAGAGCTGAAAGTTCTATATAATATAATGTATGTACCACTAGATGGCATCACCACACTTGATACCTTAAATATCGTGTTAAGTTACAAGGGGTTTCAGTTATTCCTGTTTTAATTAAACTAACACAACACTAGATGGCAGCATGCGGGTCTAGCGCCTCCTTTGATTTCTTTATCAACCACAAGATGGCAACATAGCCTTAAAACACTATAACGCCATGTGTATCCGTCTCAGTCACAAACAAGTTAAATAGCTTTTTTTAGTGCCTTGAACACCAAGCATTGTTTTAATTACCTATGATAACCTTTTGTAACGGACTTTATAATTAGGCCTGAAACCTCTCTTTTTTTCTCTTCGGTATGAGGCTGCTGAAGGATTCACACATGGTCTAACGTCTGATACCCCATCCACACCGAAAACGCGAAAAACTAATTTGTGGCCAGAAGACAAACATTGATGAAAGGGTGAAGGATGTCCAACACAAAATATGCATCTACATAATGAATGGCTAGTATTAAGTGGACACTTGTTTTATATATGACATAACATTAACAGGAAAGCAAGTAAATTAACAGAACAACCAACTGAATACAACTCAGTGAAGATAATCACCCTCTCATTCACTTGGACGGCGCATGCGTTCTATACGTGGGTCGCAGCAGCGCAGGCGTTGTTATAGACATCTGAATCATGGACGCATCGGTTCTTTTAATCGGCTCATTTTAGTGATTCTATTAGAACGAGTCACTCAATGAACAAATGAAATATTTCTGTAGCATACAAACACAATATGATGTTAAAGGAACACTGCGCACACACAGTTGAAGAGGTTAATTCATTTTTTACAGTTCCTTAAACCAAGGGAAGGGTTTACTACCGTCCTCAAAAATGTGTAAGTTTCTGCAGTTCTGAGTGGAAAGTAACAGAGACTATACAAGTCAGTGTAGCATTATAATGTTTATGAAGCTGTGATTTTCAGGAGATATTGTACCTAGTGTTCCTTTAAAGGTATCAAAAATATTTACTAAACGAAAACTCAAAACATATAATACTCTAGTGGTCTTTATATGTTGTCTTTCAGTTAATTTAAATGAAATACAACTGCGTTATGACAGCACTGATCTATACAACCTTTAAGCTAATCTTAGGTTTTATATGTTAATGTGGTCTTTCATACTGCGTATCTAAAGGGTTTTAAACCTCAGAATGAAAACAAAAACAGCATGTTTGAATGAAAAATACAATTTCCTTAGTAACAAGTTCCAATCTTTCTTACCAGTGGGCACAGGTCAGTTGAAAAGACGTTGAGACGACGTCTTTCTCTGACGTCTTCAAATAACGTCCCCGTTTTAAGCAGTTGGTACAGCTAGCTACTAGCTACATCATGAGGCGGATCAGATTTGCTGTCCCGCGGACGTTAACAGGTGTTTTTACATGACTTGGGAGTGGTTTTAATCTTATGGTTTATATGTTTATAACGTACTAAATAATTAAACGCTCTCTTTTTTTCTCACTCGCGTACACACACAACATTACACACAATATTCATCATCTGTGCCTTCCTCCACTGTGTCTCTCCGGGGCAAGTTTCCTTGAACACATAACGACATTTTAATTACCAGGGGTTATAATATTGTAAGTTTATTATGCTACATATTATAAATATTGTTCTTACCAGAAGAGACTAAACGACCGCTTTCAACAGCGTGTGGAATAAAATAACGGTTTAGAACGGTCCAGTGTTTTGATTTGAACGGCTGTGAGCCGCTGATCTCCAACTCATTTTACCACGCAGCTGTAGAAGTGTATGATCTACAGATCAAGAGATCTGCCGCCTTGGTTTTAAGTGAGGCATTTGAGAAGTTTAATGTAAATTGCAAACAATAAATAAAATAGCGATAGCAAAGCCATACAATGTTTAGGAATATGTTAATTAAAATGCTGTAAATAAGAACTGGAGCAAGTTTAAGCAAGTTGGAGCATCATTCAAGGTTCGACTCCACTAGCGAGCAGGGCAGGATATTATAGTATTACAAAATGTAAGTTATTGTATCTGGAGGAAAACTAGAGTCTTTTGTCAATCTTCGTACTCCTTTCACGTGAAGTAGATAGTAATACACTGAACTTTGTTTATGAATTACAGTGAGTCGGTTTGACTGATTCGTAAAGACGTGCGGTTGAAAGAATCGATTCAGTGAAAGAATCGAGGATCTATTCACTAGGTCCATCTGGGTGAGCCTGTGTGTAATCTGTGTGTTTCTGGCGCCGTGAGCCTGTCTCTCCGGCCTGCATCAGTACTGTATCGACGTTGCCTCGCTCTCACCACATGATCCGCACAGTGCCGGAGCTCAGACACGCATAAACCCACGGAACCCACGGACGAGATGAGGGTGGCCGGCAGCAGAAGGAGCTCGTCGGACGGAGCCGGGAGAAAGGAGCTGGCTCTCCCCTTCACCAACCCCTTCGTCCATAACCTGAGCTTCAGTCCGTGGCAGAAACTCCAGGTAAAAAAAAAAAAAAAAACGTTTATTCAGCAGTCTTTCATGCTAGACATGTGCTGCATCGCGGCCTCTATATCTATTAGACATATGGAGGGGTGTTTTCGTTCACCGTTTATCCTCCTCTGATGCAAAATATCGCCTTAGCCCTAACAGGCCACTGAAATGGACTCTGCTTTAAAATGAATATAGCTGTTGCTCTTTAATTGCAGAACTATTAATGAGCCCTGAAGGAGCTGGGGAGGCCATAATCAACATCTCAACCATCCAGATCCACAGATCTTGATTTTCCTTTAGTCTGTACAGTGGTTTGGACATTGTTGTTTATAGCTGTTGCTCGTCATTGTAAAACTCTGCAGAATATTTGAATGAGAATTAAAGGTCTGAACAGGACAATGGTGGTTTTACCTTACGTTTTATTAAAGGCTTAAAAAGCAAAACTACTCCTTATTTTGTTCCAGCACGTGTGTATGTATATGTAATGAGATATATATATATATATATATATATATATATAGATGGATGGCAAAATATAGAATAGAGACAAATGCAAGCACTAACAAGTATATTAGAGAAATATGTTTGAGTTGTCTTTTATTTACCTTCAACTCGCCTCGATTTTAGCAGTTTTGTGTCTAGCGTTAAATTTAATTTCATTAACGGTTTTCTTTTGGTTTCAGAATAATCCATTGAATGTTAGCCGCGGAGCCTCGTGGCTAACAGTTAGCACTAACGGAGCTACTAGGTTAACCGAGTTAACCCTGTATCTCAATCACACGCGTTAATGAATATGCGTCATTTAAAGGATGGCCACGTTTTGTTAAAAGATGTGGTGTTCTCATTTGCGTTCCGTAGGATTTCATGTAGAACTATGTTTTATTCAGTGTGTTTTCCGTTACATTTTGGCAAGGGCCTATCATAGGTTGCTAGCTAGCCTTACTTTAACTTACTGGAAAGAAGGTCACTTAAGGTTGTTTTTAAGTCTGTTCGGTCCTAACTTAAACTGAACGTTGGAAACCGGATCTTGTTCATTAGCTGATATTATTTCTCATAAATGTCGTGTTAGACGGGATTGTTGCTCCAGTGTGGGGTGGAAAAGGCGGGGAGCAGCCCTCACTGAGGAAAGAACATATGTTGTGAGACTTTTACTCTACTCAGAGACACCACATGGTGAAATTATTGGTTTTACGCAGAGGAGGACAAATCTGATAGGATTATATATTTATATTAACATCACCTGTCATCCTGAGAAAAGTAGCTAGTTTTTAGAGAGCAGTGCAATGAGTTCTTAATATTTTTTAGGTAAAAGTAAAAAAATTAGTTAAGCCTAGTTATGTCGTTAATAAAGATTTATTCTGATATTTTCACGAACATTAAGGAAGATCTTTGGTGAAATTATGAGCGTTTCTGAAGAGAGAATGGCATGTCTTGGCTGGCATGATGGGCAGAGACACGTTTAATCCCTCTCTGGTTCTGATTACCCAGATTACAACGTCACTAACGCTATTTGTCTGAGTAGACACGTCCTCTGAAGTGAGAGCATTAAAGTACTAATCATTACTTTGTTCGGTAGATGTTCTGTTTTCAGTGTGTAGTAACATTAATTTTTATGGAGTGATAATGGCTCAGCTGACCGATAGCAAGCTAGTTTCAGGTTGATGGTTTTATTTTTTTTATTATTTATTTATTTATTTTTTAACATGCAGAGGTTACCTGACAAATGCTGACTCATAATTAAACTTCAGTTAAACTATGGCGCTACCATGATATGGGAATGCAACAGGGCAAACTCTGACCTATTCAAACTCTTGCAGAATTGCAAATCACCAGCACATCCAAAGGGTTTCATGCCTTCTTTTCAGTTGCAATGAAACAATTAACATGAAGTGAACTGGCTTCCTGGGACCACTTTTTTTGAATTACAATATCTTATGGTTGGGCTTTCAGGTCGACTGCCTGAATAGCTCCAAAATCCCCTAAGCTCCACTACTGCTAATTAAGGCAACACAATTCAAGGCCTACAGTGATTAGATACCAAGGACGGTCAGTGGTGTAAGGCTTCATCTTAGACTCTTCAAACGACAGACTAACTAACAGAATACTACTACCAAGAGGAAAAAGTGCATCTTTATGCTTCCTCATGGGTTGTCATTTTTTAATTTCTTCATTCATACAACAGGTACCATGCCTGATTTTCTGAGGGGAGCTATCCACCTCAAGCTTGCACAACTTTGGTTTTTGCTCATGTCTTTGTCCTCTTGCTGGAAACTTACTTTGAAATAGAGAGAGCAAATACAATGCATGTTATCATCTGTCTAGGTTCTCACACCTATGGTAATTCTTGGCTATTAAGTCATTCTCCTTTTTGCTTTTATTGGAAAAGTGTGTTTTGTTTCAAAACACCTTTTGAGAGAAGTTCAATCCTGAATTTGGAATGAGTGGCTCCTACATTATTGATTTATGTTGATTTCGTCTTATTTCCAATGAGTTCATGAACCTGTGTCCTGCCCAGTTTTGAGGACTTTACACAAGAAAAGGACATTAACTTGCATCCATAAGCTATGGCTTGTGGTCAATTTTTTTGGGCTAGCTGTCTAAAATATGTTATTTTAACTGAGAGAGCAATACTTCTAAGAAAACAAAATTCCCCAAAAATCTAAGCTACATCTATTGTTGTTGAAGCCTAATTGTTAAATTAGATGTGTTAACAAAACATTTTGTAATCAATGCCCATAGTCAGGCATGACTTCATTTCTGTTCGCTTTGCAGCACACTTATATCATCCTGTAGAATTGGAAATGGACAGCCATTTAAAATATTGATCATTTGTTGGAAAGCAGTACACCTGCATCAGGATTATGAATAGCACGTGCTGACCAACACTCATGGCTGAATCATAAAGCTACCATTACTAAGAAATTGACCTAATAAATGTCTCAAGGTTGATCACATAGATTTACATTATCAAGATTAGTAAAGGTAGAATGTGGACTGTGCAATGAGCTCATCAATACGTGTTGTGTGTCACTATATAGCAGTGTTGTGTTTCTTTGGCACTGACATGGAGAAGTGATACTACAGACACCCTCTCATGTCAGACAGGCCATTGTTCACACACACTGTTGAACAGAACATGCAACCAGATGATTGAAATACCACTGAAACTTACACTTCCCTGGACAGAGAAAACATTCTGGCCAAGTCAAATGACAGTAAGAACTGATTAAAATAGAGGTTCGCAAAATTTTAATTGTAAATCACCTCATGTAACTGGCTTATTGTTCTCTCACTCACTCATATCTGCTGATCGTTAGCCTTAAAATCGTCACAATGGGGGTGCTCTTCAGTGCTTTGCATTAAAGACATGCATTCTTGTTAATAATGCAAACTGGTGCTCAACCCAGAAAGGTTTTGTGTGCCAGCAGGGGAGCAATCAAAAGGAGGCAGTTTTATGCTTCCACACTGCACTTAATTGCTTATCTTCTGCAGGCCCACCCAAGTAAGAATCATTCCCAGCTAAACACACTATTACGTATATATGTATTCAAAGCACCACTCTTCAGAAATGATAAAAGAAACAGAGGTTTGATGTGGTGCCTTGCAGGCCTAATATATAAGCCAATATTGGTGAATAGGAGGTTTTGTATGCATCATGTTACCTTCTAGGAATGCACTGTAAGGTATTCTGTGTTCAGACTCTGAACATGTTATAGGTCAAGGTATTGTACAGATATAGCACAGTCGAGGAAGTGTCCCAGAACCCAGACCAGAAAGTTCACTGACCCAAACCAAATTTCTACTATCCCTAACAAATCTTTGTATGTTGAAGTGTTACCTAAGAAATCTTTTAAAGGGAGGAACTGGTGCAGCTTGACTTGGAGGAGGAGGCTCCTTGCCCACATCTATCTCACCAATGTGCAATCAGCATTGCCTTGGAATCCTAGAGTTGTTGAGTATTATTTCCAGCAGGCAAATCTTTGCATCTTTGGCAAGCTGCTGCAACACCACTTACGTCAGAATCTTACTGTAAATTGATGTTGTTTTTCAACGTAAATGAATTCTCCAGCATGCATCTGTCAAAGAAAAACACCTCTAACATATCTTATAGTCCTTTAGTGGATATTACCAGGGAGTTTTAGCATGTTATCTTATGTCTCTGTGAACTGATATGGATTTGGCAGCCCGTTATTCTGTGATACACACATCAGCTCAATGGAGAGGTTTTTAAGCAAACTCTTAAAAACATTAATGCTTTGCCACTCTTAATAGGCCAGTTTGAAAGCTATCTATCTGTGAATGTGTCCAAGCTGGTATATCATTGTGTAAATATTGACACAAGATAGCTTGCATACTCTTAACAGTACTTAGTAGATAAGGCTTAGATAAACATCAAGCTGTGTTGGAAAAAAACGCAATTCAACATGCTTTGTGGATCATGGGATAATTGGAAACTTGCTTTGCATGTGCTAGGACCTTTATGATCGATTATACACTATTATCTGTTACACTACATATATGCCTTACATATTCAGGGTGCATGTAGAGGGTCTTTTATCTGCTTTACCCAAGATAACCTCTCCTGGAAAGTTCACTGAGTTGCTTCTGGGTTACGCCACCCTTCAAATGCTCCACTCCTTCTTGCGTTAGGTTGGAGTTATTTGGTTCCTATAAAATTCAGTTCGGAAATGACAGTAAGTGTACTTGGATTCTCCCCAAAAATGAAACCTAGATCATTAGGTTGCTTAACGCCTGAGTTTGCCTCACTGGGGTTGCTTGTTTATGTTACTTGTGTCTTTCTGCAGATTGGGGTGATGACGCTGACAATTTTCCCAATTCGTCTTTTTGTTGCTGCATTCATGATGCTGCTGGCATGGCCTTTTGCCTTCATTGGCACCCTGGGCCGTTCAGAAGAAGCAGTGGAGCCACAGTGCTTATGGAGAAGGTAAAAGATTTATACAATTACATCTAAATTATTGCTATCATGATAACATGCAGGTACAATATATGCATGCTTTTTTAAAAAACATATATTTAAATGATGCACATTTATACATCGTGTCTTGTATGTGAATGTGATAACTCCACAACCTTCCCTGTTGGTAACTTTTGCTGTCAATATGGCGGTACCCTCAAGGGTACATATACTGTGTTTCTTTAATTAGGGACATAGTATAAGTGTAGATATTAAAATAGTTTTCTTATACCCAATTTTATCTCCAGGAATGACGTTATGTTCTTTTATTTTTTATTTTTCACCGTAGAAGAAATATAAGAGAATTGAATGTACATTTTGGGAATAATACTGGACTTTAAAACCACTGTTGTACCTTTTTTAAAAGATACATTTACACTATCTTTTACACTTGGTGACCAATAATGTACCTTTTTTGTATTTTATTTATTGTATTGTTTCCCCCTGAGAGTTTATATATGGGTCAAAACTAAGGTTTCATTTCACAATCTAATTACTAGACAACTGTTTGTTTACCATGTATTTTGATCTTGACATTAGGAGTCACCAAATCTGTATTCCATAACAGCCATTTAGACGGCCACAGACAAATAGCAGCCCCAAAATTAAAGCAGAGACATGAGTTGTGTTCAAATGATTGTTCTTTTAGTTAAGGGCTAGCGTTATGAGTCTAACATCATTAACCTCAAAACACAAGGTGTCTGTTTTTAGACAATGTCTAATTCTAACACTCATTCTAACAAAATGTAATTGTAGGTCTACGTTAATGGTTACTTATAAAATACAAACAGATATCATGAATGTGACCAATTGCTTGCTGCATGTGCATTCGTTCTAAGAATACTTTTTAAAATGGCTGCCTGTTGCATTAGGCTAATCATTCATCATTCTATTCATTTCATTTGCTCATGCAGGGCCAGTTTCCCAGACATGAGAAAAAACATGTCTTGAAGTAAATCAGAATGCCAATGATGAATCACTATTGGAAAATGTATTTAGTTTAGGTTTAAGCTAATCTGGGTTTTGAGGAAACTGATTCATATTTTCCTGATATTAATGAAGACCTAATGCAAAATGAGTGGTAGCTTGAGTCATAGCTGCAATGCTGAACTTATTTCCCTGCTGGATCAATAATATTTATTTATATAAAATCCAGCAGGGAAATAAGTGTTGAAATAGCTTACATACAGAGATAAATACAAACACAATCAGAATAGAATATAATTGAATCAGATGCTAAATGTGGGCTATAAACACATGTTGGCTGACGCGATACATCTGGAGAACTGTGTACGTTTGATTTCTCTCCCACCCAACTCAAACATTTTGAACACACCTTCACACACTTCATTTGTTTATTTTTTTTCTCCCCACCTCCTCTTTATTTACTTTTATTGGTAGTTGGGGAAGCCAAGACACTAGTTATCACCTGAATGAGTACTGTCCAGTCTCCTGCGCTTTAAATGCTGGTGTGAGACAGTCCTACAGTGAAGAAGGTCATGTCCACTGCCTTGTGGCTCACAGTGTGCCATGACTGGGATCAACCATGAGTCACAAGTTTTTCTTAAGACAGATGAGCTTCCCTGTCTCTGAGGATTCACCGAGTGATCTCAGTCTGTGCCTCAGTGACTCTGTCATATGATGTTCTATACATGCACACTGCCCTGTACTGTGAAATATTGGATGCATTCATGTCACATGATGATTCTTTCTAAAATAAGAATGCTTGCTTTTAGAATAGGCTTCTGTGCCTTTAGCGACTGGTCAAGACACACAACATATAATAAATTAAAATAGCTGTATACTTTTAATAATGTTATAAACAAAATTGCAGTGTTCAAGGAAAATTTTTGTCAAATGTCTAAAAAGCCTTTGTGGGCCATGTTTAGGAGTTTTATAAAGATTACTCTAAGGGTCAAATGTGTAATCTGTTTATGCCATGTTACTACAGTACAGAATTTATTAGTGAGATGATGTTGTGATCAATTTTGGCCAAACAAACTTGAAATGAAATAGTCCTAAATCCCCTGCCCTCTATATGCTGTATACTGTTATTGTTGTCCTCTTTTTAATAACTTGTCTCAATTTCCGCAGGGTGGTGGACATTATTCTGCGAACCATCATGCGGGTCATGTGGTTTGCAGGTGGCTTCCACTGGATAAGTGTGAAGGGCAGACAGGCTCTGCCCACTGAGGCCCCCATCCTTACACTTGCACCCCACTCGTCCTACTTTGACGCCATCCCTGTCACCATGACCATGGCAACAATTGTTATGAAGGCTGAAAGTAAAGACATTCCACTCTGGGGAAGTAAGTTGCCGTATTTTGGGATTATTTTTCTAAAATCATTGTTCACACAACATAGACAGTAAGTAAATTTCTTTTATCAAAATGTTGCAACTATGAAAATCTTGCCTGTAACGGACAAAATTTAAATGAATATATGGCAGGATGATTTTGGTGTAGGCTGCAGTAGCTGACTAAACACTACAAAACAAACATGTTCACAAAGCATCTATTCATTCATACATTAACTTCTAACTCAGCAGATAGTTAGGGACAGCAGGCCTTGTGTCCAACAGATCTCCTAATATTTAAAAAGAAATAACTGGGCTGATACTGGTAGATTGCATTAGTAATACAGTACTCGGCCAGCATAAGCACTTCAATTACAGTATCTCATTGTTAATAATCATGTCCTATTATTAAGCTTGCAGTGTGTGTCCTGGGGAGAAAGTGACATTTAGTGTGGGATTGAGAGGCCTCACCCACTTTATACAGGATGCATTGCACACCTGGACAGGCTGGTTTGCTCAGTGCAAACACTAGGAGTGTAATTGAAGGAATAGTTCAGTGCACAATTTTACACGTATCTCTAGCTTAATTTTTAAAAGACCTGATCGTCTTTTGAATTTCAGAAATTGAACTGAAAATGTAAGCAAGTACATAGCTGGGAGCTTACAGTATAAAACAGCCTTGTTTGATTTGAACTGGAGCCATTTTTTGGGGGTCGAAACGGCAACATCATTGCTAGATACTTTATCATCTGTGAATATAAGTGATACTCTGGGATATATATACACTTCTACTCAACATAATTTTGTCTGTATCGATTATTTTTATTCTGTTATGTCCTTACTGTGTGGTCATGTACTTTCCCTTTTAAAACCATGCTACCAAGTTGTAGTCACGTGATTCTGCCCCTACCTGAAGCAACCTAAATGCTGAGGCTGACCAAGCGACTCAAGCAGCTAGTACCAAAGAAAGTCACAGCGTGTATGGTTTGGATGTACTGTGTTTTGACTATAGTTAAGACAACAATAAACAACACGCAGAGGAAAAAAGCCAAATACATAAACAGTGCTCAGAAAACAAGAGAGGAACAACCTCCCAGCAACAAAAAAATATCAGAGCTTTAATACTGGAGCATATTTACAGTATAAGCCTTGGCACAGAAATATGAGGGTCAAAAATACGAAAACAAAATAATCATTCTTAATCGTGGTAAAATGTACAATTTACCTTTAAACATAAAATATAGATCATAAAAAACTGTAATCTCTCCTTGAAAAACTGGACCAGCTAGTGTACATTGATTGGCTGACATCCTGCAGTGCACAAACCCTTTTAGAAATATATATTATTTTGTATTAGACACTATTAAGAGCTAGATTCATGACTTGCATAGTGCACTACACAGGGAAAATGGAGTGATTTAGGATAAATCCTCTGTTTCTCTCATGCTTCCTCATGTTTTGATGTCTCTTGCTTAAAGTTTCTCTACTATAGCCCTGTACTGGACTGGCATGATAATGCAACCAGTGTTGTATTCATCTGGACAAAGATACTTCAAAAACGGATTGAGGAAAATCTCAGTTTTTAGAAATATCCAGATACTTGTGGGTGAGAGAACTGCCTATTGTGACATCATCAATTTGACCTTTCCAAACATCCCACTATTCATTTCTATGGTTAAAATTCGTATGACTAATTTACAAAAAACGTATGCCAGATTGGCATGATGGACCATACATAAGTGGTGTACCCAAGTCTTAGTGGCTGTAACTCGAAAGTGTGAAATTTGACAGAGTGTATTCAAAAGTCACAGGACACCCTTTTATTTTTTTAACATGCTACATGACCATATTCCCATTGGGTAAACTTTGGGTTTTTTTCCCATCAGGCTTTTAAGATAGGGGACATGTTCAGAAAATAGCCTAAAACCTACTAACTACAACTGTTAAATGCTCAGACTGCAAACTCTAATGGAGCAGGCTGAGAGCACACTAAGCAGTGTTAGGCAGTGTGTGGTGTAGATGGTGGCACGTGCAGTTATTTTAAACAGTCTTAGGCCTTTCCAGAGAAGGTTTTAAGTCCTCTGATGATCCTGGACACCTCTGAATCTCTGAGCCTCTCCTTACTGTCTAATTCCTACAGACAGAGAGCCTTGCCTGCCCCTCCTCCTTTTCCTCCTCACTTTCTCTGTCTCATTCTCCATCTCACCTTCCTTCCCTCACTCCATCCTCCACTCATGATCTACACTCCTCTAGTCAGTGCACATTTCAATCAGCGGTCCAGGATGCAGACCCTTTCCAGCAATTTAGAGGGGGGAGGATGCTGATGGATGAGACACCAGAGATGGTGAACTCATCCTGGCCTCACTGGGATGAGCTATACACTTAACAACCTTCCAGTCTTTTGCAGAGAGAGTAAGAAATAAAGAGACGTAACAAACAACTAGTTGTGATTTTTGTTGAACGGTCAAAATAGACAAAATGTCCCTGTAATTTGCTACTTTAGTATGACATCTATAAATACGCTCATCTGTGTATCAGGTGTTTTTAAAATGGCCTAGTCAGATTTGCAATTCATAAAACTAGTAGCACGGTGATTCACAGTGGAACACACCAGCTCTTCACAAATCACAGCTCAGTTTCTCATTTCAAGCAACAGTCTTTTTTTTTCTCCAGTGCGCTCCCTTTTATTTTTCTGCTGCTTCAGATTGTCTTCATCATTTCATTGCTAGCCAACATGCTTTGTTATATTTCTTTGCGAGAACTGTAACTCTGGCTAGCTCAAAAGAAACACATTCAGCCAGTTACAATAAACATGCTCTAGTAGTGTTTTCAGTGACTTTAAGAACCTTACTTGTTACTTTTTTTTTTTTTTTAACATGATATTAAAAAAATGATTCTTGCAACACACAGGTAACATGTCCAACATATTCAGACTTGCCTCCTTGGGGCAGGCTTGTATACGTTGCGGAGGAAGTGAAAGTGTCCTAAAGTAAAGTTTGGATTCCAGAATTATCTTGCCATAATTTTTTAAAGCAACAGGACTCACCAAAGGGATTCATAATTAGGAGAATAAAAGGTTCATAGTTTATTTATTACATGAGTGAGTTATTGTCTGGGGCATGTCCTTATTTATGGAATAAAAAATTGTATGGACCATGGTGTTGAAACAGGTTTTTTTTGGCCACTTAATGTGAACATGCGGTGCTGAAGCACGAGTTGGTTTGCTGATTGTGTCCACCTTAAGTCTTTATAATCATAGCTATTATATATTGCTTAAAACAGTCCAGGTTTTGAAATCTTTCTATCCGCTTTTTATATTGCAACATGTTGCATGGTGAAGCCTGTTGTGGAGCAAGTACGTACAAGATCTGGTCAGTTATTGTGTTATGGTCTCATGCTGAACATTTTTGTTGTTGGTATATTCCAAAATGAAAGTAGATAATATGAATTTTCAGTAATTTCAGTAAGTTTTTTTTTTTTTTTTTCCTTTTAAAACTGACGGCACACTGTTAGAGCTCTCCACTGGAGTTTGTATGCAGTGGGGAGTGTAGGCTGTGTGCCAAATTACTGCAGGATCTCATCTGTTCCCTTTTGTTAATGGTCAGAGGGGAAATATGATTGTTCCTGCTACATTCAACCAAAAAAGACTTTTAAATAATCATTTGGCTCAGAACTCACACTAATGCTAAAATCAAGTTTTGAAAAATTTGATCTCAAGTCTGGTTTGTATTTACTGGAGTGAATCTGCAGCCAGAGTATTACTTGTATCACTGCTTTGTCTTACCACGTTTTGGGCTCTTGACCAAGACTTTTAACCCTTATCCATTGGCGCTGGATATAATATTAGACTACACTCTGAGCCCAAACGTATCCCAGAGATCTATAGAAATATTCTTGTGTTTATTTAATTTTCTTTCTTTTTATTTCCAAAAACTGTGTGTTTTTCCCCCTATTATTTTTCAGTAAACAGTTAGATACTGGGAATTTATGATGTAATCAGCCATTCCTAAAATTAAGTCTCTGTTTTGCATGGATTCACAGCTCATTACCAGAATTTCTGTAGTTAAAATCTTCAGCTTTCTTGCCAATTTGGTGAAATTCCCTGTTCATTTCTAGAGTATTCTAGATCTCTAAACTTACAAACATTCAGGAAGCTATTATAGATCCCAGCTGTTCACACCAGCAATGCATTTATTGACTTTTTTTAACAACAAATTTGAAAATATTTGACAAACAAATACCATATTATTAAATGCAGTTTGTCTGTCATCTGGTATAACAGATACAGAACAGAACATAGAAGCAAGATTAGAGGCCTTTGACACACTTCCACAGCTAGAACTGGAGAAAATCATCTACTTGTCAAACTGAATACAACCTGCACACTTGACACAGTACCAACTATTTAAAGGTTTATAGGCTTATAATTAGAGTTTAAAAAGTAGTTTTCAAGCCTACCAATTAGCCCTGGGCCAAATAAAAGCTTAATTTATCTGTTAATGTTTCTAATGTAGTATCAGAAATAGTCTAAAATATTTTTTCAGATTACATAACATTAAGTAGTGTTGCACCGTATGCTGATGCTAGAAAATTTGATTCTTTGTACCGTACCGCATAGAATTAGTACCGGTGTTACACCGAATTCTGTGACCATCGAGTTCTAGACTCTAGAGGGTGCTAATTCATGTCCAGCATCGTGGTCACAATTTCTGACAGCTGCCATCAGAATTTGTGACCCCACTGAATATTAATTACATAAAGGTACTTAAACCTGAATGCTTATAAGGACGGCAGCTGTCAGAAATTTTGAGCCCCTGTTCCAAAGCTATGAAGTAGCACCCTCTAGGGTCACAGAATTCGATGGTCACAGAATTTTGTGTAACACCTGTACTAAAAAATTAATGAGTATTTTAAAAAAAGAGTTGTATCTCCAACCGGTGAGCGCCTGAAGCGCTTTGCCTCCTCTCCCTCCTTTTAATAATTTTGCCGCTAGTTTTATCGACTTTTCAGACCTTCTAGCGAGTTTATAAAAAAAAAAAGAACTAGCACCAGCAACTTTCTGTACAAACCTTAGCTAGTAATTTTTATAGAAGAGAATCACCGGTAGCACGACTCTTTAGAACACTGGGACTGAGCTTGAGTGGGAGAGACAGCTCTCTCTCTGCGGCTTCTCTGCTCCTTGAGAAGGTGCTCTAGGAGACACCGCTCCCTCGGCGCGGCTGGTTCCAGAGATGGAGTGGCCCAGTCGGTTCTGCACGGCAGCTCACACAGGTCAGAATGAGCTGTGAATGTGCAAAAAAAAAATTGCTTTTATGTTGTGTTTATTCCTTTCTCTGAACTCCTCAACTGAGATCACATAATTGATTGAGGCATTCAGCTTTATTGAAACAGTAGAGACGACTTGTATGACACGGGGCAGAAAGCGCGATTGTACCCAGAAGTGGCAAAACATCACGTGTGGCGTCACACTTAACAAGCAGATACCAGCAATTTTGCTGACCACCCTCCGATGATAAAGAAAGTACATTACTTTTACTTTCTTCTGATGTTTTAGGTTTTTGCCATGGTATCGTTTCAGCATCGGTATCGAGATATTTAGTCAGGTATCATAATCAAAAGTCATAATTTTGGTATTGTGACAACACTAATAAGTAACACCTTTGAGGCAAATATTATGAAGTTGCTCTGTAAGCTAGAATGTTGTATCTTTGGTGTCTGTGTGTAGACTTTATTTAGAGAACATTCTCATTAGAATTTGCATTTGGGGCCAAGATGCAAGTGTTTATCACAAACTTAAAGTAGAAATGTGAATGAGAACACCTTTGAGACTGTTTGCTCATTGACCTCTGTGTGCTTGACTGAGCAGAGCACTCTGTCAACATTTTGCTTATCAATGGTTTTTCCTAAATGTGTCTATGTCTTTGTCCCACAGCCTTGATTAAATACATCCGGCCAGTATTTGTGTCGAGGTCAGACCAGGACTCCAGGAGGAAGACGGTGGAGGAAATCAAACGGAGGGCACATTCTGGAGGAGAGTGGCCTCAGGTGATTTTAGAGTTTTAGGTGATTTTAATTTTAGAGTTATCCACTTTTTTGTAAGTGGATGTTTATTTTCTGGCCAACTGGCTGTAGACATTTCCAGGAGTCCTGTACACATGAATGCATTAGCAGTGTAAAATGAATCCTTGTAATTGCAAAGTCCATTATCCAATAACAAGAAAATGAATCTTGTAATGGACATAGGGTACACTCAAAATGTAAACTGTGTATGAGTGCTTTAGCTTGTAGTGGATGTTGCCATGTGTTCTTAGAATTCACTTTAAATACTTAATTATAATGGTTATATTTAAATGAATTTGCTCTTGTTCCTCAAAAGAGTACACATGTATGTATTGAATGACAAACCTGTTATTGCCTGAATCATGAAACTATAATAAAACAGAGAAGTTGAGGTAGTATTGATATTTTTGATCACTTAAATTAAAGTCAAGCATTTTTTGTGGTGTTAGTTTGGTTGCCTCTGTAATATTAAATAATAATTGAAAATAATATATTTTTATTTTTGGTCTGCCGTCTCCTTTAAACCTGACAGCACACTGTTAGAGCTCCCCACTGTAGTTTGTGTGTGGTGGGGAGTGTAGGTTGTGTGCCACATCACTGCAGGATCTTCATCTTTTCCCTTCTGTTAATGATCAGAGGGGAGTGTATGATTGTGCCCTGCTACATTTGAACCGAACTGAAGTTGAAAGTTATTTGGCAAGAAATTAAATTTACAAATGTTTTAATCAGTTAGCCAAGAAATGTTTTGTGTACAAAGTTAACCTGGGGTTATGCTACACTACATTTAACCCAATTTTTAACCCCAATTTCCAGTCAAATCTGTGCTTGCTGGCTCTTGTCTGTAGACTCTGGTGCAGTCGCAGTTGTCAGAGGGAAAGTCATGTAGTGTGTGATGGGCTCCAACTCTGATTTTTACTTTTTTTTTTTTTTTTGGCCTCCAAACCACATTTCAAACCATTCGCAGCATAACAAACATTTTAAATCTTTTTCAACCTGAAGCACAGTGTAAATTCTATGCTGAACTCAAGTCTGAACAAGTCCCGTCAACAGCCAAAGAGAACAGCACAGTGAAAACAATAACCGCAGTGAAGTGTGCATCCATGTTGCATGTTTAGTTCTGGAATTTGGGGTCATGAAATGCATTATCCCCAGTCGTGTAGTGTGTGTCTGACATTTGTTTAGTGGCAAAAAAACTGTTGTGTAATGTGAGATATCCCAGTCTGTTTATAAGTTGTGTAGTGTATCCAAGTTGTATGTATCGTTTCCATCAAGACTACAGCTCTACACAGATCATGTTTTGCCACATTTATCAACAATTTTGGTTGTCAAATGCATTGCTAGTGAATAGAATTTGGTGGAGGTTTCTTATGAGACAGAATTCTGTGGTTATTCTTGAGGCTGACTGCCACGATAAGAGTCGAATATTTATTTTGTTTTCATGTTTTGCAGATAATGATCTTTCCAGAGGGAACGTGTACCAATAGGTCCTGTCTGATCACATTCAAACCAGGTCTGTATTAACTGCTTGCATTTGATGGAGTTAGGCATTTATACAGGACATATGTGTAACACACTTCCTCTCCTTAACATTGCACTCTGCTCATGTGCAAAACCGTATGTCTGTCTTTATTCTCTTTTGGAAAGTTTTTAACTTCTGTCTTTTTACATGCAGGCGCATTCATTCCAGCAGTACCCGTACAACCCGTGGTTATTCGCTACCCAAATAAACTGGTAAGCATAAGCAGTAGTGAACATACTCTGGTGGCTGTATCATAACCATTTCCCTGGATATACTGAGCCCAAACCTAAAACTGTTCAACAAAAAATGTGCAATTCTATCTTTGGGGAGACGTTTGATTTGCTTGAGGTATTATCACCTTGTGATGTCAGATGGGTCCAATGGATTCCCAAGCATACATGATGGTGGTCATGCAGCATAGCACCTGAAAAACAGGACATGCAAATGTGTGGGTCCCAATACTTGAGTGCAGTGATGCTGAACTAACATTGTATCGAATAAGTTCTTTGGGTCCCCTGGTGCAGGTCCTGTCACTGAGGTCATTTGTTTCAAGAATTGATTTGTTTCCCTGACGTCCTTTTTTTGTACTCTCAAATTTAATGGTAGACCATTCTGAATGGTATTTGGGTAACTGTTAGTTAGATACTAGTCATAAATGTAACACAATATGCATCAAACTCAAAAACAAATCAGTCATGTAAGGCTTTTTTTCCCCCGCACATTGTAAACAAACTCACATTGTTTTTGTCTTACACGCACACATGCAATTTTTGCATAATGACACATCTGCTGGATTTCAACTTTGCATGTTCATTTACATTATCAGCCATAACAAATCTGCAGGGTGCCATTTCTCATGAGTTTTTTTTTCTTCCTCATTTTGGTTGTTTGAACATGATGGCAGTAGTTCATACTTTCTCCTCTAGAACAACATGCTCCCAAATGAGGCTTTCTGGAATAGTTGTATGCCAGTAATAAAACTAAATACCACCCTTCCAACACACCCCCTCTTAAGGATATGGGTTTAACCATATCATGGATACAATACTGAACCCAGGAACAATACAACACAAATAGCTCTGCCTGCAGGCCTGTGATGGAGCAGGGGACATATTCAAAGTAAGGGATTTTTTTTTGCTGCCTGACATGTTGTAGCCTGCCGCCACAATAAAGCACAGAATGCATCAGTGTGGAAACAAAACCTTCATGGAAATATTCTATTTGCTGACCACATCATGCTGTGCTAGCTCAAAAAATTAGGCCTGTTTTGCAGTGGGATTGGTTGTAAGTCTATTAGAGCAGTAAGCTTGCTGTTGAATGTGCAATAGAGTGCTGCTTTTGATGGCTGCGTCAAGTGTTATTTTTAGGGCCCAGCTTCAAGGTACAAAACAGAACTAATGATGAGTGATGATGTAAAAACATACAGGAAATAAGTTGCTTAAAAGAACAAGAAAGAACTGATACCATAAAAGGAGAATGGAAATATCTGAGTCCGAACAGGTTGCATTTACTCAGTAATTAAAAAAAATTAAAAATGCCGCAGATTGCCTTTGTTTGTTTTTTATAGACATTGTATGATTTAACTATGAAGAAATTTCAGGCTCTAAAATAATTGGAACAATAAAAATGCCAACCAATAAATTGATATTTAATTGATACCTTATCCACTAAAGATAAAGGTACTTGCTGGTCACTGCAAACAATTTTTCTGTACCACTTTAAAATATGACTACACTTATAAAGGTTTATAAATGGTTTAAAACCTGTTTATTAACAGTTAATACATTAATAATCATTTATAACACATGGATAGAAGTGGCAACGGTGACCTGTTGTTTGCCAAATTGTGAATGCACATCCATCTACAGTTACACCTCAGATTTTGCCCGTTTCTGATCATAGTCGACATTAACATGTCAGCTTTATTAACATTGGTTAATAAGTTTAACCATTTAATGAATTAACCAGCAATAGAGTGGGTTGTTATGCATTAACTCTACTGTGTTGTACATTAACGTGTGAAATGACTAAATTCACATTCTCAGGCCTGAGCTTATTCTTCCCCTTGATATTTTCAAGTTCTGTGACAGAGTATTTGACAAGAAAAAGGTCGCTGCCGCACTTCCTTTCTGTTACAAATGATGATTAATGACTTTTAAAGTGTTCACAACATAATTCATAACCTTGTAATAAACAGGCTTTTAAACCTTTCATAAACATTTATGATTACATGCCATATTATTATACAATATAATATAAATCACATTAGCTCCATAACCTTTTAACTGCATTTTTCTGTGTTTAAAAAATTATACCAGTACACATGCATTTTCAGGAAGGAAGGTGAATGCAATTTCTTAGATACGTTTGTGCAGTACCTTTTTTGTGAGTTAATAGTTGAATGTTAAATTTGAGATCATACAAAAATCATTTTACTCACTTTTGTTTTAAAGAGTTAATAGTCCTTCCTCTTTTTAACGGCATTTTTTTTTTTTTGGTAGATTGTATAGATTTTGTTGAAATATGTCTAGATTTTACTGTATCGTGTGACATATGGTTCATTGTCTCTTCAGGACACCATAACCTGGACATGGCAAGGTCCTGGAGCGTAAGTACTGATTTTTTTTTTTTTTATGTAAGCTTAAACTTTTAAGCTCTCCTCCTACGCCTGCTGAGGCTTAAATTACAGAGTACAACTTGCTCATTGCCAGAGCTAGGCTTAAACTACTGGTAGAATCTTCACCTGTTACCTGCAGTGTAAATAACAATGATTTTGTTTCAGTGTTTAAGGAAAGGTTAAATCTGTCCTGAATCTCATTTTGATTACATGATTTTGATATGACTCAATTATGTATATTCATATATGTGTTTCATACACAAATGTAACTTGGTTACGTATTCAGTGATTGAATGTGGACAGTAATAATTTTGGGGCTTGAGAATTATGCCAAATTTGACCTATTACTTTCAATGTAAATACTTGCGAGGCTTTTTTTCCCCCTCTGATTAGATTAGATTTTTTTTTCCTTTTTTTTTTTTTTTTTTAAACAGCGACAATATTCAACAGAATATTATCAAAATAAAATTCAGTCATTCTCCCATTGTAGAACTGATTAAATAGAATCCTCACATTCAGATCAGTGCATCAACTCTTAAAGTCAGGCCTAGGTCATACTAGTAAATACAGGGTGGGCCGTTTATATGGATACACCTTAATAAAATGGGACTGGTTGGTAATATTAACTTCCTGTTTGTGGCACATTTAGTATTTGGGAGGGGGGAAACTTTTCAAGATGGGTGGTGACCATGGCGGCCATTTTGAAGTCTGCCATTTTGGATCCAACTTTTGTTTTTTCAGTGGGAAGAGGGTCATGTGACACATCAAACTCATTGGGAATTTCACAAGAAAAACAATGGTGGTTTTAACATAACTTTATTATTTCATGAGTTAATTACAAGTTTCTGACCACTTATAAAATGTGTTCAAACTGCTGCCCATTGTGTTGGATTGTCAATGCAACCCACTTCTCCCACTCTTCACACACTGATAGCAACACCGCAGGAGAAATGCTAGCACAGGCTTTCAGTATCTGTAGTTAATATCACCAACCATTCTCATTTTATTAAGGTGTATCCATATAAACGGCCCACCCTGTAGATTAAGAACCCCAAAAGACATACTTTTTAGTCCTCATCACAGATTGAAAGCATTGTAAAATACTCTTAACATATACATATTACAACATAAATCAGTCATATCTTATGCTATTGTATGTTACTCAAGATTTTCACATCACATCACGTTTTCAAATCATTTTCACATCAAATGACACCTGTATTACCCCTCGAGGTATGCCATATTGCTTAAAAATAAAACAAGGTGAAAGTAAACTACATCATGTGTGTCGTTTACAGTAAATGTACTGTGTCTTTTTACTAGAAGGAAATTTAAATGTAGATTTTCTGCTTTGGTATAGACTAGGGGAAGCCAACAGCAATTGCATTAAATGCTAATATGGCCATGCTTTAACTTTTGAATTAACCATTCACTATCAACAGGGCTAAAATGATTTGATTCACTGTTACTTAATTTTTATGACTTGTTGAAAGCTCTGTTGTACTGTGATTAATCAAGTCTCTCTCACTGTGAGTCAACTTTGGCTTGACTCAGAGGGGCTGTTTGTGATTTTTATATCATTTGATTTCTTTTTCTTTATTTCAGAAGCGCTGTAAATCTTTATTTCTGGCTTTGCTCCCAGTCTGACACTAAAATAAAGTACCAAAACCATTTCCAACTCTAAAAACAGTGCTTTAAAGATGGCATTTTAGAGATGTTGGAAAATGAGGTCACCACCCCTAAATATTAATCACCACATCTGTCTTTGTTAGTTCAGTTAATGTTTTTGAATCAGGACACAAACAATGCTATGAATAAAATGTCTTCTAAACATTTCTATATGATATTTCTGTTGACATCAGTTCTGACCTTTTCCCAGGTTTAAGATCCTGTGGCTTACTCTCTGCCAACTTCACAACGAGTTTGTGATTGAGGTGAGTGCCATCATAGCTGACATATGATTTGTCATCACATTTAGCCAAATTCTGGGTGCATGGGCAATACTCTCTCAGAAGACACGCATAGGCGTGATCTAACCTCGTATGTCCCTTATGAGTATTCTTATATTTAAGAGTTAAACTGAGTTGAAATCGTATGCCTTTATTTACCATGAAGCAATGGTAGGAGGTGACCTTGTTGATGAATAATGGTTTGTTTTACAATGAAGGTGTACAGTGTATACCTGGGCTAGAGATGCCACCAGGATGCACTGTTGGAGAAATGCAAGCAGGTGGAGGCCGTATGATGCTTGAGTTGTGTGGAATGAGTGAGGACTGCACAATATTAGGAACGTTTTTTTAGATTTACATTTACAACTGTTGTGTGCTTCAACTTGTGTGGATGTTCCACTATGTGCTTGACTCACATGAGCTAACTGCTAATACAAAGGTTTGGATAATGTCCAGACAATTGATTCAAATATGAAGTAAACCTTTTTTATATAATCATTTATTCATTTTAAATGGGAAGTTTATTGGGAAGTTGACGTTGTGTGTGTGTGTGTGTGTATGCTGTGTAGTCAGAGAGCAGCACTGTGGTGTTAGCTGGCCCATGTTTCTCACACATCCTCTGATGAAGCTTTGTTTTGGTTTCAGTTCCTCCCCATCTACACCCCTAGTGAAGAGGAGAAGAGGAACCCTGCTATCTTTGCTCACAACGTGCGCCGCCTCATGGCCAAGTAAGAACCACAGTGCTTCTATAATCATTAACGTCATATTATTGCAGTTCATTGATCACAAACTTATAAATAATTATTTACTGAAATGTATTACTGTGGAAAAAAAAAGTTTTTTCTAACATTTCAAACATTTACTCACGGCCCTGTTTTAAAAACTACAAAGTCATCTTCCCCCATACCCCCCCCCCCCCCAAACCATATTTGCATATTTTGCACAGTAAAGGGTTTCAAATCCTCATAGAAAATGTAAGATATTACATTAAGTGTTACGTCTGACATATATTTCTGGCATATTAATTCTGCTTCTGTATTAATTTATTTAAACAGCTAAACTGTCTCTTACATAGTTAACTATGGATTCAAGCAATCCAATGTAGAAACAGAGACTGATGATGGGCTTTGTGACTGAGAATGAGAACAACTGAGTCATTAAACTAGGTTTTCCATCTCACATACTTATATAGCAGTAAACACACACAATATTTTATATTGTTAAACATGTTGTATATTTCTAATTACTCTTTAAATGTAACAACAGTAATTACATGCCATGCCTGTTAGCAATATCAGAGAGGGAGAGAATGTAACAGTAATAAATGCATTTAACTGATGCTTGTTTGTGGCTATGCAAGAGTCAAGGTAAATGTGTGTGTGCCTCTCCACTCAGGGCATTGGATGTTCCTGTAACAGACTACTCTTTTGAGGACTGTCAGTTGGCCATGGCAGAAGGTCAGCTCAGGCTTCCAGTGGAAACGTGTCTGCTAGAATTTGCCAAACTTCTCCGGAGTCTAGGGTGAGTCTTCATACTTTGGGATGTGAAGAAAAAAAAAAAATGAGGAAATTCCTTTATTCAATTTTTAAATGATACTGTAAAAAAATATATATATATAATATTTTAAAAAGGAGTTTAGCATAAATGGCTTGGAATTTATTTACTATTATTTCACGAGTTACACAGTGTATTTCAATTAATTGTTCAAAATTTCTATATTCAATTATACATGAAATTTGTCATTCTTTCTGCTCACAGACACTGTTGTAGTGAATTTGGGTTTTAATCACATTTACACAATACTCTCACATTCCCCCACACAAACATTTTTGAGGACAGCATTGAGAAGCCTGAGAGTTGCTAAGAATGTAAAAATTTTAATGTACACGTGCATTTATGGGTCAATGTACCACAGCAGGTAGACAGCCACTCCCAGCACACGAAGGAGCAGTTAGGGGTTGGGTGCCCCTCTCAAGGGCACTTCAGCTGTTCATTAACTTCCCAACCCTCAATTTTACTCGTGATCGAACCAGCAACCTTCCAGTCACAAGCCTGTTTTCTATACACTGCATAGCAGGACTTATCTCTCATAAGAGCAAAAAAAGTGGCAGAGGTGGGAAAAGTGATCAGATGTATGTCTGTATGTACAAATAGGATCATTATACATTTTGTGACTTCAAATGTCCAGATGAATTATTTCTTGTTCAAATAAATTAAACATCAAAAACCAAGTCAAGTGCACAGTAAGCTTAGTATAGAGGTATGTGTTTGTGTGTATATTGCTGTGTGTTTTTAAATTACTTATGTAGTAGATCACAAAGTTGCAGGCAAAAATTGACCAGCGAGTTTTTTTTTTTTTTAATTTATTAATTTAATTTATTTTATTTATTATTATTTTTTAAATAAAGGTTTTAAAGGGAATTTTAGTGTGGTTTCAGGGGTGTGTTGATATTAGTGTCTGTGTGTGCACCCTTTCCAGGCTAAGGCGGGAGAAGTCTGAGAAACCCCTGAATGAATTTGGTAAAAGGGCATGTAAGCTGCAGGGTCATAAGCAAAGCCTGGAGGAATTTGCTCAATTTCTGGACCTTCCGCTCTCTGATGTGCTTAGAGACATGTTCGCACTCTTTGATGAGGTAAGACATTCAGTCACCTGCCATTTAACCATAACTCTTAAGTCATAGACAGTCTTGGAGCAGAACAACAAAGTGCTGTCCTTAATGTATCATAGCTTCTGAATACATTTTCTCCTGTTAAAACCCAGATATTGTGCCAGCTAGCAGCACAAGTTTTTTTTCAGTCTGCAAATTTAGCTTTTAAATTGTATAAATAGATCTGTTTTCATTATCCTTCATCATTTTGGTGATGATAGTTAGACTTTTTTCATCCTTGGCTCAATTGACTAACATTCTTTATATTAGTGTCCTGAGGGTACTTTAAGTTGATCATGCAAAAGGGAAAAAGACTTGGTATACACCTGAAGAGGTACACCATGTTGTGTTTTGGTTTTGCAGCATGAAGAAGGCAGGATAGACATTCGGGAGTTTGTGATTGCTTTCTCCGTGGTCTGCAGGCCTGCGAAAACACTGGAAACGATAAAGTTGGCTTTCTCGGTATGTGCTGCATTTATAAAGGTGGTGTTCTCATACTTAAGGCTACATTCATACAGCAGATAAAAAATAGCACATATCCCATCGGTTCTGTTGGTGTCACACTGAATCTGACTTTTTAAAATATGTGTAGGTAGAGAATAAGGTATGAGGTAAGGTAAGTCCAGAGATTTGAGGTTTTCACTCTGCAAGTCACTGTTGCACTTTGTGTGTTATAAATTATTATAAATAACTTTTAAAATACAGGGGTTAGACAATGAAACTGAAAAACCTGTCATTTTAGTGTGGGAGGTTTCATGGCTAAATTGGAGCAGCCTGGTGTCCAATCTTCATTAATTGCACATTGCACCAGTAAGACCATGTGCATCCAATGGTTCAAACATTGTATCCTGAAGGCGGTGCCGTGTATCAGGACGACAATGCACCAATACACACAGCAAGACTGGTGAAAGATTGGTTTGATGAACATGAAAGTGAAGTTGAACATCTCCCATGGCCTGCACAGTCACCAGATCTAAATATTATTGAGCCACTTTGGGGTGTTTTGGAGGAGCGAGTCAGGAAACGTTTTCTTCCACCAGCATCACGTAGTGACCTGGCCACTATCCTGCAAGAAGAATGGCTTAAAATCCTTCTGACCACTGTGCAGGACTTGTATATGTCATTCCCAAGACGAATTAAGGCTGTATTGACCACAAAAGGAGGCCCTACACCATAGTAATAAATTATAGTGGTCTAAAACCAGGTGTTTCAGTTCCATTGTCCAACCCCTGTAGGTCACATTTATATAAACAGCATGAACAGCAGAACGATGTTTGTCAAATTTCTGGTATTTTTTAGTAAATCAGTCATTCATACCTCAATTAAGAAAGATGGGTATTATTTCTTTCTTTATTTATTTTTACAATACTTTGTACCAGAAAGCCAGAGCCAAATTAATTAAACCACTTACACACATGTGCACACACACCTTCCCATTGTATGGTGTCTAGCCATGACTAACGTCTCTGTGTTGTTTTTGTTCAGATGTTTGAAGATGAGGTGAATGGAGCAATCCCAGAACGTGAACTGGCCTGTATCCTGCAGACTGCTCTTGGAGTGGCAGATCTCAGTGTGTCTAGCCTCTTCAGTGCCATCGATGTGCAGGACAGTGGAAAAATTACATTTGGTGTGTTGGCTGGAACCCACTTTTTATTATTGTTCAGATTTACTTAATTTACAAATAACATGCTGAACATCCAAGCGTTTTAATGCTTGCTCTCACGTCTCTTGTTCTCTTGCACCCCCTTGTGGCAGAGATGTTCCAGAGCTTTGTGGAACAAAGGCCGGACTTTGCTGAGGAGTTCCTGTACGCAGATAACGTACGTTTCTGGGGCAGTGTGAAGTCCTCTAGTTCCAGCCCTATCTCCAACGGCTTCTGTGCTGATTTTACACCCAGCGATCACCACACCACTCAGAAGAAACTCGAATGAACATCCTACACCACCGGCCTCTGCTTGCTTATTGTCTGATCCTGGAGAAGAGTGAGAGAGTAGTAGAGGGGGGGGGGGGCAGAGTGGAGCCCGCTGGACTGCCATGGTCCAATGCGCAGTTTACTCCATGTCAACCAGGACATTCGTGCTGTGATTTTATCCTCACCATTTCTCCTCTATCCTTTTGCAGTCTTACTCTCGGCCCCTTTATTTCCTCTTTTTTATTTTTTTGGTGATGGGGTGGGGTTCTCTCTCTTAAAAAGGGACAACATTTTCAAGGACCAAAAAATTGCTTTTTTTCAGATGTAACAAATAATTACTTGAAAGCAAAGCACTTATTTTGTTCTGATTTGCTGGGGGAATACATTCACAAGAGCAGTCACGTTATAAATCTAAAGTGAAAACAGTAAACGTTTAAAAAGTAATTTATCCCCTCCCCACCCCCAAATCTGTTTTTTTTTTATTTTTTTTTTATATATTTCTTATGAGTGTAGATGCCTTTTCTTAATCTCCTTTAGTATGCATTTGCATGGGCTCAATGCTTGATAACAGTATTATTCCAGTATTTGACAGAAGGGTCACAGAGCGCTGGTGACAAATATCTGACCTCCATACACTAAGAATATGGAGGATCAGATTTGAGGTGCATTTTTGACCCAAATCAATATACTGGTCTGAATTAAACTGAGCCAGTCCAGTTTTTAATTCTATATCTTTATAATTAATATTATTATTATTATTATTTTAAGCTCAGGGGTTTGGTTAGAAGGCTGAAGCTTGCGTCTTGTTGAGCACCATGTGTAAAAGGTAGCAGTGAGTGCATGTGATAGTTAATGGATCTCCAATTTTTTGAAATTCTGGTTCTTCATTTGGCAAAATTTCATTCCCCCTGCGATACACTGAGTCTCTGAAGTAAATCAAGAAAACTGAGACATTCAGATTCTACATTTATTCAGTAAAACCAGAGATCAACATGGACCAAACGTTTTCTACTTGCATGTGTTCTGTTGAGGCTCCCTGGAGAGCCCCAAGAAGAGTGGCAGGGGTCAAACAGAGCATTTCTTAGAATACAGATCTCTGTATCTGTATCATCTCTTAAAATTCTCGCTCACCTTCTCTTTTGAGGCAGAGCTCTGCCTTGAGGCTGACGTTGCTGAAACAGAAATCTGTCATTTATTTATTTATTTTTTTAAAGAACCGAAAGCACAGCAATGCTGCTACAAACTGTTCAAGAAAAACATTTTTTCAGTTTTCCCCTGTACCCAATTTCCCCTAAATAATATTGATCTGCCTAGACATGCTGAGACATAAACAAAGTGAAATGTTGTCTGTAGTTTTATCTGATTTTACATGTAGCAGTATATCTACAAATCTGACATTTCCTATCACAGTTCTTGAGGTGATTTTGTGATTATTTACGCATGCCGTTCACACAATACTGAAGCTGTAATATACTTCCATTTCTCAGCCATGTCAGTCTCGTAAAAAAAGGGAACATTCGGACACTAGCTGTGTTTTTTGGCTTCTCGGTTGTCTCTGCGGAATGGGGGGTAAAAATGGTCATTTACAAAAATGTAAATTCTCAACTTTTTCTTTTAAAGAAATCACCTTGGGAGTGTTTTTCTACATAATGTTTTTGCTGCTGATCAAACAGCTCTTCAGAAAACAGCTGCTCAACCTCAACCCCAACTGGGAGAACTAGAAAAACACTTTTTGCCCCATGTCTTCACATTATATTCTTTACCCACTCCTGCTAAGTAGCATGATTATTATTATTTGATGACGTATTCATTCAAATTTGATTGCAAATGCTACTTATAGCGCCTGTATGCTTTAAAACGTCTTTCCCTCTCAGCCCGGAGCAGCCCTATGTCATTTTGATAAGAGTCTTACAGCATAAAAAGATGACCTGGTTCTTTCTCTCTGAATACATTTCAGTTTTTTTCATTTAATGGCTTTAGTTTTCTGGATCTGACTGATATCCTCTCTTTCTATTGGTTGGTTATTACCAGTTGATGCTTGTGTGAAACCAGACCCCCGCCCCCCCACCACTGTTTTTTTATTTATTTAAATAGCATAAGAGGTTCAGTTTAATGGAACAATTGGGTGAAAATCAATCAATACCTGATTGTTCCCTTGACCCAGATGTAGTTAATCAGCCATATTCATGTTTGATGTTTAGGAGGAAGATGCACAGTGCATTTATTACTCATCCCGGCCCCGTCTGTATCATTTAAAACTCTTTACAAAGCTGGAGAACCTAAATGTAGGTACAGAACATGTCTTGGCTGTCTGATTACATTTGTGCCAACAGCTAACTGTAAATATAGATTTTTCGTCCTGCAGTTACACTGATCTTTAACATGAAATCATCTCTGTTGATTCTTTTGGCGCCTCCCAGGACGAGGCTAAATGGATGTACACTGGTGCATGGAACAAAGATATGTTTACTACTTTTACACATCTGAACAATTGTGATCCTTTTCAAGCATCTGATGCAAATGAAGTTAACGGAGATCGCTGGAGTTATCTTCGGGTTTCGTTTCGCTTAAATTTTTATTCTCCCATTAGTGATTTAGGAATGTTTCTCAAAGTTTATTTTGATATTGAAACAGTTAAAAGCATAATTCTTATAAAAATGACCTTCAGAACGTACAGTTTTCTACGATCTGTTTTTTAAGGTTGACTTGTTTAATGTGAAAGTGATATTAGATTTCTGATATATTTTTGACTATCATTTTAACATAAGAAAAGCAGGAGTCTCATTCCGTCTCAGGCATGCAAGGACAAGCTCCTTTAATGCCTTACCATGTGCTACCTTTTTCTTCAGCTTTTTGAGAAAAGTCTATTATTATTATTATTAATAATAATTATCAAATAACTCTTAAATAATTCCAGCTTTTGTCCCTCATAAATGACAAATGCTTCATTTCTTTATTGTACATGACCACCCTTGTCCCATGTCTGTTAATGAAGCAATATTTCACAGCAATCACTTCACATTCTCATAATGTATTTTCAATATTCCTTGATGCGGGGCATTTTGTGAATTTTTGATATACATGAGACATTTTTTGTTGTTGTTTTTCTTTTTCACTGCCATAAAGACGTGCTCTGAAATGTTTATTTCAGATTGTACCACTAGCTGAATTGATGGAAAGAAAGGTAGCTCAATTGTCTTTGTATATTGTATGTGCTATTTTTCTTAATAATGGCAAATGATGATTAGTAGTGGATTATATTTTTGCTTTTTTTTTTTTTTTTATGCGAAATATTTCTTACGGATTATTGCTGGCCTTGAATTTCAGTGTAATTTCTATGATGAAATGTGAATGTATAGACAATCTGTCACAATCAGAAAATGATTCACCATCCTTGATGTGCAGCTGATGTATATATGACGGGATGAATTACTTCCACACTTACTGTGGGCCTGCGAAACACACTCATCATCACTGCCCTTCCTTGAAGTCCCAATGAATTTCCTCGTGCTGGCACTTTACACTTGTACTTTCCCCGACCATTTCTTTCATTCCCCTGAGGATTTCTGGTCTGCATGTCTTGAGTTGATAGCAGTGTTGCTGTATCTCTGTGCATGCCTCCAGATAGCAGAAAGCATTTGTAGAATGTGAATAAGACTATAGTGTAAGGGACTCGGCAGAAAAGGCCCAGTGATTGAGGTGCTTTAGTACTCGGGTACTGACATCATACCTGCTTTTTTTCTGCCGGTTTATGAAATGGTTACTGGTCCAAATTGTTCAAATAAAATGTAGAGGCCAGTTTCACAGCTGTAGGCTCTGAATTAGAAAGTACTCTGCCTTACAAAGCCAAAGAGCAGTAACTACGCCAGCAATGTTCAAAAGTAACAGCTGTTGTATAGGTTTTCTTCTGTTCTGTGATTATCATAAGGTCATTTTTTCCCGTTCCTCTCTAACCCCAGGGCATCGACATTTTCACAAAGTTGAATGTTAAATGCCTGGTTTTGGTCAAACGTTTTTGGTTACTGCAATTTGCCTTTGTATGGCAAAACTGAATTTGTCTTGATAGTCTTAACACAGCCTCTGAGAAACTTCACTGCCTCTTTACCTCTTTTCAAGTTTTCAGAAAGCTGTGCAGCATCTCCTAGTGGTGGAGGTCAACCAAACAGACCAAATAAAATGGTGGATAGGAAATGTTCCTACCTTCTGCTGAATTTATAGTGTAGCAAGGGTGTTTAGTAGTTTGTCGTTGCTGGTTTGGTCAAAGGGACCATGTACAGTCCCAACACAGAAGGCTGTAAACTTTCACTAATGGAAACTTGAGCGTACAACATTCTGGTTGTGTATAGTTATCAACTGAACAACAGTCTCTTTTGAGGTCAAGAACAAACTGAACATATTTTTTTGGTACTTTTCATTTGTTGATTGAAAGAGGGACCATTTCTTTATTGAAAACACACGACTTATTTAAAATACCTCACATAGAAATAAAGCCCGTGGCTCTGCCCGGTTTCAAGATGGCCCCTAAACCATCCAATCACGTCCATTTCTATGCGTCTTGCCTCTTATTGGGTCCCATTTGTCCGAGCTGAAGACGAGACGCTCTCTGATGGCTCAGTTGTAGACCCACTGCAGATACAGACGTGTATTATGGTTGCTTTTTTTTTTTTTTTCCTTTAAAGCCTTTTTTTTTGGTTTCCTCTGGTTTTATTTTGTAATGTACGGAGAGTCATTTTTACAAGAGAGATTTTGACCTGTCTGTTTCAACTGCAATGAAATGACTTGTCATTCTGACTCTTGAATAAAAAAGGGACACAGTTGAGATGCTTGGGTTTCTGTTTCTGTTACACTCAAGTTTAACATTCTGGTGTGGGTTTGGGGTTTGTTTTGTTTGTAACAACAAGTTGACTGTTATTAATAACAATGTGAGGGCTTTCAGAAATTAACGTAGTGACTTGTAGGAGCATCTAACCGACAACAGCCAAATTTGGGGGCATGGGGAAGCAACTCAATCAAAACCTCAGAAATAAATATTAGACATACACAAGTGTGAGAACTACTGTTCTCACAGCAAAATAAACAACCCCTTCTAATTCTTCATTTAGAATCTCAATCTATTGTATGTGTTTACTTTCATGGAACGTTAGCGGTCTCCCAACTTTGGTGTCAGTTCCACCTTTAAGCAATGCATCTAAAAAGGTAAATATCACCCAGCTGTGGAGCAGAAATAGCAACACCCTCATTTATTTTTATGCTTTTCAACATTCCATGGTCTTTTCATCATCTAAACACTCCAGATGCTGTTTCTCAGCTGTGGCTCAGCCAGTAATACCCAGTAAAGAAAGCCTGAGCCATTTCTAACGTTGGCTCAGGCTTTGGTTTGTTTCTGGTTTACTGATCCTGGGCTGCATGCAAATGGTGGATCTTTTTGTAGCATGCAACCAGACTGGAGACCTAGCCAATAGTGAGGACACATTCTCTGAATTTTTAAAAAGAATTTTGGATTCATGCATTCATTATCTGTAAGCGCTTATCCAGTTCAGGGTTGTGGTGGGTCCAGAGCCTACCTGGAATCATTGGGCTAATCGCCACACACCAACTCCTCACAGACAGTCACTTGGAGCGGACACCTGGAACCCACAACCTCCGGGCCCCGGGAGCTCTGTGACTGTGACGCTACCTGCTGCACCACCGTGCCGTCCCAAATTTTGGATTTAAATTGGTAAAATCACCTTTAATTAAAGCAAAGAAAACAAATTAAAAAGAGAGGGCTGTGTTGTATAAGCTGCTGTGAAAGGGTGAAGCCCCCACCCCCCTAAGTCCAAAACCAGCATAAACAAGCCAGACTGAAGTGTGCACATGATCACAACGACATAGACCTTTATAAGATGTTTAGTTGAAACAAAAATTTGATATTGGCCCCGCGGACTAGTGCTGTTCATAGGAGAAAAAGTGTGAGGCGTTTGTTTAATCCAAGCAATACCACCCCAGCTGTGAAGCACGGGGTTGGCAGCATCATGTTGTTGGGCTGTTTTGCTCTAAAAGGGACTGGTGCCCTTCAGAAAACAGGCAGCATTAAAGAGAGAAGGTATATTTAGAAATACACCAAGGCATCAGCCAGAAAGCTAAAATCTGGTCGCAAATGGCTTGGGGACAACAAAAGGAGAATGTTTCAGAGTGACCATCACAAGTAGCTAAATTGAAAAAGCATGTTCAAGCAAACAGGTCAACAAACTTGACCAAGGGTCACCATTTCTGATGTCAGCTTTTGATCTGCTGAGAATCCCCACAAGCATGAGTCTCTATTATGAAATGATTTAGTGTGGAAATGAATGCATGCCCTTAAGTGGCAACACAATAACTGGAGTTTTCAAACACTGTACCCACCTTCTGTCCACTTTATTAGCAGCACCAACCTTATTGGTCCACCTTGTAGATTCAATAATAATAATAATAATAATAGCTCATTTGTTGTTTGAAGTTTGTTGGTCGTTCTCTAGTCCTTCATCAGCGGACACACGACACTGTTGTCTGGTTATTTTTGGCTGGTGGACTATTCTCAGTCCATCAGTGACACTGTGGGATTTAAAAAGCCCAGCAGCACTACTGTGTCTCATCTGTTTTTAGCAACAGAACACACACCACCACATCAGTGTCACCACGGCACTAAGAATTATCCCCCACTCAAAATATACCTGCTCTGTGGTGGTTCTTTGTGGCTCTTGATTATTAAAAATACAGAGTGGTAGGGGGCAAAGTATTAAGAGCAGAACTGTAGAACTACAAAACAAATACATATAATGGTCTGTGGAAATGATCCTTATATAATTCCATTTATCTGAGGCTGAGGCTGGAACGCATTGGCTCTGAAGTTAGGGTGTTCCCATAACAGCTTGTAATATAATGTGATTATTCAGTGTTCCTGTTGCTTTACAAGTGGCAGTATGTCTCCCTCTACAGGAGAAGATGATAACTGTGTTTATATTGGTTATTTCAGACTCAAAACTTACCACTGTTCTCTATTTTATGGACAGTGCTAGACTGTTTAGTGTGGGCTGATTTAAGTTGATAATATCCAAACATGACTCAAAGCTATGGAGATATTTGGGGACTTGGAAACTTATTCAATGAAGAACAAGGAACGTCCCATAAACAGGTCCGAGCTGTTGATTATTTAGGAACTAATTGTTTTTCCCATGGTTTCATTTCAATGCAAATGTTGCTATATGTTTTATATTAATGCTATATTATTTATTTATATTCTTGAGCTGATCTGGCTGTTGTGAAGGCAGAGTAATGGCAGGCTAGTGACTGAAATGATGAGGTTTTTTTGTAAATACAGTAACATGGACTTTGGAAATTTAGCAGGTACAAACATGTTTTTAGAGAGAGGTAATGAGTTAGTGACTATGAAGTAATCACATTGGTTTGAGAAAGTCAATAACAGTCCTGTAAATGTCACCTGATTCTGGCAAATCTCCCTCCATTTGTGTTCCTTCAGAAGCACAGCGACTCTTAAATTGGAAAAATGAATCTTTGAGTAAGAAGCCTGTAGCTTGCAGTAAGAATTCTCCTGAATTTGGAATCAGTTCCACGCTGATAAATCAGTAACAGCGAACTACATCACATATCTAATAGTATAATCAACATTACACACCTACGGAGCTAAAATAGACAATCATCAACAGATATTTTCATGCTTCTCAATTTTCAGAAGTCCCTTCATCATCCAAACGCCTCCAGAAGCTATTTCTTGGCCGTGGCTCAACCAGCGACACACGGAGAAAAAGCCTGAGCAATTCTGGAACTAATCCCTTAGGCTACATTCACATTACCAGGCTGAAGTATGTGACTCAAATCTGATATTTTCAGGGCTGTGTGGACATTTCAGTCCAAGTCACTTTCATATGTGGCTCTAGATCTGTTATACATCAGATTTGTGAGAATGCGACCTGATTGTCAACGGCCAGATTGGATTTCATATGTATTTTTGCCTGTACGCATGCATCTAGAGCTTTCACCTCAGCCATCACAGGAAACATGGCCAAAAAAATAAAAATAAAATGGAAGAGAGGCTTTTAAACCATTTATAAGCGTTTATAAATGCAGTCTTATTTTAAAGTGATACCGTTTTATCAACTGTAGACATTGCATATGTACAATATAAACACATTTAAAGTGGTACCACTAAAAACACATGTAAACAGTGATGTTTTTGTTGCTAGAGAAAGAGTCTACATGAAGAAACGTATGCAGTTGTGTGCCATTTTAGAGACCGATTCATTTATTTTAAAGACAGATGTGAACCATCTGAGCAAAAAATCTGAATTAATGAATGAGGTTTGTAATTTGAACCTAGCCTTAGTTTTTACCCATTTAAATAGTGAGTAAACATTCTCTGAATTGTTTAATTAAAATGAACAACTGTCTAAGGTCTAAAAATATTATTTGCATTCGTCTGTAGTACAGTGTAATATTTCTCAGTTCATGTTTCCATGCTGTCAGTGCTCTTCCCGTACAATTCCCAATACGCATTACACAAGTACCTCATACAACTAATTACTACAATGAACCCCTCTGGTGTCACCTAATCATAACAGCTGGGTCATAGGTTATTAATCACAAACTAGTGTTAGTGTCACAATCATAAAAGCTAATCAGAACATTATTGAATAAATAAAGCACAAAACACACCCCAGAAATGAAATAAAAAGTCAAACTGAGGTTAGTTATCTAGAGAGCCAGGTGCACTAGTTGTAAGTACTGGTAATGTTACAGAGCTCCAGGGTTTTGGAAACTTTGCCTCTGTCCACTGCCTGTGAGGGGTTCGGTGAGTTCTCCCTTTGTTTCCTCAGGGCGCGCGCCCCTAGTGGGACGTGTCGGTATTGCGGGTGGGGTGCAATGAATCTAAAGAAGTGAGCATTTCTTTATTAATGAGCCCGTCTTTATTAATGCCTTTCTGTTTTGACTATAAAACTTACTCAGTAAAAAGCCCCCACTCCAAATGGACTCATTAATAGCCCTTAAACACACTAAAAGAGCATTAGATAGGACGCCAGAAAAACGTAGCTTGCCTGGAACCAAAATATGCTTTTATTCGGAAACCTTTATTTTGAAAATGCGCCACTGAGATTACCGCGTTTTGGCTGTGAGTCAGACACAGTGGGTCTTATTTCCGCCTTCGTTAAGGCTCCTGTTCAAATGTAAAGCTGCTCCAATCATCAGCTTCACTGGCCTCCTATTCACCATCAGAGTCTGGTTTATAAAGTTAGTTTTTACCAGCTCTGGGCTTGAGGTCAGTAACGAAAGCACAACATAACTAGCGATATAGTGGCTAATTACAGTTATAAAAGCTTGTATATAACTGTTAGGGAAACGCAGGAGGATCTGAGACTTGGTTAACGTTAATATTAGCTGTGTTTATGTTGTGAGAAAGCGCTCTAAACATGCAGCAACTTAACGTTAATCTCTGGCCATGTCCCAAAGCGCACACTGCTGCACTGAATAGTGTATATCCTTATAAGTTTTTCTGGAGTGTTGTAAGTAAAGTTCCATAGTGCGTAAAGTGACCAGACGTCCTCTTTTACCCGGACATTTTGTTTTTCTAGAGCTTACATAGAATTTCGAGAAGCATTTCGTTCACAAACTAGTCCCGCCCTCCCCTACTCCGATTGGTTCGCTCGAGTGAGAAGGGGGCGTGGTGAAGTAGCCTAGAATATTCTGATTGGACGGTCTGACTGTAGAGCTACCGTTATTGGTTGATAACCTTCTCTGTAAACATTTAATTGGTCAGTCTGCACGTCAGTAGTCCTTGTTTACGTCAGGCAAAGCTCATGTACCTACCCTCATCTCGAGCAGCTGTGCCGAAACGTAAATGTAAATTCTCGGAAGAATTAAAAAAGAAATTCCCATGTGTAACAAATAAAGGTGTAAAGGACCTAAAAGCACACATAGGTTCAGCTAAGCATACCCCCCTCCCGCCAAGACGTGTCCTCTTTTTCACCATCTCAGATCTCGTCACCCTAATAGTGCGTTGTTTGGAAACCTCACTTTCTAACGTTAATGTTAACCAAATGTTGTTCCACATCATTATAAGTTTAGTGTTTACTGACTAATTTACACAGGAATCAGCTTATAGTTATCTAATATTTTGGGTTTGGGGTGGGCTTTGACTCAGCAAATATGTCTATCCCCCTGTTTATGTATCTGTTTATGTGTTAAAGTTCAGCAGAATAGTTATGGAAGCATTTGTGTTGCCAGCCTGCCCCTGAGTGTCCTCTTTTTTGAAAACCCAACTATGGTCACCCTACTTGTGGTGGACTGGCATTCCAACCAAGGTGTGCCTTGCATCCAGTGATTGCTGGTGAGGTCCGCACACACTGTGACCCTGGATAGAATAAAGCGTTATACAGAAAATAAATCTGTATAAATAATGTTTTGGGAGATTTTGGCCTGAATTTGATGTTAATTAGCTGTGAAGCCAGTAAGCTATATACAAAGGCACAGGATGCCACTATGGATTGTTTGAGAGCACTGAATCTTGCAGTGACTGAATTTCTGAGGAATTTACTCTTTGTTTTTCTCCAGAACACCATGATAATATTCTAAAAGCAACTTTTTGGACCGAAGCTTTTTCCTTGCCCAAAGTAGGCTTGATTTTAAGCTCATGATTAAGTGTGAATAAAACATGATAAGTCCTTTTGTTTTGTAATTTCCTATACTTTTCCAGGTTTATAAATATATTTTATTTCATATTAGTATTAATAACATTTTACAGAATTAATTACTTTAAATAATTATTAGAATACAACACCTTGAATCTAAACAATTTACTAAAAATATATATTTTGGTGCTTAAAGTGTTGCTTGTCACTGTGTTTTTTCTTATATATTGTGCTTTCCGATGCTGACCAGTGGAGGATGGGTTCTTTTCTTTTGGGTCTGGGTTTCGCTTAAAGCTTCTTCCTTTTGCTCTGAGGAGATTTTTCTTTCCATGGTTACACTGCGGCTTCCTCTAAGGGACTTAGGCTTGGATTGCTGTAAAGCTGATTTGTGATGACATTCGTTGTGAAAAGCTCTATATGAATAAAAATGTAATTGAATTCAATTGTGGAGAACTAAGTATGTGAGTGTGTATGTGTGAATGAGAGATATCACCTCAACAGTTCATATTTCTTTGATCAGTTTAATCTAATTAACTGCAGCCATGTGTTGTTGTGGAACACAAAAACAATATTGCTGATTGAGTTACAACAGCGAGCCATTACAACAATTGAATTTTAGCTAAAGGGTATGCTAACACACGGAGAATCACAAGACACTTGTTTCATCAATGAAATGGGGGATTTTACTGTCTAAAATATTATTTCATAGCACTTATTTTTCCCACCAACATGATGCTGGTGATGGCATTTGGTCCTTCAGGGACAAGCTACGGCTCCAGCATGCAGATAAGAAAAGTTAACAATAGTGAAGTTAACTTCGTTTTCCCAGCTCCTTAAATGAATTTCAACCTTAAATGATACTGCAGCTGCTTTCTGTGAAAGGCACATGTGAATAAAACACTTTGTAAACACACTGAATATGAAGGAAAAACACACAGCCACAGAACCAGTTTAATTTAAAGCATCGTTTAAGGTGGAGCGGGACATCAGACTAAGAAGCTGGGGAATAAGAGGCTATATGCATGCTCAGTGCCACCAGTTCCATGTGAGTTTTACATGATACATTAATAGCAACCACAATAACACAAAACAGCACCCTACTCACCTCGCATTTCCACATTCACAGTGTATTTCCCCAGCTAGTCTGTGCTTTGCTATACACAACCAATGACTACACCTTTCAGCTATGTCTCATAACTCTTTCAAACCTAACCTTAGTCTCCGACCCCTAATGCCAAACTGCACAAGTAAGGATGTGGCGGACTTGGCTAAAAATCCCCTAACAACTATTTCCACCAATGTTACATGCGCCTGCCACCCATGTTCCCTTACCTCAGCCACCACATCTGCATACAGCAGCTTCTTCCTTTCAATTGTTTGATCTACTGCATCCTCAAATGGAGTTGTTACCTCTATGAAATAAAACATCCATTTACATTTAGAGTACAACACCATGTCTGGCCTCACAATGCACTCTTGGATCATTTTTGGAGATGGAAAGATATTGTTAGTCTCGGCACCCTTGCCCACAACTCTTGCCAAGTGATAATCTACATTCAATCGATAGATTAATTCATTCTTTCTTTGTCTGTAACCGCTTATCCAGTTCAGGGTTGTGGTGGGTCCAGAGCCCACACGAAATCATTTGGCACAAGCCAGTGCGTCACATGGTGACACACACACACACATTCAATCACGCTTATGGACACTTTTTGAGTCGCCAATCCACCTACCAATGTGTGTTTTTGGACCATGGGAAGAAACCAGAGCATACCAAGGAAACCCACGCGGACACAAGGAGAACACACCAAACTCCTCACAGTCACCCAGAGCGGGCCTTGAACCCACAACCTCCACAGACTGTAGAAACAAGGAAGTGGCTATATGGAGTGTATGATTAGAGCCTGATAATAATTATGTAAGCATTTAGTGCCTCAATGAAATATAGAATATGAAATCTAGAAACTGTAAGAACTGGTTGTTTTAATTGACACTTTATGGTCTGGATGTTCTAGATGAAAAACATATTTTTCATGTAAATCTATTCCACTCTTCTGAAAATGTAACGGTATCTATTTTATTTCCTCTCCTGTTGGTATAATATGAAGGAAGTAGCGGCCTTATCTTCTGCAGGCTTATCATAATCACCCACCATCAAGTTCTTACCCTTTAGTTGGATTATGTTGGTGTGAGTGCATCATGAGACTGTGTGGGTTTGTGAAATCCTCTAAAGGGTATGCTGATAACCTGCCTTTTGATCTCCAGTTCGGTGAGTTTGATCCAGACTGTTGTCTCAGCTCAACAGATGTGTGCCTCAAATGATTAATTCCTAGCCTCAGGCAAAGCTTAATGCAGATTCACCATGGAGCTACGAAATACCAAATGACTTCTTTACTTCTTTGGAGAAATAACATGGATGTGACATAAATGGAACATATATATATATATCTTTTAAGCTGTTAATACCATTAATTCATTCATTCTTTCATTCATTCAATTCTGTAACCACTTTATCCTGTCCAGGGTCCACTCTGGAATCATCAACCACAGCCGGAACACAACCTGGATGCAGCGCCAGTCCATCCCAAGACCTCACACAGTCACTCAACCACTCACCTATGGACACATTTGCAGTCAATCAAATAACATGTTCTTAACTGAGGGAGGAAACCAACAAAGACATGGGGAGGACAAATTAAAGTGATGAAAACAGTGACCAGAAGTGGGGTTTAAACCCACAACGGCAGAACCCTGGAGTGAAAGTGACAGTGTATACAACTTCCTATCAGGTGTCCCTATATTCCCACCCTTTTGCTTTATGCAGAAAAGTACAGCAGGGCCAGGCCAAGGCCTGCAAACATAACTTTGCTAGATTCACTGCACTCAATTAGATTTTATTTCTGTGTTTTCTGTGCCACACTTAGACACATAGAAAACTGTGTGTAATGCCATTTACTTTGGCATTGCCTTGGCTAAAGATATGTCGGTACTAGCGAAAAATAACTACACACGACGACTGAGACTGACGACTGAAACTTACATTCCAAAGCCTCATGATTTCAAAATCTCTTTTTGTTGAAGTGCAAAGCCACTAAAATAAGATAAACAAATCTAACTGACAATAGATCATAATATCTCAGGTCTTGTATAATTGAGGTGCCACTGACACATCTGAGAGTCTAAAAGCTTATCCGTATAAATATATTTCTTAAAAACCTGCAGGTTCCTGGTGTCCTGGGTTCAACACTTGCAACCAGGTCAGTGTTTGTGTGATTTTCCTATATTCCAGTTTCCTCTCACATACAAAAAACTATGGAGCTATATTTTGGAGAGAGATTAGTCTCAAAATACTTTACAAATCCACAAATAAAGCACAAGTCACAAATATGTTTAACTATTCACAAATGAACACATCCCAATCTGTGTCTCACAGTCTGCAATTTGTACAAATACAGTTACATTTACAAATACATGTTTTTGGTTTGGTTTTAATATCACAATTTTATGCGAAAAAAATATACATTTGTTTAAATTTCAATAACAGAGTCAACACAGAGGAAGCTCCTCCGCCTTTATTGCTATGCTGTCAGTCGTTAGACCACGCCCCTCTTCGTTGATGTCCCGCCTCCCTCGCGAGAAAAGGGTCAGAAGTTCATCTATCCATCCATCCATTATCTGTAACCGCTTATCCAATTCAGGGTCGCGGTGGGTCCAGAGCCTACCTGGAATCATTGAGCGAAAGGCAGGAATACACCCTGGAGGGGGCGCCAGTCCTTCACAGGGCAACACACACACACACACTCACACCTACGGTCACTTTTTTAAGTCGTCAATCCACCTACCAACGTGTGTTTTTGGACTGTGGGAGGAAACCGGAGCACCCGGAGGAAACCCACGCGGACACGGGGAGAACACACCAACTCCTCACAGACAGTCACCCTTGGTCAGAAGTCTGAAACTGAAAAAGAAGGATAATTCATTCATTAGCTGTAAGCGTGTGCGGCATGATGGTGCAGCAGCTAGTGTTGCAGTCACACAGCTCTGGAGGTTGTGGGTTCGATTCCCGGGTGATTGTCTGTGAGGAGTTGGTGTGTTCTCCGTGTCTGCGCGGGTTTCCTCCGGGTGCTCCGGTTTCCTCCCACAGTCCAAAAACATACATTGGTAGGTGGACTTTTTTAGATTGATGGAAAACTATGCTGTGCTATGGATGGTTCTATATAGTGCCTTTCAGAAAAGGCTTGTATATGGCACCAAAAATTGTTCTTCTATTGTTAAGATGTTACGGTTTTTGGAACCATATAGAACCCATATGCCATATAAAACACATGGTTCTATACAGAACCATTTTCTTTACTAAAGACTGTAGAACCATCATTTTTAAGTGTGTATTCTGCAGAGAGTTTGCTGACCTCTCAGGCAATGTTACAGGAACTCCTGCTGGAGACATCACTGCAGCTGTCACCTGAGCTACCATTTGCACAGGGGCATAATTTTACCATCTGAATGTCCCCACAGTTTTTTTTCTGTGCTGTAGGCAGGCACCAGTGCACGGTGGCAGTGGGGAGTCCTTACCCATGATCTTAATTCCTAAATCTGCTCTGCTGCCACTGCCTGTTTGATGCTTTCACTGGTCAGAGCTTATTGAACAGCGTTAACACAGAGCTGTTTCATACCAAAGTAGATTTTTAACCAAGAGCAGTTTCATGCTCATGTATGTGTTCTTTCTTAATGTCATTAAGTGATGTCATGTAAAATGTTTACTGCGTTACATGTTTGCATTCTTGGCTGTGAGTGTCTTGGCTGTGTTTTGTTTTCTTGTTTTCTATCTCTGTTCAAAAGGCTGGATATTCAAAGATCATCTTGAGATAAAACAAGGGAGAGAAATGGGGGAAAAGAGAGAGAGCATGTAGGAGGGAGGAGGGGGACTGAGATACAGAGAGGGGAGGAGATATGGGAAGGCACTCGCCTCTTATATTTCTAGTGGCCCCACGCACTCTCCTCTGGACCACTTTGTTTTTGTGGTCATTGGACTACCAAACATCTCCATCTCCGCTCCTCCACTGGACCTCTCCTCTCCAGAAGGTCTCTACATTCAATGCCTAGGTTTTGGTTATAGTTTTATGGAAATGGCTAATGTTACTTTCCATATCGACAAGCAGCATGCCTACATGGAGCATTAATATTTTAAATCCATAAATATCAGGAACAATTTCTGTCGGAATTCTACAGAAGGTAAGATTGGTTGTTGAACTTTTTTTTCTGCTTGATTTTCTTCTTGTAAATATCACACACTCTACAGGTGTTTTTACGATGTCATCTTTCACATTAGAACTCTTTGTTTTACCGTCTATAAATCGGTGTGGGAATCACTGGAGTAACAAATTAAATTAAAAAACACAATGAAAAATAAATAAAAATGTAAAACATCTGATTTAAAATTGTATTTGTTTACATGAATAATACATTTTTAAATCAATTTAACTTTTCTATTTGACCTTTGTCTTGATACTGAAGATCTCACAATATGAATTATATATTTAATTATTAATATTTATTTATTTGTCTTTAATTTCAGGTATCATTACAGACATATTTATTATGTTATGTACATAAATATAAAAGTTGACTCTGTAAAATTATAGGTTTGTTGATTTTGAAAATTAATTTATGTAAAACCTCTACACAAAATAATTGATATTATTTTTCTGTAAATTGTAGTACACAGTCTTAATGCATTTAATTGTGTAGAAATGTGTTTTCTATGGAGGGTGTGTACAAAATTTCTCTTATAATATAAAAAAGTTATTTAACCGCTGTTAATTACTGTGTTTATATAATATTTTAAAATACATTTTATATTAATTAGGGGAACTTCATATTTCAATCTGTTTAAAATCATTTTTGTTGTATAAAAGAATTGTTTGCAAATTTCATTATTGTATTTGTCAAAAGGAAAAGAATGGAAACGATCTAGATCTTTGTTTTCAATCGTGATTGCTGCATGTTTTCTGTTTTTTGGCCCAGAACTAATGCAGGTGCGTAGCCAGCACCCTGTCATGTCTCCGGCGTGTTTCGAGATTGTAAATGATCTAACATCAACATGGCCGTCTTGCTCCTCCTTTCCCTGCTGTCTCCCTTTCTCCCTCCCTCTTTTTCTTTTTGTGTGTTCCTCTCGTGCTCTTGTGGTAGAGGCTGCTGAACCCGTTGCGGGAGACTCAGTCTTTGCCCTGCCGGTTCCCGAGGTCCAGCCCAGCACCCCATGCTCAGAGGCAGACTGCCGGCCGCACACATGTCCTCTGTCATTGCCCCCGCCAAGCCCTCCAGCACTATGGGCCCCAAAGAAGTGGAACTGATCCTAGTCAAGGAACAGAATGGGGTACAGTTCACTTCCTCAGCTCTGGTCACCCCCACCGGCCAGACCCATTCATCTGGGGAGCCCCGTGAAACTTGGGGGAAGAAGATTGACTTCCTGCTCTCCGTCATTGGCTTTGCAGTGGACCTGGCTAATGTTTGGCGGTTCCCGTACCTGTGCTACAAGAACGGTGGTGGTAAGACATTCTCTAACCTGCCAGATATTTTATGTTCTATGTATTTTAGTTACAGGATAATAAGTGTTATGATTTAGTGAAAGTGTGACCTTATGGCCCAGAGTGTGCTCACTGCCCCTAATGCACTGGTGTGTGTGTGTGTATGTCCAGTGCCATATTATACACAGCCATTCAGGCTCAGGGCCTAAATATGTATCTCCAAACTGCCAGTGTAGGAGCTTTTTAAATTATACTAAGCTGCAATTTCAAAAAGAGAACAATTAACAATTTAGCCTTGTGGATGAAGTACATCAAAAGCTATGTGACACGAACATGGTCTTGGCAGGAATTCTCATGTCAGTGCTTGTCTAAAATCCCTCCTCTTTTATACATAGCTGTACAGAAACAACTTAGAAGACCATTCTAATCCTGTACATATAAGGGAAACTACCTGGATATATTTCATAATCCATTCAAATAAATGAGATATTTTGTTGTATAGTGTGATATGCTTTTTTATTAGCTCTTTCTCCTGAGGTTGGAGTTAGCTGGTCATCTTTGCAATGAATAGTAACTGACCACACTGCTGCTCTTAATGAGGAATAGAGGAAAGTGTAAAGTCTGTGTGTCTTAAAAGTAAATAGAATAGTTGTTTATTAACACCTATTATTTTATTCCAAATTGCTTCCTTTTTCCAGGTGCCTTCCTTGTGCCCTACCTGTTCTTCATGGTGATTGCAGGAATGCCGCTGTTCTATATGGAATTAGCACTGGGTCAGTACAACCGGGAAGGAGCCGCAGGAGTCTGGAAGATTTGTCCAATCTTTAAAGGTAAGGTTGATATGATGTTTCTTTATTTCAGTCGGTTGAGATCAGTTGCCGAATGAGGATTGTGGACCACTCTGGTCTCATAAATACGGCAGTTTTCAACAAGGTATCATTCTGTAGTCTCATTTGTGGCGTGCAGGTGGTGGATGAGCACAGATGTGTGAGGGATAGTGTTTGTGTCCCTCGCTTTCAGAGGACGTGGCCAGTCAGCCTACAGACAGGTACCGTTTATCTCCAGCTGAAAATGCTCACAATCAAAAGGGAGACAGTAAAATTGGCTTTTAGTATCAAATCTGTTCACCATATCTTCTCCCTCATTTGGTAGCAAGCACATTTTCTGCCACTCCAGCTATAGAACAGGGAATTAGCATGCATGATGGGACGTTGGCTCGCAGCGACCTTCCCTGTCACTTTTTCTAGATCTTTATCATCTGTGCTCGATTGTGCCAGTGGGTGTTTGTGATTGTTGGGCAGGCCAAGGCCTGGAGTCGCAGATCTCACCACTTTATACCGCCATTTTAATCGGTAATCAAATACTTTATCAAATTCATTATGAATTTGTGAACTTTTAAAGTGAATGATCTGAATCAGGACTGGCTCCACCATGACCCTGAACTGTATAAGAGAGAGAGACATGAAACGAATGAAGGAATAAATAAGTGATTTAGATCATTCTTCTCAATCCTGTTTTGTTTGCTGTCTGTAGACCTTACACCTCATGATTGTATTTACTCTGAGTTTGTCTGCACCCAACTACCAGCAACAACCAAATTTTAAGACAAACAACCATAATTTACAATGTTAACAATAAAAATACCCAAATCTGAATTGTTTTCATTGTAAATCATCCCAAATCATAAAATCCAAAATCCACTCTTTATCTCGTGCTGAAGTGTTCATGTTTTATTTTCTTGTGCCTCATTGTTTTGTTTTAGACTGAAAAACCATTTATGTATTAATTTAATCCATTTGAATTGCTTCATTAGCTTAATTAAATGGAGTCATAACTTTTGTACAGATTATACACTAATCGTGGCTTTGAAAACTGTAGTTTGACTGTAGTATGATCGACATATATAAATTAGCACCAAATGTGACTAAATGTAGTTTTGTACACTTTGGCATTTGCTCTGGTGGCATCATGAAGGGAGCAACATGGAATGTTCTTGTTTTTCTAACAGTCTTGAAGTTCCAGACATGCTGAGAAGTTTTTGGAATCTTGAAGAGCACCTAAAATGTTCTTTTAAATCTTTTTTAATATTAATGTTTTGTTAAAAAATGTATAGGCTTCAAGATTTAACAAAACACCTACTTTGATTCGGGTTTGACCAAAATTTCAGTAACTGAGGTAAGAGGTCACAGCAGCGGTATTTGTCTTTAACTTTGTGACACACCTTTATCAACTTTAACTAAAGGAAACTCTAGATTAACAACGACTGAACCATCATCTGTCTGTCACTATGTGGACACGATGTCTTCTTTCTATAGCCATAGAGGACTGTCAGGACAGAGGAAGGAAGGAGAGAGAGAGAGAGAGAGAGAGAGAGAGAGAGAGAGAGAGAGATAGACATCTTAATCACAAGCTCTGCTTTCTGTGCGCCTGTCACTCTGCAGGAGATTACTGTAATTACTGCTGATCAACACGTTCACTTCCTCAGGATCGATGCTCTCCAAAGCACTGAAAATCACACATGTGCAGCTAATAAGGGAATTCTGTCTCTCTGCTGACAGCACTAGAGATTTTTTTCCTGTAGAGAGGATGACTTATTAGCACAAGGTGTGGAAGACAGAGACCTACAGAACTTTGTGAGTTCAAACTTTAAAACTTGAAGTTACCCAGGTCACACTGCGATGTCTTGGCACTCTGGATGGTGATGAGTGAGTGGCTTGTTTAGGATTCTACTGCATACTTTATTGTCTCTGGTAATGAAACTAGTGAGCCACTTGCCCATGGTTTGGGCCCAAGGGGTGCCTTGATTTATTGACATTATTGGCTGCTAATGCAATGCAAGAAAGATATTACACAATTACAGAAATACTAGGTGAGACACGGTGAAATTTAAGACGTTACCAACTCACGTCATCTTACAACTTTTCAGAATATTTCAAATGAAATATTACCTTATTAAATGATTGGCACAGATTGAGACTGTAGTCCATCTTTTGACTATTTTGAGTGTTATATTCAAAATATAAAATATTTTATTTATTTTTTCTCTATTTCTCTTAAATCTGAAATATGACACTGATGTGTTGTGGTGTGTTATTGTGTATTGTGTTGTGTTGGTCATCCACTAGTCCAGTGGCTCCCAAACGTTGTCTGCAGCACCCACTTTTTGTGGATGAGTATATTTTCAATTAAAAGTAACATGAATTATGCATTTCATTGATTTGCCTTGTTGAATCCCCCACCTGCAAAACTGGCACTTTGTGTGTGTTTGTGTGTATGTGCATGTGTTCAGTGTCGTAGATGGATTAAATGAGGAAGACACATTTAATTGTACACACTAGTCCTTCATCAGAGGTCACTGGATACCACCCTCAGGATGCTGCTGGCTGGATAGTTTTAGATGCTGGACAATTCTTAGTCCATCAGTGACACTTAAAAACTCCAGCTGCACTACTATTCCATTATCAGGAAATACTTCTTGTGTGGTTAGATATAATATATTTCACTTGCACAAGGAAAGGGAAAGTCATATGTAAAAGAACAGGTAATCCCAAACTGAATTTTATAAGACGAAACCTATAAGACCTTGTAAAACGTCAAAAATGGCAAAGAAAGATTTGATCAAGCTTCACTTGCCTCAGGTGTTTCCATCCATACCTGACAAACCAAGCATAGCTTAGACCTTAGCAATGTTTTTGTATAGAATTGATGTATGGGTTTCTCGTTGCATAACGGTGTTTCAGGTTGCATATATTGATGCAACATCAGGCTGTCTTACATGACAATGGTTTTCCATAGTACTATCACCTGCGCTGGGGACGACTGCCCGCCACTCTGTGTGTGGGCATGTGTTAATTGCCACAAGTGGGTTAAATGCTATATGCAGAAGACACATTTATCTGTACATTGTACAGTGACATAAATGCATGTTTCAAATTTTCATTTCAGGGTAGAAAGGTGGTTTCTCATGAAATGCTGTCTGAGGGCTCAAAGGTCATACACATTTAACAGTGGGTTCTTTAGTTTGCCTCACACTGACTGTTCTCCCATTTTCTTTGATTTTGCTTAGTCATTTTTATTTGACCTGTGAAGGGAGGTAGGCCCTTGTACATGATGGTCTGGGTGTGTAAGTAGTTTTACATTATCTTTTTTTCAGGTGTGGGATTCACAGTGATCCTCATCTCTCTCTATGTTGGTTTCTATTATAACGTAATCATCGCCTGGGCTCTATTCTACCTCTTCTCCTCCTTCTCGGGCAAGCTGCCCTGGGTCAACTGCAACAACACCTGGAACAGCGCCAACTGCTCCGACTTAAACGGCACCTTACTGAACGACTCCCACAAGGCCACCCCAGCCTTGGAGTACTTTGAGTGAGTTCATTTCTCATGGGAGTAGATATGGGGTAATATGCACTGTATTTGTATATATTAAGATCCACATTCATTGCTCAACTAACACACATTCTACCAGCAACCTTTGTTTAGACCCATTCTGCAACACTGATCATGTAACCAATAACGAACATTCCACTCATTCATTTGAATAAAATAATGCAATCGTTATACATTTTTAGAAATAAATTCATGCATAGCCACTCCTGTAGTAATTTAAAAACATTTGGCATAAATCTTAAAATTCATTGTCTTTAAGATGATTAAAACATATTCAGTTGTGGCCAGGTGTTCAAACTTGTGCTATATGACTCTTAATAGTGTTTACGTACAAACTTCCACTATGTCTAAGACATTAACATTTTCTTGAAGAACAGTGTGAGTGTGACAGTGTTTCTGTGACAGCATTGTTTTATTTCCAACATAGGCGTGGGGTGCTGCATTTGCAGGACAGTGGGGGGATTGATGATCTAGGCTTGCCCCGGTGGCAGCTCACATCCTGCCTGGCTGTGGTCATTGTGGTGCTGTACTTTAGCCTCTGGAAGGGGGTCAAAACCTCTGGGAAGGTGAAGCTGTATTTTCAGATTTGAAAATGAAGTGTAATGGTCTGTGTTGTCAGTATATTTTAAAATATAGATAAAATAGATTTTGATTTAATCAGAATGTTTTTTCTTTTTATGGATCAGGTCATTGTTTATAAGATTAAAACGTTCATTCATGTTTTATGCATTGGAAAGAAGGAACATATTGATTTTGTGTTTCTGTGTAAGGGACCACAATGAGTGAGATTATGTTTTTTTCATAATTTACCGTTGACCAGATATACTTTCCACAAAATTCTAGTATACTTTGGGAAAATAGATTTCTGCTTAATACAATGCATGAAGAATTATGTCTGAATGGTATGGGTTTGATAAATGTTTAATTGGATTGTGGAGAGTATCTAATGTAATATGTAACATTGATGAGAATAGTAATGTTAGTAATATTTATTGAGCATTGACGCTTCCAAAATCTCCTAATACTACATTGTAATCTAATTCAAATCATAAGAAAGTATTGACTCTTGTAGTTATGAAATCTTAAAACTGTGGTCAGTTAAATATTTAGAATTTACTTTTTTTTAGCAGAATTCCCCTAATGGTCTCAACGAGCTTCATTCAACATACATCCTTCACCACCAACAATAACTGCAGCTTCTGAAGGCTTACTATATGCAGATTGCAATTTAGCTTCAGTGGATTATGATCAATAGAATGTTCATTGTTTGCCTGTATCTATCTGAGCCTGGTGTGTGTGTGTGTTTATAGGTGGTGTGGATCACAGCCACCATGCCCTATGTGGTCCTGACTGTACTGCTGCTCCGCGGTGTCACCCTGCCTGGAGCTATCGATGGCATTAAAGCATACCTCAGTGTAGACTTCCTTCGTCTGTGTGATGCTCAGGTATACACACACACACACACACACATGCATAAATACACATGCACACACACACACTCAAGACACATGCACGTGTACACACCTGCACACCAACACTCTCATACAACACAACAACCAACACTGTCATATTACACTTCCAGCCAGTAGTGCACACATTTAATTTCAAATAAAATTCTATTTAATGGTACATAAGCTGGACAAAGACTAGTCTTTGAAGATGATTTGAATATTTTTTGACAGTACAATAAAGTTCTTAAATGTTTATTAAGATATATATTATATGATAAAATTATTATTGTTTATATTCAAAATGTAATTAAGTTACTACACCAGTTCTTAATATTTCTAGTACAAATCATTCCAGAAAAATTCAGTCTTTAAGGAATGCTCTGGTAATCATTTCGGACACATCTGACAAATTCCAAATCACAAAACAGTGTCGTGTTTACCTGTAGCATTTTTCATTTTATTGAACAATGGTCATATTATTCATTATTTATAAAGGGAGAAGACTGATATAGAAATGTATATAGAAAATGATCCTATAGTAATACTATAGCAATTAATATTGCAATAGGAAACCTTCATGAAGGCAAGATTTGTGCTGAGGATGATAAACAGTTTGACATTTTAGGGAAATATGGCTGCTCCCCAGGAAGAACAGGTTTTCCCCCCAAATGACTGCAATTGTTTATTAATAAAAAGTAAAAAGATAAAGCTGCTGTTTTGCTGGTTGAGCTGTTGAGGTTAATATTAGAGTTGAGTTAAGTGTAGAACATATGCATCAGTTATGTTTATATACAGAAGATCAGTAAAACCACAATGATGGAAACACACTCTAGTGTGCGTTTGTATATATACTCTGCAAAGCAGCTTGTTTATTCATTTTCAACATCTTAACTGCGCAAATGGAGTTGCCATTTGTCTTAAGTTTTCTAGAATAACTGTTGCTCCCAATACAGACGCCACATTGCAGAAAAGCCTCAAAGCTGCAATTTCAGAATTAGATTAGGCACATGCAAGCAGCAGCAATTTGCAAAATTACCCTGTATTCACAAGTGCCTTTCATCTTTCTGTTGAATGAGTTTCCTGCAATTATCCTTAATGATAGGTGTTGTGCGCCGTCTTTTGTGTGGCTGGCCGGACCGTTTGTTTCGCAGGTTTGGATCGAGGCTGCCACACAGATATGCTTCTCTTTAGGAGTGGGGTTTGGTGTGCTAATCGCTTTCTCCAGCTACAACAAATTTAGCAACAACTGCTACAGGTAGGCATAGGCTCTTAAACCCAGGAGACTCTACTGCTCACGCTCAAGTGTGTGTAAACCCATATGCTGCCTGTCTACATTTTAAAAGCTCCTATGTTTAAAATATATTTTTCTGTCATTGTCCAAAAATTTCATCTGATTTTTGCCAATTTCAGTAGTGATTGTAACATTAATTTTAACAATTGTTTGGGGAAACTACACAAAAAATGCCCTTTGCCAATAAATACACTTTTAAATTAAGATTTTAAATTTTAATTAAAAAATTAAGCTTAGTCCTGAAGTATATCATAAAAATAAATAAATAAAATTAAATAATTGAAAATAAAGTTAAATAAAATGATATTTGGTCCTGAATTATGAGGCTGATGTAGCCAGACGTGTGCCATTTTACTGCTTTTGTTACTGTTATTGTGTTTATTTTTCAGAATATGTTTGTATATATATATATATAGATATATATAAAACATTTAAAACTTACACAATAACACTTTATTGTTTTATATAATCATTTTTACTGTTGGGCGGTAAAGTTTCGCTGCAGGAAGTGTTGTTTCAACACAGATCCAGGGTCCTCGGGTTGTGGGTTCAATCCCCCTCTCAGGTCCCTGTCTTTGAGGAGTTTGGTGTGTTTCCCTGGACCAGACGTTGGCTTTAAGGTAGAAAATGTTGTAGCATGTATGTTTAAGCATTAATAGTGTAGTAAGATACGTGTAAATTATATTCGACTCAGCACCTCTTTTGGACTTGTTGTTGATGATAGTATGGATGATCTAACTTTTCTTTGGTCTGAACACATAAAATGCTAATTACTTCTAGAAAAGACGTGAAATACTGATTTGTCTGGTTCTACTGACTATAAATGAATGATGTTTTTATGCAGTGCCATCTGAGGGATCAGACCCACAAAGTGGTGATTCATGACCCATTTGTACTTTTAACGCTCTAGGCCTTCCCTGGATGCCAATGATGTTTATCAGATCATGATTGCAATCCTCTTTTAACATCGCCTATTTGAAAATTCAAAGGATTCATTGTATATTTTTAACTGAAATAAAGCTGAACAGACAAATCATTAACTCTTGTAATCACAAGGTCTGAAATAAAATACAAGTCAAAGTAAATTTAGAAATCTGTGCTTTATTTATTCGCATTTTACATACAGTTCCAAAATTTTCAGTATAGAACCAGTGAAGTATTTGTTTTATATGTTTCTCTCTTTCTTTGTGAGTGAAGATATGTTTGCCATAGTATCTTTTAATAAGAACAGCACAGAACCAGACTCTCTGGCTCCAAGGTCCTTAATTGGGTATGGTGAAGAGTGTAACGTGTCAAAAACTGTGACTGTGACTGTGAAAAACTGTGTTACGTGATTTAACTGTTCCAAGAAACTCTTTATTTCCCAGTAAGACTTTGTGTATGAAATGTGTGTCCCATATGTATGCCCTATATGTAAACAGAGGCAGGTCATCTGTCTTATCTACACTATTTACAGCCTAGTACATACAGACATATGTTATCTGACTGGATCCCGGCCAGTGGGAACACAGTGAGATTCCTCTCTAAAATCTCTTTGGGGCAGCTCTAAACTGACTTAACTGTTTAGAGGAAAGACATCTGTCTCTTGACTTTTATTCATTATCCATTAAAAGTTTTGAACAGTGGGTTCTTTGAATAATCTGACAAAAGTGTAGTTTCCAACTCTGAAGGGGAAAGTATGTAGAGTTCCCCTCTATGGGGAATTAATGTATTGTTTCTCTAACATTTATCTGATCTTCATTTTCCTGTTTCTTACAGAGATGCCATCATCACCAGTTCCATTAACTCCCTCACAAGTTTTTTCTCTGGCTTTGTTATCTTCTCTTTCCTGGGCTACATGTCTCAGAAACACAACGTGGCTCTTGATAAAGTAGCTACCGATGGTGAGCATCAATGACTGTGTTTTATTCTGTAAAGTATATTTATACCTTTTTGTTATCTCTGGTTATTTAATACACTCCCCGGTTCATTCAGTAGCTCTGACGTATCTCAATAACTTTGCTTTACATTTACAATTATGGCATTGAGCAGACACTCTTTTCCAGTGCACCTTACAAAACCACTTTGTCATCTTGTTCAGAGAATACATCCTCACAAGTACAATCAGGGTTAGACTCCATATACCACCAAAAGAATTTGTTGAGGCCTGGTAAAGAGAAACACAGTGTAATACATTTCAAGGAAATTCATGTCGTTTCAATAAGGGCAGTATTAGTAGTAATTTAAATACTGTCTCTAATATCATGCTAATAAAGACAAATAGCCAAGCTTTTTTATTTTTTGCAGATAGTGCCTCATAGTAATCACTTTCTTTTGTAAGAGATGATGTACTTAGTATTCTTTCAATCCCTGAGAAATTAATTGCTATAGACCTTCAGTCAATGTATCAATTGCCTGTTGTAAGTGCTATTATACAGAGTGTTGACACATTTATTGCAAACACCAGTCTAGCAACGTACACTCATTCTGAGTAAGAAATCAATGTGTGTCAATTCAGATACAGATCATAAGTTATAATTTGTCTTTGTGGTCAGAATGAGAAAATTAAGCACTGAAATATAAGAAACAGCCTCATTCTAAAATTATTGAGCAAAGCAAGGCAGGAACACACCTTGGAGAGGGCACCAGTCCTTCACAGGATGACACACACACCTATGGACACTTTTGAGTAGCTAATCCACCTACCAACATGTTTTTGGACCATGGGAGGAAACCCACGTGGACACAGGGAGAACACTCCAATTCCTCACAGACACCCGGAGCAGGACTTGAACCCACAACCTCCAGGTCCCTGGAGCTGTGTGACTGCGACACTAACCTGCTGCACCACTGTGCCTCCCCTCCCTGACCCAATCTTCATTCAAATAAAATAAATCCATGAAGCAAATATTATTTGTAGTTAAAATATTTCAATTCACCTTAATAAAATAAAAAAATAATTAATAAACTCATAAAAGTAATCATAGCAAATAATACAAGTTCCTGAAAGATTAACCTAAAAAGATCAAACCTGTGGTTTGGTGTTGTGTTCTGTTTTCCAGGTCCAGGCCTGGTGTTTATCATTTACCCTGAGGCAATAGCCACGCTGCCAGGCTCCTCGATTTGGGCCGTCATTTTCTTCATCATGCTGCTCACACTGGGGATTGACAGTGCGGTAAACAGAGAAGGACAGAACCCTGTCCAGTGGCTAATTTCCTAATACTAAGGATTCTATACAATCAGTCACCTGTCAGAGAACTATCACAGCACTCCTCATCCATATCATGAAGAGCAGTGGTCCATAAGATATTTTTATATTGTGCACAGTCTCTGTATTTTCATCAGTTGATGGGCAAAAGGGTTTCTTTATTTTATCTTAAATTGCTTAATGTTTTTTAGCTGGCTTGTAACTATGCACACTCACTGTTAGGAACTGTACCACACACAATTTAGCCAGTTTCACATTTAAAAAATATTCTGAATAAAAACTGACATGACGCCATATCAGTTTTATTACATTTACAATGTCAGGGTTTGAACATTTGCAATGCAGCCATATTTTAAACTGTAGCAGCAGCAGCATTGCACTCTAGAGTTTAAAATATAGCTTTTTGTTGATATCTTTATTCACCTAGATTGTACATTCAGCAAGATTACTGAATTCTGCATGGAAACTGCTACAATGCCATGTGTGGCACGTGACAGTAATAAACACAAACATATTTGTGTTCTTACTGCGGCTGGTGTGAACGGCTATGTTAACGTAAGAGCATATAGTGTGCACGTAAGAAATGTGTTACAGAAGCTGGTGCTGTTGTGCTTTGGATCAGTGACACATTTTATTCCCAATTTTAGCCATGATTTTGAACATAGTTTTCAGCAAAATCTATACATCGGCACTGCTAAAGTTCATACGTTTTATCATTTTATCTTTTTTTTATCATTATTAGAATATTAATTAAATACAATATAATTTATTTGAAAAGCAAGAAAAATATAACCTGGGTTACTTAGCGACTGCATTCTTCAGCAGTCTGAAAGACATTGATGTAAACATTTTTACATTGACACAGATGTAAAAAAAACCAATCCAAATCCAATTATTGGTAGCTTAATTTGTTTAATTTTAAATTTTAAATATGGTTAATTTAACCACATTTCATAACTTAAATTTGACTGGACACATTTTTTGCACGTGTGAGATATAGTGAGATTTAATGGTGTGTGTAAATTGTATTTTTTTCTGTCTTCTTCTAGATGGGTGGTATGGAATCTGTGATCACAGGGCTCATTGATGAATTCAAGTTTCTGCACAGACACAGAGAGCTCTTTACACTCTTCATTGTGGTCTCCACTTTCCTCATCTCACTCTTCTGCGTCACCAATGTGAGCAAGACACAAAAAATATGTCATTTCAACACTCTCCTACTAATCCTGAAATTAAAAAACACAGACCAACTAATTTCCCAATGTTGTACCAGCCATTATATGGTTCCTGTTTCTAATTTTGCAAAAAAAAAAAAAAAAAAAACGGATAAAGAACCACTCCCCAATTTTGTACCTTTCATTGTCTGGTTTTCATTATAGAAAAATCCCATTTTGGATGCTATAACGAAAGGTGCACGGACCTCTGGGTGACTCAAGCCATGTTCGTGACTCAACCTTTCATTGTATGATTCAAAATGGGTCCACACTTCAGGTCCTCATTATCATAACAGCAGGATTTACATATACATGCATAAATAATTAGACAGTAGTGAATAAACAGTCTGTAATGCAAAACTTTTTGCACACTGATGTATGCAAAATTCCCCAACAAACATTCTAATGTTGGCAGTCATCTTTTTAGTGTTTCAACAAACAATAGACAAGCAAAGTGAACCAGTCTGAAGACAAAAATAACATCACATTTCAGTGCATTACCACATTAGCTGTGTGGATCTGGAGCCTAGCTGTGGATGAGCTGTGGTGCTTCATCCTTTTGGTATTTTGACCAAAGCATGTCATAGAGATTTCATTACAACCCCCAGGGAACTGTGTTAATTTGTTAATAGGGGTGTAATACATCCTCTTTGAGATTAATTACAGAAAGTAAGGCTATTAGAAAAATAGCCTGCAGATGAACAGGTTAAATTCATATTAATATAGAAATGTTACCTGTCACAAATTACTTGCATGACAAATTTACCTGCATACAACAAACTTGCATGCAGATTTAAAGTTTTCCTTGTGTTTGCACAAAACTATTTAATCTATAAAGGGATTAGATGCTAATATGTAATTACAAATGTTTAGGAGAAAAAAATGAGATAAACTCTCTCTTTCTCCCTGTATTTTTCTCTTTGCTTCACTCCTTCCATCCTTTGTCTGCTGACCCCAGGGTGGCATCTACGTGTTTACTTTGCTGGACCACTTTGCGGCAGGAACATCGATTCTCTTTGGAGTGCTGATTGAAGCCATTGGCATCGCTTGGTTTTACGGTGAGGGCGCGAGGCTCCCCGGCATGGCCAGGGAAGCCAATGCACCATTAAGAATGTGATGGCCTATCATACAAGAGAATGGACAGCTGTGCTCCAGTGCTGCTTCACCTCGTTACTGACTTGAATGACATTACACAGCAAGATGGGCAAATTTTAGCTGTGGAATGTGGAGATACATCACTTTTATCGTTATCTTCATACAATGGCCATCCACTTCATTAAAATCCCCGTAGCCTAACCTTGCTGTTGTACAGTTAGCCATTCAGTACCAATTTCGAATAAGAGTACACTTATAAAGGTTTATAAATGGTTCACAATCTGTTTATTAATTGTTATTAATTAGGTTGTAAATGCATTAAAAGTAATTTATAATCATTTATAACACATGGATAAAAAAGCAACAGTGACCTGCTGTTTGCCAAATAGTGAACCATTTTCCAGTAAGGTTTGTCATTTTCTCTATTAGAAGAAAAAGAGGTCACTTTCCCTTTTTATCTGTGTTACAAATTATTATTAATGATTTACTGTGTTTACAACCTAATTAATAACCATTTATTAACAGATTTTTAAAACATTATAAACCTTTATAAGTGAAGCCTTATTTTAAAGTGTTACTGCCATTTGTTGTTACATATTTGTGTAAGACATTATCTAACACTTCATCATTGATTAATGTGAGCGTCTATGTGTTTATGTGTGTGGTGTCCCTTTGTTTAAATGAGTTGATCAACTCCTACCAATGAGAACAGCTTGGTGCTTTGCATTTGATTTTCATTGCTGCCCATGGAAAGTGGGTTCTTGTCAGAGGAGGTTGAACTTTTTGAATGTCCCCTGGGGCATGCTTGGCTGCAGCAAAGACCTGAACTTCAAAGAGCCCACGTCAGCTCAGGACAAGCAGGGCAATCAGCTGGCTGAGGGCTCAATAGGGGAGAACCCTGATTCTACTTTGACCACAGGGGTCACCATGCTACCGGCTGTGGCCCTCAACGGTAGCTTTTGTTCAGGGCAAGGCATACCAATATAGCTTAAGGCTTCCTGGCCTTTTTGGAAAGACCCATCAGTAGCAGCAGTCACCCACAGCTATAGCCCCCTGCCACTGACCCAGCTTTGCTCTCAGTAGACAGAAAGTCTCTCTCTATTTCTACTTCAAGCCTTGATAAGTGCCTTGCGGGCAGCTGGATATAGAGAGCAGTTAGCTGACCATGGAAGTGCACAGCAAAATCCATTGTCCTTAATTGTTTTCTACATGAAGCTCTCATATTTTTTAAGTAGTTGATAGACATTAACATATATGAGTTTATTGTTTTTTGTTACTGCACTGAGTTTAAATCTGTGTGTTTGTGATTTCAGGAGTGGATCGATTCAGCGATGACATCCAGGAAATGATTGGTCAGCGGCCAGGATTATACTGGAGACTCTGCTGGAAGTTTGTCAGTCCCTGTTTCCTGCTGGTATGCACACTTCGTATTAGGAAAATAAAATGTAGATGAATTACTTGGTTGCTTACATACACACAAATAAATCCCAGCACAAGTGGCACTTTTCCAATAGTAAATGCAGAGTTCCTGCAAATGCTGTAAAGAAACGTGCAACATATTACATGTGCTCTAAGTAAGCACAGGAGCTCAGTGTTGCATAAACATTCTCTTATTTAAGTTTGGTTTCAAATATTGCTTACATCTTAACATCTAAGCATATGCTTTGATTATTAAAGAATCATCTGCCAAAACCAATATCATGAGCCCATATAGTGTAAACACTTCATAGACAGACACCAGACAGAGCAAACAGTGGCCAGACTTCTAACTTAGGAATTTTCACATGAAATGGACATATGATTTGTGGCATTTTAATGTGTCTGGTGTATAATTTAAATCATAAAATTAATTAATCAGGTGGGTCAGAGGGGTATGTCTGTGTTTATCTAAACTCTAGGTATTGAACTAACTAAATGATTCATGTATGTTTTTTCCTGTTCTTTCCATTCAGTTTATGGTGGTTGTCAGTTTTGCAACATTTAACCCCCCAAAATATGGGTCCTACTCCTTTCCCATGTGGGCCAACATGGTCGGCTGGTGTTTGTCCATTTCCTCCATGATCATGGTGCCACTTTATGCCATCTACAAATTCTGCAGTCTGCCAGGAAGCTTCTGTGCTGTATGTTCATCTTATTTCCTAAAACTACAGTCAGCGGTCATTTAAAATTGCAGTCAACAGTCACTGAGAGGCCAAAGTTGCCCGAATTGTTTGCTTCACTGATGAGTGTACAGCCAAAGCAAAATGTACAATTGGATTTCTTCATAACACTTTAGGATAGTATTACTTTGTGCATTCCTGAATGTTCTAAAGGCCTCTTTAAAAAGGTTCACAAACATCCATTAGCTCTTTAAAGGCCCAAAAATTCTCCCTAAAAGAACCAACAATAACCACTTTGTGAAATGTACTTTTTAGACGTCAGGAAGTCATATATGCAGACAACTAGCATTCATGACTGTTTCTTAATTATTCTGGATTTTTTTTAAAGTAATTTTCAGAAGTTTAATAAATCTGCCATATAAGCTGTTTACATCCTTCCTTCTGCAGAAACTAGCGTATGCCATCACCCCAGAGACGGAGCATCACATGGTGGAGCGTGGGGAGGTGCGGCAGTTCACGGTAGGGTCCAAGAGTTTTATTAAATTCATGCTGAACAAAAAGCTCAAACAAGAAACAGGCAGTTGTTTACATAAATTTTATGGGTGAACTTTTCATTATGCTAAATATGACATTTAAACCACACTGTAATGGCAATTTGATTTTAAAAGAAGATATGATTTGTGTTATTCTTGTTAGAGAACAATTGATCAGACTGAAATTTATGACCATAATCATAGTTGAAGAGTCGCTGACTGCCATTATGTTTAGTTTGTAGAAGATTAAAGTAGGTAGGTTTGAACTATGCATAATTTGGAGCAATAGGTCTGTGCATCTACACTAATAAAATGCTGGTAATCAGTTTGCTTTTTTTTGTGGTCCTTGGTTCTTACTCATTAACTTTTCATTTTGTATTTTTTTCCCAAGCTTCATCACTGGCTGGTTGTTTGAGCCCAGCACCATTCCTGAAAAGTCTGAGCACTTGGCTGAATATGGGGGTGGGCCGCTGTTTGCCAAACAAAACGTAAAATCTAGTTGTTTCTTTCTTGCGTAATTGAACATGTGGCTGTAACGTGATATTTCAATCACATTTAAATTCTCAGTATAAGATGACTGTTACAATGGCTGATGTTGTCTCCCAATGACTGTTCATTGTTTATTTTTTTGTGATTAGAGTACAACTGAGCCTTATTGATCAATGTGAATGAAGTGTCAAATGCTATATACTGACTAAGAATCTAGAAAAAAACAGTAATGCTTAATAAATAGTGATATTACAGGACCTATATATATCCACTTTGTGTTTGAAAAGATTGAAATAATCAACAGTACATTTCACCAAATATAAAGCCCTATAGGGTTTAACTCTGAAGCCATACATTCAGTAACAGCTCTGCTGAGCAAATGGGATGCAGAACACTTATGTATTAGCACAGTGCATACTGCATTTATGTATTTGCCCAATGCTGTAACCTATTTTCAGTTCTATTACAAATGTTTTCTGGTCTCTTATATAGTGTGATTTATACAAAAACCAGGACGCAAAACATGTCTCATATCTAGAAATATATGTAGTTATGTAGGTTACAAAGATACAGGTACTTCTCTGAGGCAATTAGTTCAATTAAAAAGCGTATTGTTTTAACTGTATATACAGTCCTGAAATTAAGAGTACTTAATGTCTAAAGGAATAAAATGAGCAGTACAAACAATATGATATGTCTTTATTCATAAGAACATTGTTTCCAATCATAATTAAAAGATCTTTTATTTATTCACTAAGTTGACACCATTGAGTGACTGCTGAAATTTGCCACCCACTGTAAAATATCAATAAAAGGTTAATGTATAAACAGTTTCAAAAGCAGTCTGTCCTCTGTTGTGCACAGGTGTATCTTTACAGTTATACCAGTTATACGGATACAGACTCCAGGTTTATATGATCTAATACATGTTTACGAATAATCCAAGTGAAATCAGATCAGTTTCATAGAGCCTGGCCAATATATTGTTTGGCTGATAATACAACCCTTTAATGATGACTTGTGGATTGTTCCAATGCCAAGTGTAGATTAGAGGCCTGTGAAGCCCCAGAATTGGGCTGTGGAGCAATGGAGCTACATTGTCCTAGGATGAGTTCCATACATTTAGGATGGAGTGGCTTTTGTATTTCAAACAATACATGAATCATCAGGTTCAAAGAAGAGATTTCCAGTGGTTCAACTGAACAGCTTTATCATACTTTGTAAATATTTTGAAACCTGCAACACACTCCAAAATAGTTGGGACAGAGACGTGTTACCAATGTGTTGCATCACCTTTCCTTTAAATTGCAGTTTACGCTTTTGGGAATTCATATTACCAATTGTTAAGGTTTTGCAAGAGGAATTTTTGGGCATTCTTGATTGCTATTAGGGCTGTCACAATAATTAAATTTTAACTGATGAATATTTGTCATACAAGTAACTGCAATTAACAATTTAATTGTCTGTTTTTTACACTCCCCAGCATTTTAATGGGCCTTTATGCTTAATGATAACCTAATAATGTACACACACTTTTATGGTAAAAAACGTCAGTTTATTGAACAGTTTATTCATAAATATATGTAAAGATATTTGCCCCTTGTCCTGTTTTTAATTAAAATTGTATGTTTGAAAACAATATTTGCAAATTCACAAAGTAAGCAAAACAAATCAAATGTACAATGGCTTAAACATGTGTTATTTACTGGCTTGGCATATTCTGGGCAAGGAATACTAAGGCTAAGTTCACACAGCAGGTAAAGAGGCCCAGTCATACGTGACACGGATGTGTCGTTCATGTGGCTGTAAGAACAGCACAAATCGCATTGAATCTGACTTTTTCACATCAGAGTTGGGCCACTTTCATATGATCCATGTCCATCTGTGGAAATTGGACTCTGTCTGAAAGGCCAGGTCTGAGTTCATGTGACTTTCTACGTCACTCCAGCAGCTGAGAATAAAACTGCGGTGGTGGATCTGCAGATGATTTCTCAGGTTTGTTTTATTGGTACTTTTTACAGCCACTGTTTAATAGCAAACAGCCACATAGTGTACTTTTATACTTACAGTTGCTTAAATAAAACACATACTCTGATAAAGTATATTTAAAAAATGCTGCAGATAGATGTATAAGCAGGAGATATGCACAGCCTAAATCTCCTTACTCATTTGTCTCACCATTTGTTTAGAAATACACGTAATTGATATTCTGTTTGTTGGGACTGAAATAAAATATGATTGCGGTCAGTGCAAATCATCGCGGTTAGCTCAAATAATTGTGATAATGCAATTATCTAATCATCGCGACAGGTCTAATTGATATGAGACTTTAGTTGCTCAACGGTCACTTGAGTTTAGTTGCTGATTCTTCTCTTCATGATGCTCCAAACAGACAGATCTGGAATGCCGGCAGGTCAGTCAAGCACACCCACTCTGTGTCTCTGAAGCCATATTGTTGTAGCCCATATAGAATGAGGCCTGGCATTGTCTTGCTGAAATAACCACAGACTTTCCAGTATAAGAACATCTTGATGGCAGCATATTTCAGGCTAAAATCTCAATGTTCACCCCCACAGAAAAATTCTCAATCTTATTAAAATACAAATATTTTAAGGCTCAATTTATTTTGAATATTCTAAATACTTTTCCCGCGTGGGTTTCCTCCGGGTGCTTGTGGTTTCCTCCCACAGGTCAAAAACACACTTTGGTAGGTGGACTGGCGACTCAAAAGTGTCCATAGGTGTGAGTGAATGCGTGTGTGTATGTGTCGCCCTGTGAAGGACTGGCGCCGCTTCCAGGGTGTGCTCTTGCCTTGCGCCCAGTGATCCCAGGTAGGCTCCAGACCCTGAACTGGAAAAGCAGTTACAAACAACGAATGAATGAATATATACTTTTCTATACATGATACAATCCTGATACATTTAAAATCCTGATACATTTAAAAGCTTGATAATTAATTCATTTAGTAAACTTCAGTAATGTGTGGCTCTATTTGAGAAAAATGTTTGCCCAAACATACTACACCTATATCATACTAGTCACTTCTGATAGCTCTTGTTGCCCTTCCCCTACTGTCCTTTTGTTTCATGAACTTACCCATGGGATGGGGAACAAGCCCATGTAAAAGCTTTAAAATAAGGCTATCAACATTACAATTAAAACATCATAGATTTCTGGACAAACATTTCTGGAAATGGGGTGTATACTCTCAATTGCTATTTTTGGTGAACCTCTTGCTCCATTTTGCTGTTATACTGTCTGTTTACGTGCAGTTTGTATTAGCTATGTTCTTGCCTTTCATCTATATGTTTCTGACTACAGAGCTGCTTTTAGCTTGATATTTTGGGTTGTGGGCTATGCCCTAGCAGTAATTCAGGATATGTGTGTGTGTGGGGGGGGGGGGGGGGGATACCTGTCAGTGTTATTTCTTTATTAGCACTAATAAACCCTGCAGGCTTCAAAAAGTGTGAGCAAGGATCCTCCATGTTTTTCCAGAGAATATAAGGGTCTGGACACTGTTAAAACAAACAATCTGCTAATCTTTACAGCCTCTCACTCCCTGGCCTCTTCTCTAAACTCAGCCAAATGAACCAGCTGCACGATGAAACCACCAGAGACATATAGACAGACATTATTGCACATAGGGTCATGTGCCTGTGCAAACACTGAACTGATTAATCAGTAAATATAATTAGACACAGAAAAGGGCAGGGTGCATTGTGCATGGAATACCATTGTATTTTTCCATTTTCCTGTTTCATGCAAACACAAGGCAGGATGATGACAGCTTACTTTCCCAAAAGCTATTTGATAAATGAACACAAATGGATATTATGAAAGTTCTGTGACCCCAACCATACATCCTGTTTTCATACCAGAGGACATGCATAAAGCATCTTAAGTGAAGTTTATCCTAAACATTTTTTCTCTTTATCTTAAGTGAACTGCATTAAATCTCTTCAGAGACATGTTTTGGTAGAAATTCTAATTCATAAATAGATTTAAGAGACTACATTTAATTGGTTAAATTTGCATTTAAACCCAAAGGACTACATCAGAAATATAGTTTGTCATTGTCCCTAACAAATTTATTAGTACAGTATTGTCCTGGAAGCATCCTGTCCTGCACATTTTAGTGGTTTCCTAATACACCCACAACAACTCTGACAGTGCTTGTTAATGAACTGATTGTTGTTTTGGAGTAAATGTGCAGGTCCGGGTGTCTCCAGGATCAGGTTTGTAAAACACTGCATTAGTAAACCAAGTGATCCAGTCCCTCACTTTAGTTTAGGGTTTACCTCGTTGTCTTTTTTCCATCTTTCCCTGTGTGATATTTTTCTTTGTAAAGTAGAAGCACACAGGCGTCTGCAGTCTGGTGGCAGCTTGTGTGTACATTTTTCCACTCTCTTCATTGACTTGCTAGGTGGCTTGTCCCTGTAGTTCAACATAATATATCTGTAATAAAGCTGCACTATGTAATGTCTGTGGATATGGACTTCTCTGGCTGAAATGTGTAACTGAATGTAATATGAAGGACATTTGTTGGGTCTCAGACACCTTCTCTGTGCAAATGGATGAGATGATTGTAAGTGCTTTGCAGTGAGTTTTCTAAAGAAAACCCAGAGAAAACTAAGTGAAGGACATTTATTCAGTGGATGTAAGTGTTTTATCTACTTTTGGCATTTGAAGCCTTCCAAACACATGTCTAGCCCATAAAGATGTTCTGATTAGTGTTTGACCTTCAAATGTACAGATGTCTGGTTTTCTGAAAAACTAAAAAAAACTGCCAAATCTGCGGGAATACACCCTGGAGGGGGCGCCAGTCTTTAACAGGGCAACACACACACTCACACATTCACTCACACCAACAGACACTTTTTTTTGAGTCGCCAATCCACCTACCAACGTGTGTTTTTGGACTGTGGGAGCACTGGAGCACCCGGAGGAAACCCATGCAGACACAGGGAGAACACACCAACTCCTCACAGACAGTCACCCGGAGTGGGAATCGAACCCACAACCTCCAGGTCCCTGGAACATGTTTTTTTTCCAACTATATATTTACACAAGACACATTTCTCTTAAGGAGTTGGTGTGTTCTCCCCATGTCCGTGTGGGTTTCCTCTGGGGGCTCCGGTTTCCTCCCACAGTCAGTGGGAGGAAACCGTTAGTAGAAACACGTTAGTAGGTGGATTGGCAACTCTAAAGTGTCTGTAGGTGTGAGTGTGGGAGTGAATGTGAGTGTGTGTCTGTGTTGCCCTGTGAAAGACTGGCACCCCCTCCAGGGTGTATTCCCGCCTTGTTCCCAATGATTCCAAGTAGGCTCTGGACCCACTGTGACCCTGAACTGGATAAGCGGTTACAGATAATGAATGAATGAATGAATATTTCTCTTACATCTTGTATAGTTTAGCTTTATGCATATCCATTAAATACACTATAGCTATAATATGTAAAATATTAAATATACTACAGAGTTGAAGCCTGTAACATTCTGTAAAAACACATTAAGGAGGTTATCTGTAACTTGTCCTGCTGTGGATCTAAATCCATAAATATAAATCCATAGTTCTCAATCATTGCTTTGGTTTATTGATGCACACAAAGCACATTTTCTTGCAGGCACCCTCATCTGTCAATACATCCATCAGACAGAAAGGCCATATTGTTACATAACAAGACACTTCCCACTGTCTGGAGTGGCCAAATAATTGTTTTGGCCACTTTTGAAATTGCTCCCGTGCTCCTGAATCTCGCCCTCTGATTACGGAGATGGTAACCAATCTGAAAATGTGTTTGGTTGCCCCTCACTTGTGCCTACACTGTTCAGGTTGGTGTGGGGTATGGACCACCTGAGCTTGAGCAGGTAAATTGAATCATGGCAGGGGTGCAGGAGAAGAGAAGCTGAGCATTAGGCAAATAAAACCAGCTGACCTGGAGCATTAGGCATATTAGGGTTGGTGATCGAAACCTGTCGTTGAACAGAGACACCTGGCACTCGTAATCTGCAGCAGATCTAATACACAAACACTGCTGAGTGCCTCATATTCTCAATTACCATAATGTGCCCAAAGGGTCTTACATTTCATTTGACCCTAAACATAGCCAGTTTGTTCATAATGATATAGTTGTGCGGTGCACAGGCTCTAAAACATCTTAGTAAATAGATTTAAATGTTATAATCACCTCCATATTTCTACATTCATTGTCTATTTTATTAGCTCCACGGAGCTTATAGGTGCACTCTTTTTAGTTATACAATAATGGACTGTAGTCGATCTGTTGTACTTCCCCCAGTTTCCCACTTCGAAGCAGGTATTATTTGGGAGTTGAAAATGTTTCAGCACTTACGACACTTATGTTTGGCAATGTGTTAATGTGTGTTGTAGTGGTACAAGTGGATCAGACACAGCAGTGCTAAAAACTGGCAACCTACCAGGTAGCTCCACCTTGTAAATACCAAGTCAGAGATACATTTTTTAATCATCCTACAGCCCCGTATCAGTCTTCGCAGGAATCTTTTGGCTGGATATTGTTGTGTTGGTGGAATATCATCTGTAAAGCAGTGACACTGAGATGTTTAAAAACGTTCTGGTCTACTAGTACTGGGCCAACACACATTAACTCTAGCTCTGTGGTGGTCCCGACAATTTAAGAACATGGTTCAAAAGGGCTATCAAAGTATGAAGAGCAATAGAAGGAATAGTAGTTGCAACTAATGTTGATTAAATGGACAATGGTTGAAGAATCTAAGAGGTCATTTTGGAATGTTTTGGTTTTGTACAATATTTGAAATTGCACCCTGGGATCAAGATTAAAATTCAATTTTGTATGATATATTTAGCCCAAAAAATTCCAAAAAGTGAAGGTTATTTATAATTGTTTTCCCTAAATAGATTTATATTTGATACAATAAAAGTGACAAAAACATCTTCATTAAAAGGCCTCTTCATAGTTAAAATTTCAGAGGTAACTCAAAGGCTTTGGAACACCTGAATATGATATGATAATATGATACGATAAGACATGGCTGAGGGGAGATATCATTATTTGACCTTTAGCTATTGTTCTCTACAGTGGCCTTTTCTTTTGTTTTTAAGAATATGTTATAATTACTGTCTTTAATTTATATGCTTTTAATTTTGACATTATGTTGCAACACGCAAGTATAATAATGGCCATGAAAACATGTCATTTTCTAGTCCATGGCTAATATAAACAGGCTTGATAAGCACAGACAGGATTTGCAACAGGTCACACTGTCTAAAGAGCAACGTAATGGTGCAGACGTCTCTGGTGTTTACCTGTCCCTGGTGGTGGTCTGTGCTATCGGGGGCAGTGAGTTCTGTCTTTTCAGACGGTGTGTCCTCAGTACCTGGGTTGTCAGGGAGGCCCAATTATGAAGCACTTTGGGCTACGCGAGGACACAGTATAAACTCAGTTATTACTACAGTCAATAAACAACAGCAATTACCTATAATTTCAGGTCTTCTTGCAGCAATTGAATCTAAAAGCATACACACAAAGAAGCAACACCTCTCTGTCTCTCACTCTCTCCCTCACACACACACACACACACACAAACAAGCATAACTGTTTTTATGTAAGGTAAGAGGTCAGTCACCTGCAGGGAATGTCAAGGTGAAAAACACTTTCTAGAGATTTTAAAAAAACAAATTGTCAAAATGACAATGTAACTTTAAATACCACATCTGTCAGTATAATATTATTATTAATATCAGTTATATATTAGTTATATATATATATTATAACCTGACCTTGTGTATACCTCATGTAAGGACTTTTCAGGTATTCATTATACGTGAGGTCATAGCTGCTACTCTAATGTTTTGAGGGCCAACCATGCGATAAATACGAATACACATATAGGCCGTAAAGCATCGGATTGTAGTCACATTTATGCTTATGATCATAATATATGCAGTGTATAGAATATATATAATCCATATTCTCTTCCCCAAGTGTGACAATAAATACTGATGATATAGGTGAGTAATCAAGCTTTACCTTAATCACCATCTGTATACATTCGTTCCAGTTTGCATCCTTTTTGATGGTGATTTGATGTGCAGCCACTCCTTGATAGGAAAAGGGAAAAGAAACAACTTTAATCATACTCTAATAACAGCAACAAGTATCTGTGTTTTAAAAATCATAATTAATGAAAAGGCTGGACTATTACCTATGAGTTTACAGAGTCTAATCACAACTGCCTCTTGACCCTGCCAAGCCCTGCAACGTTGGATTTAAATGGTTTCAGTACTGACCCTTCAATCAGAAGTCAATCAGTGCCACCTTGTGGTCAAAAACGAAAAAACAATGATTTTATATTTTGGAAGGTAATTAAAATCCCACTCTTTAAAAAGATTCAACTTTATCTTTACATTATAATCTTTCAAAAGCATCTTTCAAAAAATAAATACATAAATAAAAAATAAAAAAATAACGCCAAGAGGTGGCCGCACGGTAGCGTCACAGTCACAGCTCCAGGGACCTTGAGGTTGTTGATTCGATTCCCACCCCGAGTGACTGTCTGTGAGGAGTTTAGTGTGTTCTCCCTGTGTCCGCGTGGGTTTCCTCCCACAGTCCAAAAACACACGTTGGTAGGTGAATTGACGACTCAAAAGTGTCCGCAGGAGTGAGTGAATGTGTGTGTTGCCCTGTGCACTGGCGCCCCCTCCAGGGTGTATTCCCGCATTGTGCCCAATGATTCTGGGTAGGCTCTGGACCCACCGCGACCCTGAACTGGACCCTGGACTGGGGGCGCCAGTCCTTCACAGGGCAACACAGACACATTCACTCACACACACCCATTCACACCTATGGACACTTTTGAGTTGCCAATCCACCTACCAACGTGTGTTTTTGGACTGTGGGAGGAAACCCATGCGGACAACACACCAACTCCTCACAGACAGTCACCCGGAGCGTGAATCGAACCCACAACCTCCAGGCCCCTGGAGCTGTGTGACTGCGACACTACCTGCTGTGCCACCGTGCCATCCCTCAAAATGACCAAATCGTGGAAATTGAATTGTCTATAAAACTGTTTAAAATACTTAAGCTTTGTTAGTTTCAAAATGTACCATTCAATGTCCATATGATCCATAAAAAGTACACTGTGATGTCACAAAGTACATTCACTTTTAATTTATAGGATTTCAGGTAGAGTTTTCTGTCTGGACTGCTTTTTGAATTAGGTTTAACACAGGGCAGGCAGTCAGAACAGAGGCCATTAACTTATATCTGTCTTAAAGGTTCAGTGATAAATATAAGTGTGTTACAATTCTAGATGATGAAGGGAAGGTGAAAAATATCATGGAAATATGGAATATGTAGACAAATACTGTAGGATACCAACTGTAATGGGTTCCCCTGCTCTGGACCCAAAGCATGCTAAGTGACTGTTGCCCGATAACAAAGACGCTACAGGTAACACTGACTGTTTCACAAGCTGCATGAAATAAGTGAAGCACTCTATGCAGTCCACGGCCTGTGTCTGACTCCTGAGCAGCTCTGCCTGCAGCTGAGCGACTGTGTCCCTGAGAGAACCCAGCTCTGAACGTCCAGCCTCTGAGGAGCTGAGCTCTCAGTTCATCATCTAAGGTACAGAAGTGGATTAGTAAACATGGGTATTCTGTAGGTTACATGCTGCTTGTCAAGATCCCTATGGAGACTAGAGCTATGTTGCTTTGGTGCAGGGGATCCTCTCTTGACATTTTGTGTCTTTTCCCTGGGGTCAAATGAACACCTACAGGAGTGTTTTCCCATTTGCAGTCCTGTTGTCCACTCGCTGTGAAAAGTTCTGTACATGTCCTTGTCTACAGTCTTAAGAATAAAAGGTACCAGAAACGGATCCTTGGGATTATGTCAGAGAGCCTAACTTTTCCTTTATAGAAACAAAAATATATGAGTCTCAAACTAAAACCTGACCCTCTTCACCACTACATTCAGGAGATGAATATTAGAGTCAGTTGTGTTGGAGCTACACTCTGCAAAACAGCAGATCATCCAAATAACAGGATTGGGTATCACTGACTCATCCTGTTGAAAGAAGCTGTTTACAATTTATACAGATCCAACTGATCTGAATTTAACTTGCATAGTCCTGGCTTCAAATGAAAACATTAGTACTCAGTGGATACACTGATGCCTTTTGAGAGCATCACTGTTAGAGTGTAGACCCACATAGCTGGATAAGGACTCCATGCTTTTCCAAAACAGATATATCTATTGCCTGGTGTTCTGACTTACTATATGAAGAGCAAATTCAGTTTTTGTTAAATTCATAGATGTAAACTGTAAATTCACAGTTCTTGTTGTCATTTACATGCTAGTTTCATGAAGGCAGTTAAAGTCACTTATTCACAAAACACATTTTCTTACTACCCGTGTTTAACATACTTCTGCCTGATTTGTTTTTAATATAACAAATCTATCATATCTTATTTAACGACAGCCTAGTAGACAGTTGTTACCAAGGAACCAAGGATTAAGTGTGTTTTGCCTTCTCACTGTACTTTAAGTTAACTCTCTGTTTCATCTTTACATACTATACTCTTTTCCCTATGGAATAACCTGCATATGCATAAGACGTTTATTCCTTAGTTGTTATGCAACAAACATAACAAAGTTTTTTTTGAGCCACGTGCATATTTGAGTACAAGTAATCTTCCTACACCTTCATCCCCTGATGTCCAATTAGAGTGTATGGAAGTCTCAAACTGCCAGGCAACATTTGTATCACAATGACCACGACTACAACAGCAACGTACACATACGCACAAAAGCAGGGGGTAAAAGCACATAATCATATTATATTAATAGCAGTAGTGGTGGTTGTAGTAGGTGAAGCAGCAGATTTGTTTTTATTCCAGTTCTTGCTATTTATTTGATTTATTTGTTTGATTGTTTATTTGCTAATTAAGGGTAATGCTAACAGCTTGACTATGGGTGCGAAACATAATACAATATTATATATTATTATATAGTAAATGTACGAACTTAAGGGAAATAAAATTGCACCTGCCTACCTGCAGAGCTAGAGTTCTTACTATCGCTAGGTGTGGGTTTCCACAGAAACAATTCGAAACAACTCTGAACCGTTAGATTCAGTGGGATGAGTGAATCGATTCTATAGATTCAAAGAAAAGATTCGATAGATTCAAAGAAAAGAAACCGTTGAAACAAACTCTCAACGGCAGTGTTTACTGCTAGTGCTAAGTATTTAATCGAAAATAATAATGCAGCCAAATTATTTGTTTCCTCCTACGTCAAGATAATGATTCAGTAATTTATAAATATAAAGTTATATGTAAATACAGGTGTATAATCTAAACTCTGGCAATCAAAAACAGCGCATTTTTGAAAAGACTGTTGCAATGTCTCTGGGTTATTCTAAAGATACAGAGCATCTCAAGAGTAAAGAATAAGCAACTCAACGTTTGAGAGACTGTAGTAACTAGAGAATAAATGTATATCCATAAACGGAGACTCAGCAGTAAGTGTTAACTCTTATGTGGTGAGGTCTTCACTTGGGTAAAAGTCTGCTTGGAAGCAGCTGGAATCTGGTAATGGATTGACTAGTAGACTTTAATGATTTACTCAGACCCTTGTTCATTTTGGCCAACGTTTGCACACATATGACACCATCTGGTTCACGTTTCTAATGAGTCCTGATGGTGGTATCCCTCTACAGTAAAATAAGGCATGAGAACCACTTAACGCTGGATCAATAAAACGTGTGAATTCGATATTTAATGCATGGGGACGACATACTAAGCTGTTGTTTCCATGTGCATGTATTACAGGGTTAATCCATGAAACGTATCACCCTAAACTAAGTATAGTTTGACACTTTTTGTGATTCCTGTTCCAGTTTTCAGAAAAATTCTGCTTTCACAATATTTTTTTATTATGAACCTGTTTAGAAAGGTTAAATAAAAAGGCCAAATTAATTACATTTTAGTGAGATAGGAATAATAATTTTATTTAAGGAAGTCCCATTCAAATCAAATATCTAAAGTGGATCTCGTATGTTCATGTACAAAATATTTATGAGTTTGAATGTCGACAATACGATCTGATTGGTTTAATGTACTAAGTTGAACAAAATATTTAAAGAATCGATTCCCGGAAATTGAGTCGAATCTTTCATCATTAGTACACGAGGTCCCCTGATATTGGCCTCCACGCTGTGAAAGCCACAGTGGAACTTCACTCAGGACCAGAGCAGCGCAGCGATGCCAGGACTCAGATCGAGTGTGCAGGCACAGCCCGCGGTGAAGAGCATCGTTTTGTACCGGAACGGCCAGCCAGGCCGGGGGCGCCGTGTGGTCTTACACGAGAAGCGCGTGAGCAGCCTGGAGGCACTGCTGAGCGAGCTGAGCGGCGGCGCACGCAGACTACACACGCCGCACGGCCACCGAGTGGAGGCTCTTCATGACATTCAGCATCGGGGCACATATGTAGCGGCGGGAACCGAGAGCTTCAGGAAAATAGAGTGAGTCTTAGCACTGGGGCGTTGCAGATAACTGATGTCAAAAAACATGCTTAACATAGAACAGGATTTGTTTAAACAGCTTTAAAAGTTGTATTGCATGTATACACAAACTCTGGTTCTGGGAAAGTTAGGATTTCGTAAGATTTAGTAAACAAAATTTTTTTTATTATTTCTCTTGGACCTTTAAGTGAGGGAAATAAACAGATTTATATTTGAAACACACTCAAAAATGTGTTGGGGTGCTACTTAACATAGTCTGCTGTTGCATAAAGAAATACAACTTGAAACTCTATTATGAAAGAAGAAAGCCAATCAGCCGTTTCATTAACACCACCGCTTTGTTTCTGCATTCACTGTCCATTCTCAGCTCCACTGACCACACAGAAGGATGTTGTAGTTCTGCAATTAGACTGTAGTCCATCTGTTGCTCTGTATGCTGTTTCCCCCTGCATTCACTGTCCTTCAAAGCTCAGGACAACCACAAATCAGGTATAACTGGGTGACGACTGCAGTGACACCTTGTGGTGTGTTAATGTGTGTTGTGCTGGTACAAGTGGATCAGACACAGTGGTGCTGCTAGAGTTCTAAACACTATTAGACACACCTACCTTGTTGGTCCAACTTGTTGATGTAAAGTCAGAAACTGATGCTGTGGGGGTGGGGGATCAGAGCTATGGCAGGGACGTGCAGCAAGGCATAATCTATGTCACTTCTAATAATTCTATTTTAAGTGTGATTTGTCACTACATATACTTTTGTTCATTAAGAAGTTGTAGTTTTGTATGATTTACAATGTTTTAAATGAATTCCATTGGAGTCTGAAAGCAAAAGATGTGTGTGGGTGTGTGTCTAATCCTTCATCGGTGGTCAAAGGACTGTTGGTAGTTCAGCAGTGGTGCTGAAGGGTTTAAAATCTTCAGCAGCAGTGTTGTGTCTGATCCACTTGTACCATCATAGCACACAGTAAAATCACCACCACGTCAGTGACTCTGCTGTTTGTTGAGAAAGAACCACCACCCAGTAATAACTGACCTGTGGTCGTCCTGTGGTGGTCCTGACCTCTCAAGAACAGAATAAGTGCAGTGTACCGAATTATTCAGAGCAGCAGGAGAGCTAGAATGTGTACTATGAAAATCAACTAATTTCTTCTTTTTCAGCTATTTGCAAGTAAACAGGAATAAAGGGTCCCTCCAGAGCAACCAACCGGTACGGACACTTATTTTACTGAAATGATTTGAAATATGTCGCCTGACTACATTTTTACCTTCATGAATGCATGCAAAGTGTTGAGCCTTTTGTTTTTATGAACATAATATTATCAGTTAATTTCAGTAATTTGAGAATTTGCCAGTGCCATTCATTCGTGAGGCAGCATGACAGTTCAAAGAAACTCACCTGAGCAAGGTGTAATGTTTAGACAGCCGTATCCTTTATCGGCTGGAAAGAATCACTTTGTTGGCAGCTCATTTGTCAATTAATTATTAAGCCTTAGATTATTATCCCCCTACTTAGATGCATATTTAAGTTAAGAGCTTAGCTTTAGTGCCCAAACAAAAGCCTTCACAGACGATGACACAATAGGTCATCAGTCTACAACTTGTCCTTCCAGGAAAAAAACAGAAGACAAAAGCACTTTTTTAAGTGATCTTAATACAAATTACTGTGTGTGTGGTCAGTTTGCAGTATCATAACATATTTAAGGATAGCCAAGTGTTTAAGAAAAGCAATACAAGTGTATGTATTTTTGAATATGTTTGACAGTACTGCTCTTGTACCAGTTTCATTCTGAAGTCATCTTACTTTAAAATAAACACACACTGTTTTGGTGGTGAACACGTTGTAGGTTTAAAAAATACTCTTCTGAGGGAGTTATTGCTGAAGGAGTGGTGGAGCGGTGGAGGGGTGTGGGAAGAAAACAAATGCCGTAAAGCTGCCCTAGGTCCTCACCTCTGTCTCCACTTACACCTTCGCCACTTGCCTGCAGCTTGAAAGCCCCACCCTGCAAGTTGACAGGGATAAATTCTTAGAATTATGATGTAAGAAACCCTGGCTGTCCGAATTCACGTATTTGAGACTCTCTTTGTAACACTGAAGTTTCAAAGTGTAAATGTTCAGCCATGACACTGACTGCTAAATTTGTGCAAAGCAGGAGAATGTTCAGATTATTAAAAATGCACCTGTCCCTGACAAATCATATTTTAAGGGAGTTTTTACTGCTTCTTCTGAGGGGCTGATAAACTGCTTTATTTATCAGATGTATTTGCAGAGAACCCTAGGCTGTTTGCCCTCATAACTGACAATCAGGACCTTGGAGAAGAACCACATAATGGCTTCAATTAGTGCACTGTTGCCTACTTTTCTCAATCTGCATTGAAAACCTGGCCCTTTTCCAAGAGCACACTGTCCTGCGCTTCTGATCTGACCTGTATGCTAACTCAGTGCATAGTTGCTAAGGGATACAACTGGATCCCAAGAGACACTGAAACAGTAGATGGAGCAATTATTTGCCAATGCTGAAGGCTAAAGAGGGCTAAGGCCCAGATTGCACGCTCTCACACACACACTCAAAACATACTAAAATGTTTCTGTGATTCAAGAGTGACTGACTTCCAGAAATTAGGGTGTTCAAAAAGATTAGAATCTTTTTGAACACCCCCCCCCCCCACACTTGAAAAAATGTGCCAACGTGTTGTAATGCATGTCTTAAGTTTTATTTTTTACAATAGGTGAAACCAGCGCCCCAAAATCGGAACAATGTGACAGCCAGGTTCCTTCAGCCAATCAAGGAACCATGTACAATATTGTGAGTATTTTTTCAAGATTTTTAAAGTGTAATTCTTAGTGTTCAATTTGTGCTACATTACAGAATGTCATAGTGAAAATCTATAGTTTCTTCTGGTCTCATAATGGGTAAAAATGGGCTACAATTTGGAAAAATTGATTAACAATTAATCCAACAAGGACAATTAGACAATTAAACAACCTGTGATTGTTATTAGCAGCTCTGCCATTTTTATACTTTGTACAAACTCTCTTTGCTAAAATAACATCAGGGAATCTTTCCTAAAGCTTGATGCTTGATTGTTGAGGTGATTTAACTCGCCCCTGTCAGAGAACTTAGAGGTCAGAAGCTTGATTCTGTGGTTGTTTAATCAATTAATATTTATATGTTTTGGATTAGGAACAGAACCAGGTTAGGGGTGAATGTTTAGGTTAAAGCAGGGCCTGATCACAAGCTGGAGGCCCGGGATGGTGGTTCAGGATCAAATGAAGGCAGCAGTGGCTCAGCAGTGGATGCTGATTAAGCAAGGCCCTGGGAAACCAGGTGTAGCGCATTCCCTCAACTTGCACTGGAACAGCACATCAGGGAACTGAGTGGCCAGCAGGGGATTAGCTTTGAGAGCTTCGCCAGCCATCCCAGGTTTCTGTGAATCCTGCACTGGAGCGCTCTTTGGATCTAACAGAGCACTGGGTGGCTCACAATCAGGAGAATACACCAACTCCTTGACTCACTTGATATGCTCAATGTCTAATCTCTGAAATCCATTAACCTTATAGGACTTTGTGATTTTTTTAAGCAAGTGGATCAGCCACAGTATTGCTGCTGAAGTTTAAAGACTGTATCCACTCACTGTACGTTCTGTTGGACACACGTTAAATTGTATAGATGTAATATCAGAGTTGCTCATCTGTTGCTGCACAGTTTGAGTTGGTCATTCTCTAATCTCTCTTCAGTGGACACAGGTCACTGTTGGCTGCTTATTATTAATTGGTGGAATTCTCTCAGTCCTGCAGTGACACTGAGGGCTCGAAATAAAAGGCGGCAGCCATGGCCTTGAGGTTAGTGAAGTGAGCTTGCAGGTTCAATTCCCGGGACAGGCAAGGAAGAATTAAGCAGGAACAAAGCAGGAACACACCCTGGAGGCGGTGCCTTTCCTTCGCAGGGTAACACACACTCAAATCTATATGCACTTTTGAGTCGCCAATCCACCTACCGATGTGTGTTTTTAGACCGTGGGAGGAAACCGGAGCACCCGGAGGAAACCCACACAGACACGAAGAGAACACACCAAGTGCTTCAAGTAAACTCAGCCCAAGTTTTCTGCTTGACACTGAATATCTTGCATTAAGAAAGAAATTGCCTGCACCCAAGATGCTTCTTATTTTTTTATAACAAAGTAAACAAATGGTAATATTTAAACAGTTTGTATAAACAATTAACTATCATTTTTATTCATACATGAAATTATCTAATGTGAGTTTTTATGTATAAAAATTATTTTGAGAAGGACTGGCACCCTGCCTTGTGCCCAGTGATTCCGGGTAGGCTCCGGACACTGAAATGGATAAGCGGTTACAGACAATGAATGAAAGAATGAATAAAATTATTTTGATTCTAAAATCCGTCAGCTTTTTGGTTATCACAGATGTGTTAAGGGAAAAATTAAATGTAGTTTCTTCAAGACACAGTGCTAAAATAAGTTACATATTTTTTCAACATCGACCTGTTCTCAGACGCAAACAAACCCCTGTAGAGGAGAGTGTGAGCTTGCCACCTAGAGGAAACTGAGAATCGGACTTTACTGCTCTGTATCGGCCCAATAAAGCCGATACAGAACAGTAAAACAATGCTATGATCAGCCCTGAAACCGATCTTTGAGATCGGATCATCTCTTAATAATTTCCAAAAAGAATGTCAAATTTGAATCCATTGAACTTTGACGCGTCCACGTTAAATGAGTTCAGAGAAGGAGGCTGAGTTTTTGGATCCTGTTTAATTTTTGCATTATTGTTTCAACTGGGGGCAGCACGGTGGTGCAGTCACACAGCTCCAGGGACCTGGAGGTTGTGGGTTCAATTCCCGCTCTGGGTGACTGTCTGTGAGGAGTTGGTGTGTTCTCCTCGTGTTCGGGTGGGTTTCCTCCGGGTGCTCCGGTTTCCTCCCACATTCCAAAAAAAACACACGTTGATAGGTGGATTGGCGACTCAAAAATTGTCCGTAGATGTGTGTGAATGTGTGTGTGTGTGTCTGTGTTGCCCTGTGAAGGACTGGTGCCCCCTCCAGGGTGTATTCCAGCCTTGCGCCCAATGATTCCAGGTAGGCTCTGGACCCACCACGACCCTGAACTGGATAAGCGGTTACAGATAATGAATGAATGAACTGTGTCCATAGACAATGGCTTTGAGAAGCATTACTGAGCGCATGTACCAGGTTTCACTGCAGTAACATGTCTGTTTTTAATTAACTGACACATGAAAGCCTGACAATCACAGCCAGACAGTATGGATTTTTGGCCTTGTCCCTTGCATATAGAGATTTCTCTAAATTCTCTAAAATTTTAAATGATATTATGTACTGTATATGATGAAATGCCTGGGTTCTTTGAACCCCTCCCCTTTACTTCTTTACTTCTGATTCTGACTTTCTGGGATGTTTGTTCTTTTAAACCCAGTTAGACCAGATGTCATATAAAAACCTTTTTATTTTTTGTAGCATTACACAACAACAAAACTGTCTTGTTTTTTTAAAAATGTGTTGCTGGCATCAAATTCAAAATGGGCATATATTATTCAAGAAACAAATCCGCACATCATTGCATTGTTTTTAAATTATGTCATTGTTTTGCTTGCTGGTGTTTTCTGGAGAACACCCGAGGGACCAATATATGTGCTTTGGGCAGCACTTGCCCTCTTCCTGATGCTTTCTATGAGCATTAAAAACCAGGGGCTGGATTCACAAAAGCTCTCCTAAGAAGCCCAAAAAAATTCATTTATTTAAAATTTATCATTTTAAAGGTTTACCTGAACTCATCCTCAACACAGAAATATGAGGTCTGCCTAAGGTTAAGAATAGTTAAGAACATTTTTAAAGTAGGAAAATTATTTATCTTAACTTTTTAATAAGCATGAAGTTAAAAAAAAAAGAAAAATCTTATTTAAGAATAATTTCCTTCTTAAGCTTTTTGAGAATCACTGGTGCTCTCCCTCTGGAGCACTTGTCAGGCCTATGGCTCTAAAGCAGAGAAGCACTTTCCAAAGGCTGCAAGAGTTCTCAGAGAGAGAAAGAGAAATATCAGTAGAATGACTAAAGCTAAGATTTTTTTGTAACAGTGCTCTCAATCCCTTTTCCCCTGTAGTGAGACATTGTTATGCTAATGACCCACCACGCTCTAAACTCGGACCAACAACCCCTCACTCTCCTCAGCCCAAAAACTAGAGACAGATTTCAAGCAGTCAGACTGGGCCTGAGTAAAGTTTCAGGTTTGATATTGAGAGATTTAGGATTCTGCTGTTCATCACCATTTATCACAATGGAGAGTGCAGATGTGGTTTCGGCTTTCATTTTCAAAATTTGAAAAAAAAAATTATAAAACCTCAAGTAGTTCTTTATATATCTTCTTCTGTTTACAGCCATTACTGAAATTAACTTTTATTTTACTGAAACTCACTTTGATATTATTTTATGTGGCAAAACTCAAACCAAATTGCCTCCATTCTAAACCTATAAATAGGTTTAGAAATCTCCCTCCGGTTGCGCTGCCTGTTGGTGACACGGTGAGCACACATTTATACATACAAACATGAATTCGTTAAGATTTAAATTGACATATGAATGTGTTAATTCATCGCGTAAATTGCATCCAACATCACCAAAATTCAAATCAAACAGCTTGATGATGTAGTCAGTATACTTCTAGTATAAACAGTTCTTTGCTTACACCGGGCATCACGGTGGCTTAGCGGTTAGCACACTCACCTCCCAGCGCTGGAGTTTCCATGTTCTCCCCGTGTCTGCGTGGGTTTCCTCTGGGGTCTGGATGGTAGGTGAATTGGCTTCTCTAAAAAAAGTCCTGGTGTGTTAGTGCATGAGAGTGTATGTGAATGAATGTCTGTATGTGTGAGTATTCTGAGCAGTGTGGATTGTAAAGCGTCCTTGGATATCTAGAAAGGCGCTACATAAGTGTAATGATAGAATCATGGAGTGGTGGGAAGTGTTACCACCTAATGAAGAGTAAGGCTGACAGTGATATGTGATGAACATGGTGGCAGTACAAAGAATATTGTTCCTAAAGATGTTATTTGAGAACAGGCAGTTCATCTTCATGCTGTTCGATGTTTAAATCTGGACCTACTTTATCGCCAATTAGGAGTGTCAAGAAGGCAAGGGCGGGTGCATTTGTTGGTGGACATGTCCTGAGTGACAGCAGTTATCCACTCCGAAGGTATTTACTTTTTATTGTCCTAAATCCCCAGACAGAGGCTTTATAGAGATATAACATGGCACACTGCAGAACACGCAGTGTTGTGGAGAGAGATTTGGGCATTGCGAAAATATGTTGTCGATGCCTTTACAAGTCATCGGGGGGCTTCGGTGTTCACCAGCACACAGCTGTGCCATAATTGATGTATGTGCTATGCTTCATAACATTGCAGTGCAGACTGGCATACACCTTCCTGATGAGGAGAGTAAGGAAGATGAGGAAGGGGAAGGACACATTCCTGCGATATTACCAGGAATGAGGAGAGAAGGACTTTACCAAGATGAAATATGTGACCAGGGCGGCAAAGTGGCACAGCAGGTAGTGTCGCAGTCACATAGCTCCAGGGACCTGGAGGTTGTGGGTTCAAGTCCCGCTCCGGGTGACTGTCTGTGAGGAGTTGGTGTGTTCTCCCTGTGTCCACGTGGGTTTCCTCCAGGTGCTCCTGTTTCCTCCCACAGTCCAAAAACACATGTTGTTAGGTGGATTGGTGACTCGTGAGTGTGTGTCACCCTGCAAAGGACTGGTGCCCCCTCCAGGGTGAGTTCCCTGAACTGGATAAGTTTTAGACAACGAATGAATGAATATGTGATCAGTGTTTTTTTCCCACTTTAAAAATTAAAGTAGACTCCAAGGCATTTATTGAGTGCAAGTCATGCACTCAAGTCATGGCAAGTCTTAGAGTTAATAAAACGGCCAAGTGTGTAACTCACATTGCACAGATTCACATATTGCTTTGCGAATGTACAACTTTTGTTCATGTTTTATACGAGTGTGTGAATGTGTTTTGCACTATATTCACAGTTGCAACTGTAGTAAAACTGTGAGCGTATGATATTTTTGTACTTGTGTGTAGGATTCTATTTATGCACATGCAATGAAGAATTTGTAAAAGTGTAACTGTTGAGTTGTATTTGTGGGAGAGGAAAAGAATCTAAAAATAAACAACAATGTCCATCACCTGCTCCTGGAAATAAGCAGTGTCAGGTGCAGACACACTGCAACAGAAAACACACGACAATACAGTGTACAGTGTACAGTTTGCAACAAGTACACCTGTCGCAAATACAGAAATGAGGGCCCCTGGGTGTGTAGTAAATTTTAGGTGTAAACTTCAATTATATTCATAGCTTTTATAAATTTTGTGATATTTGCCATTGTATATTTCTTTTGTAATCTGACTATTTTAAATGAATCCTTGCAGACAATTCCCGTTTCTAGATCTGGCCAAAGTTTTCACTTATTTATTGTGCCTGTTGCAATTTAGCTGTAAAGCTTTAATTATAGTTATAAATTATATTTATTATGGTTATCTACAGTAATATTTACTGTTTTTCAGTTTAGGTTGATTTTAGAAGAACTTTTTTTCTGTAATCTTATTTTAAATAAATACTTGCAGATAATTCCTATTCCAAAAGAAATATTCAATGCAGAAAATTAAATGGGAGAAAAAAAAATGAATTGAACAAGAAAATTTAAACAAATAAGACAGACACCAATAAGAAAAGTAAAAAAAAAAAAAAGCCAAAAATACTGTAAATGAATGAACGTGGCTTTTAATAGTTCCATCGAGGCACAATGATACTGATGATACTGTGCTCACCGCGTCACCCACCAGTAGCTATCGGAGGGAGAGACAGTGGTGAGCACATTATTTATGGGTGACAGTGGAGGCATTATGGTTCAATTTTTCTCACATATAATAATAGCAAAGCGGATTTGAAAACGAAACCTGCATCTGCATTATCTGTTGTAATAAACTGAGATCAAGAGCAGAATCTCTAAATATCAAACCTGAAACTTATTTTACTCAGACCCAGTCTGACTGCCAAGTCGACATCTTTCTCTAGTCTTTGGTCTGAGTTTAGAGGGGGGTTGAGAGCACAGTGTTCTTTACAAAACAAAAATAAAAAATCATAACTTCAGTCATTCTAGTGCTAGTTGCCTCTTCTGTTTTATGTGTGGCTGTGCAGACCTCCTAAGCTACAAAGAGTATAGGTACTTAGATGCTTTTGGCAAATGTGATTTTACTGAATGTATTTCAAACGTGTGTTTCAGTGTTGTAGCAAATGGAGACGTGTTGAATCCAGCTGTGAGGTTTCTGGTTCATAACCGTTTGCTGGGTCAGTTTGAGCGGATTCTGGAGATGGTCACTGAGAAAATGGGGTTGAGGGTTCTGGGAGGAGTGCACAGGTATGTCTCCTTTACACCCAGCCAAATTAAATCAATTCAACTTACTTAGATTTGTGATGTAAAGCACTGAACAGCGCCCCTTGTGGAGCATTTTGTTAAACATGTGAATATGTAAGTTACAAGCCAGTTCCATGAGGTGTCCATGAGGTATCATTTTAGTTACATGATTTATTTACCAGTCTTTGCTGAAGTGTGATATGTTAGTTCCTATTACATTTTAGAGAATAATCAAATAAAAAAACAGTTTTCTGTAGGAATCATTAGTATCCACTGATAAAAAAAACAGAAACCCCAGCAAAATGAAAACAAGTTTGAAAGATAAAATGTCACCTGTAGTAATAAATGTTTCTGTAGCTTTGATGTTTCATGTGGTGTTCATGTTCATGTCCACTGAGAATTTCCCCCCCTCCCAGCCTGTACACATTTGATGGTGTCCCTGTTATGGATGGGAAGGAGTTGGAAAATGGCCAGTTTTATGTTGCAGTGGGCAGAGACAAGTTTAAAAGGCTCCCCTACGCTGACCTTCTGTTCACTAAGCCTATGGGCATAAGGAGAGTGGTGAGGTGAGATGTACCTCAGAGAAACATGGAGAAATTTTAGATTAGAACAAATATCTAAAGCAGTTGTGTGCCTGTTCTTTGGTTGCACTTCTGGTTGAGCAAAAACATAGTATTCATTTGTCATATACATATAAATAAAATTCTGATTAATATTTTTGACCTATTGTAGATCAAAAGCAGCCTCCTTACCACCAATATATGGATTTAGAAGACAAAATGGAGATGTAAGTATATTGCAATTAATAATAATAATAAGAAGAAGAAGAATAAAAAAAACAATTAATAAACAATTAAAAAAATAACAAAACCTGAAAACAAATTGCATTCTTTTTTCATTTCCAATGGCCAACATAGTTTTGTGCAAGTACCTTCTTTTATGTAGTAGCTTGATAAATATCGGAGCATATTATTTTCAGTTAGAGCTTTGCCTAAAGTGAAATAATTTTCCTCACAATTAGCTGGGGAACTGCCTCAGCAAGTCAACAGCAGGTTGTGGTGAATCCGGGGAGACGAAGACCAGTCCTCCAGCACATAAACCTATGTCCTCCCTAGTGCGAGAAATCTCCCAGGCCAGGCTTGTGACTCTTCGGAAGAAACGCAGTGGACTGACAATGTCCTTGAGCGCCCAAGAAAATGGTAAGATGCATATAAATGTAACTATTGCTATACATTGTGTAGCTATATGTTTAGAGTACTTTCTCTTTGGGTTGGTTTAAACAGCACCAGTTTTTTCAAATTGTTTATCACAGCATTATTTTTTTATTATTATTTTAGATATGTAAAAAAAAGCCACAGATTAACTCTTGACTGCAGTTGTTTTTATGCTCTTCCTTTTAAAACAAGAAAACCAGTGTAACACATTAACTGAGTCGCATTGTTACACTGATTACACAAATAAGAGCTAACTAATTCAATATTCACTGTGAACGAGGTGACATGCTCATTCATTAAGCTGAGCAGTACATCACAAAGAGACCTAGTGCATGCTTTATAATAATTGTGAATCATAATAGAAATGTATGTGTAGATGCACTACTATATTTCAGTGCTATGTTAAAGAGGTGTCAGCAGATGGTCTTTATTCTGTAATGTTGACTTGCAAAGCTCATTAAGTGGTGGTCGTGTGGAGGTATAAAAGGTACGGAGCTCTAACAAAGAATAGTAAGAACATATATTAGAACAGATGATGTGAAATGGTGGATTTTACCATCATTACAAATCCCAAATACCGCAGTAGTAAATATCACATTTTGTTTGAGAGGCACAGTGACAATCTTTGCTCTCTTTTCTTCCCATTGCATTTTATCTCTCAGCCATCACAAAATATGATGTAATTCAGTTGTTTTTATTACCAAGTCTGACCTCAGGATGGCGCTGTTGCTTTGAGTTTTTGTGAACTTGGCAGTGTCACTGAGTGCATGGTGGTGTGAAGAACATTACATCACCCACAGCCTCTTTTTCTCTCTCTCTCCTCATCATCACCATCACCACCACGCTTCCTTGGAAGCACCTCCTGTCTGTCTTTCTCGCTCACTCTCTCTCTCTTTCTCTGTCTCTCTCACACTCACTCACACACACACACACGCACACACACAGGTGCGAGAGACTCTGCCATGCCTAGCTGACTGCTCCTTCCTTCCCAGATCTCTCTGAAGTGACATTTAGGAAATCACATACTGGAATTCAATGAAAGTACTCCACTAACAGCATGATTTTTAAACATTTATCAAAAGCAGCTTGTTCTTATGTACAGGCATAGCATGATTTAGGCTTATGGGTTTTTCATAAATTCAAATGTTTCTATATCACAAAAGCATCTTAGAAGCAGGGCAGCGCTTGTGTGTGCGCGCTTGTGCCTTCATTAACACTCCGAGTAGCTGATGGGACTCTATTAAATCTCCATGGCAATGAAGTACACACATCTTAAAGTGCACTGCTAATCCAACCCCTAACAATTCCCAGACTGCATGCTGCCATCTGTACACCACTTCTAGAAATCTGGAGGGAGCTTGTGGTTGAATTACACATGTAGAGAATTACATACTATTTGTATGCTATAGTTATAACCTATTTATGTTTCTGTTATTCCTTTTCTTGAGGTAGGTCTGCAAAATATGGCTTATACTAATTGTTATTGCTGTGCTGGCCACTGTAATAATAATAATGCCGAAGGTGTGCAATATGCATATAAGTCATCTAACCAGTCAATATGTAATTGTGTGCTGTCTAAACAGTCTGAGACATATCAGATGGGGTTCTGTAGGTGTGTAAATTAATACATTGATTCATGCAATGTGCAAACATCAAAATGTTTTTACAGATGTTTTTACTTTGTTACTTTGTTAACATGATTTATATCATTTTCATTTGATAACAGTAAATGACATTGATATTTGTGTTCACAAAGCAGCTTTCTACTTGACATATTTTCAACTTCTGTATTAATTGCCATTTCTTTTTGTCCTTTTTATTTAACCACACTACACCTACAAAAGTAAGTCAGCAGTGAGATCTCACACTTAGAGCAGAAAGCACTTTCACTATAATCGAACTCATTTGCAGAGGAAATAGCACTGTTAAGGGAAGTGTGTAACAGATGGTAAGTGTTAAACGAATGTAGGGCAAATTCACCAAATCACATCAGATAATGAAGCCAGAGAGCAGGAGGAGATGAAGGAAAATGTATGTGTGATTGAGAGCTAGAGCAAGAAATAAAAAGAGAATTAGACGGAAGGAAGGAGCAAGAGAGATCAGGAGGAAATTGGTATGGCACTGTCTGAGTTTGGTAATGGCAGGGAAAGATCAGAGGGTCGTGAGGAATTGTCTGGAGGCAGCTGACAGCTTTAAAATACTGCTTTTTTACCCTCTCTTTTTTGGGGCTCTTGTGATAGTGTGATAATATTAAAGTAAGACATTAAAGACTCACTGCTTCTGCCCTCTCTGCACAGATCAGAACATGTGTATGTGTGAGAGAACATGAGAATGTTTCTTGTTCTTTAAAGAATTTGGGCATAGTCAACTAGTACAATCCAATTTTCTTATTTGACTGAAGTGAAGCAGCAGAAAGGAATGTGTGACCAGACAATGGAAGGAGACTTACTTGTTGCTATTTAATTTTGTTCATGATCATTCTTTATTCTTATGTTGCTGCAATGGACATTAGCTGTATTGTTTCAGGCAGCATGGTTCAATTCTCTGCTTGCCTACTGTATTCTGCCTGTCATTGTTGCACTATTGGCTGTGTAGAATGTTATGTAGCTATAATAGGCATGTATCACCTGTTTTCTGTTAATTAAAGTTCTCCCACCAGTTAACACACACAAAAAATTAAACTAAGATAAAGACAATATAATCGCAGAAATGTAACGTAAGCAATGTAAAAAAGTACTTTATATCATTATCATTAACAAAATCCACTTCAGACCCCTGATTTAATATCCCTCTCTCCAGGCTGTGCTGTGGCTTACAGCATGGCTTCGCTTGCTAACCTGCTAACTAGCTTGCTAACTAAGGGCACAGAGTATACACAATTTAACCAGTTTGAGTGGGTGTACTCCAATTTTAGGCACAAAGCTGACAAAATTAACTCTGGTGTTGCCTCGGTTCATTGTGTTATTATATATATATATATATATATATATATATATATATATATATATATAGTGTTTTATATGAGTTTTAGGCTTCATTTGCACAAAAATATTGATGAGTCTGCATATAGGTGGAGTGGGGAGAGTTTTTACTGCTGGAGAACCTGAATGTGGTGTTTGCCTTATCAATAACCACATTTATCTCAAAATTAAATAACGAATACCTACCCAACGAGCAAATATCTGAACACTCGAATACTTGGGGCCAGTCCTATTGTTCAGAAAATCAGCAGCCAGCACCTGCTTTAAAATGAACGCTGCAGTGTGGCTCCCAGCATGGCTCCGGTCACTGAGTCTTTCGCTAATTCGTGCATACACGGCGCCACTAAAGGCAAAGAAAGTACATGAATTAACCAGAGCTTCATGGAGGTGTAAAGCTGACAAAATGAACTGTAGCATTGTCATGCTTCGTTGTAAGTAGGTTGCTGTAGTGTGTTAGGCTGTTTTGGCTTTGTTCAAGACTTATGTTGAAATGCTGAATACATATTGAGTGGAAGGTTGCCTTTATCGCGACATTTATCCAAAAAAACGAATATCCAAATCTCAAAATTATAAACCAAATTCCTGCCCAGTGAACGAATATCGAAATATTTGGGGCCAGTCCTAGATGTATTCTTGAAATACTAATGACTAAAATGCATGACCTGTGATGGAGCCGAGGGTGTTCTGTGTACTGGATTTGCATAAAAACACCCTCTATCTTAGTTTTTTGCATTGCAGATTAAACATACACAAGGTTTAAAATTAGTTTTATATCCCAGCCAGCTAAGAAAAGGAGTCCCAGAGATCACAATTGTCTTGGTGGGTAAGTTGGCTGCTGTGCTCCCTCCATCTCACTGCTCATTGTGATGCTAGCTTGCACAGGCAAGTGACAAATTTCTAGTTTGCATTTTCTTTCACGTTTTAACTGTTCAGGGGAGTTACATTAGTAGCAGGAAAAAAGTGATGGACTGGACACACGTTTAAGAGAAATCATGTGTTTGCCCCTGTCTCCCTGAGGCTGTTAGCACTGTGCAATCGAGGATAATAATTAGGGAGGCAGTTTAGCCTCCCTTATAAAGAACTATATATATATATATATATATATAGTTACTCTATGGTTTGTCCCTGTACCTCAAATCCCCTTTTCCAGAAGTCGTCTGTGTCAGATTTAAGGTGACTGGCCCAAGCAGACAGCTCATTAAATACTTGCTATAAGGTCACTGTAGAGTTATTCTGAATCAGCATGACCACCTGTGTTCCAGCCGCACTCACGCCATTAGCCCCCACTAGCTCCACACCAGCATCTGACAGGCCTCATTCCTCACTGTCCATTGCCTGACACAAAGGCCAAGCCTCTTTCCAGAGTCAACATAGAGGACAGAGAGAACACTTTCAAATACTTCAAGATGTCCATAGTGCTAACTGAACAAAAAGACAATAGGACATTGTTATTAGTATCATATGAGTCAAAATTTTAACTTGGTTTCAGTTCAGGAAAATGTGACATGCGATAACATTTTTCAACATTGCAATGACAATATGACCTTACACTGAACGATCACTGGAATAGTAGCACTATTAATATAGTCAGTGGTGCTGATAAAATAGACAAGGAGTGTAGACAATGTTGTTGACCCTAATCCAGTGATTGTTCAGTGTACAAACAAATAATGAAGAGTGCAAACAGATAATGATGCCTGTTAGTTAAACCCCGCCAGCCATTACCTGGTCAGTTGTTTCACGCTGTTGACGAGGCACTGTTCTGGGTGTTTATGATTATTATAGCATGTCTGAGTAATGGAAGATTAGCATGAGTGAACATATGTGACATTTCACAGATCAATCTAAACTGGCATATTAAATGTTATGTTAATATTATATATTATTTTATTATATATTATAATAAAAATATTATATTAATATGCTTAATATATATGGATATTTACATTTACGGATACAAAGTTATTAAAAAGGACAACTCTGAAAAATGAAAGCATTGTTGCTGCGGTCAAATGACCGGTGCTCATTACTTCTAGTGAGACAGCACAGCCTTTTGCTTGAGTTTTCTCATAAGCCTCCTCATTTGGAGTCATAATGGGTGAAAATGGGTATCAAGTGGGGCAAATTTCAGGCTTATGTTTTAATTGCCAAAACTAAAAAGGTGAATAAAACTTTTGCATTTATAGCAAGAATTAAATTGACAAATGACTGTAATGTTATGTTAGCTATGTTTTGAGGCATTATTTTCTTGTCTAGTTTATAATAAACTAAATATGCACTAAAAATATACGTTTGCATTTTGTCAAGACGCTTATTTCATAGTTTAAATTCCGCATTAAAATTACATAAGACCCCCCCCCCCCAGTACTTATATTCTTATATTACCTGAAGTACTTGAATCTCACCGCCAAATCTCTAGTGTGGTTGTGGGCTAGGCCCCTGTGATAACAAGACTATAAAATAATAAGTAGAATTTAGTAGTAGAATAATAATAACAAGAATTTGTTTAAATATTTAAATAAAAGGGAAACTATATTTTTAGCCAATTAAAACTCTTACTTAAAGTCAAAAGTAAACAAACAAATATATAAATAAATCCCCATTTGTCTTACACCCAGTAAGAATGCCACAAAGTTCCCAAATTATATTAAGCATCTAGAGTACTCCTCTAGAACGTACGTGTTTGTACATCTCTTCAATTCTTGTGTAACTGTTCTGTAAGAAAAAGTGGAATCAAACATGTTACATTTAAACCCAAAATTGAAAAGAACAACACAAAATCTGGCAGAATAAATGGAAAATACAACCCCCTTTGTTGACCTGACAAAAGTGGCTGAGACAAAACCCTCCCTGAGAGAGTCAGCACTTTAACAGTGAAGAAAGGAACGGACGGTTCTTAGCGTTTATTTGTGAGGTGGGGTCCTGATGAGGAAAGCTACACCAGTGCCGGAGAAACTAGGATTTCCCGGTCACGTGTGGCGCTATCCACCAGCAAAGCAAACCAAGTTACTGTGCGTATTTTGCCAGACTACGGCTAACATGAGCTAGTAACACATTACACTTTCTGAAGTGATATGTTTAAAGACTGCTGTGAACAATTAACGTTCACTATAAAACTCTAAGTCACAATTCACTCACATGAAGACAGATCTTTGGAGACCTAATATGAGCATTTTGTGATAAAACTTGGTAAAACCTCAGAGCCCAGGTTTCTCCAGCTCATCTAATCACTCGCTCCATCTCTCAAATTCCCCCCCCGGCCAATCAGCGACAAGATTTAGTAAAGATTGGCAGCTAGAGTAACGTAGAGTAGACTTCTACTGCTAGAAGGTGATTTACTGAGAGGTAAATCTTGCCAAAATTGAAAGAAATAAAAAAATACAGTTCTGCTATTTCTTTTTGCAAACGTGTGCTTAAATACCATGACAAAATTAAAAATTAAATTTTATTTTTCACTCAAGCATGGGTCGGCACTGGCAAAATTAAAATAAAAAAAAGTTTTTTTGTAAATTTTGTAAACATTTTCAAAACTATGCTGGTATTTCATGGTCAAATATAAAATGAAAAAGTTAATGAGGAAAAGAAAATTCAAACACCACTTTGGCTTTGTTTTTTTCTTTATAAACTGGATAAAAAGTGTGAAAGTGAAAATGCAATATGCATTTAGCTTTTCATTTTCAACTACAGTATAAAACAAATGGGACAACATTAAAATGAAAATGGAAAAAGATTCTGTTTTCAGCTCTATAGGCGTTTTCACTGACTAATCGAAAATGAAAATATAAAGCGCCACCTACTGCCAAATTCTTTTTCATTTTCCACTTTGCCTTTTCATTTTCCGATTTTCATTTTCAGGATGAACAACATGCAAATATATGCTGATTAGCATTGGGTGGAGTGTGTGGGGCTACTCTCCCTGTTTCTCGTGTGACCCCCGCAGAGCTGCTGGGCGATAGCAGAGCCTGATCAAGCTACGTTGATTCTGAACATCCCGCTTGCAATGAACGCCCTCCTTGATTATCTCAGGGAAGGGACAACGCGAAATAGAGTTTGCTTGCTGGGTGAAGCAGCCCTGCGTAGGTTCGCCAACCTTTCCGTAAAAAATATGGAATCATCCCGTTTGTGGACAGTAAAAGATGTGATCCGTATTGAACCGATTTTGGACGTGTTTGGTCCGAATTTCTGAGATTGGACTGTTAAGATTTTAGAGAAACACGCTTGTCTCCCTCAGTCAGGGGCAGATACTTCATGGCTCCCAAACAGAGAATGCACTTCTCATTTTGAATTTTTTTCATTTTTCATTTTCATTTTAATTTTGTCCCATTTGTTGCACGCTGCAGCTAAAAATGAAAAGCGAAATACATATTTCATTTCAATTTCATTTTGACTCTTTTTATCCAGTTTATGAAGAAACAACAAAGCCAAAGTGATGTTTGAATTTTCTGTTCTTCATTAACTTTTTCATTTTAAATTTGACCATGGAATACCAGCATAATTTTGAAAATGAAATGACAAAAAGCTTTTATAATTTTAATGTTGTCAGTGCTGACCCAGGCTTGAGTGAAAAATAAAATTGCAAATGAAGTTATTTCATTTTTAATTTTGTAATGATATTTGCACACGTTTGGAAAAAGAAATGACAAAATGGTATTTGCATTTTCATTTTATTGTTTTCATTTCAGTTTTAATTTTAGCAGGATTTACCTCCCATACTGGTTAGGCCATTAAGGCTTGCAATCAGTTTGTCCTCTCCATAAGCTCTCTTACAATGCACATTAATAACCACACACTGTTAACCCAACATTGACCTTTCATTACAGTCATTTTAGCTACACAGAAAACACAGCTACACAGAACTGGCCTTCAAATCTGCAATGTAAAATATTGTTATACACCCTGGGCTACTGTTATACATTCTGGGCTACAGCTGCTTTGGAGAACAGTACAAAAGGTTGGATTTTGTGTGGTGCAAAAATATCATAATTTGACTTGTTTAGCAGGCAATGAGGGTTCAGGGCGTGTACACAATGCTTCTACATTTTTAACCAGAAAAACTATAGGAATCAATGAAAAAAGTTCTGACTTTTTCAGGTTAACAGCCAGGTTGTTGTCTAGTTTTGGCTGTTGTACAGGCCTATAAGGCAAAATTAATCAAAGGCTCTGAGAACAAACAGAGGGAAGAGATAAACTGATAACAGCTGATTGTGTGAGATGCATAACAGATGTCAGATAAAGGGTTATATTGTTGGGAAATACACTGCCTGGCCAAGAAAAAGGTCACACACTCTAATTTTGTTGGACTCCCTTAAGCTTTGCTTACGGAATGCATTTGCTGTGGCATCATTTCCACAAGCTTCTGCAATGTCACATCATTTATTTCTGTCCAGAGTTGAATAATATATTGAGAAATATCCATTGATGGAATAAGTTGGTAATTCAGTATATTCAGGTAGTCAGCTGACCTCATTGTTTGGCCACATAATGTTGCAGACTCTATAGACCTGACCAACTGCAGCAACCCCAGATCATAGCACTGCCTCCACGGGCTTGTACAGTAAGCACTAGGCATGATGAGTGCATCACTTCAGCTGCCTCTCTTCTTACCCTTATGCACCTATCACATTGCACATGACCTTCTTCCATTGCTCCAAAGTCCAATCTTTATACTCCCTAGCAAACTGAAGCTGTTATTGTTAGCCTCACTGATAAATGGTTTTCTTCAGGTTACACAGCTGTTTAGTCCCAAACCCTTGAGTTCACTTCACATTTGTGCATGCATGTGGAAATGCTCTAAATTTGACCATTAAACATATCCCTGAATTCTACTGTTTTTTTTCTACGATTTGAGTTCACCAAACATTTAAGTGATAGCGGATCACGATCATTTAAGATTATTTTCTGACCACATTCCTTCCTTGAAGAGGATGTTTCTCCACTGTCCATTCATTTTTTAATAATGCGGTGGACAGTTCTTAACCTGATTTAAGTAGTTTCATTAATCTCCTTGTTTGCTCCTTGTTTTCTCTGCATGATGCATGCCAAATTCTGACCATTCTGAAACAGATTAACATCGTTTACACGACAACAGGATGTGTCTTTTGACGTGTTTGTTTAAAAAATGAGAAGTTACTCACTGCATCAGTTAGGGTTAAATAACTTGTTACCAGCTGAAACATAATCGCACATGCAGTAATTATCCAATTGGAGGCTCTTGCCTATTTGCTTAGTTAAATCCAAGTGGTGATCTTTTTTTTTTGGCCAGGCAGTGTATTTCAGTATGTGTACGTGAAAATGACTACAAAGAGGTTTTCATTGACACACCCTCCATTTATGGATGGGTGCATTCTTCCAATATCTTATAATAATATACAATATCCATAAGATAACACTTTATAAAGCCTTTAATAAAGTTGGAGATATGCCAATTGAATAAATGTGAATTAACAGAACTGAAGGTAAAGAAGAATAGTTAAGGTATTATTTTCTTAGCTGCTCTATTGCAGACAGTGTGATTTGGGGAAATGTCAATGTGTACATGACGTAGTTGGTGCAGTCTTCTACATGCACTTGATTCTACATGCCTTTGCCTCCGAGCATGGAAGTAAAGGGTAGTGAACTTGATTCTAGATTTGTTGTTGTTGTAAACTAGTGTTATAGGTAGACTGACTGTAAAAACGCTACAGCCGAACTTAAAAAAAAAATACTATCCCCCATGGCTTGCTGAAGACAAAGCCTCTACTGTTTATGCACAGTGCTAGGTGTATTTATGGATTATTTTAATAAGGCATCAGCCTCCTGAGGCTCTATCCACCTAAAGAAACAGAATGACTTCCTGTTGTAAATAATGGCGTTTTGAGCTGTGGCTCTTAGAGAAGACGTCTGTTGGGAAGTGCCATTTTTGACTGAATATTTCTGCTGTGTTTTATGTTTTTGAGAAGATATACTTCCATGCATTTATATTTTTACAGCAGGGGAACACTAATGAAACCACTGGGAATCAATTACTGTGTCTGCTTGAATTTATCTTTGCCTGGAGAAGTGTGGTTTTGATATGAAAGTGCATGAATATGATAATGTCCAAATGTGATCAGAATCGAGATGTCATCACTACACCTGACACTGAACAACTTCCATAACTCAAATCAGGGAATTCCAAACACAGATATGTAATTCAGTTCTTAAAAATCTATATTAAATTACTCCTAAACTCTTCCCTTATTATATCATGTAATTATAAACAAGAAAATAAGTATAAAAATGACCAAAAACCTACTAAGTAGAATCCATTAGTAATTATGTGCTTATTTGTTCAAATTATTGTTTCATTATTTATAATCCTTAAAAATGTAATTCTCTTTTAAATGCTGTAGTCATTACTAGTTTTTTCTTTTCATTTTTTAATAAGATGGCCTTTCATGCAGTTATAAGAGTGCAAATATTGCATTTCTTTTAAACCTATTAAAGGAATGAAAGACCCCTGAAACACAATGTTTAAAAGTCCTTTTCTGCATTTTAAAATTAGAACATCAGAAATGGATTTTAGGTGGTTACTTAGTCTAAACACAGTGGCAGTGTTCGACAGCTTTTCACCTCTTAGAAAATATTAATTAATCTAACCTATATGTAATTTAATAATAAAATCCAGTCTGTTAACACACTCTTAATTGGCACAATTAATAGTTTATACATTTACTTGTGCTCAGAACATACAGTTTTCTCAAAACCTCTATGTTACTAACATGAACATGCACCTTCGTTTAATGACAGAATACAGTAAACTACCCAGTGGCTTTGCAGACCAACTTGAATCCAATTAAAGAGAGCGTGTATGTGTGTATGTGTAAAACATTCAGTTATTCAATTTCGCCCCCCAATTTCGCTCCAATAAAGTGTATGTTTTATCTTTTTTGTATGTACATTCCATGACAAATGAGAAAGGAAATGTAGCCATTTTCCTGAATAGGAAGTGTACTCAGTGCAGACAAAAAAGTCAAATGCCTCTGGAACAGCCATTACAGCAGCTAACAGTGGTTTCACTCCTATTATGTGTTCCTGTTGTGTTCAGATAATGACACTGAGAAAGCAATGAATCCCTCCGTCAGTTGCCAGATTGATTACAGCTTAAATATGCAAGCAATAAAAAGGTTCCTATTCACCATAGGGGATTTTCCCCCTTCCTGTATAAGCAGGGGCACTCATACACTGCCCCTGGGTAAATCAATATTTTTAAAATATTGTGAAGGCTCAACAATTAGTATGCCTTTGCGAAATTAAACAAACAAACAAAGAAATTATGTGACGGCTAAGCTGGCATTCATTGAATGCAGATCTGCATGGAGTAAGTGTACACTGGGCTTTGTCCAACACATAAAGGCACCACTTGGCTCTTTCATGCTTTTCAAAGCTAATGCTACTGTGGACAATTTGATAAGGTTTTGTTTATTTGGATTTGGCCTTCACAGAAAATAAAGTACGGTAAAAATCTACAGCACGGTAATGTTTACCCTGAAATGTTTTTTTTTAATTACGTTTTAGTGCATTAGTACATTTATCATTTATAAGAGGATCTGGAGTGTCTGCCAAACCACAAACCGAATACAACGACTATTTTTTTTTTATTTTTTTTTTTTTTTTGTGTTCTACCAAAGACATGCAAACATGGGATAAAAAATAATCATCCTGATTTTGTGCTGCATCTTTCATTGAATTGTCTGGCCTCCTCTTCCAATCACAGAGCTGAAACTGCTTTATGTGAGATCATAAAAATGGGGTAAAATGGAGCAAAACAAACCGAACTCTCACACTGTATCGAGCTGTGGCTCATTTTCATTTAAAGGAACAGGCACTGCTGACAAGCACTGACAAGCACAGGGCTGTTTAGACAGTCATATTTTGCCTGATCTTTATGGTATTTTGACCTAAGCATTTCACAGACATTTCATTAAGACCCCTGTTAACTGTTTTAACTTGTGGAAATGGTACATTATATAATCAAAAAACATATTCAGTACTAGTCAAATATGCAAGGACATCTACCAGTAGAATGGGGTTGCATTAAAATGTTGCTTTTTAGAATAGTAGAGAGTTTAAAATAGAAAATGCTATCTATTTATACTTCTTACAGTGCTTGTAACAATGTAAAATCTAAGAAATCTAATAAAATACTGAAAAAGAAACAATGAATTTGCAACAAACTTTGGATGGTAAATATCGATTTCAAAAATATTTTCATCCTACCAACATGTCTCCAGAACTTACTGACTCAAATGCATTAACGGGACCACATATTCTATCCATTAACTTTAAAAAGGCACACATAGGATGATGTTATGAGTACAGTAAATCTATTACTTAATAGAACTTTGCTCATTCGAGACTACTTTTTGAGGGTGCATATACATTAATTTATGGATTAAACTTAGGATTGGTATGTTTGCAATTATAAGCTCTTGAGTCTGAGCTGTGATTTTCACACACAAGAAGAAAAGTTATTTGTACAGAATATTCCCATTTACTTTTGGCTTTGAAAATATTGGAATAAATGGAAATATTTACTGCTTGTTTTATTAAAAATCAGATGTTATTAAGTCTACAAATTAGATATTCAGCAGGCACACCAGGTAACTTGGAAGACAGTATAATCTATTGTGTTTCTCATCAAATTGTGTACCAAGATCAAGGAAGAGTGTTCCAAAGCTAAACCAGCTACAAAAAAAAAAAAAAAAAAAAAAAGCAGCCCTTTGAAATAGGCCAAATTTGGACAGTGCACATATGAGAAGCAAGTATGGTGCATACTTTGAAACAAAGCTTTTTAACTGATTTATGGCAAATATGAATGCTTTACTAAATGGAGACACTCTATCAGGAAAAAAGTTAAAATTGCTTCAACCCCCTTGTGTCAGAGAATGCACAGAAATAGAAAGGCAATCAACACACATCTTTGTTCCTCAGGCATTCTTCCTTGCTCTTGATTTGTCAGGAGCCTCCTATAGCCGCCCTGTTTCCGGCTAGTAGTTAAGCAGAGAAGGCAACTACATTACTGCACCTAGTAACTGATTTTCCATCTTGGCTCTAACCTGTGGCTCTTGTATTTTCTCTGACACTGTTATAGATTTTTTATTTTTGTCTTATTTCAATTTAGTAATTGCAAGGTGATCTTTAACTTTTTCATAATATTGTAAAATTCCATATCCCTCTGTCATTAGCACTCTACACCTACATTTCTGCTATTTACAGCTATTTTAGGTGCATACTGTTGGAAAAACAGCATTAAACAATATTTAACTTCACTGAATCAAATTAAAAAATGATACCAGTTAAATTTAGTTGACCAAAAATATAACAACATTCACTATGTTTAACAGGAAGTATTTAAAGATTCAGAGTGAGTGTGTAATATTATTGTTTTAAATTGTTGTTCCAAAATGAGAATACATATATTTAATTTGCATACCTTTTTGCTTTCCTGTCTTTCCTCTTTGGGAAGAATAACAGTAACCTTTTTTTTGGACTGATAAACACACTTGGAACTTCACAGTATTTTGTTACTAATGTAATGCCTTTTAAGGAGATCATCAAATTGTCCTAGCTGTTTTATCTGTCTCCAGTATTTATCTGCACTCAACTGAACTTGCTATTTTGTTCATGTTACTGGGTGCCTAGGCAAACGTCATTTAGATGGTAGGCATAACCAGCCACAGAATTCTTACTAAACGTCTCGCTTGGTACATAATGACTTTTGCATGTAAATCAGCCTCAGTCTGGCAACACAGACAGCCGTTGCCTTTGAAAATGATGGCTAAGAAAACAGACGGAGATCATCTTCTGTTGGAGTCTGAAGAGATCCACCCCTCCACCCCCCAACAGTTAATAAAAGCAGCTTTAAAATGTTGTGTTTAATTTGATTTAGCATTTTTATGAGGCAGGCCCAGTGCTCGATCACATTAAAATGTTTATAGTCAAATTAGCTGCTCTGCTTACAGTCAATACTGTGGACTACTGTTAATAAATGTGCATGATTTCCATAAAATATTCAAAGAAGCCCATCATCACTTCAGCATTTCATCTCCAGCACCCAGCTTCAATCAGTTTTCAATTCAAAATGCATTAAGCATCTGCACAAAAAAAAAGGCTATAATCCACATGGAAATGTTTTTACATCCGCGTGTGAGGAGTTAAAGAAAATATGAGGTCCATTCAACCCACTGCTTAATTATTAAATGTATTGATTTCTTCACAAAATTCAGATTTATAACTCATTAAGTATTTAAAACAGTCATGTAATTTTCCTGTTTACTAGAGCATACACTTTTAGCAATATACATTTTAAGAAAATAATTACGCAACACCACTAAAAGATAAATGGTCGTTTTAATAGCTCTGCTTTAATAGGAGGCATTATTATTCACATATTCAATAAGGAAACTCATTTGCATTGAATTTTAATAAGACAAAAAATAAGCTTCTACAGCAGATGTAGCTTTGTTCCTCACACACTTCACTATCACTGAATAGTTGTCAGTGAACACTGTTCTTCCAATTACTGTTGATTTTCCACTGTTAAATGCTCTAAGTAAAGAATGCTGTTCTCATCTTCCCTAGACGAGTTAAGATGCTCAGTATCTCAAGGTTACCTTGTTTTATTTGTATGTTTATTAAGATTCAATATTGTATATTGCAGGAGTTTAGCAATTTTGTATCAAGAAAATTGCAATTGTGGTGCTTTTCTTTTTTAATCACTACCATCTTTAAGATGATTTTACCCCTACCTTTTCAGCATTACTCGGTGGTATGACCTCTAAACAAAAAGTACTGGCTTATCAGCATCAAATCATAATTTACACGTGTTTGTAATATATAAGTACACTTAATCAGGGCAGCACAGTGGCGCAGAGAGGTAGAGTCCAGAGTCCTGGGGTTGTTGGTTTGAGCCCCACGCCGGTGAGTCTCTGTGAGGACCTAGGTGTGTTCTCCACATGTCCATGTGGGTTTCCTCCGGGTGCTCCTGATTTTCCCATGCTCCAAAAAACACACATTGGTTGAATATGAATATGGATATAAATATTATCTTGGTGCCAAGAATATGTGAAACATTATCTTAAAAAATTATTTCAATATCTACAGCTGTAGAGCAAAATTTCAGACAGGGCGGCACGGTGGTGCAGCAGGTAGTGTCGCAGTCCCACAGCTCCAGGTGCCTGGAGGTTGTGGGTTCGATTCCCCCTCCGGGTGACTGTCTGTGAGGAGTTGGTGTGGTCTCCCTGTGTCTGGGTGGGTTTCCTCTGGGTGCTCCGGTTTCCTCCCACAGTCCAAAAAAAAAACACACGTTGGTAGGTGGATTGGTGACTCAAAAGTGTGTGTGTGTGTTGCCCTGTAAAGGACTGGCGCCCCCTCCAGGGTGTATTCCTGCCTTGCGCCCAATCTTTCCAGGTAGGCTCTGGACCCACCACGACCCTGAACTGGATAAGCACTTACAGATAATGAATGAAAAATTTCAGACATTTTCATGACAACTGATAAAAACTGACATATAATGTTTATAAATTGAGTTTATTAGTTATCTTAGCTAGTATCATACATTTAATCAGTTGTATTAAAAACTGCATTTGTCACATTTGGAATTTCAGTTATGTCTTCTGTTATGATGTTATGAGCGCTATGATGTCTAACAGTCTAGTGTCTATATATGTTTGTATTAGTTGTCATGAAAGCCTTGTGTATGTGCTGTATAACAACACTGTCCTTCTTTGTTTTTGAGCTGAAGTTGTGGATTTTGTCGCTTTTATAACATAACTGTTGGAGAAGAAACGTCAGTATATACATACATAGATAGATCAGCCACAAGATTAAAACCACTGACAGAGTTATGTCTAATTTCAGAGGAACCTCAAGGACTGGATTTTGTTCGGAGCATCTTTAAAATGCCAGGCCTTGTGGGATATTCCATGCATGCAGTGGTTTGTAGCTACACAAAGCGGTCCAAGGAAGGTGACTATCACAATTTGATCATGTCGGATCATTCATTCATTTTCTGTAACTGCTTATCCAGTTCAGGGTAGCGGTGGGTCCGGAGCCTACCCAGAATCACTGGGCGCAAGGCTGGATCACACACACTCACTCATATATAAACACACTTACGGACACTTTTGAGTCGCAAATCCACATACCACTGTGTGTTTTTGACCGTGGGAGGAAACAGGAGCACTCGGAAGAAACCCACGTGGACACAGGGGGAACACACCACTCCTCACTGTAGTTGTGTGATTATGACGCTACCTGTTGCGCCACTGTGCCACCCGCTGTTAGTTAGTTTGGTGCTACCAACAACCAAACTACAGAGACTCACGTGACTGCAGGGAAAGGCACAACCAATCACACTGGCCATATGTGTTACAGGGAGGTAGGACTCGAGTAGAGAACATGATTTAACCCTTTCTGCACCTCTAGGTTAATGAGATGTTGACAGATCTTTTTTTTTTTTTTAGCAGGGAACCAAATTATTGGTGGGGACAATTCAATAATCGCCGGTTATTGGTGGGAACACGTGAACTCCGTCCATGCTAATTCTACGCCCTTGATGTGAACATTGTCAAAGTGTGGTGAGAAAGTCTGGCAGGTCTAAATATAAAAGACAAACTAAAAGGAGAGAGCCAGGCAGTAACATAGACTCAGGAGCACCCTGAAACACAGGCATCCATTCTTGTGATGATAGGACCATTCTTCTATCATCCTTGTGATGCTAGGGCTTGGCTGATGCGATCATATTTTTTGTTTTTTAAGGACTGTGGTTGCAGCATACTGAATGAATTTCTTTCCAGGCCAATGTTATGAGGATGCAGAAAAGCTGTTCTAGTAATATTTTATAAAATTATAGATCTGGATCAATTATGAAGCCAATATTTTTTTAGCTGATGATAGCTAAAAGTCCTATGATCTATAATCATCAACAAATTACACTGAATCTGGTTCTTTCTTTCTTTCTTTCTTTCTTTCTTTTAATTTCTGCTGGTTTTTGAACCCAAAAGAGAACCTCCTAAATATTTAGAAGAAGGAATTAACCTGACACCCAGCATTTCATGCCTTTTACAATGTCCTCATGCTTGCCCATTTCTCCTGGCTGTTTGCTTGTTGCCAGTTTTAATGATATGGTTGATTGGTGAAAGGTTTGCACAATGTGAAAGTCAGTTTAAATTCGCACATGAAATGGTCATGATGTGGTTAACTCAAAATTAATAAATAAATAAAATATTAAGCTGAGGCCCATCTTATGTCAAATCAGAGCATAGTTTTACTCCCCTCCAGGGGGTGTCAGTGTTGTACCATCTTGTGTGCTATGGCTTTGCCTTATTTTCTCCAATTTTGGCTTCCACCAGATGATAGTGAGCAGAAAACAGAAGAGGAGGATGAGGAAAGTGGAGAAAAAGAACTGTCAGAGGAGCCTTCAGCACCTGAGCAGGTCTGAGCCTTAAACCTGATCTCCAGCAGTTAGCATAACACAGTGTAAGAGTGGTTACTGAGAAACAGCTCTTTGAACTTCTAGGGCTACATGAATAATTGTTATTCTTCTACAGGTTAAATGTTCAGTAAAAGGGCAGAGCAGACTGCACTTACATTGGCAGAAAACTATTTATCATTTCAAATGTAAAAGTTTATTTCAGCTTGGTTCCCAGTTTAAATTTCTTACTTGTTGTTTATTTAAAAAAAGAAGACATTTTATTGAAAATGTAAAATGGAATCACATTTGAATCAATACAACTTCTGTTGTATTGTTTTGTGATTTATATTTGGTGCAACATTCAATTAAAATGTAATCTAATATCATGGTTATGGTTAGGATACTGAGTTCATGCTTTACCTCTAGATCAGTGGTTATAATGGTAATGTGTAGAGCTCACAGAGGGTCTAATACTTATCTCATGAGCTAGAGCAGGTGTGTCAGGACAGGGAAGATCTCAAATATAGTGCTGAACATTTGTCCTAAAACATTTATTCGGTTATCTACAGGTTAGTCAGGGGGCAAATTACAGTTTCTAAAAGTGTAGACCTCGTACATGATTGTAAGCATTTCCAGAGTCAAGCAGAAATCTCAAACTCATTCACAGGAGAAGGCTGAGGGTGAGGAAGAGATTCCGGAGTCAGACGAGACTGCCCAAACTGCAGAGGAAGCAGAGACCACTGAAGAGGGTGTAGTAGAAACTGAAGAGGGTGCAGTAGAAGCTGAAGAAAGTGCAGTAGAAGCTGAAGAAAGTGCAGTAGAAGCTGAAGAAAGTGCAGTAGAAGCTGAAGAAAGTGCAGTAGAAACTGAAGAAAGTGCAGTAGAAACTGAAGAAGGTGTAGCAGAAACTGAAGAAGGTGTAGCAGAAACTGAAGAGGAGGAAAAGACTGGAGAGGAGGGAGAAGGAGAGGGGGAAGAAGTAGCAGAGAACGACAAACAACCAGAGGAAGATGAAGGACAGGGTGATGAAAGTGCTGCAAATGCTGAAGGGGAAGAAGGCTGAATGAAGGTGGAGGCTGAGAGATTAGAAGAGTTATTAGATGCTGCTGGATAAGAAGCTACCCAGGAAAGAAGAAAACCTATAAATGAATCTGGAAACGATGCAGGAGCTGGAACACCACTTCAAATGATTAATTGCTTAAGTTAGTCATTATTGGTTTTATTCAAGCAATCGAAGCAATGCATTTAGACTCATTTTTAGTTAATTTAAGAGACTACATGAATGTCTGCCCTCGATATGTGACTGAATAATGTCAACGCAAAGCCTCATAGAGTCAAATAAGCTACTGGTTATAGTGTGCACTGGATGTGTGGTAAGTTTAGATGATGAATGAAGCAGTTGTCTGTATGTGTAAATGTGTCATGTGTGCTCTATATTAAACCCTTCATTGCTGTTGTAACAAAACCTTGGATCTTGGTAACTTTATAAGAAAAGGAAACAAATATTTTCAACATATTAATTTAATGCAGGGAATTTTTTGTTAGTTCATTCATCACAAAGTCTAAAGGTGTGTGATGTAAGGTTTTGATGCAGTAGGTAATGCAAATTATCGCAATCTGTTGCCTTTAAAAGAATAATTTAACTTATTGTATGCGTACCATGAACAGCTATTCTAGGTCAACTGTTAAAAGTGAAGATTTAGGAGGCAACTCACCCAGAGTTCTGCATTTATTCTGAACTGTATTTCAGCTTGGTGCTTTATGATACTATTCATAGATGTATCTGTCACAACTTCAATAAACAAAACCATGACAGTACTGTGTTGTGTCATTTCACCTGCTACAGTATTCATTTCTTCATTTCTCTGTTAACTTTACATCTACTCACTGATACTATGTTATCATTTGTTCTTACAATATAGATTTACTGTATAGTTGTACCTTTATACATTGCAGCCCCTCTGTTGCCATGCACAATCTAACAGTTGCCATTTTTAAAATATTGGCCATTTAGAATATTGCTTACACACAGAGGATTTTTTTTCTCCACGTTAAACCCAATCCGTGCAGTGAAACACAAATTTAAACACACACACACACTTGTGAATACTAGGGGGTGGCGCTAGCAACAGCGACCGGGGAGCAGTTGGGGGATAGGTGCATATGCATGTATGTGTGGTGCTGGCCATGAGTATATTGTGCACAGTGGTGATAGTGGGAATTTTACAACATTAACACTGTTAAGAACACTGAAGGAGCACATAACAGACAAGAGGAACACATGGAAGAGGGTAGAGACGTGGCAGAAACATGTATCATTTTATCTCTCAATTTCATTCCACAGTAGTGGTTCACATTTCAATATTGTTTATTGTCCTGAATACATTTTCTATGATAAAAACAGTATCCAGTTTAAAGACAGTAGTTGGTTGACACATGACATGAACAAACGTCTTAGTTGTTGATTGTGGCTGATAAACAAACAACGTAATTGCATTGTATTAAAAATGTGTAAAATGCCCTTTCTCCACAATGCAGTTTGTTACAATGTATTATAATATATCTCACCTCTTTTTGTTCTTTTACTGTGTACATTCTGTATCAGTGAGGACATCAGTGTCCCAGTGTTACCTCTATCATAATTACTGCAGCAGACATTTTAAAGGAAGATAATTCAAAGCAGATGAACATTCATTCGTTCATTATCTGTAAGCGCTTATCCAGTTCAGGGTCGCGGGGGGTCCAGAGCCTACCTGGAATCATTGGGCGCAAGGCGGGAATACACCCTGGAGGGGGCGCCAGTCCTTCACAGGGCAACACAGACACACTCACACCTACGGACACTTTTGAGTCGCCAATCCACCTGCAGCGTGTGTTTTTGGACTGTGGGAAGAAACCGGAGCACCTGGAGGAAACCCTGAGTTGCTGTGTGACTGCGACACTACCTGCTGTGCCACTGTGCCAGCCTAGCAGATGAACAGCTGAGCAGTATTTTGACGCTCCAAAGGTCCATCCCTCTATGTTCTCTCCTTATTAACATTATTATTATTCATTCATTCATTCATTATCTGTAAGCGCTTATCCAGTTCAGGGTCGCGGTGGGTCCAGAGCCTACCTGGAATCATTGGGCGCAAGGCGGAAATACACCCTGGAGGGGGCGCCAGTCCTTCACAGGGCATTATTATTGTTATTATTATTATTTATAAATTTTTTTTGCTTAGCTTAGCTAGCTTGATCTTTAATCTTCTGGCCAGAAGAGTTTTAATAATGCTGTTGGCTAGCACATCTCCAAAGAGTCCAGACCTACAAGAGCTCAGGAACAGTACAACATCCTTCTGCAGCCACATCTGGATGAAAGGCCGCAAAGTCACAGCAGAGTTTAACTCTCTGAGGAACAATATGCCACTAAAAGGGCATTGTATTCTTGAAAAAATATATATAAAAAGTTACATTGACCTAGTAATAATGCTTAATCTCTTATAATTCTGACTGAAACTGAGTGATGTGAGGATGGGTCCATAAGCTGTATCTCAAAATGGTTGAAAATAATACAATGTATTTGCTTGTTGTTATTATTATTTACAAAGGATTTTCTTGACTCTGCTCTAAAGTATTTGTCCACATCATTTCTTATTAAGCTCAAAATGAGTTGAACGAAGGACAAGACAATATTTTGCCAGACTGAAATGTCTGCATTCTTTACTGTGTCTATTTTTTGAGCCTGTAACTACTCTATGTGGCCAAATGTTTGTGGGCACCTGCCCGTATAAATTTGTTCTTACGTCACGGGTAATGCGGTAACTGCTTACACAATTCTGGGAAAGCTTTTCACTCGATGTTGGAAGATGTACGGTTTCATAGACATTCAACCACAAGAGTTATAGTGAGGTCAGATATGATGTTGGATCACAAAAGATATTTCACTCCAGAATATGTTCTTCTAATGCTTCACAGCTGAATGGAGGGGGCTTTTACTTGTCATTATCCAGCGCTTGGCATTGAGCTCAAGAGCATCCCATTTCATTTTAATGCTTCTCTAAAGAGATTATATGATCTGTACATGCATTCTTGAGCTCATGTCTATGACTGGTGCAACTTAAAGCAGCTGAATACACTGATTCTAAGGACTTTTGGAAGGATGGTGTAGGTGGACCTCAAAAACTTCTTAGTAGAATTTCTAGTAAAGAGTATGAAGAGTGTATAATTATGTTCTGTAGGTCACAGTCAGCAAGGTTTTTAACTCAAATCAATGTAGAAGCCTATGTTTCAGTTCGCACTGAGTGTTCAGACACTGTAGAGAATACACTGGCATAACCCAGCGAAGTGTATACTGGTGTAAAACAGCAAGTTGTGTAAGAGTTGTGGATGTCATGTCCTCTCTGTAAAATTTCAGGTTAATGCAGCTTGGATGAATCATCACTGTCACAGGGGAAACACAGAGAGGGAGAGGGAGAGTGTGTTTTCACCTGTGACTCATTCAGTTACACACATCCTGTACATCTATTTTGAGCTTGCGGATCCTGCATTGGTCCCATCAGACCAACAGCAGAGAGACCTAGAAAACAGTTGGCTTATTAGAACATGAATAACGAAGTACACAGCTTTCCGTCAACACTGAAATACGCACATTATTTACATAAAATACATCAACAAAATTTTACGTTTCATTTATCGTATTAATTTGACGACTCAAAAGTGGCCATAGGTGTGAGCATTTAAGTGAATGTGAGTGTGTCGCACTGCGATATAATTTGGAAATGTTGTACACATATGAATAAAGATCAAACAGTGCATTATGTATTTCAGTGCACACTGTAATCCACAGATATCGCATATTGTTAGAACAGACCAAAGAGTTGTAGAAAGATGGATGATGTAAATCAAACTATCCCCTTACATACAAAGCCCTAACTTTTTGCTCAGCCTTGTAGGTGTGCATATTATAGCCTTTTAACAATGGTCAATTTCTGAATGAAAAATATATTTTGAGTATGTTGAGCTTTCACAAATAGCAGTGACATTAATAGGTGTAAAATACTGGTTTACCATCAAAATAATATCTAGTAAACATTTCCCTTATGTTTGGACACTGACCAATAATATATTGACCGGATTCTGTAATAGTATGCATATACAGGGGTTGGACAATGAAACTGAAACACCTGTCATTTTAGTGTGGGAGGTTTCATGGCTAAATTGATTTAATCTTCATTAATTAAAGTATTAATTAGTTTTGCTCAAAATATTGCAATGCAAACAACATTATGGGTGACATAGTAGAGTTCAAAAGAGGACAAATTGTTGGTGTACGTTTTGCTGGCACATCTGTGACCAAGACAGCAAGTCTTTGTGATGTATCAAGAGCCACGGTATCCAGGGTAATGTCAGTATACCACCAAGAAGGACGAAACACATCCAACAGGATTAACTGTGGAAGCAAGAGGACGCTGTCTGAAAGGGATGTTCAGGTGCTGACCCGGATTGTATCCAAAAAACATAAAACCACGACTGCCCAAATCACAGCAGAATTAAATGCGCACCTCAACTCTTTTGTTTCCACCAGAACTGTCCGTCTGGAGCTCCACATGGTCAATATAAGGCCGGGGTGCTATAGCCACTTTTGGTCACTCGTGCCAATGCCAAATGTTGGTTGCAATGGTGCAAGGAGCGCAAATCTTGGGCTGTGGACAATGTGAAACATGTATTGTTCTCTGATGAGTCCACCTTTACTGTTTTCCCCACATCTGGGAGAGTTACGGTGTGGAGAAGCCCCAAAGAAGGGTACCACCCAGACTGTTGCATGCCCAGAGTGAAGCATGGGGGTGGATCAGTGATGGTTTGGGCTGCCATATCATGGCATTCCCTTGGCACAATACTTGTGCTAGATGGGCGCGTCACTGCCATTCTGGAGGACCATGTGCATCCAATAGTCCAAACATTGTATCCTGAAGGCGGTGCTGTGTATCAGGATGACAATGCACCAGTACACACAGCAAGACTTACAATACACACCCATTTACATACCATATATATGTGATGTTATTGACACATTTTTAAACATAGTTTAATCATTTAGAGGGGAAAAAGAAACTAAAATAATGTTGAATAAGTTCACATCCTCTTATAATTGGGGATGTTGCAGTGTTCAGAAATAACATTCACATTCATTAAAATCACACTCACCCTCATGTTAAATAGTAGTCAGTACACAACGTCTATTAATTACCCACTCTGTTTCAACCCATATTTAGTTGAGCTGTTCTAGTAGGATTTACCTGACATTTATTAAGTTGCATTTTACTGCAAAACTATGGTCTGTGAAGAGCATACAAATCACCTGATGGATCTCATTCTTGATAGGTATCAGACAGGAGAAGGGTACTAAATGTCCAAGGTATTACATATAATGTGACACAGTAAAGACAACCATTGATAAGTGACTTCACAAAGAACTGAGAAGACCAAGGATATTGTTGAGGACTTCAGGAGAACCCACACACAACATGCCCCTCTATCCATCAACGGGGCTGCTGTGGAAAGGGTGAGCAGCACCTAGTTCCTGGGTGTGCACATCACAGAGGACCTGGACCATCAACACAGCATCACTGGCCAAGAAGGCTCACCAACGGCTCTACTTTCTCCGCAAGCCAAGAAGAGCAAGAGCTCCCACCCCCATCATGATCACCTTCTACAGTGGGGCCATCGAGAGTATCCTGACTAGCTGTTTCACTGTGTGGTACGGGGCCTGCACAGCATCCTGCCGCAGAACCGTCCAGCGTATTGTGAGAACCGCTGAGAAGATAATTGGTACCTCTCTCCCCTGCCTTCAGGACTTATACAGCTCCCATCTCCTATGAAAAGCCCTCTGCTTGACAGGTGATCCCACCCACCCACTACACAGCTTCTTCAGCCTGCTGCCATCAGGGCGGAGACTGCGTAGTCTCAGGGCTAGGACCAGCAGACAGAGGGATAGCTCGATCCATTAGGCTGTGAGAATGCTGAACTCATATGTCCTGCACTTGTCTTCTGTTTGTTCACTTTCATATATTTATATATTTAGCTTAGTTGAATTTAGTCTATTTTTTGTTAAATGTTACTGCATCTTGGAGAGGAGAGTAACGTAATTCCAATCCTTTGTATGTCCTGTACATATGCAGAATTGACAATAAAACTCTCTTGACTCTTGACTTGACTTGAACTGGATGTCCCTCCAGAACTGGTCCAGGAGGCTGCCAAGAGGCAGCAACAGTGTTAATGTTACTTAATGTTACAATAACATTAAAGGAGCTGCAGGAATTTCTGTCAAGTACTAGTTGTGTACTACATGTAAGTCTCTTCACATTTCTGGGCTCTGGGGTAGGGTTTCAAGATGGAAGCCTTTTCTTACAAAGAAAACCCAGCTTGAATATTACATATTGCAAAGGCATACATCAAGTCTGCCAAAGCATGTGTGAAAACGTGTCTAGGTTTAACGTTTTGGCCATAATTCCAAAAGGTATATCTGGCACAAAAACAACACTGCATCATCAAAAGAACACTATACACACAGTGAAGCATGATTTATATCTGTGGTTTTTTTTTTAAGCTGGAACTGGAGCTTTAGTCAAAGTGGAACAAACTGTTATATTAGAAAATTTTGACACAATATTTTCAGGCCTCATTTAAAAAGATGAAGATGAATCAGAGCCCAGATCTGAATCCCAGTGAAAATCTGTAGAGTGTACCGGAAGAGAGCTGTGCACAGGAGATGCCCTTGCAATGAGAGATTTGGCTTGCTTTAGCAAGGAAGGATGGGGAAATATTGCTTGGTCAAGATGTGCTAAGCCAGATTCAAGTTGGGGTATTGTCAATGTTTTTATATCCGCTGTAGTTGTATGTATCAGTGGCTGGTGAGTAAAATCACAATGCTCAGATTTGTAATAAAGTGGAATGCTGTGAATACTGAGATGTGAGTCTGATGGCCTGGTAGTAAGAAAAATAAGAAAGAAAATGTACTCACATTGCATGCTAGCATTAATTTCATCTTTATTCATTTGTTGAAAAATAGATATATTCCATAAGCAGAGGAATTGTAGCTTTAAACATTTCTGATATTTTTGTGGACACTTCTCAGTAGCAACAAAAAAAGCAATTCTATTGTGAACTACAGAAATTGATTTAATCAAAAGGTAGTCGTCACACAGAAAGCATTGGGAATCACACTCCTTCAGTCTTACATGTGATGATATATCTATCAAAACAGAAAATAAGACTTTATATTTGTGTCAGAAATATCTGACATGTCTGCAGATTTTGAGTGGTCTGGTATTATCTAACCCCAGTCAAATGCTAAAGCCTTCATCTTCCGAGAGAGCACTACAGATTATACAGATCTTTGGGTCACAGTTTAGATTTGTCATGCAATATCTTCAATAAAATATATTAATGCTAATGTAAAATGTTCAGGTTAGTTTCACTACAATTCAAAGCAGGTGGGGTCTATGTCTCATTTACATTACATTCGATATATTATCGAATACAAATCTGGTGAATCTGGATATTTATAAACATTTTCAAATACTAATATCTGTTCCTTTGATCACATATGCCCATTAGGAATGATGTTCCCTCTTTTATTCCATTTTAAGTCATTCACATCCAGTTCTTAATTTCTTTTTGTCTGTTGCAGTTTATAGGGGACCGACTACAAGTTTGTAGATGTAGAATATTCCAAGGTTTTTTGTTTTAATTTTTATTCTTGCTTTTATTCTAATTTGCTTGATTCATAATGTCATTAAACCAACTCCCATTTTAGGCTACTCCGCTAACATATGTAAGTGTTCCTGTAATACTTAAGAAGCAAGGTTAAAGTTAAAGTAAGGAAATATAAGTTTTTAGAAATAGCCACATCTGATTTCTCAGTATGTAACGAGATAAAAATGCTAAAGTGAAGGAAAGTTAATGTATAAGTAACATAGCAAGATTGTATGCTAACTGGCCACTTTTGCTAACAGGGTCCCATTCATTATTATGAGGTTTGTTGTGAAACAATCTCTGAATCAATGGTGAATTTCTAGAATTCTTTGATTCAGTGTGAATGTCGTGTGCTTGTTTATGTTATGTTTAGTGTTATGTGCTGATTAATGTGAAATACAAAGACACAACTTTATGAAGTCCTAAGGGTTGCTAACAACTGTGTTCAAATTTAAGAGAAAAAAAAAATAGCGGAAAACCAACAGCACTACAAATAGCAGACAATGATGCAAACAACACAGGATTGACAGTGAAAAACTGTGTTAGTTGAAAAGCATTAAGCAAAGCAAGTATGTACTCCAATAAACCAATGTGTATGAGCGTGCACTGTAATGACTAATGGAATAAGACTGAAGAAGGAACTGTGGGCTCCAGATAGATCTGTCTGAGTGAAGATGAGCTTTATTGGCTATGAAGGCTGTGACATAATCTTGCATATTATATAATGCTGGCAAACTCTCAATGGCAGATTTCATTATTCCTCAGCTATAGTTATTTCCTAGGCTAATTCAAGAGTAAAGAACATTTGTCAACATACTGCAAGTCTCTAGTGTATTTTCAGAAAGATGGTTACCTCATATTGATTTTGATATTCTTGCTTTCTTGTATGTGGAAGGGGTAGAAGAATAGTGCAGCTGATATATAATAGCTAATAGTCAGCTTTCAGTAAGAATGTCATTGACAGACTGTTAAATATTTTTCCCTCTACAGAATATAATCTGATTTTGCAGTAAAAATCATGCTGGTAGTTTAAACTGAGACAGTGAAGCACAACAAACAGGATGACTTTTCTTCCTGAAGTTGTATGACTTACCACAGCAAATATTAGCCAGTATTAACTGTTTTTGTTTGTTTGTTTTGTGTGTGTGTGTGTGTGTGTGTGTGTGTGTGATTTCTGATCAGTAACAAAATAATAAAAAGTGATACAGAGCATAGTTGTTTGTTGAAGCATTGCACTTTTTTCAAAATCTCAAAATCTGTTGTTTTTCACAAGTCAAAATTGCAAGTCCCAATATTTCTTATGTTTCTTTGGGCTGGTGTACTGCAGACCTGATCTTCAAACATCACAATACTGTAATCTTAGCTGAGAGTATAATCAGATGTTTATATGATTTAACTAATTCCAATTCCTATGAATCCAATATATCAGATATATCAGATTTATCCTGATACCAACTAAGACTAGTCTGGACTTACGTAATCCTGAAAATCCTGAAAATAATCATTCAACACACATTTTGTCATTTTCAAAACATAAAGTTAGTTCAAGATAAGGGCTGGCAAGTAGGTCACCCATATGACTTATAGGCACAACTGTGAATACCACGATCAGTGGTCAATAATCGGAAGAATTCTAATCCAATTACGTGCTTTATTTATCATACAGTTGTTCATAAATGGCTTGTCATTTTATTTGATGATGAGATGCTTTAACTTGTAAATTAAATTATATATATTTTAATATATACAATAATGTTAAAGTGAATGGGACATAGTGGATTTAAACTCTACATATTAATCCGGTTGTAGGCTACTTGTATATTAAGGAATTTAGCATTAATTATTGGCACCAGCTACGATTATAAATTTTTGCCATTTGTCTTAGATTTTTGCCTATTCCATCTGCTGCCGCTGGCTGTGGTCTCCCGTCATGAGTGTGTCTGTGTTGTGTTGTGTAGACTGAAGAGCACCGGTTTAATATGTGCTCTATAATACCTCAATTACCAGAAATACTCTTGATAAAGACTGACAATATGCATCAGGATAGCTGCAGTGTTATCTAGCTCTACTGGACCTGGAACGGTTGTGTAGCATCTCACTACGAGCTTGCTCTGGATCATCTCGTTGGCGATGAGAGGGATGATGTCAGAGCTCAGGTCAGGTTTCAGCCCCGGGCTGGACGTTCTGAACCTTGGACAGAGTGACGGGCACCTTGGCCTCTCCAGGCGTGGGCGCGCGGGTCACTGGCTGCACCGAGGCCTGGATCTCGGCCAGTCGCTCTTTGAAGCGCTGCTGAAGCCGGAGCTCTTCTTTGGAGCCACCCTGAGCACAGGCGGCCAGCAGGAGGCCCACAGCCATGCCACTGCCGCCCACGCAGAAGAGAACGGCGCCAGCCAGCTTACAGGCATCCAGGGCATGGTTGAAGCGCACTGCACGACCGTCTACGAAGAGCAACTCATCTTCTCCGAAAGCCTCCAGTCGGGGTGGGGTGGCATAGCCCACCAGGAGCACTGACAAACCGGCGACAACAATCAACGCCCCCAGAGCGAGACAGACCTGGAAGAGAATTCAGTTAAATTGAACTTAATATCGCTGACATTTTCTATCATATACACAGTGCCAAATTAACTTTATAAACAGGTTCAGAGTCTTAAAGACCAGTGTGAAATTATATACAAAGATTCAAAGCAGTAAATTTGGGTTCCTATATGATGCTATATTATAGCAACAGCCTACAGTCTACTGGGAAATTAAAGCTTTCTCTGCTTTCCCTACCAACCCAGATAAAACAAACAAAACTGAACAAAAGTGACCTAAAACGAACCCATTCACAGTGACTTGATCTCACGAGCTCAGCAAAAGCCTGCATGCGGTGTCAGACACTCAGCTCACCTTCCAGAGTACAGAGCTCCACCTGCTCGGCGATCTCTGCATCTGAAAATCTTCATCGCGTTCCCAGATGGAGGCGGTGCAGTCCTCGTAGAACTGATGCAGGTAGGAGCGCACACCGTAGCGCTGAGGCCCTCGTACCGGCCCCAGGCCCTGGTCAGCATACTCCGACCCACAGATCTCAGAGCAAGACGTCATCCTTCACATCTGAGTGGAAACATACCAAAGCCTCAGTCAGCAAGCCACAGGAAAATGTGGCAAGGGGGGAAACCATATATTTTATTTGTATATTCTGTTAATTCGTGGTTTTGGGGGTTAATGGTCAAATAAGGCTTGGATACAGGAGTTTTAGACTATTGAAGTAACTAATATTAATACTAGAGGAATATATTGCAGTTGAGCATCAAAGCTGGTTAAATTGCCAGTGATTTTAATCATGTATGCAGTTTGGAAGCTGTGAATAAGGGGTTAAATTTCCTTTAAGCTGTTAATAACAAGGAGTTCAAAGAAGAGGACACCTAGGAGCTTCCTGAGAAAAGAAAGCAGGCTGCAAAATGGAAACCCACCCTCCTCATTTCCACATGTGATTGCAAAATAATCATACAATGACAAAATAAGAGTTATGTAAAACTCAATAAGCAGTCAAGGATAAAAGGAACATTCATTCATTATCTGTAAGCACTTATCCAATTCAGGGTCGCGGTGGGTCCAGAACCTACCTGGAATCATTGGGCGCAAGGCGGGAATACACCCTGGAGGGGGCGCCAGTCCTTCACAGGGCAACACAGACACAAACACACACTCACACCTACGGACACTTTTGAGTCGCCAATCCACCTACCAACATGTGTTTTTGTACTGTGGGAGGAAACCGGAGCACCCAGAGGAAACCAACGCAGACACGGGGAGAACACACCAACTCCTCACAGACAGTCACCTGGAGCGGGAATCGAACCCACAACCTCCAGGTCCCTGGAGCTTTGTGACTGCGACACTACCTGCTGCACCACCGTGCCGCCAGGAATATGTACAATAATAATAATAATAATAATAATAATAATAATAATAATAATAATAATAATAATAATAATAATAATAATAATAATAATAATAATGTATAAAGTGTGCCACAGTCACACAGCTCCAGGAACCTGGAGGTTGTGGGTTCAAGTCCAACTCCGGGTGACTGTCTGTGAGGAGTGTGGTGTGTTCTCTTTGTGTCCGCCTGGGTTTCCTCCGGGTGCTCCGGTTTCCTCCCACAGTCCAAAAACACACATTGGGAGGTGGACTGGCGACTCAAAAGTGTCCCTAGGTGTGAGTGTGTGAGTGAATATGTGAGTGTGTGTCGCCCTGTGCAGGACTGGTGCCAGCTCCAGGGTGTGTTCCTGCCTTTTGCCCAGTAATTCCAGGTGGGCTTCGGACCCACTGCGACCCTGAACTGGATAAGCGCTTACAGACAAGGAATGAATGACTAATAATAGTAATAATAAGGAAAAATAGGATTTAACTTATTCAAAGAGCTAAAATTATTAGCATTATTCTTATTTCTCTTTGCCTGCTATGTTTGTTTTGCTTTGTTTAACCCAGTCTTTGCATTCTCACATACATGCTGATACAGAGAGACTCAGATGAGGAGGTGGACAGTCCTGATGTGTCTGCAGTCTATGTAAGATGCAGCAAAACAATCAGTGTCTTGTTTCATCCCTTGTGTTCTGATCACTAAAAAAACTGACTGAGCTGTTGTATTTTACAGTTCATATACGCACTGAACAAGAGACAGTTCCACAGTCTCTTTTAAAGAAGCTTAGTTACTGATTAAATACTGGATCTTGAGAGTTTTTAAAAAAATCCTCGCTACACTCGCTACAGAAGAAGAAGAAGAAAAAGCAGAAGAAAAAGAAGCAGAAGAAAAGAACAAGAAAAAAATAATACATTACATTTAGTGCTTTTCAAGAGCTCTAATTAGTCTATCAATGTGACTTGTACAGACACTGTACTGCTGACAAACCCTTTAAGATATTTCAGCCAGCAACCTAACACTTTAAGATGATGTGACATCTTCCTTTTAATGTATTATTCCTAGACATTTCAATAACATGGAAGACATATAGTGAGCATCTACGAACGTGAGGAAACACTGTTCTCTCTGGTTTGTTTATGTTGAGAAATGCCACATTTTTTAAACTTTTTAAACTCTTGTCTGTAAATTTACTGCTGAACTACCACAAAAAATCTCATTTGTAACTCAGATTGTTTCGTTCTGTAGTACTTTCATTCTGTTTACTTTCACGCAGTTGGTCGTATCGAGAATTTGGAGATATTTCAAACTTAGCAAAAGTAATCAGGAACAGCAAAAGTAAGTCAATATTACCCACCTATGGAACAGGAATAAAGCAATATCCTCATCTCAGTTCATGTTTTTCAATGTTTGGAGTTCTCTCTGTTGTCTAAAAATTCCAGATATCTTTTCGCTACCTTGAGCAGAGAAAGTAGCTTAGCATACGGGACAGAGACACTTTGTTTTTTAGCCATTTACTGACACCAGGGCTTCTTATAAACATTAGACCAATTTCATGCACACAAAGAGACATGAAATGTAGCAAATGGTGAGGAAACATCTCTTTAAATGTCACCATTAAACTCTTCACACACTGATGCTCTGGTGTCATAGTCCTCCTCACCTTTAGTGGTGCCTTCCATTTAATGCGATATATAGGATTTTTCCACATGACCTTCAAGTTCAGCAGCAGCTCAAGAGCTATAAACCAGACCTTAGTCAGCTCCACCCCCACAGGAGAGCTCTAGCTATAGCTCTGGCCTCCTGCCCTTCTAGCAGTGTAGCGAGTCACGAAACGCAAAAGACATTTTACAAGACCGATCAGATTATACTCTTTCTATCTCTCTCATGTTTTGTATATCTCTATTGTCCTAATACACAGTAATTCTCAGAAACTCATACATGTTCTGCCTCTGTAACAGCACTCAGTGGCTGCTAATGCTAGTAGCATACAGTACACTTTAAATAGCCCTTATATAGCAAAGTGCATTTTGTTTGCTTGTTTCAACTCAGTTGCAAAGACCCTCTTGAATCTTCAAATAAAGTTGTAAACTAAAATACACACAGACACACACACTCACGCATGTTTTATGCATAACAGTGATGAGTTATTCTTAAAGACTCAATCAAGAATGCTGGATGCTAAGGGTTAAAAAGTATCAGAAAGTGCTAGTGTAAATTCTGGAATTCTGATCATATCTGGGACATGAAACTGTAAAAATGTAAGACAATATGGGGAAAATAAATGGGCTCTTTTATACAAATAAATAACTAGTTTGGAGTCAGACAAGGACATAAACTGATAGCAGAAGGAAATGAGTTTGCTGCACATCACAGTAATCAAATCATGCTGCTGGCACTGACTGTTCCAGTCTGGCAACCAACTGTGTGACTTGTTTAGAATGAACAATGTTACCTTTTGTTGTGGACAAGTAACATCAGTAATGATCTAATGACAAAATCCACATTTTTATTGATCAGCTTGTGTTAAGAAGCATGTATATATATGTGTGTGTGTGTGTGTGTGTGTGTGTGTGTGTGTGTGTGTGTGTGTGTGTGTCTTTCAGAGCTGATTGTAATATGACTCAGCTCCCTCACAGTGCATAGATGTTTCATCCAATTTGATCCCACGCAAGAACTCACTAAGCACTGCACATCACACATCCATTGCCTGCTTGGTGTGGCTTTGCCTTCAGCCCAGTCTTACTGGACCACCTTACTCCAGCTCTCTCTCTCTTTAATCCCCCAAGTCCCATCACACAGAATCGTGTCGTTACATAACAAACCCTCCCTGCTCCTCTCCAGAACACGTCAGACTACCTAACCTTCATGTCGTGTGACCTATGCGATGGGGCAGCAGTCCCCTACTTGAGGGAAGCACTGACTTCGTCACGTGACGCTGTTGCCTTGGCGACCGTGTACCAGATGGAGGCAAATAAATAATAAACACCGCTTTTAAAGAACACCCAACATCTACGACGTGATTTTTGAAGGTACCTGGTGGACAGTAATGGACATTAGCGCTTGAGGTCGTCATTCTCCAGCGCCAGTGTCGAAAATGGCATAAAAAAGACGGTCCTGTGTAGATTTCGTAATATGTTATAGCCATTTAAGCGCAGCCATGTCTTGACCTTTGACGAAGTAGAAGCAGGCGACTATACTTCACATCCTCTGTATTTACTCGGAGTTTAAAATTAGGTTGAAGCCAAAAGGAACGTATGTATCATCTTTATACCTGCCATGTTACTCCCTCACTCCTGTCACTGTGCATCGGGCTCAACCCTGAACGCTAACTCTCTCTCTCTCTCTCTCTTTCTCCAGGGTGTATAAAAATGGGGAATATGTCTGTGTGTGTATGTGTGTGTGAGCAGAAAAGGTTGTACCTGTTCTGGCCGCAGTGCTCTTCTTCTCCGTGCAGTGCAGCCGCCTCACCTGCCGCCTCCCATCACTCTGCTCCAGTCCTCAGCACGCCTGCCGCACACATACACACACGCCGCAGCGCACTGCGCATGCGCTCCAACATTAATGATGGAGGAGTCTAAACACTGCTGATGTACATAAAGGATAGATAGCTAGAGAGATAGACAGACAAATGTGCCAAAGAGCTGTATTTCGGACATTAATTAGGCCTTAGTGTGCTCACTTCAGGGTTACCTTATATTAACTCATTCTTCACTGTTACCAGGGTTTGTAGAGTATATAATATATTAAATACACTAAACATCACCAAACACTTACATACAAACTGTGTGCAACCTCATATTTATTGTAAATTAACAAATTTAGAATTTGAAACCTGCAACACACTCAAAAAAGGCAAAACAGAGACGTGTTTGTCAATGTTACATTACCTTTGCTTTAATTAAATTTTTTAATCCTTTGGGAACTGAGGAAACAAATTGCTGAAGCTTTGCAGGTGGAATATTTCCCCATTCTTGCTTAATACAAGACTTCAGCTCCTCATTGGCACATAGTCCCTGATATCTGATTCTTCTCTACAATGAGCCATCGGAAGCTAATGCTAAGTTTGGACAGTTCATTTTTTCTTTAGCATGGAGAATATCACATTTCTTTCTCATATATAGAACAAATATAGTGAAGAAAAAATCCTTCTTGCTTGCCATTTTTAAACTACTTTTTCTTTTTTTTTCTTTTTTTTTTATTGATTAAAATGACAAGTGTGATGTTTAATCCCATACAACCATAAGATAACAAAAGAACAGGAAAATGTTTGAGTTTTGAATTATGATTATACAGGGGTTGGACAATGAAACAGAAACATCTGGTTTTAGACCACAATAATTTATTACTATGGTGTAGGGCCTCCTTTTGCGGCCAATACAGCGTCAATTCGTCTTGGGAATGACATATACAAGTCCTGCACAGTGGTCAGAGGGATGTTAAGCCATTCTTCTTGCAGGATAGTGGCCAGGTCACTACGTGATGCTGGTGGAGGAAAACGTTTCCTGACTCGCTCCTCCAAAACACCCCAAAGTGGCTCAATAATATTTAGATCTGGTGACTGTGCAGGCCATGGGAGATGTTCAACTTCACTTTCATGTTCATCAAACCAATCTTTCACCAGTCTTGCTGTGTGTATTGGTGCATTGTCGTCCTGATACACGGCACCGCCTTCAGGATACAATGTTTGAACCATTGGCTGCACATGGTCTTACTGGTGCAATGTGCAATTAATGAAGATTGGCCACCAGGCCGCTCCAATTTAGCCATGAAACGTACCACACTAAAATGACAGGTGTTTCAGTTTCATTGTCTAACCCCTGTACATCACACATAAAAAAGCTTTAAAACATATTTTAATACCTAATTAATATATGTGTTTGTCATTTGTGTTTACATTGCCCTGTATTTAAATGAAGGCCACTGTAGAGCTATTTTTAGTGCACTCCTCTGACGTGTATTTGTAGGGCCTGTATTAGTCACTGCTGTGTTGTCATACAGTAGGGTGCGAACAATATTGCCTCACATTAACCAAGGAAACCCCCACCCACATCTACTGCACCGCTGGATGGATGAGTCCATACTGTCAGAGTAAATGACAGTCGTGTTTCTGTAGCTTATTTACTTATTAGATAGGAATCAATAAAATATATATTTGAAAAAATGCATACAATTAACACAGACCAGGAAAGTGTGTGACTGCACGTGTGTGTATGTGTTTGTGTGTGTTACTTTGTGCATTCTGCACACAATCTGAACATGCTGTGATGAGGTGTGACTCACTCAGCTGAATCACCGGTCTCTGCAGACCCTGTTCTTAGAACAACCACACATCATAATACACGTCACACACCTCTGCACACACTCACATCTCTCTGTGGAGAAAGTTACACTTTAATCTTGATTTTTGTGGATAAATATATTACACAGACAAATCACATAAAGAGATTATGAAAATAAAAGCACATTTTCAGTGCATGTGCAGATTAATCAACCCACAAACTGAAACAATACAACCAGGTCAGGTGTATGTGGTCTGCCTAGGTCAGTTAACATAGGATAATTGAAAGAGTTCTGATTTTTAGCTGCGTCTTACATAGAGTGCAGACACTTTAGTAGCTCAGTAGTTTAGATTGGTATGTTATGAATAAAGATATGTTTGAATAGGTGTCCATTAAATTAAATGGTAATATTCATTTATTGACGGCACCGTGGCACAGCTGGTAGTGTCACAGTCACACAGCTCCAGACTTCTCACAGACAGTCACCCGGAGCAGGACTTTAACCTACAACTTCCAGGTCCCTGGAGCTGTGACAGTGACTGTACGCCACCGTGCCGCCCTCAAAGGTGATATTCATTCATTCATTAAATATCTGTAAGCGCTTATCCAGTTCAGGGTCTCGGTGGGTCCAGAGCCTACCTGGAATCATTGGGTGCAAGGCGGGAACACACCCTGGAGGGGGCGCCAGTCCTTCACAGGGCAACACACACACTCGCACATTCACTCACACCTACGGACACTTTTGAGTCGCCAATCCACCTACCAACGTGTGTTTTTGAACTGTGGGAGGAAACCGGAGCACCCGGAGGAAACCCACGCTGACACAGGGAGAACACACCAACTCCTCACAGACAGTCACCCCGGAGTGGGACTCGAAGCCACAACCTCCAGGTCCCTAGAATTGTGTGACTGCGACACAACCTGCTGCACCACCATGCTGCCATCAAAGGTGACATAAAAAAAAAAAAAAAAAATTATATTGGATGTGATGGAGCCGTTGCAATAAGTTTAAGGTCATTACACTCCACAATCCAATACTTTTGCAGTGACACGGCATGGTGTTTGGTATGCAAAACTAATCTTCAAACTTTCAAACATTCAAAATAGTGCATGTTCCAACATTAAATCTAAAGCATTTGCAGAAGAGTATTTATTGCTATTGCTTCAAGCTACTTACCCTTGATTTCAGAAGAAATATTGTATGAGCAGGACCACAAACACAGTGTGGACATCATGTGATCCTTAGGCCAAGAAAGTGCCTCTTAAGACAAACTATGCCCCTCATTTGAACACCAGAACCGATAGCTTCCATTTCAATTAGCTCAGTTTATTTGCAGTTCTTTGCCAAGTTTCACACTGCCCTCACAGCCAGATGGAGCTTCGCAGTTTGCCAGGCACTTCTTCTGGCAAACACTTGTGTGTTTCCTGCTGGTACACATTTGTTTTCCTTTATCCTCTCCTTCCATAATGTCTCTGCAGAGGATGCAGAGTAAACCCAAGATACATTCTTCAAAGAACGAGTGAAGCTCAGCTGTTGAATCAGACTCAGAACAACAAGCTGGAATCAAAGCGAATTAAGTCAGCATGCAGTCAGATCCTATCCTCTCAAAATCAAGTGTATATCAGAAGCATACGTTTTGTGTTCACACATTCTAGCTGTGTCTGAAATCACATACGCCAGTACAACGTAGTTAGCCAACTTCTAGTATGGTTGTGTCTGATACTGTAGAATACACAGTAACCGAATAGTACCCAGGTGTGATTCCATTGTGTGATGGGGAGATAACACACCTCCCCCTCCCTAGCCACCTCTTCCAGCTCTTATGGAGGGATACCGAGGGGTTTACCCAAGCCAGTCAAGACATATAATCTCTTCAGCACCTTTGGAGTCTTCCCCAGGGTCTCCTCCCCGTTGGAAATGCCTGAAACACCTCACTAGCGAGCCATCCAGGAGGCGTTCGGACCAGACGCCCAAACCACCTCAACTGGCTCCTCTCTCTGAGCCCTGTCTCGAAGTGAGAGCCTAGACCCCCTGCAGAGGAAACTAATTTCAGCCACTTGTACCCACGACCTCATCCTTTCAGTCATTACCCAAAGCTCATGACCATAGGTGAGTGTTGAGATGTAAATAGAACGGTAAATCAAGAGCTTTGCTTTTTGCTGCAGCTCTCTTTTCACCACAACGGACCGGTACAGAGTCCACATTATTGCAGACGCTGCACTGATCCGCCTCTTAATCTCCCGCTCCATCTTTACCCCAAGGAGCTCACTTCCAACTTAGATATGACAAGAATTCTAAAAATAATTAAAGTAATTAATGTTTATTTATATAATTAATTTAATTTTATTTATTTGAATGAATCTGTTGTAAACTTGAGTTTATGTTTTAGGTTTTTAAAGCATGTTCAAGCCTAACCAACACAGCACCCCTGACTGTGCAATTAGGGCATATGTTAAATATGTGTTAAATTGGAGCACGTGACTAAAGGTTTATAGACATCTGTTTGATGAATGTATTAAAGGACCTAATGTGGTTGGTTCCCTTTGTGCTGCAGTAACAGCCTCTGCTCTTCTAGCAGGGCTTTGGTTGTGTTCAAATTCATAAACACTGATGAGGTCAGCTACTGATAGTGGATGATGTTTGGTGACAAAATCTGTGGTGCTTTTCTGGAAAACAAGACACTGTTAGCCATATGGTTCATTTTAATAAAGTGCATACAGAGGGCATGACAAACCTTTGGTGCATGCTAAAATTTAATGAGCACAGCTGTAGACTGATTTACTATGACCTGCCATTTAAATGACGTCAGCCACAAAATGGCCTCATATAAATTACAGAGGCATTAATACAACATCCACCCAGCTGGAGGCATGGAGAAAAGCAGAGGAAGAAAGAAAAAGATTCTCTTGAAGGACTTGAAGCTCCAGCAGAGAAGGTAAAAAATTTCCACATGGACTATCCCAGCTGTAGAGAGACAACAAGTTTGTGCAATCAATTTTAGCTGAATACATGTAGGATTTATATAAAGAACAGTGGATTAACTAAAAAAGATGATCTGAAAAGACTAACATAACAATAGCTTGCTTCCAACATCAAATCATCAAGGAGATCAAACAAATGACCACAAAAGGTCCAAAAACCTTTTACAAATTTCAGATAATGTTTCTACTGGAGCTTGACACAGTTGTGGAGGGTGGGATTGATGTAATCACAGTAATACACAAGGTAACACACTTCTATGATATGCACTCTGCACTTTATTCATCAAAGTTGCATAAAATAGTACAGGTTTGAAAAGGTTGAAATACTTTGAAACGGCTGATTCAAGAAACTTTTGCCCACAACATGGAAACGAGTGGAGATTTCAGCACAGTTGAGGAATCAGCTCAGCATGAAAATAAGCACCAGCCAACAGTGCCTCATTTGCAAAATATTTACTTGAAGCAGGTCATCTATTCTAGATCCATCTTATCACACTTTGTTGGACTAGACAGCAGAGCAGGCAAGCAGTCCTCTGCAGGTTTTGCAGAGAAGTTTAAACATATTTCATCAGGCCAACCTACTGGGGAACTCGGCACTACACTAATCAATTTCACTTGTAGCAGACATAGCAGACACTCCTGATAATGACTCAGGTAATCATGGTCCACCTTCGAATGCACAAGGCAGTTTGTTTGTGGGAATGTTCATTTTTAATGTTCCTGAAATGTTCAAAATGTCCATTTATATTACTGTTTCAAGAAAAGATTTATTCTCTCAGGTGTCAAATAAACATCCCTTTACCTTTTGTAATTACAGTTAAATATTGTAGGAACACGGATTCTCCTAGATAAGATAAGATAAGATAAGATAAGATAAGATAAGATAAGATAAGATAAGATAAGCAGTCTTGTTTACACAATACACAATGTACAACTGTTCTGTTTTCTATTACCCATGGTACCCACAACATGCTAAGCTTACATACATACACACACACACACACACACACACACACCACACAAGGGTGAAGAAACCATTTCTAATAGGATTCCCATTGAGGGCATCTTGCCTTAGCAACCATTTAATGACCTGTTGCTCCACTTACCTCCCAAACCCTCTCTCTCTCTCTCTCTCTCTCTCTCTCTCTCTCTCTCTGTCTCTCTCTCTCTCTCTCTCTCTCTCTCTCACACACACACACACACACACACACACACACACAGGCACACAAAGTAAATAACTGGGTAAAATAATTTAGCTATCTTTTGATGAGCTTCTCATGAGCACTAAACTGTAGCTTGGATACAGATTTCCTAAGAGGCATCTTGTTCATCTGGATATACGTATATATCTATTTCATTGGCGTATATATTTATATACATTATTCCTCAGGGGTCTAACTACATTGGACCAAATTTTTATTTTTATCTTCTGCCAGTTTTCATTCTTCAACCACAACAACAACAAAAACAACAACAACAGTTCATATCTGAAATCTAAAATCAGTCTTTAAAAGTTGGCGAACACATTTCTTCTAAACTCAGACTCGTGAGTAAGGACTCTGGCCTTCTTTGCTGCAATAAAAACTAAAATTCTACTCAACATTTTTCAACATTACTTTGAGTATTTGATGACATTTAGCCACAAGTGCATTTGTGAGGTCAGGCGTTGATGTTGGATCACAAACCTCACTTCAACTCATCCCAGTAGTGTTAGTTTAGATTAGTACAGTAGGATTAGTTTAGAGAACAGTTCCACTACTCTGCATGCTGGTGGGGCTATAAACCCCTTATGGATTCTTCTATATCTTTGGGCTCAAGTGCAGGTTCTCCAAAGGGTCCGAATTCTTTTCCTGCTTTTCTATGGGGATTCTATAAACAGAGATTTCACAACAGAATGAATGTTCACTGTGCACACTTTGATATTTTTAAACATTATAAAACCCATATTAATCATTGGGGATGGCACGGTGGTGCAGCAGGTAGTGTCGCAGTCACACAACTCCAGGGACCTGGAGGTTGTGGGTTCGATTCCCGCTCTGGGTGACTGTCTGTGAGGAGTTGGTGTGTTCTCCCCGTGTCTGCGTGGGTTTCCTCCGGGTGCTCCGGTTTCCTCCCACAGTCCAAAAACACACGTTGGTAGGTGGATTGGCGACTCAAAAAGTGTCCGTAGGTGTGAGTGTGTGAGTGAATGTGTGAGTGTGTGTTGCTCTGTGAAGGACTGGTGCCCCCTCCTGGGTGTACTCCTGCCTTGCACCCAATGATTCCAGGTAGGCTCCATTTAAAAAAACAAAAAAACAAGAGCAAATATCTAAATACAAAGACAATTTTAATAGAAAACAGGTGATAGAAGGATAAAATGGGCACTCTTTGCATTCATTAGGATACAGTTTTTCTGGTTTTCTACATCAAACATCTTTTCATGTGCCTGATTGCAGAGGCCTATTGTGGCTGATTGCACATGGTGCTTAACCTCTCTTATCTGAAGAAGAACCAGGTTTGATTGCAGGTTTATTTACACGTCAGAGGAGACAGTCTGAGCCATACTGTTTGCTTCTGTCAGTCTCTCTCATTCTCCCTCTCTCTCTATTTTTATACTCTCTCACTTATTCTTATTCTCTCTCTCTCTCTCTCTCTCTCTCTCTCTCTCTCTCTCTCTCTCTTCTCTCTCTCTCTCTCTCTCTCTCTCTCTCTCTCTCTGTCTCTCTCTCTCTCTCTCTCTCTCTCTCTCACCCCCCCCACTCTCTTTCTCTCATTGCGCACGCCTTGTACTCCACTGAGCAGAGCTCCGTTTCTATGGTTACAATCGTGAAAAGGTCACCTTCAGAAAGTTCCTTGTGAGCGTGTGTGGAATGATAATAGTAGGATAATCACACTCGCCATAACGGCTGACAGAGCCAGACTTCATTAACTTCTGTGTGTGTGTGTGTGTGTGTGTATGTGTGTGTGTGTGTGTGTGTGTGTGTAATCCAGTTTATGTAGAACCATGTTAACTGATTAGAGGTGTAAAAATAGCAAAATAGCCTCATATATCACTGCAGAGACCAAATATATATTCCGTGTCATGACTTTCTCCCATGTGTGTGATGCTGACACAGGTAATCATCCCTTCAGTGTGTTCAGATAAGAAAAGCAAACAGCATTCGAAATAAGATCAGAGTGTAAAATCGACAAAGCAGTGGCCCTCCTAATTCTTTTATGGTCTGCTTCAAATATGAAAGGAATTATATAGGACATACACCAATATACACCAATCAGCCAAAACACTACGGACAATGATCTCCTTGTTTCTACACCCATTGTCTATTTGATCAGCTCCATGGGCCATAAAGGTGCACTTTGCACTACACTGTCATAAAATGGCTGCTCTGCCCACTTTGTTACTTGTTCTTAGTGTTCAGGACCTCCACAGAGCAGGTATGATTTGGATAATGGATCTTACTGAGCACTGCAGCCTGGCTGATGTGGTGGTGGTGTGTAAGTGTGTTGCACTGCTAAGAGTGGATCAGACACAGCAGTGCTGCTGGAGTTTACCATTATGCCCCTTAATTGACAATATTACTGTTCTTTAACAGACATAGTTTTTATTATTTTGCTATGAATAAGTATCTTTATATATGTCATGTGGACTAATAATTAAGGTTTACAAATTTCTCTCAAGGTTCATGTGCGGCTAAAAACTGCACGCTTCTCTGTCATGAATGGGTGCACCCTAAAGAAGATTCACTAGTTTTAAGATGTGTCTACAATCTTTTGAAATCTTTTGTAATGCATATCAGATATGTTACAGAGCAGTGTTGCTGATGACTTTTATACACAGGCACCCAAACATAATCCAGCAATTCAAATCACCTGCTTGACCCATACCACACAAAGAGTAACACCCTTTAAAATATGAATTCCAAGGATTTCTATGTATAGTTTGGACTAAACTCACAGTAATGTCCTCCCAGCTTTTTGAGGTTTGCTGCCACCTTGTGGTATTGTTTGTCAAAGAAATCAGTGCAGATTTTGACCATGAGTATTCAAAACAAATATAAAAAAAATCAAACACATGCAATAACATCCAGAATAACACCTAGCAAACACTTGTATCCAATGTATATTTTCAGCTTTAATGTAAACTTAGTCGTCAGCCATAGGCCATCCATTTCTGCCCTCCTAATAATAAATGATGAGGTCCTTCCCTTTTTTTTCCTGATGGCAGTGCAATCATTTAATAACAAACGGGACCCCCAGGTTACTCGGTAATCAGGTTACAGGCCTGTACAAGCCCATTTTAATTTCCATGTTTCTAATGATAGCTGGGATTGGTCATCTGTCATCTCTTCATGTTGATGTATGGAGTTGAGTGTTATTAGGCCGTGCCTCCCAGAGCGAGCATTATTTATGACTGCACCTATAAGTTAATCATTCTGTGCCTTTCTTGTTAAATCGGATCATCTTCTCATCTGTCTATTATGTTATATAATACAAACATAATAATTAATAAACACTCGCTCTACATGTAATCATTTGTTTATTTATTTCTTGTTTCTTGTCTGAGACCACGAACTTATATCCCCAAATATAATAGCTTTGCTGGATAGGTGAAATATTCCTGAATTTAAATGGTAGTTAAAGGGACATAATGATTTTATGTAAATTTGGATCATTTCTACTGGTCAATTAATCATGGAAATGTGACAAAATTCAATGAGCAGCTGGTGTCCAAAAATGATAAATGACACAAATAAAAGTATAAGCATTTGTCGCCACAGCAAAGAAACATGGAACTGTTAGAAAAAAAAATACATTCTGTTACAATGACAGCTATAGCATAGTGGACATCTCTTATGCTCTCCACACAGCAGACGAGGGTCTGATTCCCAGCTTGGGCAGGAATACAACATTAAAAATCCTTAGGCAAGATTCCTCACACTAGCATGACATTAGCCTTCTAGTACAACAAGGATTAAAAAAGAAATACTTCTTCTTTAACCACTTAATCCTGTTAAGGCTTCGGTGGATCTGGAGCCAACCCAAGGCAACATAATTGTTAGGGTTAGGCTTGGGGTTAATTGCACTGTAAAGGTGATTCGTCTCTTCATTCTGTTTTGTTAAAGAAGAAGTTGCAGTTTTATACAAATTACAATATTTAAAATTAATGCCAGTGGATTTTGGAAGCCAAAGACATGTATGTGTATTGGAGGGAGTGTAGGTGGGTGGGTGGAGCATGAAAATATTCATATCTTACAAAAGGGTGGCATTGCAGTAAACGTTTGGGAACCACTGGTCTAGCTCCTTATCAATAGTTAGGTTCTGACTACAGATACACACTTGGGTAGGTATTTTCGCACGCTGTATACAACCCAAATTCCATGTGATATACTTCTACAAGCTCTATAAACACTGCTGCAACATTACTTCGTCTGTCACTAGCCCAGCACGCAAATAATATGAGGAAAATAACACTCCTCTGACCAAATACAAAAATGAGTGTGGCTACCAGTTATGTGACTGCAGATCTGCAGCATTATGACATCATACACTTATATAATGGGAATATACAGTGAACTGAGTTCACAAAGTGGTCAGTGACTGGAATTAATATTTTATTTTATACAGTGTTGAACATCCCTTTTAATGTATGTGCCTTAACTTTCTACCTTAAGTTTCTACAATGTCGCAAAAACCCACAGACAGGACTCTCAGCTGTCCACAGTGTGGTGTAGAGCCTATAAGAGCTAGTAGATTTGTTTGGGATATTGTTATTGTCCAGTCATAGTGTGGATGTCGGCCATACACAATGTCCAGTGTTTATCATGGAAAGTGATTCAGGAAGGCTGTCCAAACAACAACAACAACAACAATGAAGAACAACCAAATGAAGTCAGTAGTGTTCAGGGGCAGGTGTGTGTCATCCTTCTGACTCTGTCTGATTATTTCTACAATGTGTTGTCTTTTCTGTGTCCTTTCCTTTCTCTATACTCTCCCTGCCTCTCTCTCTCTCTCCTTCTCTCTCTCTCTCTCTCTCTCTCTCTCTTTCTCTCTCTCTTTCTCTCTCTCTGTCTCTCTCTTTTTCTCTCTCTCATGTTTGTGCTTTTTTTTTTCTGAGCCACATCTTTTCATTACTGTGGCTTGGTCTCTTTCCCTGTGCCTGCTCTCTCACTCTCTTTCAGTCTTTCTGTCTTCTCTCTCCCTCTGTAATTGCTCATTTGTGTGAACAGATTCCAGGTTTGGGGGATTAAGGGCTTCAGTCTCGTCATGATAACAGAGAGAAAGAGAGCGAGAGAGTGAGGGAGAGAGATTGTGAGAGAGAGAGAGGCACATTGAGAAGGAGAGAGAAAGCGAGCGAGATCGAGCAGCCGCCACCGCCACCGCTCCTGGACCCTGGTGTACAACAAAAGCGCTCACTCTCCAGACATCACAGCGTTTCCTAGGCAGTGGGTGACAGCACTCGTGGCTCCAGCTGAGCTTCTCTAATTATGGCTTTGGCCGGCGTCTCTTTGGGGCTGAATAGAGGCGGGCGGCCCACTGCCGCTGCTCCGCTGCTTTATACAAAAGACCCAGAGTCTGCAGCAGCTGCCCATTCGCCCCTCTCTCTCCAGCAGGCCTCTCTCTCTCTCTCTGCCCTTAATCCTTCCCCCACCTGCCTCTGCCTTTACTGAGGCTTTTCTTCTTGGTAGAGACGAGGAAATAGCTTTGTGGTGAATAGATTCAGGAACACAAGGAGAAAGACCTCACGCCGCACTTTCGGAGGAAAAAGCCTTATGTAAAAGTTTGTACAGTGAAAAGCCAATCCTACACTACTCTGCTGTGTGTGCTGTGTGTTGCAGAAAAAGCCATAAAGCAGTACTTGACTCAGAAATGAAGAAATTGTGAATAATGGATGATAGAGGCCACAGGGTAGCCCATGTGAAATCATGTTGACCAGTCCTCTTTCGAATTCAGTCATTGTTATTGTTCAGCAGTTACTTTAGCTTTCTGCTTTTCAGAACGTCCTGGATCTAATCAGAAGTGGAAAATCAGAACACTGACTCAGTCACTCACACACTCACCGATTCGCTGAAACACACACACACACCTGTGGACAATTTCACACAACCCATTAATCCCATACTCACACCTGTGGACAATTTCCATCTTTAATGTCATCTTTTTCCGTCTTTAATATCATGGCTGTTACAGCCTCCCTGATTTCCCCACATGATTTTTTTAAACGTTATTTTTAAATTGAATAATGGCATGCTATGTTTAAATAGATTAAATTTTCTTGGCTCCAACAGTTAGGCAAGCTATGTAAGAGAGATATTATGTTTACATTTACAGCGTTTGGTTGGTGCTCATTCCAGAGTGACTTACAATTCTGTTCTGTAATGTTACAAATGTTCTTGGCTAAAGGATACACATTCTGATTTGTGTTTGCAAAGACTTTCATAATTATGTTTATATTTATGCAGTATCCATTTATTTGGGATAATTTATGTTATGAAAAACTGGCCTGTACCTCCTTGTATGGCTTAACATTAACAGGATTTCAAATCAATAACATTATGTACAGCTTGCAAATACTTCACTAGAAAATGAAGCATTAAACAGAATGGAGCAGTGGCACATAATGTGGCACAGCAGTGCTGATGTAGTAAGGTGTAAATTATGCTACCTCACTCAGATATGTGTGCTTATAAGCTCAAATGACCCTTAATTATTGGGACATGTGGCAACAAGCCTAGCGGTTGAGATTGTCCAGAGCACTGTTACATTTCACATTCGATTGCTCCTGGACATTGTGTGTTGGCACAAATACAGAATGATTAGGAGACAGTTGCAGCAAATTGCATGCATTCAAGCTTTTTGCTGGTACAAAATTTCAATTCCATAGAGTTGTACCCCCTTATGCAGCTATTCTGCTTTTCTGGAACGGCTTTCTACAAAATATTCTACAAGATTTTGAAGTGTGTCTTTGGGAATATTTGCCCATTCACCCTGAAGATCATTTGTAAGTTCAGAGACTGGTGCTGGGTGAAAGGGCCAAGCTCACAGTCTCCATTCTTGTTCATCCAATAGGTGTTTGATGGGGTTGAGGTCAGGGCTCTGTGTGGGCTTGTCAATATCTCCTGCAACATCCAACCATGCTTTTATGAACTTGCTTTGTGCACTGGGGCACAGTCATCCTGGAACATAAAAGGTCTCTTTCCCAACTTTTTCCACAATGTTAGAAATATGTATTTCTATGAAGCACTTTGTATTACATATAAAGGTCTTGGTATGCTGGAGCATTTAAATTTCCAATCATTGGTACTAAAAGGCCTACAAACTTTGCAGTTGGCACCATATGATAAAGCAGGGAAATTTCTCCTGGCATTTGATAAACCCAGATTTCTCCCTCAGGCTGCCAGATAAAGAAGCATGATCCATCACTCCAAAGAACATGTTTCCACTGGTCCAGAGTCCAGTGGTAATGTGCTTTATACCACTTCATCCAATGGCTTGCATTGTGGATGGTGATATAAGGCTTGCATGTAGCTGCTTGGCTATGGAAACACAAGCTATGACTGACTTTCTGTACTGATATTAATGCCAGAGTTTGGAAATCTGCAGTTGTTTATTCAGCTGTGCATGCACTTCAGCACTTGGTGAACCCATTGTGTTACTTCACATTGTCTGCCACTTTGTGGCTGAGTTGCTGTGATTGCTAAACCCTTCTACATTTCAGTAATATCACTCCACAACTAATCCCTAATATAAAGTGGAGAATCTAATAAGGAATAAATGATTTGTTTTTTTTATTTTGAAGCAACATTGGGTCCTTATTATAACACCACACTCAAATTCAGTGACATATGGCTATGTACTTGATTTTAAACACCTGTGGCAATGGGACTGAATGAAACACATACATTAAGGAGGTGTGTCCCAAGACATTTGTGGCCATATAATGCAGCTTCAAAAGAATTTTAAACAGCTCAATAACTTTTAATCTAAAATAGCTTATAGCATTGTATTATAACATATATTTTTCTAGAACTGTTTGCAATCTCTCTCTCTCTCTCTCTCTCTCTCTCTCGCTCTCTCTCTCTCTCTCTCCTGACCCTCTGCTTTCATCCTCACCTGTACAGCTTTATCACTCAAAGCACGGCAAGATAGAGAAACAGTTTTTTTCCTACACCCCAAACCTGGAGTAGTTGTGCACAGCCCCAGCAGTGAGTGAAATGAGGGGCTCTAACCTTTAACTGAACAGAATTGAATAAGAGAGCCACAGTGTAATCTTCTGATGATGGCTGCTGTGCTGCAGGGCTCTAGATTGGAAATAGAAAGCAGGTTCGGAAAGAAACCCAAGCGAGGGGAAGCAGAGATTGTGTGTTTCCGTCTGTGGCTGGGCTGCACAGCTCTAGGGGAGAATGTGTGGGAGACTGCTAATAGAGCTTTATTAAAGCAGGGCAGCTAAGCTTGAAATAGCCTATTAGGGCCCAATTTCAGGAGCCCACTCTGTGTAAAGGAAAACTTTTATCGTCAGTCCTGGGAGTTCAAAGTGCCGGGCTGGAGTGGCGAGTCGCTTTGGCGTGTAAATCGTACGCACTGGAGCCTGGAAGCACAATGATGAAGAATTACATGCCGCACAGTAGCATCACAGAGTGAATCTGAGTTCAGAGTGATAGCAGACAGTGCCAAGCTTTAGAAGGTGCTTTTAGTCAGGCAAGGCTCAAAGTGTGATGAGCACTAAATAGCATTAGCTCAGTTCTAATGAACAGCAGTCATTTCCCTTATTACCTCACACTCAGGGTGGAAAGTTCAATCTGAACTTCTGTGTTTTATGGTGTGTGTCATATTATCTAACAATGTTATATCCAGCATGAATAATTTAACCATACAAGGTCATTCAGCTGATAAACATCACCAAGAGGTATACACAGGCTAGCGAACTGCACTTTTCAAAACATATAATAGCTCGACACATCTCATTTGGCCAGGGCACTGACTTCTTTAAAGCCCTTAATCCTTAACATTGTTGTCAAATAGCAACACCAGCTAGCTTGCTAATGTAGCTAACTTTAATCTTCCATAATTTTAACTGCACCAGCAGCATATCTTTTCAACCCCTTTCCCAATTTTAATTCATTCATTCATCTTCTGTGACTGCTTCATCCAGTTCAGTGAGGAATTATTGGACTTAAGGCTGGAACACACTCTTGACAGGGCACCTGTCCATCACACATACATTCATACCTGTGAATAGATTTTCATATCCAGTCCACTTACCAACATGTGTTTTGGGAGGAAACCAGAGCAACACTGACACTGACCCAAGGCAGGGATTGAATCTAGGAGCCTGATATTCTGGACCACTGTGGTAGCAACACTTCCTACGGTGCCACTGTGCTGCCATGTTTGCCTAGATGTAATAATTGAAATTTCTGCTCATCTTCATTAACACATCCATGAACATCATTCATTAATCATTATTTTACTAATTTCACAGCTCCACACATTAAGAATTAACACTGCGATTAGCTAATAACATTAGCTACATCATTATTAAGTGCTTGGTGAATAGTGACTTAAAAAAGAACAATAATCTAGTCTTGGACTACATCACATTGTCGGTATAGAGCATTTTAGAACTAAGCCTTAGACCTGACACGTGGTCAGGAAAACAACCCTGGACGTATGGGGCTGAGCTGAAAATTTGTATGGTGAAAATATTTATTGCATGTGTCAAAACTGACCACCATTTCAGTGACACCTTTATTTTAAGTAACAGTGTTGAAAACCTTCACCTTTTGAGACAGATTGTTTGAACCCTGATGTGTCCTCTGTAATTAATGATGGACAGAAACGCTGTGTGTGAGACTGGGGCTATAAGTACCACCACTCACTTTGGGCCATGGAAGTCATTCATTTTCACTTAACTGGCAACAGGATTAAAGCACTGTCAATCTGAGAGAGAGAGAGAGAGAGAGAGAGAGAGAGAGCGCGCAAGTGAGGAAGCTGGTAGATGTGTGCATGTTGTACAATATGTTGCCTTTCTTTTGCTTTTTTTTTGTGTGTGGGTGTAAAGGCCTGTAATAATGGACTGGTTGTCTAAAATGCATGGATTTCATTTCCCAAGTGAGCCGTGTTAGCACTGTGCTGAATTAGATAACACTGTTCCTATTATGTGATACAATACCTGTTCCCTTCTTTGGATTAACACAGAACAAGGAGATTGTGTTTTTTAAACGTACCTTTGGTCTCTGATAAATTATTCTAATTACTGTTTTAACCTTGCTGTATTAAGTCAATCACAGACAATCACTGACAGAAAAACACACAAGGTTATTTCATTCATTGTCTCTATCTGCTTATCCAGTTCAGGGTCTAGCTGGGTCCAGAGCCCATGTGGAATCACTGGGTGTTAAGAAGGAACACACCCTGTACGAGGTGCAGTCCAACACAGGGCGTCACACACTCACGCAGTCACTCACACCTTTGGACACATTTTAACAGCCAATCCACCCACCAATGTGTGGTTTTGGACTGTGGGAGGAAACCAGAGAGAACACACCAAACTCCTCACAGAAGATGACTCAAGATGGGGTATGAACCCTCGGTCCCAGGTCCCTGGAGCTGTGTGACAGTGACACTACCTGCAGCAGCACTCTGCCATCCAAAAAAGGGAAGTGACTAGTAAATGCTGTTTATTTTTTTTATATTACTTCACTATTCTCATGGTGTCGAGGTGAATAACACAGGCCCCTTATGCTATTGTATAGTATATTCTGCCATTATCTTAACTGCAACAACACATATACATCACATTATTAATCTCAGAGTATACCTTTTATATTTCTTATTCAGCCACAATAGCCATTAACTATGAGTGATTCATTCAGAGATACTGTTTTCAAGAATGTAGTTTTTTTTTGCTTAAAGACAGATATATAAAATAATTGTGTATATATATATATATATATATATATATGCACACACAGGTGATGGTGCTAAAATTAGAATATCATGAAAAAGTTGATTTATTTCAGTAATTCCATTCAAAAAGTGAAACTTGTATATTATACTCATTCATTACACACAGCTTGATATATTTCAAGTGTTTATTTCTTTTAATTTGATGATTATAACTGACAACTAATACAAACCCTAAATTCAGTATCTCAGAAAATTAGAATATTACTTAAGGCCAATACAAAAAAAGGATTTTAAGAAATGCTGGCCAATTGAAAAGAATGAACATGAAAAGTATGAGCATGTACAACACTCAATACTTAGTAGGCGCTCCTTTTACCTGAATTACTGCAGCAATGCGGCATGGCACGGAGTCAATCAGTCTGTAGCACTGCTCAGGTGTTATGAGAGCCCAGGTTGCTCTGATAGTGGCCTTCAGCTCTTCTGCATTGTTCGGTCTGGCGTATTACATCTTTCTCTTCACAATACTCCATTGATTTTCTATGGGGTAAAGGTCAGGCAAGTTTGCTGGCCAATTAAGAACAGGGAGACCATGGTCCTTAAACCAGGTACTGGTAGCTTTGGCACTGTGCAGGTGCCATGTCCAGCTGGAAAATGAAATCTGCATCTCCATAAAGTTGGTCAGCAGCAGGAAACATGAAGTGCTCTAAAACTTCCTGGTAGATGGCTGCGCTGACCTTGGACCTCAGAAAACACAGTGGACCAACACCAGCAGATGATATGGCACCCCAAACCATCACTGACTGAGAAAACGTTACACTGGACCTCAATCAACGTGGATTCTGTTCCTCTCCTCTCTTCCTCCAGACTCTGGGACCTTGATTTCCAAAGGAAATGCAAAATTTACTTTCATCAGAGAACATAACTTTGGACCACTCAGCAGCTGCCCAGTCCTTTGTGGAAGTGAGACGCTTTTGACTCTTGTTCAAGAGTGGCTTGACACAAGGAACGCGACAGCTGAAACCCATGTCCTGCATACATCTTTGCGTGGTGGTTCTTGAAGCACTGACTCCAGCAGCAGTCCAGTCTTTGTGAATCTCCCCCACATTTTTGAATGGGTTTTGTTTCACAGTCCCCTCCAGAGTGTGGTTATCCCTGGTGCTTGTGCACTTTTTTCTACCACATCTTTTCCTTCCCTTCGCCTCTCTATTAATGTGCTTGGACACAGAGCTCTGTGAACAGCCAGCCTCTTTAACAATGACATTTTGTAAAGAGGCTTCCCCATGATTGTGTAGCCTACAGAACTAGACTGAGAGACCATTTAAAGGCCTTTGCAGGTGTTTTGAGTTAATTAGCTGATTAGAGTGTGGCACCACTTCAATATTGAACCTTTTCACAATATTCAAATTTTCTGGAGATGCTGAATTTAGGGTTTTCATTAGTGGTCAGTTATAATCATCAAATTAAAAGAAATAAACACTTGAAATATATCAGTCTCTGTGTGTCAGGAGCGAGGGGTGGATTGAGGGAGGCGGACGCACTCGCTAAAACACAGGATATTTAATAAAGGAAAACAACAACAAAACAAAGAGACTTTAACAAAACGAAAACAAACAGGGAGCCAAGCAGGCTACACTAAACAAGGGGAGCTAAACAGGGCAAACGGGACTGACAGACTAAAGAGTAAACGAAGTAACGAGAGAGACACGAAACAACGACTAGGGAAACAAACACGGAGAAACTGGAGACAGACGGACAGACCAGGAAACACGACCGACTAGACATAGGATAAATGAGAAGTGAGAAATGTACGACAAAAAGGACGTGACACAATAGGGCTTAAATACATACACAAACGAGACACACCTGGACAGATAACGAGGACGGGCTGACACATGACACGGACGAGGAGGCGGGACGAGGGCGGAGACAAGGATATAAACAAAACATAGCCATGTGCGAATAAAGCACATGGCGGGGACAACAGACTGACGGGACGAAGGCGTGACAGATGCCCCCCCCAAGAACGCGCAACTCCCGGGCGCGTACTCCTAAACCCCCCAGGAGCTGGCGCAGGAGAGGGCACGAAAAACAAGACAGGACAACAAACCAACAGGAGACAGGACTCAGGACAGGACGGGAACCGACACAGGAGCTGGGGACACGACAGGACCGAATATATGAGACGGGACATGGGACATGACAGGAGACTGACAAAGGGGGGCAACAAGAGACGAGAACGGACTGGACAGGACAGGAGTTGACACATGGGAATTGACGGGAGACTGGACTGGAGACAAGACAGGGGACTGAACATGGGACGGATACGGAGACTTGACATGACTAACAGGGGACTGAACATGAGACCGGACAAAGGGTTGAAACGGGGACTGGACATGACTCACAGGAGACTGGATTTGGGCAGGTGACAGGACAGGGGACTGGAATGGAGACAGGACAGAGGGTTGAAACGGTGACTGGACAGGTGACGAGACTTGAGACTGGACAGGGGTTTGAAACATAGACTGGACAGGGCTGACAGGGGACTGGACAGGAGACAAGACAGAGGGTTGAAACGGGAACTGGACAGGACTAACAGGGGACTGGACAGGAGACAAGACAGAGGGTTGAAACAGAGACTGGACCGGAGACGGGACTTGAGACTGGACAGGGATTTGAAACAGAGACTGGACCGGGGGTTGAAACATAGACTGGACAGGGCTGACAGGGGACTGGACAGGACTCACAGGAGACGGGACTTGAGACAAGACAGGGGGTTGAAACGGAGATTGGATTGGAGAGAAGACAGGGGACTGAACGCTGGACGGATATGGAGACTGGACGTGACTAACAGGGGACTGAACATGAGACAAGATAGAGGGTTGAAACGGGGACTGGACAGGACTAACAGGGGACTGGACATGAGACAAGACAGAGGGTTGAAACGGAGACGGGGCTTGAGACTGGACAGGGATTTGAAACAGAGACTGGACAGGGCTGACAGGGGACTGGACATGAGGCAGGACAGGAGACTGGACTGGACTTGGTAGGGGAACAGGGACCAAGACGTTTACGGGGACAGACATGAATACAGTAACAGGTACAGGGACAGAGACAAAGGCTGACACGGGTACTGGGACAAGGACAGAGACGGGAACCATGACAGGGACAGACAAGGGAACCAAAATAACAGGGCGGTGCCCAGGACTGGCTAATGTCTGTGTGGCAGTCTGAGGAACCAGCCTGGGCACAGTTCTGGGGATCGGCCCTGAAGTCCTTCGGGCCGACCTACGGACATGGACAGGAGCGGCCGTAGCCACAGTCACGGGGACAGGAGAGGCCGTAGCCACAGTCACGGGGACAGGAGCGGCGGGTGCCGCCATCACGGGGACAGGAGCGGCGGGTGCCGCCATATTCACGGGGACAGGAGCGGCGGGTGCCGCCATATTCACGGGGACTGGAGCGGCGGGTGCCGCCATATTCACGGGGACTGGAGCGGCGGGTGCCGCCATATTCACGGGGACTGGAGCGGCGGGTGCCGCCATATTCACGGGGACTGGAGCGGCGGGTGCCGCCATATTCACGGGGACTGGAGCGGCGGGTGCCGCCATATTCACGGGGACTGGAGCGGCGGGTGCCGCCATATTCACGGGGACTGGAGCGGCGGGTGCCGCCATATTCACGGGGACTGGAGCGGCGGGTGCCGCCATAGTCACGGGGACTGGAGCGGCGGGTGCCGCCATCACGGGCACTGGAGCGGCGGGTGCCGCCATCACGGGCACTGGAGCGGCGGGTGCCGCCATCACGGGCACTGGAGCGGCGGGTGCCGCCATCACGGGGACTGGAGCGGCGGGTGCCGCCGCAGTCACGGGGACAGGAGCGGCGGGTGCCGCCGCAGTCACGGGGACAGGAGCGGCGGGTGCCGCCATCACGGGCACTGGAGCGGCGGGTGCCGCCATATTCACGGGGACTGGAGCGGCCGTAGCCACAGTCACGGGGACAGGAGAGGCCGTAGCCACAGTCACGGGGACAGGAGAGGCGGGTGCCGCCACAGTCACGGGGACAGGAGCGGCGGGTGCCGCCATCACGGGGACAGGAGCGGCGGGTGCCGCCGCAGTCACGGGGACTGGAGCGGCGGGTGCCGCCGCAGTCACGGGGACTGGAGCGGCGGGTGCCGCCGCAGTCACGGGGACTGGAGCGGCGGGTGCCGCCGCAGTCACGGGGACAGGAGCGGCGGGTGCCGCCATCACGGGCACTGGAGCGGCGGGTGCCGCCATCACGGGCACTGGAGCGGCGGGTGCCGCCATCACGGGCACTGGAGCGGCGGGTGCCGCCATCACGGGCACTGGAAGCCCCGCAGCAACGTCCACGGGGGCAGGGGAACCTGCGACGTCGTCCACGGGGGCAGGGGAACCTGCGACGTCGTCCACGGGGGCAGGGGAACCTGCGACGTCGTCCACGGGGGCAGGGGAACCTGCGACGTCGTCCACGGGGGCAGGGGAACCTGCGACGTCGTCCACGGGGTTAGGGGAACCTGCGACGTCGTCCACGGGGGCAGGGGAACCTGCGACGTCGTCCACGGGGGCAGGGGAACCTGCGACGACGTCCACGGGGGCAGGGGAACCTGCGACGACGTCCACGGGGGCAGGGGAACCTGCGACGACGTCCACGGGGGCAGGGGAACCTGCGACGACGTCCAAGGAGGCAGGGGGACCTGCGACGACGTCCAAGGAGGCAGGGGGACCTGCGACGACGTCCAAGGAGGCAGGGGGACCTGCGACGACGTCCATGAAGACAGGAGAGCCACGCGCCGCGCTCTCGAGGACAGGAGAGGCGCGTGCCGCGCTCTCGAGGACAGGGGTTTGTGCTGCTCGCCTGGCTCGCGCTGGAGCTGTAAATGGTTTAGGGGGTTTCACAGGCGCACCCATTAGATCACCTCGAGGTGCGCCCCTGTTAGCCTCAGACCTCAGAGGTACGGAGGTGAGGCTAACAGCCCCTACCCTTAACGCCCCCCCAAAAATTTCCCCGGACCTGAGGGGGTAATCCTCCAGCGAGGGGGGAACTCCAGCACGCTTCTTCCGCCGGCTCCTTCGACTCCCGCTGGCGCAACTACTCGATTCACGAGTCGACTCCTCAGGTTTAGGAATCGGAATAGCACCAGGCAGGAGCTGGAGCCGGCAACTCCCGCTGTAGCAGTCCTTCTGTCCATAATTCGGCTCCTCTGAAGTCCTAGAGGCTACCATTGCACGAATTATGGACGCTTGGACTTCTCCTAGTCTCCGAGAGTAACTGTCTGTGCTAGCTGCGTCCTGGTGGTCGTACATTCTGTCAGGAGCGAGGGGTGGATTGAGGGAGGCGGACGCACTCGCTAAAACACAGGATATTTAATAAAGGAAAACAACAACAAAACAAAGAGACTTTAACAAAACGAAAACAAACAGGGAGCCAAGCAGGCTACACTAAACAAGGGGAGCTAAACAGGGCAAACGGGACTGACAGACTAAAGAGTAAACGAAGTAACGAGAGAGACACGAAACAACGACTAGGGAAACAAACACGGAGAAACTGGAGACAGACGGACAGACCAGGAAACACGACCGACTAGACATAGGATAAATGAGAAGTGAGAAATGTACGACAAACAGGACGTGACACAATAGGGCTTAAATACATACACAAACGAGACACACCTGGACAGATAACGAGGACGGGCTGACACATGACACGGACGAGGAGGCGGGACGAGGGCGGAGACAAGGATATAAACAAAACATAGCCATGTGCGAATAAAGCACATGGCGGGGACAACAGACTGACGGGACGAAGGCGTGACACTGTGTAATGAATGTGTATAATATACAAGTTTCACTTTTTGAATGGAATTACTAAAAATAATTCAACTTTTTTATGATATTCTAATTTTATGACCAGCACCTGTATATACCCACAAACTATAAAAGTTTCTTCAGACTGATGGAAAAAGTTGTGCATATGGTTCCGTGTACAATCGTGAAAGTGGTTGCATACGAATAACTGAATAAATTTTGAAAATCTTTTTGAAGAGTGTACACCACTAAAAGTGTCACTATGAGATAAAGAGCACTTAAAGCTTTCATTTTTGGAGAACATTTTCAAGCTGTGGAAAATCTATGACTGGGAGAAGGAAATTGATAATAAAAGAGAACATTTTCACATAAAAAAAGAAGCTTCTGGTGTTCTTAGAGCAATGAATGGGTTCTCCAAAGCCCAGACCTTATGATTATAGGTGTTTAGGACTACTATCCCTATCATTAGAAGGGGCAATGTAATCAGGGATGGTAGAAAATATCCCTGAAGATTCCTTTTAAAAAAGCTGAAAGAAATTCTCCCAAAATAATGGAAATTGTAATAAAGACGAAGGGTCCAGACACTGAAGAAAAATGCATAGTGCTTACTGCCTTAACCCTTTGATTTTGAATGAAAGATATTTCCATTTCTTTAGCTGCAGAAAATTAATAGTGCCAGGCAGTGCTGTCACAAACAGCACTCCAGCTCATCTCAGGTAGATATTCAATGGTACTTCAGTGGACACGGTGACCTTAGGCTTACAGATGTTCCCGAGTGTCCCATTCTGTTGCACTGCTTGTCTGTTGAGATGTGCTGAATGCGAGTGCCAGCCCTTTGACAAAAGGACCACGTCTGATTGCTTTGTTCAGTTTGTGTTTTGTGTTTATCATATTACCTTTCTGTGTTTCTTATCTTTCTTCTCTTCTGCGTGTTTGTCCACAGGGCACTGTACATGAATAACAGTGGGATACATTTGGAGCGACATGCGTATTCCTGCATCCATACATTATGCATTTCAATCCATCATTTCATTGTGAGTTACAGCTTTCATTTGCGGCCTATAATGAGACAGGATGTCTGTGTGCTGCCACTTGTGGATGCAATTTGCATCCCCTGACATCTGGAGCATAAGAAGAAAGTGGCTGGCCCCACGCTGGAGGATTATTTATCCACTTCTGCTGTCACATGTGCTGCTAATAGAGATTTGCTTGGCACTTGGCTGTACTTCTGCTCTCCCTGGGGAAAGCTGTAGCTGATCTAATTCAGTTTAAGGTGGAACTACTAATGCCGGTGGGCTCCCAGCCTCAACGACCACTGAAGCCTCCTCACTTGTTGTTTACGCTGTTAGCTATGAAATGAATGTCTCAGCTGTAAAGAAACAAAGTGACATGAATCATGAATGTGATGGGCTTTAGGCAGATAAGGAAGCAGATGCTGTTTGCTTTCTAATGGAATACTTAATGAAGAGTGTGATTGGCACACAGGGCTTGGGAATGTTCTGCGGTCCACATGGCATAAAGGTGCAATCAGTCTGTTTACAACTGTGCAATATTTTGTAGTTAATAATGTTCTCAGTCTATATTGTCCATGTTATAACAAACCGCTCGCTAGTTACGGGGTTTAGCCTACAGTTGGTGTTAGCCATGCTCTTGCCCATATTTAACGGTCAGTTAAAAGAGCACAGAGCCACTGCTGACCAGATATTTTTTGATCAAAACATTCCTCATTTGTAACTGAACATCTAATTTGAACACACTGGTCAGGTTATCACTCGTATTCACATCAGTGATATGCTTAGGGCATCCAGAATATGTTTCTCTCAACACTAGTCACATTCATTGAACTCAGAATAAAAATGTGATTGTTTGATTGTTACAGAGAAGGGAAAAATCACAATTGTTAACTACACACTGGGATTTTTAGGAATTTTACCCAATGGCTTCTAACCACAACTTAACAGTGTTAAAATAAGAGTAGCATTACAACAGGCCCTGAAGCATCCCCAATAAATAATATGTGGTCAGAACTGATTCCGTTTGAAGGAGGGGTGAAAAACCGTATGTGTCAAAGATTGAGCTAAGTTGGGTTAATTCATTGTCTGTAACCCTTATCCAGTTCAAGGTCACGGTGGATCCAGAGCCTACCTGGAATCATTGAGCACAAGGCAGGAACACACCCTGTTGGTGTCGCCAATCCACCTAACAATGTGTGTTTTTGGACCATGGGAGGAAACCCACGCGGACACAGGGAGAACACACCTCCTCACAGTCACCCGGAGCAGGATTTGAACACACAAGCTCCAGGTCCCTGGAGCTGTGTGACTGCGACACTACTTCCTGTGCCACCGTGCCACCCGCTAAGTTGAGTTTCTATACGAAAATCTACTCCTGTGGAACAGAGCTAGCCATTAATTCATTTTTCTAAATAAACAAAAATCTGCAGAAGTGCTTAGTATGAATTTCTAAATGCCGTAGTGTCCTTCAACTTCATTTACAGGTTAACTGCATTGTCTTTGTGCAGTACAAGAGGTACAACAGAAGCAGTCATGTCTACAGCTGCTATAGCAGGTGGGAAAAATCTATTTGTATAATGTTGTTTACTGCAGACAGTGAAAAAAAAAACCCTCCTGTTCATTATCCAGTGTGTCTGAGAGTCCACCTTCAAGAGCAGGCTGGAGGTCAGTGGCCTGCTGATCCAGCTGACAGACTCAGTGCTGGCCTGTGGAGATAAGAGTGGTACAGTTGTAATGTGTGTAGCTCTTCGCCATCAATAAGTAATCAAGTCTTCAAACTGTAGGAGGTCTGAATTAAATACAGTAGCAAGCGCTCCTAGTGCCATAATCCCTGCAGCCGGGCTCCTCTGGCCTTTCTAAATTAGCGCAGTGATAGATTCTCCAGCCCATTGAGATAATAAGCGACTCAAAGGCCTGCGAGCTTCATCTCCTCAGCATCCATCATACAGAGGGAATGGTACAGGACTTTACCAGCTCAGGAGAGAGGGAGAAAGGGTGAAAGGGAGGGAGGAATGGACTATGCCTTAATTGTGAACCGACCCCCTCCCATGTAACAAATCACCTGTCCCTACCTATAACCATTATAGAGAATCGCAGAGAGAGTCGGGGTCACCGGGAAAGCGTAATGCATTCCCTTTTCTCCCTCCCATTTTAACCCTTAAAGCTCTAGAGCTATTATTTGCTATGGTTTCACTTCCTATTACATAGATATTTGAGTGTGATTACACAAATGAATAATTAAACGAGTAAAATGAGTAATACATTTGGATTAATTTCATGGGCATACAGTGTGGATAATCTCCACAGAGAAAAAAACATGAAATGGGATACTCTGACATGTGACTGAATTCCATCAAATCTTCACAGCAAAGTTCCGTAAATCCATCCTAGAAGAGTATAAGCTATTGCCACAGACAAAGGGCACAAAATATCTTTTGATAACCTTCAAAACAAATTTTGAATGAGCCAGTGTCCACAAACCTATAACAGCTGCTTTCCATTCTAAAACCTAGACTGTCCACACAATGAATTTCTTCACATTTTACTTCAAAATAAAATGTCTACAACATAGCATTCCTTGATTATTAAATGAACTGCAAACAAGAAATAATTAAAGTCTATAGACATGTAAAGAGGTATTTCACCGCATGCCAGACAGAGGCAGAAATATACTCTTCTGCATAATGGACTGATTTCAGTGTAAGAAGCAAAGACTACTGATCTAGAACAAAGCTTCACTAAAAATCCATTTGAATTTTACTGTCCACAGTTCAGCAGATGGCAGTGTTAGTCCAGAGCTAACTGGACTCGCTACACATTACCTGCCGTCTGCAGCCAAGGAACCAGAACAGAGTAGGTGATGTAATCCTATGAAATCCTGAGACAAAAAAGTTAAGATAAATGGTTTGGAAAACACTCATACATCTTTTTCGGATGTAGAGGTGTTGTGAATAGGTCTTCTGTCACAAGCTTTTGCGACACTGTTTGCATCATGCAACGCATACAAGACTTAGTTCCAAAAATTCCTTCATGTTTTACCTTTTTAACTTCATTGTTTTGTTCTTTATGTTCATTCTAAAATTGAAGCCAGAAAAATATTCCAAAAAGTTATTTCTGTGGCAATTTGTTAAGAGACTGCATGAATGGATATTAGGTTGAGAAGGGTATGTGTAGACTGTTGTCTGGACACTGCATTTTTAGCCACTGAGAAACATTTTATGTTTTTGGACAAAATAGTAAATAAATAGCAATAAGAATCTAAAAAATATTGCAAATTATATACAGAGATGTAAAGTTGTATGTGTTTTTTTCACCCTCTTGCGCCGCATATGGAAATCTGAGGATCATATCATAGAGGATTTAGGCTTGTAATATGTGTATATATATATATATATATATATATATATATATATATATATATATATATATATATATATACACACGTGCCACTTGGCTGTATTCTAAACTTGTGCGAGAGCAAGCATGTGTATATAATTGTCACACCTTGACACTTTCTGCTTTGTTTTCCTCTTCCATGTGCTCTGTTCGTTGTTTTCCTTCTCCTCACATGGCTTTGTTTATGTTCACTCGCTCCACCTCTTGTTCCGCCTCTCTGTAATTGTCCTCGTTATCTTTGTCAGGTGTGTCTAGTTAGTTCATGTATTTAAGCCCTCTTCCCTCACTTCCTGGTATCGGTCATTTTGAGTTTGAGTTTGAGTTTGTTTGTTCGTTCTCGTTGCTTTGTTCATCTCTTTGTTTGTTTCATGGTTTCATTGTGTTTGTTTCACGCTCACGTTTCTTCGTAGTGTTTCTCGTTTGTGGTTCCTCGTTCATTCCCTTACTCCTTTCGTGACCCTTTAGTTCGACCCTTTAGTTGTGTTTTGTAATGTGTGATCTCTAGCTTGCCCTGTTTCCTGCTCGTTAATGTTATTTCGTGTTTCTCGTCTAGTTCGTTTGTTTTGTTATTCCTTTATTAAAATTCCGTGTTATAGCGAGTGTGTCCGCCTCCCTGAATCTACTCATCACACCACCCTGACAGAATGACCGAACCAAAAATGGACACAGCTAGCACGGACTACCCGTTTAAGAGAGGTGTAATTCGCCGTACCCCGTTCCGCAAAGATCCCGTGGAGGAGGCGTTGAAAGCGGCTTCAGAATGGAGTCAACGGCTTCAGCGCATTTCCGGGTTGGTTCCTTTCCCCCGAACAGAAGACTCGATTCAGGAATCGAGTGATTCCTCCAGCGGGAATCGACGGAGCCGGAGGAGAAAGCAGGCTGAAAACCCAGCTCCAGAGAATTACCCCCTCAGGTCCGGAGAGATTTTTGGGGGGGCGTTATGTACAAGGGCTGTTAGCCTCAGATCACAGGACATGAGAGATGAGGCTAACAGGGACGCATCTCCGGGGGAACTACGTTCAAAGAAGTCCCTCGAGAATGCGTCCAAACCCGCTAAATCCTCAACTCGTGCTCGGCGAGCAGCACGAGCACCTGCCCCGCTGGGCGTTTTAACTCCTGCTCCCGTAAAAGCGGCACCTCCGGCCGCGCCTCTCTTCATGCCCGCGGCACCTCCGGCCGCACCTGTCTCCTTGAGCGCAGCACCTCCGGCCGCGCCTGTCTCCCTGAGCGCGGTGCCTACGGCCGCGCCTGTCTTCCTCAGCGCGGCGCTTCCGGCCGCGCCTGTCTCCATGGACGACGTCGCAGATTCCTCTGCCTTCGTGGACGTCGTCGCACATCCTCCTGACTCCGTGGACGTCGTCGCAGTTCCGTCTGCCTCCGTGGATGACGTCGTCGCAGTTCCGTCTGCCTCCGTGGATGACGTCGTCGCAGTTCCGTCTGCCTCTTCGGACGTCACTGCAGGTTCCCCTGTCTCCGTGGACGTCACTGCAGGTTCCCCTGTCTCCGTGGACGTCACTGCAGGTTCCCCTGTCTCCGTGGACGTCACTGCAGGTTCCCCTGTCTCCGTGGACGTCACTGCAGGTTCCCCTGTCTCCGTGGACGTCACTGCAGGTTCCCCTGTCTCCGTGGACGTCGTCGCAGGGTCTCCAGTCTCCGTGAGTACGGCTCCCTCAGCTGCTCCTATCTCCGAGACTGTGGCATGGGCCGTTTCTACCCCTGAGACTGTGGCATCGGCCGTTTCTACTCCAGTGACTTTGGCTAAGGCCGTTTCTGCCCATGAGACTGTGGCTCCGGCCGTTTCTAAGCCAGTGACTGTGGCTCCGGCCGTTTCTAAGCCAGTGACTGTGGCTCCGGCCGTTTCTAAGCCAGTGACTGTGGCTCCGGCCGTTTCTAAGCCAGTGACTGTGGCTCCGGCCGTTTCTAAGCCAGTGACTGTGGCTCCGGCCGTTTCTAAGCCAGTGACTGTGGCTCCGGCCGTTTCTAAGCCAGTGACTGTGGCTCCGGCCGTTTCTAAGCCAGTGACTGTGGCTCCGGCCGTTTCTAAGCCAGTGACTGTGGCTCCGGCCCCAAGGACTTCGAGGCCAATCCCCAGAACTGTACCCAGGCTGGCACCTTGGACAGTCCCACAGACACATGCCAGTCCTGGGTACCACCCAGTTGTTTTTGTTCCTGTTTCTGTTCCTGTTCTGGTTCCTGTCTCTATTTTTGTCCCTGTGCCTTTGTCTGTTTTTGTTTCTATTCCGGTCCCTGTCACCGTGTTTGTTTCAGTTCCTGTTAATGTCATGGTCCCTGTTCCCTTGCCTCATGTCCAGTTCCCAGTTAAACCCTTTGTCCAGTCTCATGTCAAATTCCCTGTTAGTCCTCTTCAGTCCTCTGTCCAGTCACGTGTATCTGCTCCTGTTTTGTCTCAGTCCCCGTTCAGTGTTCAGCCCAAGGTCCAGTCACGTGTGTTTTCTCCTGCCTATTCTCCGTCTCTTCTCTCTAGTCCTGTCCGATGTCCGTTTAAAGTCTAGTTCCTTGTTCCCTTTTCCATTCTGAGTCTTTTCTAGTTTGTCTTGTTTCTTCTGGCCCCCTCCTGCGCCAGCTCCTGGAGAGTCTCGTTTTTCGCGCTCCGGGAGTTGCGCGTCTTGGGGGGGGCGTCTGTCACACCTTGACACTTTCTGCTTTGTTTTCCTCTTCCATGTGCTCTGTTCGTTGTTTTCCTTCTCCTCACATGGCTTTGTTTATGTTCACTCGCTCCACCTCTTGTTCCGCCTCTCTGTAATTGTCCTCGTTATCTGTGTCAGGTGTGTCTAGTTAGTTCATGTATTTAAGCCCTCTTCCCTCACTTCCTGGTATCGGTCATTTTGAGTTTGAGTTTGTTTGTTCGTTCTCGTTGCTTTGTTCATCTCTTTGTTTGTTTCATGGTTTCATTGTGTTTGTTTCACGCTCACGTTTCTTCGTAGTGTTTCTCGTTTGTGGTTCCTCGTTCATTCCCTTACTCCTTTCGTGACCCTTTAGTTCGTTTGTGTTTTGTAATGTGTGATCTCTAGCTTGCCCTGTTTCCTGCTCGTTAATGTTATTTCGTGTTTCTCGTCTAGACAATTTTTTATAAATTGGAGATGTTTTAGAAATTCTAATGTGTGTGATATTCATGAAATCTCTATATTGCCTTAAAACAGATTTCTGTATGGGGCAACAAACACAAGGTGTCTTTCATGGCAAGAGTGGAAAATGTGTATGAGGACACATCATCATTGTTCATGCTACATGTAAGAAAACTGAAAAAAATTAACAAACAGCACTGCCAAATTATAAAATATTTATAATGGAATTAACTGCTTTGGGAGACCAACCATTTTTAGTTGTTGAGAACACTGGATTGTGCAAGTATACTGGGAATACCGAAATAGTTTCAGGATATTTTACATCAACTGTTTCCATTTGCTGGTAGTACCGTTTTCCATCCATCCATCCATTATCTGTAACCGCTTATCCAATTTTAGGGTCACGGGGGGTCCAGAGCCTACCTGGAATCATCGGGCGCAAGGCGGGAATACACCCTGGAGGGGACGCCAGTCCTTCACAGGGCAACACAGACACACACACATTCACTCACACACTCACACCTACGGACACTTTTGAGTCGCTAATCCACCTGCAACGTGTGTTTTTGGACTGTGGGAGGAAACCGGAGCACCCGGAGGAAACCCACGCAGACACGGGGAGAACACACCAACTCCTCACAGACAGTCACCCGGAGCGGGAATCGAACCCACAACCTCCAGGTCCCTGGAGCTGTGTGACTGCGACACTACCTGCTGCGCCACCGTGCCGCCGTAGTACCGTTTTGTCATGTTGAAAACACTATCAATTGTTCAGGTGAAGCCTCAGCCATCTGAGGTTGGGAGTTCTGTAGATGGGTAGGACGGTCCCCTGTCTCCTCCTCATTGCTTAAGGTGCTAGCTGGCACTGGCATTTGTCAGCTAATGTGACAGATCTGTACAAGTTTGCATTCTCCTCTGTTAAGTGGAGTTGTGTCAGCTGCAGTTTGCAAGAAAAAAGCAGGGATTTGCATCATGTTGTAGGAAGCTTGTGTTCCTCTCCACTTTTTCAAGGCTGGTGGAACTGTGTGTAGTGAGGGTGATTCAGCAAGAAGCTGACTATTAGGGAGAAAATTCAACAACTAGGGTCCAAAAACTAAGGACAAAATAAAGGACAATTAGTAATACAAAGGTTAATCACCTATTAAGTCATATTTCATCCAAATGCATAAATAAATGTTAATATTTGGTATTTCAGTATTCATCATCATCATCATCCTGTTATTTATGTGCTGAGAGTCCAGAGGGGTTGTGTGGTCAAAAACACAAATTCTGCAACAGATGTCTCTGAGCTACAAAGTAGAGATTTTAGACGGTGAGTCCTTACTGAATACACTGACTAATTTAGTTATCGTAAGTGAAAGGAGACAGTCTTCCACTCGTAGAGTCCTGCAGTATCACTGCTGTGTCCTGCTTCTCCTACAGAGGTCGGAGGCAAATGGATTTGAAAAGACCATTTTTCCCAGCATGTTGCGACATTCCATTCACTTCCAGTGTGTTGAAATGTTGGGGGGGTCTACACAGCCAATTTACTGAATAACATGTGCAGGGACAAGAAAATCATTACTGCAAGATTCATATCGACGGCTGTTCTCTTAATGCTCAGAGCTGCGAGTTTAGCTGGAAGTCCTGTAGCAGCAGAGCAGAGACTCAAGGATAGATCAATGTCAGTGGAGCGGGAATGGCATTGGGCCCCACATGAAACAAGCACAGCTTCAGGCACGGAAAGTCATATCTGGATGTCTGGCCAGCATGGTTTCATTTCATGAATTCTTTAATGTGTTAAGTCCGAATGGTCCCCAACGCGCCCCCATCACTGGGCAGTCTAAAATAATTGAGGAGTTTTTCTGTAGGTTCCTTTTCGAAAATGACCCCCTCACGTTCCGGAGCCCTTGATGGCTTTCGGGCCAAAAAGGCACCGGTTCGATGATGGAGCTGCGTCGGACCGTAATCTAGAGAGGTGTCAGCAAATGACCCCCCAGAGGAACCACCCCCCGGCCTCCGACATCATTTATCTGGCTGTCTAATCACTGCACACATAGATCAATATTACAGCCCAGACTGAGGGAAAGTAGATCAAAAGGAGTGTAGCTAAGAAAGAGGCAGGAAGTTTTCTAAAGAAGCAGAGTTCATGCTGCTTGTTTAAACCCTGTAGTTGGGGGTCATACTGTGTAACCGTTTTCAAAAGTGAGAAAAAATAGGCTTGTTTCTGTTGTCTATGCAAGCATTGAGAAGTCCTTTGTGTAAATAGATCAGAGACCGTGTCTGTCCTAATTTTCTAATTTGGCTTTAAATGCTTTATTGAGCTACTTTACAGTACTGGCATCTATACTCATTACTGAGTGCTAAGAAAGGCAAGCATCATGCTTCCTATAAGAGGACAGTGTGTATCAGTCCATTCATTTTTTTCTATTGTTACACAGTGGTTGGACCGTTGCTCCAGATGTGTGTGTTTTACTGCCCCTAGGACACTGACACTTACACTTTAAAGTATGTTCCTGAGGTTTACATTTTTCTTCCTATTATACACAACAAAAATATTTTATAAAATATCTCTAGCATTACTTGCACAAATTTTATCCAGCAAAATCTTATGTAAATATATATAAAACTTCCTAATTTTATTTCCACTAGTGAGCAGAGCCAGAAGGGTAAGAAAAATTATTTTTAAATGGCTAAGGCTTATTGTGTTATACCCGTTTTAACACAATTCTATATTTATTCATTCATTATCCGTAAGCGCTTATCCAGTTCAGGGTCGCGGTGGGTCCAGAGCTTACCTGGAATCATTGAGCGCAAGGCGGGAAATACACCCTGGAGGGGGCGCCAGTCCTTCACAGGGCAACACACACACTCACACCTACAGACACTTTTGAGTCACCAATCCACCTACCAACGTGCGATTTTGGGCTGTGGGAGGAACCCGGAGGAAACCCATGCAGACACAGGGAGAACACACCAACTCCTCTTAACACAATTACATTTTTAAATATTATAAATATTAGCATGCTGTACCAGTTTTGACCAGAAGAGTGATACAAGCAAGTAGGCCATCATGCAACTGGAAGTGGAACAAATTGTTCTGAAGTTTTTATTTATGAATATATACATTAAAATAACTCACCCGTGTCTGATTTTGGGCCAAATTCTCTTGGCAGAGACTGGTACAGCATGCTAATTCTAGGTACCTAGCTCATCAGAATTATTTTTTCTTCTCCTGAAGCCTGGAGGGGTAAAAAAGAGAAAAAAATGTACTTAACACATGTGAAGTGTTAAACTTCCTAATACCATCCAACCTGTCTTGGTTAAGAAAACCAGATTAACACAGACCTGTTTTTATTTTGATCATTTCCATTCTTGCCTCAGGTTGCTCTCCATCAGTAGTTCTCTGTCTGGTGTGTAATGCTTCTGTGGATTTCTTGTGGGTGTGTTCCTGCTTTGCGCTCAGGGATTCCAGATAGGCCCTGGAACTGTCAGGACACTATACAGGATGAAGTCACTATAGAATATGAATGAATGAATGAATGAATGAATGAATATAATATTTGGATATAGCACATGAGAATTGTGTTTTTTAATATACCCACCTCTTGTACTTAAATGCATTTCAGAATAAAAGACTTGTTTTGTTTTGTTTTGTTTTGCTTTGTTGTGGTGCTTTTGAAATGTCATTTACAAAATGGATGTCAATTTCTTTTGGAAAAAATAATGCTACCTCATAGATCTGTACACAAAGTGACTTTTTTGCAAAGAAACCCTTCTGGCGTGTTTACATTTTAGATTGTGTAAGATCGTGTAAAGGAGTACTGAAATTCTCTATGTCATGATGATTTGAAAAAGGGCTGAAAGTATTGAAACTAACAGAAACAGATAAAGCGGGATGTGTACAGTCATGGCTGGTGGACCGCAGCCTGGACGATGAATAGGCCAAACTTCCAGCATCCCCACAAGGCCTGAGAAGGATGGCGTTATTTTCAAGACGAATGGGCTTCTGAGCTTTTAGGTACACAACAGAAATCCAATGAAAGGGAACATCGCATCATTTGATGAGGCATTCGGGGCGTCCCTGGGGAAATTGAGACCTGCGGCTATATGACAAATACACACGTTAGTGGTGGTGATTTCAGAGAGGCCCACATCTCACTGCGCCTGCAGCCTTGCACCCGTCGTCCTTGGAACATGATGATCTACCACTGCTCCAGCTCTCTATGGCTTTCTGCTTTTTTATTTTTTCTTCGGCTGTGTTTTTTGTTGGGATTTAAGTTCTAACTCTCACTGAAAACGACAAAGTTTAAGCTGCTTACACTGCCATGATGTTCCTGTGATTTATTTTATTAGTTTATTTTATGGACCATTTTTGGTATTTATTATATACTTTTTACATATTTTATATATGTACAGATTTTATAAAATGTCATACTAATCTAAGCCTAATCTTGGTGGTTGTTGCTCATGTGTGAGAGACTTTTACCCATAAAACTCTTAGACTATGTATGTATGTATTTATTCATGCATTCATTCATTCATTCATTCATTTTTTCATTCATACATACGTTTCCATATTTGGCTTTTGAAGTCAGACAAGTCTTATTGGTCTGAACCAAACCAATACTCACCCGCCTTTAATCTACAAAAAAAAAAAAAAAAAGTCAATGAATTTTCCATTCAGCTTCAGCTGTGGTGTACTCTGAGCTGGTCATTCTTTAACAGGAACCATTTTCCTAGTACCTAGAAAGAGGGGCTTGGGCACCACAAATCTCTTTCTCCTGATAAACTGCAAGCGTTTAAATCTCCGCTCTCTTGATTTGTTTTTCAATTTGGTCCGGTGCACTCACTGCAGCTTACAGTGTCGGTTTATTTCACTCCAGCGCAGGTTTTCAGCCATTTACGAGAGACTGACACCACATCCATTCTAACTGACAGCCAGCAAATAGCCCTCTAGCTTGCACACACCTCCTCAGGGGGCTTCTCTGCAAAATAGTGCTACTCGGACCCTGGAACGGCTGAAGTTCCTGTAACTTGGTAAAATGCTGAATAGGAGTTTGTGGGGTTGATGTTTTTCAGGGTTTCTTAAATGAAAGTTTTACTCTCTGTAGCTGTGCTTTAGTGTGACATATCTTTCTCTCAAACACTGTTGCGCTGAACCATATGAGGTCAGTCCATTACGGATGATATTAAAGAAATTCCAGGATTCCAATGTCAGAGATGTCCCGTGTCAGCTGGGCTGGAATTGTGTTACGTCGTCTTGCTCAGGTCGGTAATCAAATACACTTTGGTTTTTATGGAGCTAAAGAAAGTGATATGGCCCAAATACAGGCCTCGGTTGACTCATATCCAATTTGTAAACCTTATGAGCCAGGGCTAACATTGTATTCATTGCTTTCTCTCAAGGACAGTTTTTTCTATCCCTTTCTTTTTCTGTCGCTCTCTTTCAGCCTCACTCAGTATCTTCCTGTCTCTCTGTATTTTTCATTCTCGTGGCATGTCTCCCCTCTCTCTCTCTCTTTCTCTCTCTCTCTCTCTCTCTCTCTCTCTCTCTCTCTCTCTCTCTCTCTCTCTCTCTCTTTCTCCTCTTATATACACACTTTAGTTACTAACAAAACAGCTTTTCTGGGATAAACTGGAAATGTGAACTTATAAAAACGCTGTATGGTCAGTAGATCCTTGAATTGTCAAACAAATGCCTTACGTCACCAGCTTAAACCGGATCACTCTTTACAGCACACTGAAGACATTTCCATTTTGTGGGCCTGTCAGAATGCACAGAGCTACGGGGCTCTCCTTTATGAAGAGCATCTGCTGAAGTCTTTGCCATGCCTCTAGTGACTCAGAAATCCAGCTTTTACAGCGATGGGAGGTGGCAGAGTGTTAAACACGGCATGTTTCCTGAGTGCCTTCCGTCCAATTCCTGGAAGACTTTTGTCACCTTGAACTGTACACTGCCCTATTGGCAGAACCTAAGGGAGGAAACCTGATAGATCCTCAAATGTCGACTGAAATCGTTGCACCTGTCAGAAAAGCCTTCTCTAGCCAGAGGTAGATGGTGTTTGTTTTTGGGTCACCAAGAGGTCAAGAGCACATTGAAAGTGGCTTTTAGCATTTTTAAAATGCTGGCAGTGTGTGAATATCCGTCTCTGTGCATGGGGCCAAAGTTTGGAGTGAGTGAATGTGGAAGTTTTAAAAGTTTTTCAAGTGGGCGAATTTAATCCTTGTGGTCAACTTTTGTAATAATAATAATAACAATAATAATAATAATAACAATAATAATAATAATAATAATAATATGTTAAATTTATATTGCTCTTTTACACACCCAAGGACATTTTACATAATAAAAAATAAATAAACAAAAATTATGATGTATCCAAAGAAGAAAAAAAGAACGTTTTAAGCAAATATTTGAAGGATGACAGGGATAAGCAGTAATTAAGAAAGGATGCAACAGAATTCCAAAGTCTGGGGGCAGCAGCACTGAAAGATCTGCCACCCAAAGTAGAAAGCCTAAATGAAGGAACAGTAAGAAGACCACAGTTAGAGGACCTGGTGATACGAGAGGGACGACACGGAGAAATGAGATCAGAGAGGTAGAGGGGAGCCAGACCATGAAGAGCCTTGAAGGTTAGGAGAAAAATTTTGAACTTAGTCCTAGCATCAACAGAACACAAACACACATACACACACAGGGCTGATATGAGCCTAGAATGTACACTGTATGGCCAAACTGTTGTAGACATCTTTTGCTGAGAGTTTGTTGAAACTTTGCCATGAGAAATTGATTGCATTCAGCCTCAAGAGCAAGTACTGATGTCTGCTGATTAGTTCTATGTCACACATGGCACTGTAAATCTTCCCAAAGACATTTGATTTGAAGTCAATACTTGTTCACCGCTCCAACTGCTCCACACCTCAAGCCCCTTTAACCCACATTTGGCCACATCTGGCTGCTCCACCGAGTCCAATTCTACTCGACCGACATGTCTGTGGAGTGCAAATGAATACACCAACAATGGCTGCGGTGTTGACTAATTAGAACTGATACTTCTGAATGTATATTGTACTGTGCCTATATGAGAGCAATGCTTTGTGTTTTTATTGTATGCTAGCTTGATCAGGTTTGCATCAAACGTGCTGCTCGGGTGTATTGATACAGCGGAAGTCTCAGAGTGGGAAATTGAATCTGTCCTAGTTCGCCGTGCTGCTCGGATGATGTGCGTCGTTCCATTTGCACTTAAAGCCCAGAGGAATACTCCCATCTATCATGGCCTAAAACAATAACGCCTGCCAACGTCAACCTAGCAACCCATAGATCAAACTCTGCCTATTGCAGAAGCCACAGGCATTTTTGCTGCTAGGAATATTCCTCACAATATTCACATGTACACACAACTGTCTCATTTAGAACAAAATGGAAAGGCAATCCAGCATGGCATACTGACATGCAATATTGGAATATTGTATTGCTGTAACAAGCTTTGAAATATCACCTGGGGGACTGCACTGAAAAGTTTTACTATGTAAGTCGAGGCATATGTATGATATGATCCGTCATGGCCTTCAGTATGTTGAGTCACCTGTCTCATTATCACTAATTTAATGTAAATATTTGATTTATAGTGTTACTGCCCACTTTATTAAAAACTCTAATTTTGTAGATCTTCCTTTTTGGAGTACAGTTTGAGACGCACACGTGCAAATGTACTACTCAAAATGGTTCTGGAGGCAGCACTGCCTTTGTGGCAGAAGGAACGTAATTGGCTACTAGTCAATAGACAGGGATGAATGTGATGGGTTAAAAAGGATTGGGTGGAGAGTTTCAAATATTGCACCATAAACCAGTAAAACTCCATCTAGACCCTTATGTTTGCCTGCTCTGTCTGTCAAAAATGACTCTGGAATAAATGTTCCTTTTTTCCATTAATGTACAGGGTGGGCCATTTATATGTATACACCTTAATAAAATGGGAACTATGGCACCTGAAACTATGGATACTGGAAGCCTGTGGTAGCATTTCTCCTGCGGTGTTGCTATCAGTGTGTGAAGAGTGGGAGAAGAGGATTACATTGACAATACAACACAATGGGCAGCACTTTGAACACATTTTATAAGTGGTCAGAAACTTGTAAATAACTCATGAAAGAATAAAGTTACCCACAATCACACTATTGTTTTTCTTGTGAAATTCCCAATAAGTTTGATGTGTCACATGACCCTCTTCCCATCGAAAAAACAAAAGTGGCCAAATTCAAAATGGCCGCCATGGTCACCACCCATCTTGAAAAGTTTCCCCCTCCCATATACTAATGTACCACAAACAGGAAGTTAATATCACCAACCATTCCCATTTTATTAAGGTGTATCCATATAAATGGCCCACCCTGTACACTATTCTGTTTCATAATTTGTTGTAAGTACTGCAAAAATCTGTGTTTTGATTTTGCACTTTGGCTGACATTCACTGTCTTTTTAAATGTGCTATATAAATAAACTTGACTTGACTTGACTTGTTTTGCTTTAATGGGGGATAATGTAACCCGCTGCATCAGAGGGAGCTGCAGAATGTTATAATGCTCTGCTGCCTCTGAGGCCGATTCCGAAGGAGTACTTTCCTGTACATTTGAGTTATGATTGCTACCTCAAAAGAAGGTAGAATTCTTAAGTGTTAATAATATCTGGCCAACAGTGGTCCTGTGGTCAGAAACTGACCAGTGATGAATGGACTACAGGGTGAGAGTGTGTAATTGTACCTCTTCACTGTGGACCTTTATGACGGTGCAGCCCATAAAGTCTCCAGTGAGTAGAACAAGGCAGTGGCTCCTAATAAAAAAGAACATATTGTGAATATATATTGTATCAGATGGCAATATGGGATGATAGACTTTCTTTCTCCCCTGAGCTTAAACGATGCATTAGTGTACATTAAATTATCATTCTCAGCTTTTGATAACTATTTTCACTTTGAAACTGAAATAGACTGTTCACGTTACACATTACATGACATAATCACGGATAGGGCTTTAAGTGTTAAATGACATTTTGAGGAGTTCTTAGTTTAAGCCAGTAGATTTTTAGTTTTAGTACATTTCTCTTTCTAGTTGCTTATTGTCCATTTTCTATTTTTGCCATAATCTGAAAAAAAAGCAGTTGCACACGAAATAGTCAAAAATTGTTTATATAAAATGTTTTCATATTAACTTCCATTATACCCTGACTGGTCAATACAAAAGCTATACACTCTAATACTCTACACTCACTGTCCAATTAAGCAGCTCCACTGACCATACAGGTGCACTTTGTAGCGCTACAATTACGTCCATCTGTTGTTCTGCAGACACTGTTTGCTCCCGTTCATTGTGCTCTTCAATGGTCAGGACCACCACAGAGTATTATTATTTATATATATAATACAGAGCAGGTATTATTTGTGTGGAGGATCATTCCCAGCTCCGTGTGAGTGTGTGTGTGTGTGTGTGTGTGTGTGTGTGTGTGTGTGTGTGTGTGTGTTGTATATAAAACTAGATTTAGTGAGATACAAGTAGATCAAACACTGTAGGGCTGCTAGCTTTACCTAGTCAAACACCTATGACAATTGCTAACAAGCTGACACCCATATTAGAAACATTTGTGAATTTATTATCTGATTTTCCATAAGCCTTTCCCCTCCTCCAAAATAAAACCCCTCTCTGTAAAAGACACATTGGTCTTGTCTCATGGCTCCCACTGGACCCCATTTTTTTTTTACTTATATGCAAACACACACCCATGAGAGGTAATTAAATTGGCACATGCGTTAACTTACAGATATTGCAGTGTTTTGATTTAATGCTGAGAACCTAAGTCAATTTTTCTTTTTACCGTACCTTAATGATGCCTGCAGTCAGTAATCACACATCCATTGGAGAGGGCTCCACTGAAGGTGACCTCAGCCGCGCGAACACGTGAGAAATGAGGCCTGCTACCACCGCCACTGCCAACCATCCACAGCCTGTAAGCACAGACACTTTTCCGCTGCAGGCAGCCAGAGCAGATGCCGGGACAGGCTGGTAATGGCTCCTGGGTGCACTGGGTGAGGGAGCTGCCCAGCATGGAGGCCAGGCAGATGGGCTAGTAGTTACGGTACTCTTACAGCTAGCATCTTAGTGAAGTCGTTTACTGTAAGTGTTGTTTTTGTCATGTTGTTTCTCCTTATTGCCTTTGGGTTTCTAATCACTGACAGATCAGTCTGCTACACTATATATTAGAACATCTGGCTTTAAGCCTACTGTAGCAAAGAGTGGATATAGTGGGGGTCCTGACCATCGACATACCAGGTGAAAGGGGGCATAAAGATTGACTACGATCTGTAACTTTGGAACAGGTCCCTGGAGCTGAGAGGAAGGACAGTGAATGCAGAAACAAAGGGATCATAATGTTCTGGCTGATCCGTGTATACAGTATGCACCGTTTGTTGTATATATTTTAAACCATCTGACCATTTGTGACCACTGTTCTCCACATGTTCATTTTTCAGTTCCTGATCCTACTTATGATGAGACATATCAGGGATGAGACCTTGTGCCCATGCAGGGTTGAGAGTGCTCAACCAACCGCACCAAAATATTCAGCCGAGAGAGGTTGTGTTGTAAGAAATGGACCATTTCTGAAAAGCTAGACCACCGCTAGACAGAGACTGTGCATTAGCAGATGAACTACAGTATGGAGTACAAAACAGAGCTACAAATAGAAGAGGTAGATTCTTCTCAAGAGGATGTTGAATATATTAAATTATTATAGAAACGGTCCTTTCAGTCATGGCCCTGTTAGTCTGGAATAGAAACCTACATACTCATATTTTTCTAACCATGTCAATCATTTTATATTTCACCACCCTTAATTGGTCAGTGAATTCTCAGACATAGGCAAGATGACATTTACGCACTTATGAAGAACATGTGAATTCCTGCAAAAAATTAAAACTCATATCTGTCACTTTTTTTTTTATTATTCTTTTTATAGAATCCCTCGAGATGTTCATTTCTCTCCCATTAAGGATGATGGATTAGGGTTTGTCCCGTAGGGTCCCTGGAGACTGAACCCCCAATCAGAATCAAATAAACACTGATTGAATTATTTCAAAGCTTTTATTACTCCATATTACAGTTCCATTTGCTGTGTTGAGATGAAGCGTCTATGCGCACAGTCACAGAAAACTATTGTGCTAAGATGTGAAATTTATTACCACACTCTCTAGAGGTATCCCTCATAAAAAGTGTTCAGAGAAAGCATTGTGTTGGGTTTTTTAAATAACCTAAACCTTTCTAACAAAAAAAAATCCATCTGAAGACGTTATAACCCCCAGCACACGATTCCCAACAGACTCTCCTTAATCACAGAGTAACATTTACAGCTCACTGTTATAAAAGAACACAGCATGCAAATAAAACTCCTGAGACAGGGCGGTTGGTCAGATAATGCGGAAGGGGCATTGCGCCAGATGAGCAGGACGGAGAAGAGAGCCATCTTTAGAACTAGCTTAAGGTCATTTCCGTCCGCCAGAAGAGCGAGGGAGATTTTGATGAATTCAGGAGGGCATTTGCCCTTCAAGCTTCTGCCATTTGCTGCAGGCTTACCCCTGGTTAGCGTTTAATCTAATGCCAACTGTCTGCGGCCCGGGGAAAAGGGAAAAGGGGGAAAAAAATGAAAATACTGTTAGTGAAAAATGAGCATTCCCCCCTAATCACAAATGCGCTGGGTTCCATTTATTGGGCCTGAGAGACTTCCGTATTTTGGCCGCACAGGAAAAGTAAACGCGGGCAATTATGGCAGAGTGATTTAACGAAGAGCCGCCCGCAGTTTCTCCATAAGTGACAATGTAAAATGAGGCGGGGGGTCCCAGGGTGCCTGCTGCTTTGCACTCAGTAAAGTGAACTACTGTGTTTAGGTTAGAAATAAGGAGATTTACTTAAGCTTGCTACAGACTGCGCCATAACAGCAGTCTTACAACTGCACAAAATGTAAAATTGGACAAGATAAAGCTAATAAAATACGGGATTTTCTGGAGGGTTGTTCACAGTATATATATATGTTCTAATGTTCTGAACGCCACATTAAACCACAAAGATTCTCTGATGACTGGATTCAAGAAAGATACATGCTTGGTCATCCATCAATGCCTCTCGTTCTAATTCTAGAGTGATGAAAGGTAATAATGCTCATTTTTCTGTGGATGGAAATGAACTAAGTCCAGGTTAATGTATGTTTGCTAGTTAAGGTCATTAGCAAATAAGTCTGAGTTTGTTTGTTTTAAGACTTTCATTTCACCTGCAATATATTCATTGTTTAACTGACTCCAACATACCCACCACATAACCCCCGCCCCACTCCCCTCACACACACACACACACACACACACACACATGCATGCAATAACTGGCAATAGTTTCTTATGCATTATGCATTATGCCTGTCCAGCTGCACCCAGGATGATGAACACATGAACATTTTCACATCAGGAAAATAAATGTGTTTATATTGAACACTGGAATAACCAACAGTACAGGTCGATTTGACTCAGTATAACATTTTACATGGGTGGGCCATTTTTTGTGAAAACAAAAAAAAAAGGAATATGAGCAATAACCTCATATTAGCGTAGGTATTTATCAGTAAAAACTGAGGGGTGCATAGAATACGGAAAATATCTTTAACATAGTTTATCTTTAACAAGCGTCAGTGTCTGATTTTAAGATAGACCTGTCAAATATTTTTACATGTGCACCACGTTTATATCAGTTTAGTGCTAACGTAATATCCCAGATCTCGTAATGGGGGCCCTAGCAAAAAATATAGTAGCTGAGGTTTTCTTTTTTACATTGCTAGTTTTGTGTTGCACAGTGACATACACACTGCACAAAGACAGGAGCACAATGATGTTCCATTTCCACCAGTCAATAAAATAAAAATCTGAATATCCATTTAAAACAGTGCTGTGATTGAAGTGACAAAACATTACCTAAGGATCCACCTATTCCCATCTCGCATGTCTAGTTAAGGGATGAACATTAGAAAGCTCAAAGACATCAGAGGCATGACACTGGTCTTCATATCAGTTTAGGCATTTTGAAATCTGTTGAAAAAAAAAACAGAATATCATTTATAGCTGGATCACTATGGTTCTATACCAGATGTAAATTCTTGAGCCTGAATTAACATAGAGATGATATAATAGAACAGCAGCACACTGACACACAGCTCCAGGGTTCTAAGGGCTTTGATGTCTTATGGCTTATGTCTTATTTTCTTATGTCTCCGTATGTGTTTTGACTGGGTATTGCAGTTTCCTCCCATAGTCCTAAAACCTGTTTAAAGTGAGCGTATGAGTGACTGGGTGAGTGTGTGATGCCCTGTGATAGATTGACACCCCATACAAGGTGTGCTCCTACCCTGTGCCCAATGATAGTGTGTAGGCTCTGGACAGACCATGATCCTGAACAGAATGAAGTGGTTATGGACTTTTACTGAATGAACGAATAATGAATAAACAAAGCTATGTTCCTTTCAATATGAAAGAACAAGCATAAACAATTTTATAAAAGAAAAAATATATCTCTGATTGTGGGGAAACACAGTTCTCTCTGGTTGTTTACATTCGTAAAACAGTTAAACCAGTTTCGCACAAGTCAACAGACTGGAGGGCTAGCAAAATGGTGGGGAAACATCTGAATTTTATAAAAAGTGTTTTTGATTACAGTCATGAATGTTCCTTTAAATGGATAATTCTACATCCTCTTTTTCTGCCTCAGTTCTCTTATTATTCATTCAGTCTATTAATGCATTCTGTACAAATTTTAATGCAGTGTCAGAGCCACTTATTTTAACTTGACTTAATGGATGAAGGGCTGAGGACCCAAACTAGCCATAGACCCCTGTGCTCCTGTGTGATCAATGGAGCACACACCGTTTATTCATGACGAATCTATCAATGATTATTAGTTATCAATAATGTAAATATTGATGAATATATATAAAAAAGAATATACTTCAGCCATACAGACTACTATACATTTTCATGTGAGCCCTTTACCAGTTGCAACCTTTATTTAACTTTCCATTGTTTGAGCATAAACTGCAGGGACTTTATTCCATGTCTACTATGTTCAGTCTGAGATGTTTAGTCTATTTTCTGCCTCACTTTTATTGATGGCTGGGCTATGGTGTGGTCAGTTCATTATACTGAAAACTACAACAGTTTTTTTGTTAATTTCCACAGCTCAGTAATGGTTTCTAATGGAACACAACGCATTCTTTCAGACCCATGCTATAATTTTGAGATGAGCAAGAGTGGAGCTTGATTTATTTAGCTATTTATTTATTTGATTTTCTTTTGTTTCTGAAAGATGAATGTTTTAAGCTGTTTTGATAATATATGGTCTGTTGTGTTCTCTCCTTGACTGTGTAGGTTTTCACCAGCTTAGCTGGTTCACTCCCAGAAAAACATTGTTAGGTGGATGGGTTGTTCAAAAGTGCCCATAGGTGTAAGTGTGGGTTGCTTTGTGAAGGACTGGTGTCGTGTCCAGGGTGTTTCTACTTTGCGCCCAGTGATTCTGAATGGGCTCTGGACCCACCGTGGCCCGGAATGAGTTAAAGTGATTACAGAGAATGAATGAATGAAGTTTGGTTTTGGAGTTCTGCCAAATTTTCCTGTATATTTATAATATTTTTCTATGTTTGTGTGTGTGTGTGTGTGTGTGTGTGTGAGAGAGAGAGAGAGAAAGAGAGAGAGCTCACAAAAAATGCACATTTGTCCAGTCCAGGAGTGGATCAATGGTGCAGCTTTTCTATGGTCTGTTAGTGCACTAACAAGGACTAGGAGGTGTGTGTATGTGTGCGTGTGTGTGTGTGTGTGTGTTTGTGTGTGTGTGTGTGTGTACGTGCATGCTGGGATAGTTTTCACACTGCTACACACTTCATCAACCCCGCCTCCCTCCTCATCCACCTTCACTCCCTCCTCCCTCCATCCATCCTTCCTCCACTGTAGCCAACATCTCTCCCTGTGGTGCACACAGCAGATGCCGCACTCGTTCGCTCACGGGGTCTCCAATGTCCTCTTCTTCTTTTCCCTCCTCCCTATATTCGCCCTCCATCCCTCATCTGCCTCTGCCTCCATCCCTCAGCAGGACAAAGGAAGCTCTATCCCTCCCTCCAGCCGGCCTGGGCTAATTGCAACTGCTATCTAGCGGTGACAGGCTTAATCAAGTATGATGAGCTCAACTCTTTCTCTCTCTCTTTCTCTCCCCCCCTTTCTCTCTCTCTCTCTCTCTCTCTCTCTCTCTAAGAAAAGGAGAGCTTATTCATCCGTCTCTGAGGGCCTTCAACTGCCTTCGTGGAGACTCCAGCACAATGCCCCTCTGGAGAGCCCCACTGGAGGCCCTTCCACTGTGTTACAGCCACTAATGCTTTTGTGTCAGAAAGTAACCTGCCTGTTTTACCACTTTCCATTTATAGACAATTTTCTTTTCTTTTTCTTTTTTAAGCTTTCCTGACCATTCTACATTGGCTCCCCTGTTTTAGCTCCTTGGCTGAGCTCTAACAGGGTTGAGATTTTTTATTTTAACCCTTTTATTTTTAACTTTGGCTGAAGGCATTGCCAGGTTCAGCTTTCTATAGATGTTTTGATCAGACCGCTACCTGAAGAGCAGGGCCTTGATGTGCTAAAACTGATTGAAAAGCTTTCACAGAAACGTATAGCAGAGACAAACAAGTTTTCTGTCATATTACAATCAATAATTATTCTTTAGAAACTATGATTTTGTTACTTCTGCAGATGTAAATATTTTCTTATTCTTCTTTTATTAAGTGCAGACATCTCTCTCACTCTACCTTTGAGTAAACAACCTCATATACTACTATACCTCTATTACACCAAGATATAGGGAGAGAGAGAGAGACAGAGAGAGAGAGAGAGAGAGAGAGAGAGAGAGAGAGAGAGAGTGAGAGAGAGAGAGAGATGGTCAATGGTCTGTGGGTCTGATGGGCAATTTACTGTGAAGCCTTCACTTAGTTTCATCAAGAGGACCCAGGGCTGATAAGAGCATGGAGCTCCATCAGGTGATGTCCTGAGGTGTCTGAACACATAGCGGCTAGTTCACCTTTCTCTCTCACCCAGAGCTCAATTCCCCAGTTTGAAATAATAATGGCGCTGGAGAGACCCGCAGGGCCTTAGCTTTCAGTCACCTGAAAGAGAATACTCTGGCTTTACTAATCACTGGATTACAGTATCAACTTACTGGTGTAGTGTTAGAGAATTTGGTGATGAAAAAGAATGTGTTAGAAATTCTCTACTCATTTGTCAGTGGTAAGAAATTGAATTCACTGCAAAAAGGGAAAGAATTTTTCTTTTCTCTCTCATTCTGTGGTGGTGAAAAAAATGCTGGTCTCATAAGCTCTCACATTAAGGCTATTTTCTCAAGCTGCAGAGCCTTCAGTTCATATTTAGTGGGTTCTGGGATATCTCTCCCCATTTGTCGTACTTAACCTGAGGCATGGTTCAAACAGCACCCTAGTCTATTCCGTACATTCCTCAGTATGTAATGCACTATATAGTGAGTAGGGCACTGCTTCGTTTCTAGTAGGGATAACTGGAGCAGCTAGCAATCTGGTCAATATGTCTACTGTTAACGTCATAATACACTTTATCCTGGATCTGTAAATAAAATAAATGTTTTTTTTCATAGTAAAAATATTGAATTCTACATAAGCGATGAGAAAGCTGGTGTTTCTCTCTTCAAGGGCAGACTAAATGAAAGATTCTTTATTTATTTAATGCCTGCCCAGTCAATGTAAAAGCAAAGTAACTTTATAATCAACTCCTTCAGCATAGACCACAAATCAGGATTTCTCAGTTTAGTCAGATAACAAACCCAAAGTCAAGCCTGTCCAACAGGAACTAAGCTTACGTTGTCTGGCTAACTGAGGAAGCCGGTTTTGTGGAACACCTCATTTGTAGAGTACTATCCACAAATGTTGTACAGTATGTAGATAAAGATTGTTGGCATTGCTACAGATAATTTATACTCCTCAGTGTTACATAACAGTGTCATGTTAGTTTCCTGATTCATTTGTACAATGCAATGTGCCAGTTGTCTAGATAGCTAGATTTTAATTTACCTACTGAACACATCACAGCCATCATCGCAACCATTATCCCAACTTAAAAGATTTAGCAGGAGCCACCACTGCCCTGAAGTGCATTACAACCTGATTTCTTTGTTTGTTACACTTATACCATACAGTACCCTACCACTACCATATTAGGCACAATGCTGTGTTGAGAATGAGCAATGACTTAAAAGCTAATTGACTTGCAAATGAAAGAGCAGGTCATAGGGTCTGCATATGTGTTATATTTAGATCATATTTACCCACATTATAAAACGTTTAATGGTGATTTGAGGGATCTTTCAATGATATATCATCACTGTCCCAAGAAGAACATGCATTTACTTTGACTTCCACTGAAAGTTAAGAAGGTTTTGTCATTCTGCTGTAATGCTGTTATTTTGGCTGTTTTTCACTGAACAGAGATGATGTAGTGATTAATCCAACATGTGTACAGATGTTCAAGGTAGGGTTGTTTAAACAAACTGACAGGGTATATGTATATCTCTATAGCCTGTGATTCAAAAATTGGAAAATTCACAGATACTCAGAACACAAGATATCACCCACATGTACACAGCCCCGGCTGGTGGGGTGAGTGTGGGATAGGGCTTTGAGTTTGGCTTTAGGGCAGGATTAACCATGTGTATGAGCTAGTGTGGGAGTTATTGTGTGTGTGTGTGATTGTGTGTAAAGGCAGGAGCTCAGATCAGTAGTCAAGACCCAGTGTGTGCTCTTCAGCTTTGTGTGTCCAGTCTTGCTTACTCCATCTCCCTTCACTCGTATGAACTAAAACCCTCCTGGCTGCTCAGTTTCTCTCTGAGCTTCTGGAGCTGGGAGGGTATGTTTTTTGCTGCTGCTCAGTTAACATCTGAAGATGGCCAGTGCAGCTCAGCAACTCTCTGCACAGAGAGACGAGGGATGAACAGTTCAGCAGATATACCCAACAAGGAGGAGGCCACAGTCTGTTTAAATTAATTTACTGTGAATGAGAACAAAAGACAATTTAGAACAGTGTGCATATAAACTGTAAGATGTAAATAAATTATATTATAAATGATAAATTTGGGCATGTAAAGAATTTTTAATTCATCGTCTGAAACGGTTTCACCTTGAACGAGTTTGCAGTGGGTCCAGAGCTTACCTAGAAACATTTAGGCATTGTGACCTCAGATGGACCGAACCCAAAACACCCAGAACTGTGTGGTATTGGTACTACCTGCAGCAACCAGGTACAAATAGATTGGCTGTAAGTACTGGCACAAATTATGTCTAAAATGGGTGAATAATATATCAGCCTATGGTGTGTGGTGTATCCCTTCCTATGTATTACATCACATAATTGATATCCAATAATTATGTGGTTTACAGGCTTATTTTTACATTAGAGGATTAAGTAAATAATGGGAACTAATGGGAAGTAGGTTTATATCAATGCAAAATTATGTCACTTTTACATGGTCTTAAAAGTAAACTATTGCCTCTTTTGCACTTGAAAGTTGCATTACCACAATTACCACAGCAACACTGCAATCCACAGAACATGAGTTCTTATGTGGTTTTTGATACACTATGTGCTATGAGACACTATCACCTACGCTGACATCTTGGTGACTGCTTCTACTATAGATTAAGGAGAAAGAAATGCAAATTTGATTTTTCACCAAACTATTTTAGAGGAGTGAAGGAATTAATGAAACGCATAACGGTTGCCCTTAGACTGTTCTAATGATGCATAGAGAAACATGAACCGTCACAGTCTAACAGCTTTAGTGGCATTTTATGGATCCTCATTGAGCACCAGGTGTGAGAGCAGCACTGCACACATTCACCCCACAGAGCAACGACACACAGCCATGTAGGAACTTCACACTGTGTGCAGGTGGATGGTGCTGTTGCCACACTGTTGTGGAGCTGAAAGTGAGTCTAAAATTGTTCACTTACACTTCAGCTGCCCATCTCTCGCAATGCAATTTTGTCAGTCACTCATTCATCATTAATTACAGAACTTAATAACATGGAATTAAAATGAATTTGAGGTTATCACCTGCACTTGACCATAAAATGCATGACAAACCTACAAAAGGTTGATTTCTGTAGCTGAAATTACTAAGGAATGTCTGCCAATGTTATATAATGTACATAGCACAGTCGAGGACTCTTCTAATTTACTCGCAACCTGTACGTGCAGATCTTTTTTCTCCCTGAGGGGAGACATTGCTACCCTGCTAGTGGATGAACACTATCTTTAATAAGTACAAGTCAAGATGGCTGAAAAGAGAGAGAGAGAGAGAGAGAGAGAGAGAGAGAGAGAGAGAGAGAGAGAGACTATTATCACATACATGATTAAGCTTTTTTTTTGTTATACATACATGCAGACAGTAGGTTACAATATACATTTGCTATTTGTTTGTGTGGCTAATGTCAAAGAAGTGCTCTGTCTTTAAGAAAATACATCAACAGCAGATGTGTTGGAGAATAGCATTCTTAATTATATAGTGGGAAATTTTATCTTCTTAGGGATGGGTCGTTCGACAGGCTGTGTCGACATATATCTCAAGTTTTCGAAGCAGAAATGAATCGATACAAGAAACGGAGTGTCGTTCAAAATAACGAAACTTTTGACGTCACTGAAGCGCAATCACGTTTCAAATCTGAGGCGCGTCAGTTCCGCTGTCCCGCTGTAGACCTAAGCACAACGAGCTGAATACAACCTGTAACTTGTGTATTTACAAAACATTCATTCATTCATTCATTCATTCATTATCTGTAACCCTTATCCAGTTCAGGGTCGCGGTGGGTCCAGTGCCTACCTGGAATCATTGGGCACAAGGCGGGGAATACACCCTGGAGGGGGCGCCAGTCCTTCACAGGGCATTTACAAAACATTTAAATAAAAAAAAAAATAAATAAATAAAATTGGCAAAATATGTCAAACGCAAGACAGATACCAAGATCACAAGTGTGAGAGCATTTCAAACTAAATTTATGATCAACACAAGTGAATCAGGCAGTTGTGGTGTAGTGTTTTTTTTTTTTTTTTGAACAGCAGATGGCGTAGTAAAGGTGTGTTCAAATGCTTCGAAGCATCAAACCATTTTGGCTTCAGGTGTGTTACTGCTTCAAAAGCCTCGCTCAGCCCACTCATAATAAAGCAATTCATGTTTCTTTTAGCAATAAATACGTAAAGAAAAAGAAAATAACCGCACTCAAGCATCCGCAACAAAGCTCACCTGTGCCTCGTTAAATAGATTAAATTTCCCGCCAAAATAGGGGATATACCACTGCTAAGAAATGATTGGGGAAATCAATGCAACAGAAAGGAAAATACGATTAAAATATAAAATAAAACAATGCACTGCAACAGCAACAAAACAAAATAGCGTGATTATATTTTTTGTTCAAGGTAAATCAGTATTTAAAAACATGAATTAGTATTAAATAATTAATAATGCTTTAAAATACTCAGGTGAAACCACCCCTTCCTGGTTGACACTTTACCAATAAAATAATCACTCCAAAGATGGAGTGTTTAACGGTTGGCATTGATTTGTAGCTCTGAGTTTAACCACAATCGCATCTTAATGCTGTTTTAAAATGAACAATAGATCCTCAACAAGGCAGATGTGCGCAGACCCCCGGTGTGGCTGGACTGGCTGTAAGACAGAACAATCAGGTCTTCCCAATATTGTTTATTGAAGTGAGTGAACTTTTAAAATAAACAAATAAATAAAAGAAATAAATAAAAGTTAATTGGGTCACACTTAAATTTGTATGTGTGTTTTTTAAAGTACTAGCTCTGTTTTGCCGTCTGAGATCCTCAGTTAAGTTATTAGTGACACAAACGCAGTTAATAAACTAAATATCATTCCAAAACAAAGCTGCTAATTTAAAACCTGCCAGTGTCCTTACGAGCTGTTGGTGTCTAACGTTTCTTAGTAGTTTAGCATGTATTCTGATTCATGTTCTATACTGATGTTAGCTATCTACCACCAAGTCAATTCTGAAGTATAGTGATACAAATCTACCTTTAAACTTGAATATATACCGCTAGATTATTAATGTGGTTATTTATTTTAAAAATACACACGCACCACTGGGGCATCTAGTTAAATAAACCATTGACTGGTAAGAGCTGGCTGTTAAACTGCTGGTGAATGAGGGAAAGCAGAAATAGGAGAACACTAGCTGAAGATGTGAAAAACTAAAGTAAAACTACTCTGAAATAAATGTTTGGGAAATGAGGGACAAAGTGTATTTGTCAGGTGCTATATGGGTAACATAAAGTTGTATGTTTTGCTTTTTCTAGGTTGAGAGCAGGCCCTCACAGAAAAATCGCGTGTACTTGTTCCCTGACTTTTTGGAGGATGGAACCCTGAGTGTGCATCAGCCTTTCAGCAACACACACAAACATTACACAAGCAAAGGGATTTCTTTTGATGCTTTGAGTCAACAAAGGTAAGGCGAATGGTTTTTGAATGTGTTGTTGTGGCCTTTGAGCACATTCGTGTCTGCCGTGGCACTATGCTTCAATTTAGGTTTTTGGATGTTTTGGATTTAAAGTTTGTAGTTTGCAAATTTTGAAACAATTGTATCTTTTTTTGGACAAAAGCTGTGCTTATGAAGCATGCTTTTATATGGTGAGATATTGGTATTTTTCAGGTTCATGGGCATACAGAATGCTATGACAGAACACTTTAATATATCTAGGGTACTTACTGCATTTTAGTCAACAAAGGATTGCAGACTGATGTAAAAATATTGAAGGATTTGTCTGTAAAACTGCATCTTAAAAAGTTGGCATACTGAATTTTTTCCAATACTGCCTGATCCTTTGCCCTGTTTCTGCTCACCATAAAATAGTCAGAGACTGCTTACGTTTTATAGGAGAAACAATAACTGTATAAATCTGATCCGTCATAATTCAGGCCACATGTTTGAGCACAGTCAGTACTGCTGCACCTTGTTCCTCAGGCAGAGCAGGATCAGTTCCCCCATGTGCATAATCCTGTTTATTCAGACATAGAATTACAGGGTTTAAAACTGCCCTGAGATATTTGATACATGTGAACAGAGGATGGAATATCTACCAAAACATGCACTTTCTGAGAGAATGAGCAAAGCTAGTCAAAGGAAGGAACAGTGTGAGTAGGCTGTTTGCCTAAGTGTGTCCCCAAGGACCAACAATGGAAGATGTTCTCGGGGCTAAAAGAATAGAGCAACTTGGATTTTTCTTCGCATTGCATATCCTGTGGTTACCTTCCATATCTGAAAATGTATCGATCTAAACACTCTTGCCTCTATTAAGTCATTCTGAAAGCACTTTTTTGAGAAAGATATAGGATTGCATGCCAGGGTTGGTGAATGCATGAATTGATAGGGATGCTTGTGTGGTTGGACAAGGTGGATGATGGACAGAGTAAAGATGGTTGAGCAGGCATAGTGTCTGCACACTTTGGGATTTGTAGTAGAAGGAACTAGCTGTTGCACAACCATAGAAGACTTGTTGTATGCATTTAATCTATTTCTCTCCTGCTGTTCTTGCTGTTTCCCTCCTCAGAATGGATAGTCTCTAGATGAGCAAGTTCAGTTTAAAAGTTAAAAAATGTAATTGTCTGTAAGCACTTATCCAGTTCAGGGTTGCGGTGGGTCCGGAGCCTACCCGTAATTATTGGGCCCGAAGCAGGAACACACCCTGGATGGGGCGCCAGTCCTTCACAGGGCAACACATGCATACACACATTCGCTCATACCTATGGACACTTGAGTCAACAATCCCCTTGCCAACGTGTGTTTGTGGATCGTGGGAGGAAACCGGAGCACCCGGAAGAAACCCATGTGGACACAGGGAGAACACACCAACTCCTCGGTCACCTGGAGTGGGACTTGAACCCACAACTGCCAGGGACCTAGAGCTGTGTGACTGTGACACTACCTGCTAAACTATATATAGACAGACATTGCTCAAAAATAAATAAAGGGAACACTTAAACAACAGAATGCAACTCCAAGGCAGTCACACTTCTGTGAAATCAACCTGTCCAGTTAGGAAGCAACAATGATTGAGTAAGTTTCACCTGGTTTTGTGCAAATGGACCAGACGCCAGTTAGAAATGAAAGGCAATTAGCAAGACAACCCCTATAAAGGAGTGTTTCTGCAGGTGGTGACCACAGACCATTTCTCTGCTCTCATCATTTCTGGCTGATGTTTTGGTCACTTTTGCATTCTGTCAGCACTCTCTCACCCATAGAGGTAGCATGAGGCGGTGTCTACAACCCAAAGAAGTGGTTCAGGTAGTGCTCTCATCCAGAATGGCACCTCAGTGCAAGCTGTGGCAAGGAGGTGTGCTGTGTCTGTCAGCACAGTCTCTATAGCATGGAAGGGATATCAGGAGACAGGCCAGTACACCAGGAGACGTGGAGTAGGAGGGCAACAACCCAGCAGCAAGACCACTACCTCCTCCTTTGTGCAAGGAGGAACAGGTAGAGCAGTGCCAGAGCCCTGCAAAATGACCTCCAGCCAGCCATTAATATCCATGTTTCTGCACAAACTGTCAGAAACAGACTCTGAGGGCCCGACATCCACAAGTGGTGTTTGTGCTTACAGCCCAACACTGTTTAGGGCGATTGGCATTTGCCAGAGAACACTAAGATGGACAGGTTCGCTATTGACACCCTGTGCTCTTCACGGACGAGAGCAGGTTCACACTGAGCACATGTGACAGAAGTAACAGAGTCTGGAGACGCCGTGGAGAACGGTCTGCTGCCTGCAACGTCCTCCAGCATGACCGGTTTGGCAGTGGGTCAGTAACGGTGTGGGGAGGCATTTCTTTGGAGGGCCGCACAGCCCTCCCTGTGCTAGCCGGTGATACCCTGACTGCCGTTGGGTACCGGCATGAGATCCTCAGACCCATTGTTAGACCATATGCTAGTGCAGTGTGCCCTGGGTTCCTTCTGATGCGTGACAATGCTAGGCCTCATGTGGCTGAAGTGTGTCGGCAGTTCCTGCATGATGAAGGCAATGATGCTATGGACTGGCCTGCCCATTCCAGACCTGAATCGAGCACATCTGGGACATCATTCAACAATGCCACGTTGCAGCACAGACTGTCCAAGAGTTGACTGATGCTTTAATCCAGATCTGGGAGGAGAACCCTCAGGAGAACTTCCGCCGCATCATCAGGAGCATGCCCAGGCGTTGTAGGGAGGTCATACAGGCACATGGAGGCCACACACACACACTACTGAGCCTCATTTTAACTCGTCTTGGAGAATTTCCACTGAAGTTGGATCAGCCACTTTTATTTTGAGTATAATTCTAAATCCAGACCTCCATGTGATAACTTTACATGGATTGCTTTTGTTTTCAATGCATTCTTCTATGTAATGAAGATTTTCAACTGAAAAATTATATATATCTCTGCATTACACTCTATTGCTTTCAAAAAAAGCATTGATGTATTTTCTCAGGAATTGACAGGAATGGCATTAGGGGTCAAGGCAAGGGCTAGCAGTGAAAATGAACAGAGCTGAAGAATTGAAGCGTGGCTTTAGCAGCAGCAGTCAGGCAGCCCTGACTGATGCTAATGGACTTCTCATTCCGTGCAGGCCTACACCTCCTGGTAAAGCATTACACCTGTGTGAGTGAAAGATCATGACATCACTGTATCCTTGTCTTGAAATATGATGACAAAAATGTCATAATTTCTGAGAAAGAGTTGTTCCAAAGTGTCATTTTTAGCCTCTTGACAAGGACAAGGCAGTCAGTATTGTGTATGTGTCTGGTCAAAGTTCGGGCAACAAGAGGCCTAATAAACTCTGTAATCTTGCACAGTATGAGTCAATTAAAACATGACCTAATATGCATTTATCTATTAATTTGATGTCTAAATATGACCTGTTTAAATGTGAAAAATCCGACATTTAGCTGTCAGATTTTGCGCTACTGTCAGAGCCAAACAGTAAATCCCAATTTATACTTCTGCATAGAACCTGCGCTATAGGCAGTGCATTGACATGAACCCAACACTGTAGCCTGATGCACACACAACATTTCCACGCATGATTTGTCAGTCTGAATAACTCGACAAGAAGCGGTACCATGTGGGGAAAGACTTTTTAATATCATTCCTGGCACCTCATGTGACTTAATCTGTCCCAAACAACAACCTACACCCTAAATAGTTTGCTTTAAACTAATACTACTACACCACTACATTGTGTACTACAGAGTCTATAGAAAGATATTTGAGATTCAGCCCTAGTGTTGGAGCGGTGTGATTGCATAGCGCACAAGTATAAACACTCACCAGCATGAGTGAGCTCTCCTCGCTGGCACATAGGCGATTAAATACAGATGTTCTCCTTCAGCTGGTTAGTAATACCAGGCTCCTACATGTCCATAGCACAGGAAAAACGAGCCCGAGTTACCCATGACAAGCCGAGCAGCAGTAAACTCATACGCTCCCTCTTTGCAGTAGTCTGCGTCTCCATCTGATTGATGGTGCATTGTATTTTAATACTGAAATGTAAATAACACTGAGAAAAGCACCATAATGGAAACGAAGTGCGACTGTAGGTTTAGGAATTTATTTGTGCAGGAGGTTTTAAGGTGGAATTTTCCAGATAAAGGGAGGTGGAGAAGAGAGAGCATTATTTCCCTTGAACAGCCTAAGAGCAGTGTGGCTTTGTTCTCTGCTCATGGCACCTTAACTTTGACCTTTACATTGAAAGGAGTCATTTAATGATTATATAAATGTTCAAAATCTGAGTGTGCCTTTAAGGAAGTTCTAACTAGTGAGCATACGGATTATTAAGTGGGTGCATAGGTCTTTGTCAGTTCTTAGCAGTATTTATATGAAACAAATAGTGAACTAATGTATGCAGTAAATATGCCTTGCATATGAAAGGCCTGCCTGGGTGATTTGTTTGCTTACATTATTGCTTACATAATTTCTATACCCACGTTATTGATGGAAATATTCAGCTCTGAGTCCTGTTCATAATGTTGATGTTATATTGCCTGCTTTACCATTGGCACATTCATGGGTCAGTGGAGCTCTATAAAAATCAGTCCTGTTGATTGCCAACAAGCATGTGTCATCATCCATTCATTCCTTCTGTTAAGCAACTGCAAATGAATGGGGTCTTGTCAAGCTACACAGATTTGGCTGCAGATCTGGAGATTCATAATAAGCAGTCATATGTACAGTGAAGTGCCAAAGCCATTGACCCACAACACAGCTATATTCAGCTTTGGGTGGTGTAGTTTATTTTATAATTTTTGAGGTTTTCCAACTTTCTGTAGCTTGTTTCAAAGACAAGGTAAAGGATTGTCCTACTATTAAACTGCAATAATACGCATACATGCACGGTCCATCATTTTTATACCCTCTAAGTGAACACCTGCAAGGCCACTCTGCCCAATCCATTTATACCAGTGCCAGACACACTATCCTGACACTACCATGTTGAGAATGGTTTCTGTGAATGCTTCAGAGATAGAGCAGCACAGTCATTCCACACAGCAGCTTACAGATCAGAATGATGTGCAAAAAGTGCTGCCAAAACATTTGCTTCCTTTGGTTGACTTTCTCTTTTTCTGAACTCCTGAACTGGAACCCCATAATTGATTGACACATTCAGCTTTATTCAAACAGTAAACATGTCTCATGAACGTACCACACGGGACCGACGTCGCAGTTTGACCCAAAAAATGGAGCAAATGTTGCATCACATTTAACATATACCGGCGATATTGCCCACCGCCCTCAGCTTGTAGAGAAGGTACATTACTCTTCCTGATGTTTGTTTTTGTGATGGTATTGTTTTAGTGTTGTTTATATGCACTTTAAACAGCAAATGTTCTCGCATAGCACCTTTAGAGATCCGAATCCAAGCATCCTATGAGCAACCCAAGGGCGACAGTAGCAAAGGGAAAAACTCCCTCAGGGCGGGAGGAAGAAACCTTGAGAGGAACTGAGACTTAAAAGGTGGAAGCGGTCCTGCTCCTGAGGATGTTTTTCCCCTGTCAGTGCTGATGGGTTGCAGTGATAGCTGTGAAGTTGGAGGCATATGATATGCCTTTTGAAAATGACTGTTACCCTTCACATGAACTTGGGGAAGTAGTTTAAATCATTACCCTTTCCAGGTATTCTGTTAAACTGATATTGTTGGCTTCTTTACAGCACTCCTGCCACCTGTTGGCATTGCGTATAGTAATTCTAGACTTATGATCAGGTGATGATTGTACATCAAGTGGTTTGTTATGTAGGACTACATTTTATTGAATTTGTATTTTTATTTATTGATTTTAACATTTCAGTACTGTTCAGCAGTATTTTCTGCGAAGGTGATATGTACTCTGTCAAATTAGAAACTGACTGTACTCATGGCATGGGTCTAGTGTTCTAGGCCATGATAACAGGGATGTCTTTATTTCCAGTCTGAATTTTTTTTCTATTTCCTGTCCCACTGTGAAGTCTGGATGATGGGCATTACTGTGAGGAAATAAAGGCCTGTGTATGCCCATCTTGTCCTCAGCAGATATCTGTGCAGTGACTCACCGAGCAAGGTCGGCACGGCTTTGACACACTGGTTAATGCTTCTTCCAGAGTGTCCCGCATCCTTCATAAGGTCAGCCTTGACATGATCTCCATTTAAAACTGAGCTCCATAAAGTATTCCAAATGACTGCAGAATGCCCTCCACGAGGACGTTATGTGAGAAAGGCGTCATCTCGATGACAAACGAAGAATGGATTGGAATGGAAAGGTGCCAAGGAAGTGTAAGGTAGCTCAATATTTGTGCTCCATGTCACATCTAAGCATGGTACATGTTAGATAATAGCTCACCCACATGTATCAAAGTACTCTGTCAAACGATTCAGAATTTTTAAAGTGGGGAAAAAGTGGATCTGGAAATACTCATCATAGACTCTACATTTTAAAGTTGTTCAGAGTCTACAACGTTCCTTGCACTGTGGTTCGATATTTAGCTTTGTTTGACTATATTAATACAATAGTGTAATGAAACCAGATATGATCTCATAATGAAAATACACATCTGGGGTCAACTTGTTAAACTGGAGCTTTGCTGAGGCACTGAATTTAGTTTCAACTCATGTTCCTACATAGATGATGTCCTTATTGGATTATCAATCCAGCGTTCCAGTGGACTGTCCCCCTTTTAAAGGTCTACTTTCCTGCAAGGTTTAGGTCTAATGTGCTGTCCCAGTTATGTTTTAAGGCACTAAGCTGATTGAGCCAGACAGGAAGATGGCAGGTCTGCAATCCTGTGATAGGAAGTAGGATGAATGGTCACTGCAAAAAACAATAGTGATGGAAAAATCTAGTAATTGGGAGATCTAAAATATATAATTTAATTTCCGGTACATCTGCGGAGTGCTTGTGGATTCTAGGAACCACGTTCACTGAATTGTGAGCTACTCAGATACAAAAAAAAAAAACACAACCTTCCTGCCTCTATTCCCTTCCCTGAAAGGTTATAAGCTTTGGTCAGTTACACATTCTCCTGCAGTAATTCAGTTCACTGTCCATTCAGACTGGCTATTATCATCTCAGATTAGTAGCCTGGGGTAAAAAATAAGAAAAAAAACTGGCAGCAGTGGCATTAAATGCTACAGTTATGGTGCTCTTGCATCAAGCCAGACTAGTAAAGGCCTGTTCTGGTTCCTTTTTGATGAGACGCACATGGAAAGTGGTTTCATATTGAAATGTGAAGTGCCAGTGGGGCATTTAGGGTCACAGTGCTCGTATCATGTCTCATATCGTATTGTTCTCTTGGTCATTTCTAGAACATTGAACAGATGGAGAACCAATTTAGCTGGAGGTCATATCAGAACTGTTGCTGCATTCACATGCTAGGTTTGAAAAGCCATCATTGCATACCTCAGTGTATATGCCCAGAGGTGTTCGCCTGTAGTGATAGTGGAGTTTCTGCCTGTGTGAACTTGCCTTCATCAACATGAAGAATTCTCTGTGACTAAAACACAACTTTAGAGACTAATACATCAACAATTTCCACTGTGATTTATTGTCAGAATCACTTCTAAATGCTACCTATTGAGGTAGGTGTCTAATAGGGGTTGGGTGGTGAAATGTTAACATAACTGAGGCCAAACTATTAATTTGAATATTTAATAAATCTTATTTATTCAAGTTGTTTGATTTCTTTTGACAAATTTGTTAGAGCAAGAGGCTCTGGAAAATGTTGCAAAGTGTAATAATGAAGCAAAGGAAATATCTTTAAATGTATTTTTTAAATTGATTAACAAATTAATTCCTGTACTGGGGATGTCCTACATATTGTGTGAAATTTGTTGTGAGAATGTACACTTTAAGTATACCTTATAACATTGCTTATAAGAACTTACCCAAATTTTTTGCACAAATTTAACAGAGGAAAACATACATACTGTCACATTTTAAGATTAATGTAATTAGTAACACTAAAGATAACACAGGTGGTTTAAAAGTTCTGTGGGCTATTATCACCAGTTGCTTGGTCCTTGCTGCACTTTAGATCACTAGTTAAGAGCATTTATCTTTGTAAATGGTATGAGAAAAAGGGGATGCTTGTGCCAGTTATACCTCAAACTGTAATTGCACCCCAAAGCCCCCACTGTAAATACGAGCTTTTCTATACTGTCCTTTTGACAGCACTGAGTGACACCCTGAAAATGGAAACCCATCATATCATCCAGAGGTCAGAGTATATCGCCAGAGCACATGCCCCAAGGCAGTGGACACAGTGTGATTTCGCTTGCATAAGAGCTCTGTTCATAAGTTCTGAACTTAAGGGCTTGAGCCTTGTTCAGAAATTCACTTTGTGACTTATATTGTGTTACATTTTTGGCATTGAGTATTGTGCTGGACTTTATTGTTGTGTAGTGTGACCCCACACTTGCCCCTCTTCCAAAACCCATATGTAGAAAACTTCAGAAAGAGGCTGTGTAGCCCATGGGGGGAGTTCCCTCCCTGGGCATGTCATTGTATTAGATCAAAGTAGGCAGTGTGATATTACTGAGGCTTTACTTTTTTTGAAGTGTATAAATGGATCTGAAAAGTGATTTCCCAGATGTCCTAAACCAAGTTGGAGTAATAAACCTCACTCATGCAATCATGTTGACTTGTCTTATCTGCTGCACTGACCAGCAAGACATTGAGGTTTTTATTGAAGCTGGATTTTTTTTTTTCAGATTTCTTTTTTAGAATCTAGAGACATTGCAGAATAAATCTTGGATGAGACTCCATTGACACAGTTGAAAAGACTATGCTGGGATGAATCCTGTGAGGGATGTAAACATGTAGGGGATTCATGCTTTAAGCAGTTGTTAGGTGATTGTGTCTTTTTTGCCTTTTGTGGTAGACCTTTATTGTTTTAAACTTAACAGAGCTGGCAAACAGTTCATCCCTGGGGTTTGCTCAGTCTTTGCTGAGATCCTTGAGAATAATAGTGAGTGGCACAGTGATATTAGACTTGTGACCAAATTTGACTTTGCAGTCTTATTTCCAATTCATGAGGCAGTGTTTTATATTTTGCTTTCTTTGCTTCTGAGGATGGGGCTCCCCATGTTCCCTTATTCGGCATGGTGACTTTCATTTGACACATTGTGTTGATGATGCAGCTGCACATTTTGTTTATTGGCTTGCTGAGCAGAAGCCCCCCAGGAAGGCTACAGTCAAAAGACCAGGGTAGCTATTTATTTATTTCTGCCCCCCCACAAATAGGCACCAGTGAAATGAATAAGGCCTGCATATTCCTCTGCTGCTTTGCATTTTTTGCACCTTATCAAGACATTCATTTTCCAATGCATGAGCTTCGTGGAGCTGTAATAAGCTCATGTAACCTCAGGGGCTCTGGTAAAAATGAAAAATGCCTAATGGTTAGGCAAATGCTTACGTGTGAGAAGGTAAACTTTTGGCAGGGCTATCATTCTACACCCTTCACCTCTGCTCCCCACAAGTAGCCGGCTGAAAGATTTGTTTAAACTGGACGGGACTTGGATCGGTGGAAAAAAATGGTACAAAAATAAACACATCGGCATAACGCTCCAGTGGTGGACTGTTTTCTTCCTGCTGCTGCATTGGTTATCCTTCAGTGTGTCCTTTTCATACTTCATAAGCATAATATCCTAACCAGAGAGTCTAGCTTTGACATGTAGGTGATAGTATTCATGAAATGTATTCTGCTTCAAAATGTCATCAGCCATCTCAGTAATGAGGGATAGAGATTTTTTTTTTTTTTTTTCAGGAAAATCAAGTAAATGCAGCCATGTAACACAAATCTGGGTTTCTTGGACAAGTGACTAGTGAGGTTCTTTCCACATGCTCTAAAATGCAGTGACTCCTACATTGTTCTTGGCTTAGATGCAAAGTTCCAGTAAATATATTGCATTTTTAATGGTTTTCATACTTTAATAACAGCCCTTGATGTACCGTTTTTGTTCAACTGTATACAATAAAACAGTCACAGCAAACGCGCACAAACTTATGGAGAACTAGTGGCAAATCGAAAAGCAATCATTGCAATGGGACAAGGTGAAAAGCAATCCACACGTCATTGCTTTTCCACACCAAAACCACTCTTAGATATTTCATGACATTTGACTTTATTGAAAAACAATACACAAGGATTTGCATTTTTCAAAATTAAATGCTGAATGTGTCAGAATTGAATACAATCACCTCAATGTAATCAGTGCACAACTGTTGCTTTACATTGTGAAATATTTAAAGCGTCTAATTGAAATGCAACACACTTGAGATTACATTTAAACACAGACGTTTGGAAAATGTGTCGAAATAAAAACCAAATATTCATTACATTGATTTAATGTCACAATCTCTTACCAGAAAAACAAATGCTAAATTCATGTAAATATTTAACACAAACCACCTAAAATGCATTTGGCTCAACTGTATTGTGCTGTTAATACGGCAAAATGAAAAATAATCACTATCCAATCAGTTCTCTACTAAATTTGGTGGGGTTTTTTTGTTTTGTTTTGTATTCTTTTAAATAAAGATGCCAGTGCAATTTTGCAATTTATGGACATTACCAAACAAATTTGCTGACATTAAAATGGCAATCTAATATACTTACTGTACTCAATAATCCAATAGAAAGTTTCTTTAATCTCTGACACATGCTGGCTAAGTAAAAGCATCGAAATCCCTGAGCAGTGCTGCAGCCAGGACATTCTTCTTTGAGAATTTGCAATCTGAAGCTCTTCAGATTGTTTTGGCCTGACATCCTGCCCACTGTCCAATCACAGTTGCAGGATGCTAGGTAAAATACAAACAGTGCACTACAGCCATGGAAGTGAGCAAATTAAGAGAGAACGTTAGATTTTACCATACAAGACAACACCTTCTGCTTAAAAAAAAAAAAAAGCTCCATGACCAGAAACTGAAACAAGAGAAAATACTGGCGATGTATTCGAAAAGTACAGCCCAGCAATACTATGAGGGTTGTAGGTTTGGATAATTTTTATAACATAAACAAGCTGTTTCTAAAGAACTGTAAAAGTAAATATGTATGGGTAAAAGGTGTAAGCTATTGAGTGGCTTGTGTTTTAGATGAATTGGATGAGAAATGATCGCAGATATAAAATAAAAAATTAAAAAATATTATATTCCAGTTCATTTTGGTGCATTTCTATTAGTCCGTCATTAATTTTTTACTGTGTGAAGGACAGCTGCATTGGTCAAATTTTGTAGTGAACTAAAAGCTACCAAAAGTTGAGATCACCCCTCCCCTTCTCTCTATATTAGAGTGCAACTATATTTGTATGTCTGAATATTGTAATTGTCCAATATAAAAATATGCATCTCTATTTTTGTGGATATTTAGTTTACTACATCATGTGAACACAGCTGTCTTTCACACTGTGTGAACATTTTTATGATGAATGGACTAATTGTAATGCCCTGGAATTACACTGATTTCCTTAAGCTGGGTCTGTCTCCCTCCTCCACCTTGTGTGTGTGTAAACATATGTAATGTTGCTGCTCAGAATAATACTAATTGTATATCCTTAATCGGATATACTTGATTCTTTTTTCCCCTTTATAACTTACCATGGTCTTCATTTTAAAAAATAATAATTTGTTTTAGATCACAACATAAGATCAGATTCACTTAACCAAATCCAAACTTCAGATGGGATATGGGCTCAGTACATTGAGCTAACATATGCGCATTTATAATATAGTTGAGATGCACGCAAACTGCAGAGTACAATGTATATTACACAACTTCAGTATTGTGAAATGCAGCCCATATGCTTTTTGTCACGTCTGCCCTTCAAAATAAGTTCACAACACAATGGCCTTTTACCTGAATAAATAAAGGATGGAGAATTGGGAATGTGATCTGTCTGTCATGGGGGAGTGGGTATATGGGACTGCTGCTGCTATATAATGCTATCTGCCTTGGCACTCTTTCAAACATGACATAGGAAACCACTGATGAAAAATCCAGGGAAGCAGCAATGCACTCCCTGGATTTGAGAGGCCTGGAGAATGGGGCAGCTGCCGTGTGTGCTGTGATATACATATATATGGTCTGTAGGATTACAATGAAATCGTAACTTCCATCTGCAGACCATGCGGACTCTTTCATGATCGCATTGCACAGAATTCCACATCAGTGAATTTTTTTTTTCCCCCACTTTTACTCCAAAATGAGTCACTGCTGAGTTCTGCAGAACATATAAAATATTGTCCACCATTGCAACTTATTTGGTTAATCATAGAATCATCTGAGCACTGAAATGACATGCATGCAGTATGAAAACCTTATGCTTCTACTAACCTTCATTTTCTGGACTGTGGACGCTCCATTTCAGCTCTGGGGTCTTCTAATCTCCCGGTGCTGCTAAAAGATGCAGCCTAAACAAACAGTAGCTCCAGGTTCTCAGCAAAAAAACACTTACTGAGCATTGCCCAAGGATAAGGCAATCGATAAAGCTGAGTTTTGTCAGCTGCCAGCAAACTCCAGACAACACACACTTCAGGAAGCAACTCTAGGGTTCAAGGGATGACAGACGAGACTGAAGGAATTCTTTTTTTTCACCATGCACACCACCAGGAACTATATTCACCACATGAGAACTGTGAACTTTTTTTTTAAGAACACATTTAATACATTCTTGCACATGTTCCTGACTGTTCTGAAGTTTAAGGGACTTGAGATTAGGGCCATGTAGAACGCCTGTGGAATTCTTACGTTTGACGCAATTGCACTATAGCACTAGATGTTACGTAACCCTTTTTAAAATTAAATTTCAGTTTCTAACAAAAGAAAGACGAAGGGAAACCTGCCCTAAGAGCATGAACATTGAGCGGAGGATGGGGTTTCTGCTTTTATGTCTTAGTTCCTCTCTGCCTGATAGTGAAGTTATGATACAAGTAGAGCAAGGTTGTGAAGATTGCATGTTAAGCTCTTCTTTGCCCTAGTTATGTGAGACACTTACACAATGTTACATACTGTCTGAAACTGTAGCACTGACTAGAGAGGTGTATATTGTTCTTTGGCATGATGGAGCTCCATTCAGCACCTTGGTGTTAGATGGTGTTTGATTCAGAACTAATCATCAGTACCTGGCCTCACATCAATGTAGTATTCCTACCTATCTAGTGTAAAGCTTTCCCAAGTGCTCAATTTAGATGGCCACAAACTACCTAATGACTTTCATTTCAGAAAAAAAATGGTTGAATTAATCCACACACTTTTGCCCAAAGTGTATGTGAAAATTGTAATCAAGTTCAACATAAATGAAAGGTAGGATTCCAACAGAACTTCCAAATTTAGGTCAGACGTTCATGGAGATGGCTGTCCTGAAGCTTATTACAAATCATAAGTTAGATTGTGACATTCATTAAAATCCCTGGAGTGTCCAGGTTAGGCTTTTCATCACAGCAGGAGGGTCAATAGCACATGCAAATTGGCCAGGCATGTCCAACAGGCAGGAGGAACCATATCAGGATCTAACATGTATCATATCAGGAAAAGGGGGAGCACACTTATATCAAAGAGACACAGCAGATTGGGAATGGACAGATTAATCTAGTCATTTCAAACCTTCAAAATGGAACTGCTTTTAATTAGAATGGTTCCGGTATGATCCTATATTAGTTCATTCATTCATTATCTGTAACTGCTTATCCACTTCAGGGTTGCGGTGGTTCTGGAGCCTACACGGAATCATTGAGCACAAGGCAGGAATACACCCTGGAGGGGGCGCCAGTCCTTCACAGAGAAACACAGACACACACACACACCCCTACCTACCTACGGACACTTTTGAGTCGACAATCCACCTACCAATGTGTGTTTTTGGACCCGGGGAGGAAACTGGAGCACCCAGAGGAAACCCACGTGGACACAGGGAGAACACACCCCTCAAACAGTCACCCGGAGTGGGACTAGAACCCACAACCTCCAGGTCCCTGGAGCTGTGTGACTGTGACACTACCTGCTGCCACCGTGCCACCTGCTCATATTGAGACTAATATCTGACATTGATGGAGAATGAAGAGTGAAGAAGTATGGATGGGGCCTGAGTGTGCACACTTTAGCTGTTGATTTATATAGATTATGCCCAGGTATAATCTATCCAGAAATTTTATAGTGCTGTCATAAACATATTGGCTTAGGTGTTTACCTCAAGGTTGCATTGTTACTAAGGTTACTCATAGTGATTTAACTTTGCAGATAGTCTGTGTTGAGGTGTAGGGGGGTGTGAGAGAGATGGGTAGGATTGTAATATGAATAGCTCCTTTTAATTTTAATACAATGGATTGTGTAATTGTTTTGCTCTTTAAAAAAAGTGATGTTTTTCTGCCTCTTGTTACAAGCCTCTTGTAACTTGAAAATGTGGATTGGCCCATCAAAAGTGACTGAAACCCTGTGACAGAAGGCCAAAAGTGTGGCCCTTTCATCCATTGAAAGAGGTTAGTTATTTCAGGAGCATAATTTGTAGAATATCAATGTTTCACAATGGCACTAGCTTAAGTCCCCCATAAAGTTTTATCAAAAATGTTCTGCACTGCATTTTGACCCATTTTGATTTTTTTTTTTTCTTTAAACATTGCACTAACTATTTGTAGCAGGTAGCTTCTCCAGGTTAAAAGTCTAAACTCTAACTGTCTTAATGAGAAGAGATACTTCTTGAATTTGCATCCTGAGTACTTGACTTGGATGAGTTGACCTTTATCACAAAAAACTATCTGAAAAGTTTTAACATTAGGGTGTACTTACACTAGCCAGGTTGAATTATACCAAGCCATTACTAGGGTATGGTGTTCCCTGCAGGCCTGCAGTCTTACTGTGTGCGTTGTTCAGGACCAGGGCGTGCTTATGTCAACTGGCTGTAGGTTATATGGAGTCATTTTGTTGGCAGTGTTTCAGCACTCACATTTGATGCATACCATGCCAATGTCCAACTGAAATGTAGCTGAGCCCCCCTTTAAATCAGACACAATAGGGACCACATTCACTAGTCAAACAAACTGTACTTTAGGGGTAAAACCTTCCTGAGCATGGCATGGATTACCTATTGAGTACACCCTTATTAGTGGTGTTTTAATCCCTACTGAGCTATTAAAAATCCACCAGTGCTAATTCAGACCACTGCAACAGATTATTAGTTATCTCCATTAGGGATAAAATTGACTTTCTAATTCTGTGTATCAGCAATAGGTTTTTCAGATTCCCAGCAGTGTTTAAGCATCGTTTGATCTAAACAAGGATCAGCCAGGAACTCCCTGCTGATAAAGTCATCTCTGTGCCATCGAGCATTTACCGGAGAGCGGTGTTGGGTACTTGGAAATACTACAGCTTCCTGGTGAAGGATTAGGTTGTGTCCCATCTCAGTCTCGTGCCACACGCTCAGAGGGTGTCAGATTAGCATGATGAGCTCATACCCAATAGCCTTTAAGTGTGTATCAACACTTTCTTCAGCACCAAATCCTGCCTCAATGAAGCTTCATACAGATAGGGTTTGAGGGGAGTATGCAAGAGGACGTTCTCCCAGATGCTAAGTCCCTTAAGCAGCTTATGGTTTGTATTAAAGGCCGATCCATCGACTTGTTTGCGGAATTGCTGTCCGTGATATCCACAAACAGCACACTTCATGATCACAGCTTGTCTTTTGCTTTCGCAGCGATGCAATTTATGGACAATTGATCTAAGTAAAAAATGTCACTAAGCAAATCAGTTTAAGTAGAGGAGAAGTCATGTCAAGAACTAATCTTAATGGAAGGGTGTAACTTGGCCTTGCAGTAGAAGAGTATCAGTTTGCTGACGTTGGCTTGGTGTGCAGTTTTTGGTGGAAAACTTCAGTTCTTTACTTGCTGAGCAGACATCCATTGACATCTAGACTCGTCATCTGTGTTAGAAACCTTGTTCTTCACAGGCTGGTATGAGATCCACTTAATTAAAATCATTGTTTGTTAAATGAAGTGACATGCAGTGTTTCTGGCTTTTATCTAAACAGATAATTTAAAGGTCCTTCTCAAAGGCATCTTGTATGTTTTAAAAATTTGAGAAGGGGTGTGTGTGAACTCAAGCCCTGGTTTCAAATGGTAAGTTTGCATTCTGTTTATTTAAATAGGCTTTGCAACTTAAACTTTTTGGTTCTTTAAAGTTTGGCAATGGCTCAATGGATAATTTGAGGCCACTAAGTTGTTCAGTTGTAGAATGAGGCTGTTCTTTCAGGGCTAGTATTGTTTGGCTGGCGATCTATTCAAGTTCACAGCTTTTTATTTTACTCCCCTAGCATCAATGAATTAAAGATCATTTTTATAGTTGGGAACTGACGATTGACGAAAGGCTAGAGAATGGCTAACTCATTTTGCATCAATAGGTGAGCTTTTACTTTTGAGCTCTACACCAGCAGTGCTGTAAGTTGGCGGTTTCTAATAAATAAGGTTGATGTTCTCAGGCTCTTTGAGACTTGCTTTAGGCTGGTGAAGATGTTAGGTGGAGGTTTCAGTTCCGCAGCTGTGGGATCTGTGTATTCTTTCTTCAGAAGCACTTAGACTGAGTGCCATGAGAGTTTATCCCAACCCCCGCCCAAAAAAAAAAAAAAAAATTAAATAAAGCTGAGAAGCTGATCTATGGATGAGACTTTTTGTGCAACACTAATTACTTTGTCAGGTCCTGCTTGTCTCAGGTGCTCATTGTCCTCAATTAAAGCAACATTTTCGGAAGTTTATAATATCCCCCATTAGACCAAATGCCAGGGCATAAAATTAGAGGAGCAATTAACTTTAAACGAAACTGCCCTGTCTCATGCCAAATGGTTGGATTAAAGAGTAAAATACCCAATTTATTAAGCATTGCCAAGTTCTTAATGGTTTTGAGACGCATTAACATAATTTAACATCCAGTTGCCATTATTTTCATCATATGCCTTCAAGCTCTAGTATCAAGATGGAGCAGAGGCTATTAATCTAAAGCAAGAGCTGACATTCGTATACTGTACTTCCGATGAAGGGCATCAGTCATGGGCTGGACAGGCATTTGAGACTTTCCTCAACAATAACTCACTCTTTCCTGTTAGTTAAATAAAGACAAATAGGGAACATCTAATTATTATTTTTTTGTGAGAATTCGAGTTGAATTCAGCTTAAACATATTTATAGCAACACTATTTCTCCATTTTCAATTGTGATGTCATACGAGCTTCAGCATAAAGCCGACTTCAGCCTCCAAACATATCTTGGCTGATGGAATACATTTGGGGGAAACTGGGTAAATCAGACCCCCACTCTTTTCACATTCATTGTAATGGCACATTCAGGTTATCAGACAGAAGGCACTGGATTCAGAAGCCAAATAGAAAAGAGACACAGTGAAGACTATTGAATTTGATGCCGAATGGCAGATGCTGTTCCTCAATATAATTTCTTTTCTCTTTTGTTTGCCTTACTGCTCTGATTTTGAACATTTGGTAAAGAAAAATGGAAAGGACTGGCCCCCTATTCATAGCTTAAGATGAACACTGTGATGAAAGTATCCAAGAGTTGATAAAAAGAAGAGAGAAAAACCCGGGCTGTTATGATGCATCTCTCTCTTTGACACGGGCCTTCCTCCATCCAATGCCAGCCGCAATACACCCAAAGCTGATTGTGTTAGTCAAGGCCGCTGCACGCTTCTAACACACTATCTATTCAAGCTCAAGATGCAGCGGAGAGATGTGCCATTGACATGAGCCTGCAAAGGCTTTGTCTGCTGTCCAGGCATATTTGGTCCTGCTAAATCAAATTGAGGAAGTATTGCCTTGTATTAAAAGAAAAGCATAATTTAGATTTATTCATAGGGCACATTCCAAAGCAAAACACGTGCTCTTAACAGCACAAAGGAATCTAATAAATATTTTTATACTGACTTTCCCTTTCATGGTCATCACTGTGGGTGCTTGTTTCTATTATTTCATAATGAAAGCGAAATGAACCTTGATTTGACAAACCTTGATTCATCTCCATTACTTTAAAATTATAATGCCCTAAAATATTTTAAAAGCAGTTTTAACACTGAAATATAACATGTATTTTCTTTAGTTTGGCATTTAAATTTGATTTCTTTTCATGTATTCAAACACCACATTCACTTAACAGCTAATTTCTGCCTTCATCAAATACCCAGTCCAAAATGAATTAGCAGCTCCTTCCAGGCCACATTGAATTTTAATCACCCTCTAAATCCATATGAAATGTGGTTACTATCAGTGCATGCACTTTGTGGATGGTGGCTGCGGGAAAGGGAAAGGGACGCTGTGTATTAGACAGGCTTTGACCAAACATACATTTTGAGTAATCCTTTATTGCAGGTACATGTTTATATGCCTTATCTATACATTTAAACATAGTCTTTAAGAATGAACAAGAACATGCATGTGGGTCAGTGTACAGATGATTGTAGACAACCCTAATATTTAGTGAATTCATCTCCTTCAGTATTCACTCGTGGATGTTAATTGTGTGCCTTAATATTCATACAAAAAGCACAAAAATGAACAGGACTCACTGAAGCTAAGGCAAGACGTGTATAAAGCATCTTGGAGTGCTGTTTGTGATCCACAACTTATAATCCAACACCAGAACTGGACCTCACTTTAAGGAACTGCTCTAAAGTCTGGTCCAAAGCCTTTCTAGAAAGAGGACAATTAAAATATTAATCGCTGTTGATTTCTTTAGAAAGTGGATAAAATCAGACCACGTTGTATTGGTCATGATATTGTACAGATTGGGTGTATTCACACTAAATATTGACCACTGTTTAGGCTTAAATGCTTACTATGTTTCTGCCTTGTGTGAACCCCAGGGACTTGTTTACATTCATTTAACACTGATTTAAAAACTGGTGTTTTTAGTGCATGGTGTGTATTGAATTCCTTTCACAGCCTGTAGGAGGCCTCAGCGTGCTTTGGAAAAAGGCCTGGAAATCATCATCTCAGCACATTTTTATGCTGAACACTGGAATCTGATACAGTGCCGAGCCGATATTTCCTGAAAGTGTAGCTGTGCCTGTGTAACCAGGCCGTTTTACAGACCCGGTCTCTGGATACCTCGGCAGCACCATATCAGAACAGTCCCTTAAATACACTGCTGCTGTGCTGTTATCTAAGATTGTGGAGGATTTACGTCCCACTAATACCAAAAACACATCAGTATATATATCAGTCACACTTTTTTAAAATTTAAAAGCAAAGATTACATCCACTACCTCCACTGGTGGATCATGTATCTTAACTCCTGGTGGTTTTAAAGTGCCTCTGTTGCCAGGTTTTCTTCATATAGCACACCAAATAATGAGATGCATTACTCTTTGATCCTATCATATTTCCCTGTATCTGCACATTTAAAGATATAGCAATGTGAAAAACCTGCTGTAATAATGCCTGTTCACCTGAGGCTTGCTGAGTCCTTACATTCTTCAAGCACATTTTATTTTGTTAGCAGTTTGTACATATCTGTGAAACTCATGCATTAAGACCTGAAACATGTTAAGAACACTCAGATCATGTACAAGTCTCTAACAGATCATCTCCCAATAAATGGTATCGGCTGGCTTGCTTTTTAGAAATTATTCCAGCAAGTATCCAGATTTTTTTTTTTTTTTTCTTAAATTTGCCACATTCATCGGCAAACAGCAAAATGGAGCCCAGATAAATATAGCACAAAACAAACCTATTATATGATAAAATACTAATAGCCTAATGCTTGATTACCTGGTAATGGGGATAAATTGGGTTTAATACTGTTATAATAATGCTAATACAGCTGATACGAGCTGTATAGGAGTCATGATTACATACATTTTGTAGGCTGTCGGTTTACTTGAGTTTGTATTTGGATTCACAGCTGTCTTTTATCTGAGGCTAGTTCTGAGGATAGTTCCTGTTGAAATTCACAGGGTACAGGTTCGGAACAAGAGAGATGCTGGGACTTTTGTGAGCTAACAGTACTGTTTTACCTCTCTTGCTCTCTCTCAACATGCTTTTAAACTTTTGGAGGTCATCATGCTGAGTAATTGGGGCAGTGTGCCGTAACGCGCACACCTAAGTATGAGAGACTCAGTTGAACGCCCAGCCTCTGTTGGCTGAGTGTCACCAGTGATGGAACTTCACAATAGGGGCCAATAGGGGCCCTGGTAGATTGTGTGCTGTGAGGTTAAACTGCAGAATGATTATATTTAATTTGTGGGTATTTACATCAGTATCGGGTGAGCCATGCAGGAATTAAACCTTGAGTCAATCAAATTATCCTTAATACATTTGGACTACAGAGTTAAGCAGGCTGCAGCAACTCAAATTTGATGTTATGCCGTAATGTGACACATCTGATGAATGTGAACAATCAGATTGGATTTCATGCATCTGTTTGGGTAGGGATGTCTCCTCAGCCAGTACTGGCAGCACTTCACAACTCCTCAGGAGTGCAGGAGAGGCTTGAGCTACATCCCCAATAGTTTTATACCATTTGGAGTGCACTATGCAGGGTGTATGCCCTGAGTGTTATACCCAGACAGGCCTCTAGCTCAAGATGCGACGTTGAACTGTACATTAGGTCAAGAAGGCAATAAATCCAGCTGGCTTGTTTTTACTAATGCAAAGTTAGTGAGTTTTTGCTGTCCTCACAAGCAAAATGTGAAGCTACTAACGTTTGTTTTTCCAGTTTTGATTCAAATCTGAATAAATAAACAAGGCTGTAATGTAGCCAAAACCTGTCCAGAGAGTTTGAATACATGGTATTTCTAATTTAATTAATATTTTAAATATGTCAATGACATGATCTGCAATCCACCCTTATGTTCCCAGAAATCTTTTTTTATTTTTTATTTTTTTCCCCCTTTTAAAATGACTGATTCTCCACTTTTTGAAACAACTTTCAGTTAACAATTGCCTCAGAGTAAGGAAATGGCATGTTAATTATTCTTGTTGCTCTGCAGTGTTCTACACTCCTGCCACACATTCACAGCCTTAGACATCTCAGCAATGCTTGTATTTGGCACAGTTGAATTTGTTCATTAGTAAAGTGATCTCTACTGGCATATATTCTGATGCTATGATGCACTGATTGAAGTGGTTAATACATTCTGATCACATCTTTCATATGGTGCCACTTGCTGCGTTGTCCTTTGGCCTCCTGAATTAATGTAAATATCCGTAACAAGCTTCAATTTGATATCTCAGCCTGCAGCCATTCTTCCCTGCTCCATCTTCTGCAATAGCATTACAGACAGTTTGGTTATTGGATTTTGAATGGAACAAATGAACTTAATAGGAATGAGATCACTCTTGTTAAGATTGATTGGTTCTCTTGGTTACATGCCAAAACAATTCCTCCTCTTTATTTATTTCCTCCGTACCTGACAGCTATGGCTTCAGGGATAGTTTTATATCAAGTCAAACTATACGTGCATTGTGTCATGAGACTTGCAGTGTTCCACACCCAGTTCAGGAACAAAGAGATTATTATTATTTTTTTTGCATTCAGTTCGATTTTACACTTGAGTGTCACACACAGACCTCTTAGTTGAGTATTCCAGCCCCCAAATTACTGGACAACAACAATCCTATAAGACATATGGAAGTTTCACTGAGTCAGTACTTTGGTCAGTGCTGGATTGTGAAGTCTGTCAGGAGACTAATTGCTTAATGCTATGCTTCCCTTATATCCATGACAAGGGTAAGAGAGGAAACTGACATGTGCCTGCTAACTATGATGGAGTTTTAGGGCCACTTGTTTATATTATAAAGAAAAATACAAGAATTCGAGGTCAGATTTGTAATTTATTTTGAGAACCTCAGACATCGTGGGCTTCCATTTTTTCAGTAGTGTGAACACACAGGGAAATGTCTCGCTGATGGGTGCAGATGGTGAATTTCCAAAAATTGGATTCAAAAATGTTTTTACAAATTTACTGAGGTTTAACCACAAAACAAAAACCTGACCAGTTATGAGCTATGAGCCATGAGCATTATAAGGAAGTCGATAACAATAGTATGGAAAAAAATGCTGTTTTCTACTTAATATAAAACGTTAATTCATTCATTGTCTGTAACTGATTAAATGGTTCAGGGTTGTGGTGGGTTCAGAGCCTACCTGTGGGGGGGTGTCAGTCCTTCAGAGGACAACACACACATTCAAATTCACTCACAACTACAGACGTTTGACTCGCCAATCCACCTACCAATGTGTGTTTCTTTTCGGGACGGTGGGAAGCGCCCAGATTAAACCCGCACTGACACGGAGAAAACACACAACTCCTCAGTCACTGGGAGCAAGGCTTGAACTAATCAGAAATCAACTGTCAATCAATAGTTTGTGTACAGCGTTTCTTCATTATAAAAGCACACGTTTTCCACTTAAAAACACAAGCCATTTTTCCCCACACGTCTCCACAGATGTCTGCTCATCATTTTGACTCCTTGTATGTCAATCTGAGTTCAGAATTGCTGCCCTCTGGCTCAAACTGAAAACTCTTGTATGCTCTGTTGTGAAGGTCTGCTAACACTGCAAATGTTTGACGTCACTCCCCAAACTATGGCAACATGTTGTTGTTTTTTTTTTTTTTTCTTCTTAATAATGAAGAGTAAATCTGTCATATTAAACCTTAGTTGTGTTACCAGTCGATGTTCCTTTTTAAATGTGAATCCATTGGGTTAAAAAAAACCCTCTAATTTATTTATTTTTGTATTTTATTTTATTATTTTTTTTATTATTAATATATAGTTAATTATTTGGCGGCACGATGACGCAGCAGGTAGTCACACAGCTCCAGGGACCTGGAGGTTCTGGTGTTCGATTCCCGCTCCGGGTGACTGTCTATGAGGAGTTGGTGTGTTTTCCCCGTGTCCGCGTGGGTTTCCTCCGGGTGCTCTGCTTTCCTCCCACAGTCCAAAAACACACGTTGGTAGGTGGATTGGCGACTCAGTGTCTGTAGGTGTGAGTGTCTGAGTGTGTGTCTGTGTTCCCCTGTGAAGGGCTGGCACCCCCTCCAGGGTGTGTTCCTGCCTTGCGCCCAATGATTCCAGGTAGGCTCTGGACCCCTGTGACCCTGAACTGGGTTACAGACGATGAATGAATTAATTATATAGCTAATTGTTTATTTGTGCTTGTCATACAATACTTGTCCTTAACTAATCAAAAATTAATTCAAACACCTGAGAACATCATGATAGTATTTTAGTATTAAAAAAAAAGATAACACGTTGTCAAAAAAGTAATTGGTTTTAGATGTTCATCATTGATCAGCTTTAAGAACATTATTTACTAGATGCATATCACCTCTGTATACAGTAAGAACTCACACTGCAAGCAACAATCTGTCATAAGGTTATAAACATAGAATAATCTAGTTCTTGCCTTGGGGATTATTGAAGATCGCGATATAAAGGAAGAAAAGAAACCCACAAAATAAGCATCCAATTCCTCTGAACCCATTCCGGAAAGCAGGCTGACCCTGTACTTGGTGTCTGAAGGAAATAAAGTATGAATGTTTCACAGAGAGCTACACGATCAATAATGCGTGTCTTCTGCACTCCAGCTCTCAGGGATTGTCTTGGCACGGTGACACGGTCAGTATTTTACAGTGTTCCCTGTGGACCCTGGGCACAGAGCAGTGCTCTCACATCTATCAATCTTCATCAGCATTGCTCTGAGGCTCCAGCTCAGATCTGCTAGTATTTTATTGGCAACATGTTTCTTTTTAAATGAATGCAATTCCTGAGTACTGAAGTCAACAGAAGTTATTAGACACTTATGATATTGCAAAGGGCAGATCTAACTAGATTTAATTTATTTGCACCTACATACTGGCAAGATTGGAGTTCAGATTTCCTTAGCAATATTTTATTGAGAAGGCAACCATAAACGTTTAATGAACTATTTATATTAAATTAATTTCACTGTCTGTAACCAGGGTTGTGTTGGGGCCGGAGCCCACCTGAAATCACTGGGCGTGAAGTCATTCACAGGGTGACACATACTCACATTCACTCACACAGTCACACCTATGGACATGTTTGAGATCGTTTGACCTGTGGATCGTGAGAGGAAAGCCATGCAGACACAGGGAGAACACACCTCAGACAGTCACCCAGAGCAGAGCTTGAACCCACAACTCCAGGACCCTTGGGGTGTGTACGATTTTTAAATTCCGTTTTCTTTTATAGTACATTTGACCAATGGTAGAGTTTAGAAAAGACTCGTGCTAATGCTATAATGTAGATTTTAAATTTTACCATGATTATGATTAATGAACGATTAGTTGACGATCAGTGACAAGGCTTGTACTGTAAAAAGCTGGGATATTTTCTGATGTTGCTGGGAGTTTGTTTCTGAAGTCACTTGGACAGCCTCTGCATTTAGGTTGCTTCCATAGGGCAGATAGGGGCAGAACCATGTGACTACAGATTGGTAGCATGGTTATAAAGGTACAGTACATGAACACAGTGGGGACAAAATAAAAATAATCAATTGTCGATTAGAAGTTCTGAATGCCAATTTTGATTCCTTCCATATCAAAAGGGATCCAGATCTATACTTTCAGTGGCCTTTATCCATTTACTTGAATAAAACTCTTGATTTGGTTCAGAACCAGACTGTGCATGCCTCTGCCATAGTGAGTTGTGCATATGAAAATGTTTGGCCTTGTAGTTTGGCAATGATTACATATTTATTTTGGCAAGTAAGAATAACTGAATCAAATGTAGCCTGAATTTGCCCTGGGCGGGGAAATAAATGGGGGAGTGTGGAGGAGATGGCAGCAGCCCATTTGTGTTTATTAATCCTGTTCTCAGTGTGCTCTGGATACTTGGGACCATGAGAGGAAAAAGCCTGGAGATGGCAGCTACTTTTTGTGGAGTAATTAGTCATATAATGTAGGCTAATAAATGTTTACAACTGAAATATAATTATTCACAAATCTGCATTTCAGCTAATGTTTTAGCTTTTGCATCTGAAGTTATTTGATAATGATTGTTGTATAGACACCTGCTCAGCCAGCATTTCTTAAGGATGTATATAGTTTTGTCTAGACGCGCAGTAACAGTTTACTCTTTACACTAGCCTTTGGAAGATTTGAAGACACTCGCCATGTTGGATGTTTAGGTCTGGGTCATAAGTTATTGTTAATTCTGGCAGCTGATTTTAATTTTAGCTTAGCCTAGGCTCATACTGCAGCTCCAGGGTCCCGTTCTATTGACTCTGTTGGATGTAGTGTCTCATTCTCATTGATTCGTAGGGCTTTGATTTGGTGACATATTTGGAGACCACACTGACGATGCTACAAATCCTGTGGGGGATTAAAAAGCCTTGATTATTAATGGCATTCGATTCAGGACAGAAGCCCCATTTAGTAGCCAAATGTCGCCCAGAATGGAGGTTTCTATCTAGCAAACCTGGTACACTCGTATGTTGGGTACACATTAAAGGTTACAGCCTCTTTGTGGTCAGTAAAAAACCTTTTTATTGATGTCAGAAGAAAGTCTTCATGATGAAGTTTGCTGTTAAAAGGGCTCCATATGGAATAAAACAAAACATTGAGTTTTTCATTCAGGTTTTGATTCAGCACTTAGTATGACTTTCATTCCTTTCAAAGAACATGCGCTCTCTGTAGAATATTCTACAGTATTTGCTGATCTATAGAAGCTGTGTTGAATTGTCCTCTTGTAATGAAAGGATAGAGGATCATCAATGGATTTTTAATTAATACATTTTCCTTCTGAAGTAAAATTACAGTTAAGGTAATTTGATAATGACAGTTTTGGTTATTGTTACAGTTATGGTTTTTTTAACCATATCTTCGGTGATTAAAAGTCTCACTTGTTACTGCAAGTTACTTGGTCAGTTCTCATCATGCTGTTGACAAGGTGCTTAACAAGTGTGTGTCTGAATAACAAAAGATTAGAAGAGTGAACATTTGATACCTGACATAAAATGTACAATTCTGGGAAAAGTCATTTAAAGGAGCAGTCAAGCGATGGGTGATCAGTACTTCTAGTGAGATTTTACAGCTTCTTACAACAACCTCTTGCTCCTGCTTCCTTTCTCATCCTCCACTTCTAAAGTCACTACACCTATAAAACTACTCTGAAGCATATAAATGTGCAGCAAAGCTTCAAGCTCATGATTTTACTGCCTGAAAGCAAACAAGTGAATAATATTTTCGCACAATAGCAGTAATTAAGTCTGAAGTCTTTTTATTTACATTATTTATTAAAATGTTGCTGTTGGCAGTGATTTGAGGAATCATTCTCGTCTTTTTATAAGATGAAATGTGTGCACTGAACAATTATACACAGTAGATTATTTGTCAAGCCATTTATTTCATAGATTAAAAATAGCATTAAAATCTCATAAGCCAAGAAGGAGAATTTTTAAAACATAGGTAAAGCATTTACAACTTTGGCGAGCACCAGAAATGGTTGTGTCATGACTTAATTTTCCTCCCCCTCATGCCAAAACCTCTGGTGTCTTGGGTGGTTGTTAGTTCTGTTTTCTCAATATAACATTTTGGGAAATTTGTAAGCTACATTTGTGCTAATTCTCATTTTTTTCCCCTCCTCTCCCACTTACCATGTGTGGATTTCCTTATCTGTACGTAGTTGAAGTTTTGACTACAAGGTAAATACATGGAGTAGTCTTTGATTTCTACACTGTACTATATTTAGTACCTGTCAAATTTAAAATAACATGTTCATCAAGGTTACAGAGCTACTGACAGAGATTTATGGTGTGAAGTGAATGATCTCCACTGGGACGAATTCCATTAGTGGACCTCTGCCAACACAGGCACTTTGTTTGTCCGTCTCTTCCACCTGCCCGCATCTCATAATAGAGCACTCGCACAATAACGAACACCATTCCAGTTCAGGATCATGAGCAAAGTCTCTCACTCAAGCCCCACAGAAACCAGGAGCTGGGCGGCTAATTTGTCGGACAGGTCAACTGTACACTCACTACTGCACTTAGCATCCAGGAGAGGCAAGTTAGCAGGAAACATGAAGTCCCATGTGTCCTAGTATGTGTTTGGAGGTGAAGGACACTAAGAGTTGTGGTGTGCAATAGCAACTAAGAGCGCCAGGGGAATGTGCCTTCATAACTACTCACTCTAGCCATTGTTGACCCGGCTAGCCTCTGCCTTTCACAGCCCTGACAGGGGGAGAGGGAAAGCAGGCTAGAGCAATGAGATGCTGAACCCAGGGGGTGGGGGTGGAGAAAGAGACAGTTCTGACTTTAACGAGACAGTTAGAGACTTGCTTGCCACTGTGCACTGAATACCAAAAGTCAGTTAGCAGGATGTGATAGAGCAGACTTGACTAGCTGCTGATTGCTTAAATCCCCAAACAACATGATCAAGATGAACTTGATAGGGACTGAATTCTATAGCAATACTCTCAAGGATTTTTGTCTTTTATGAATTACTTGATGTTTTAGATGTGATGTTAAAATGGCATAGCATTCATAATTCACTTCACACAGCTTTATTTTGGAGTCAGTTTCTCTGAACTCTGATACATTTCCTACTTACAGACAAGTGCATGTTTACCAGAGTAATCCCTCTTTTCAGCATCTGGCAAATTGAATGCATTTAAAGGTAGGCTCTTATGCTTAAAGACCTTGGGCAAGCTGCTAGATCTTAGTCAACATTGGCTTTTTTGTCTGCAAAGAAATTACAACGTAAATGGCAAGCAAAGTTCATGTAAAAATGTGTTCCACAGCTCAGTCTAACTACAGTTGATGGATAATACAGCCTCTTTGACTTCAGTAATGGTCTGACTGGCAGTGCGGAAACAGAGGGCATGGACCTACTGCGCCACAGGTTGATTTTTGCAGGACTTACGTAAACTTCAATAAACGAGATCTACACATTACAGTGTGCCTCTACACATCTACAGTGTGCACTGAAAAGAAAAAAAGGCAAATGATTGTGTGTGGTTAGTAGATTTAATCTTAATTATGTGATTTGTTTAAGTGATGCCTACCATTGTAAAGTTCATGGACAAATTATTCATTAATTTCCTGTAACAGGCTTGAATGTTATTTTAAGTGTCTTCATGTGTTTTTGTGTAAATTTGAGGATCTTGGTGTTTTGGCAACTGTTCAATCAATATAATTTCTGAACTCAAAGTTACTAATTTATAGCTTCACCCATGTTGCTGCAATAACAGTTTCAAGTCTTCTGAAAACATTTCATACTGGATACTAGAAAATTTCTCAAGATTTGATTGCATTCTGCTTTGTAAATTAGTGAGGCCAGGTACTGATATGGATGATTAGGCTGCTCTAACTCATTCCAAAGTTGCTGAATGGTGCCCTTTCACTCCAGTGCATGCAGTTCAACAGTCTAGTGCTCTGGGTCATATACCTCTCTAGATGATGTTTCACATAGAGCACAATTATCTTAACCTCTAGCACAGGCACAGAACTCTTGGATCAGCATTTATTTATTTATTTATTTATTAAAACCTCACCTCACTTTTAGAACTAGTGCATAAAGTGCTGATGGAATTCACGACTCCCATAATTATGCAGGGACCCCCCCAGCTGTTTATCTTGTATAACGTACAAACGTTTATAGTCCTAGACATTGGAGGAAGACATTGTACTCTGGATATGATGTTAGGCTGCTGGGAGGTGCAGAGCCAATATCACTCTCTTCACCACAAAGTGGAGTGGCTAATTTAATTCCAGTTTAAAATAAAGCCAGAGATGGGCTATTCCAGTTTGGGGAGGGAATGAATCGGGCCAGGTACGGCCTCCCATCCAATTTCATCAACTTGCTCAGTCATATGATGGTTGGGGGCTTGGGCAGAGAAGAAGCATTACACATTACATCATATCTGTCTGCTGGATTCATGCAAACGGCTGGCTGTAGGTCCCTGAGAAAGCTGAGTATGTAAAAGATATATCACTGTTATAGTCCACAGGACCTGCCATTTAACAGCATATGAAGATGGCAATAAAGGAACGTCAGTGAAAGCCAGCAAGGAGATTTTAAATGCTGAGCTGCCTGTTATCACAGGACTGGTAATATATAAAGATAGAGGGTGTGGGGGGAGGGGCGGCAGGATAGAATTTAACCTGCTTACAACAAAAGTTATCTTTACGTAAACCTCTAATTTTATTAAAGCAATTGGAAAGTAGTTGGATTTGGTGGATTCTAAAAATTGGAATTCGTATCACATTAGTTTGAGAATGAAACAAAATTTGTTGCAGAAACATGGATAGCAATTTTGTGTTTGTATACGTTGGTTACAAAATGACAGCAAAGATGACACTAGAAATTGTTTAGAAAATGGCTAAGTTTTTAAACAAGGACAAAAACAGTCACAAGCAAATCTGCAGTTAATACAACTGCTTTACATTGGGGGGAAAAAGCCAGCACTGCCTCACTTTTAATTATTTCAGTTCACAGAGCACCCGCAACTTTTAAAAACCAAGCCAATATTAACCCTGGTTTCTGTCACATTCTCTTTGAAAACAGGTAAATTAGCAGATGAAGACTGTTTGCTATTCTGATATCTCCATGTTTATATAAGCTCTTGTATTCAGCTCCATTAGGAATTGATTTAGCAGGAAACAGCAGCAGGGGTTGGGTACCCTTTTAGAAGCTGTGCTTGTGACATAGTACCAGTAAGTACCAGACAATTTTTTATTATTTTTTTTAAACTTTACATGCAGGGACTCACCACAACATTGGTATCATTTATTATACTATTATCTCTGCTCCACTCAGGAATACAACTGCTTAAAATTATAATAATAATAATCATCTTAAGTACTGCCACTTTATCTATATGCACATAAATGGCAAAAAATCTCCACAGCTTTAGGTTTATAGCCCTAAAATTATATGTACTTCTAAAACTTTGCCACCACAAGTCTTTGCCAAAAGACTCCACCAATACAGGGTTTTTTTTTTGTTTTTTTTTTAAACTTGCTTTGTCCAATTCGACCTGCAGCCAGAGTGCAGGAAACAAACTCAATAAAAGCTGCCTGGTCCTGCCGGTGTGGATGTTTGGAGTGTCTCATGGGGGACACCGGTGAGTGTGGGGTCTGTAGAAAAAGCAATTCGGCGCCACGGGGAAGTGTTACACTGTAATGAGTCTCAGATTAAAGAAGCTCCAGCACACATTGGAGGAAGGCCTTGCTGGCAAGGCCTGTACTTTCCTCTGAGAAATGGCTCATTATTAAAACATATCACCTAAAGCTAAAATAATTGAGAACAGAACAAGAGCATCTTGTTCTGAATTTTTATTTATTTATTATTATTATTTATTTTCCCTCTTTAGAAAATGCTTAATCAAAGGTAGATGTTCCATAAGCTGTAAGTGACTTGATTAACTTGTGTTTTTCTTTTCCAAGCATTTCAGAGCTCTTCTCTTAGGCTCTGGGGTTATCCAAGTGGTGCGGCACTCTAACTGTTGGACCTATCATTAGGGCATTGAATTCAATCTCTGGCGATGCCTCAGTCATGAGGCAGAGAGTCTTGGAGAGCATAACTGGTTTTTGGGTGGGCAGGCTTTCCCCTTTTCCTCTGATTTGTGCTAGCATAGGCATATGGTCTGGGCAGTTTATATTCTCCTGACATGTTCCTAAAGAATTTGGTAGGTGGGCCTCAGGAATTGGAGAAAGCACCTACTTACCCCCATTTAGGCAGGTGGTATGTGTGCGCAGTTTGAGACTCGCTGATGGTGGGTCTTGGCAATGACTAATTAGCTAGAAAATGAACAAATCTGTAAAACTTGGTGATAGATGCAAAATAATTTACTGTATGACTGATTCCCCTTAATGAAGATAGTTTGGGTGCAATTAAAGTATCACACACTTCACAAGAGCACCAGCCCATCATGGAGCTCCTGAGAGACAACTGTGTAAACTTTGGCTGTATAATCGGGACTCAGAGTTGTTTGGGTGTTTGGCGTGGCACTTGTCTTCACTAACAGCACTCTACAGTTAGCATTCTCCTCCAAGTCTGTTGATGTCCATTGACATTAGCAGCAACTCAAACTAGCTGCTTGACCTGAAGGAGGCATGTGCTACCTTTACCCTCCCAGCTAGGTAGGCTTGGATAGGACACACACAGTGCTATCTTAAGGGAGTCCTATCTAATGAGTGGAACTGGCAATGACTAAAGTGGGCAGAAAATCGTTACCATAAACAGACATTTGACAAGTGTTACAGATGTGCGCAAAGGGAAAATGGACATGCTAATTGGTGTTTTTCCTTGTTAGCTCTTATGTGCTCATACTGCTTAAGCCTTTTGTTTCCTGAAGCCGCCATCTGACTCTTAATGACATGAACAGTCCTGTCGTTCTGTGCTGATCAATAGCTGGAAGGTGATGTTTTCTCACGTGAGCTATTCCACTGTCCTCCCACTGCTGCAAGCAAGTAGGAGACTATAAGTCATTGTCATTGGGAGGAACTGGTGCAGAAGGGAGAGAGGGGCCCCTGCTGAATACGTGTGTCACATTAATGATTTCTCATCACTTAAAGTGCGAGCTCCTCTGCCTTGTGACCATAGATAAACTGCAGGTGTGAGGGACTCATTATCTGCTCCGTCGCTGTGGACTTGGAGGCTGAGCATTAGCCAGTCCCTGCTGTAAAGGCTAGTGCTGTTGTTTCTCATAGATTCCAGTGTCCAGAGTGGGATGATATTTCCACTGGGGCGAGGGACCCCAAAAGGGGGAGAAAAAAAACAAAACCCTACAAATCCAAGTATAAAAGATTTGAATGCGCACTTTTTGCTGGGCTCACATTTTAAGCATTGTGTTTCTTGTGGCGTTATGGAGGTGTATGGCTGTATGGGGAATTTTGAAGTGTTGATTAAATTAAATTGACTGTTACATAACTCTGTACATTCATATTTAACATTTAGAAATTTTTAAAAGTACACTCATAATCAGCTTGCCCCTGTCCTGGAAACAATCCTCATGAATACCCAATAAAATGTAATATTTGCATGCAATCTGTGTACATATTCCTACATATTTTAAATGATATTAGGTGATGCCTAATAAAAATGTAATTGCAGTAAATGGCTGAAGGTTTAGCAAAACTATAGCATGAGGAAAATCTGTACTGTACAGTTGACTATAGTTGGCCTAACTACATAGTACACACTGAGCTAAAGAACAAGACCTGAGGCGAGAAATGCTCAAATGAGTGCTGTAAAGAGACTGGGAGTCTTACATTTTGGAAGGCTACAGCTGAATATGCTCAGCACATGGCAATTTCAAGTTTTGATTTTTGGAACTTTGAATTTTTCTGTTTCTGATGTGATTTGGTGAATACAGATGTGGAACTCGTGGCTTTGGAAGGCTGACAGCAGACCCCAGATATCTGGTGCTAAAAGACTAGAGTAGTCTGCGGCTAGTGTCTGGCCTGTCTGATCCACTTGTACCAGTGCATCACACGCGACAAACTGTCACTGCAGTGCAGGGAATGATCAACCACCCAGATCCCCAAATACCTACTCTGTAGTGCTTGAGAATTGAAGGAGAGGGGAAAGGGGTCTAACAAAAGGACTATAGACTAACTGCAGCATTACAGTGACACTCTCTCTGGTCAGGAGCTGAGAAACAGTGATTGTGGAGTGTGTCTGATCAGTGTATGTCAAAACTAAATGAATGAATTCACACATTTGTAAGCACAGGCCGTTCTGTGGCTTTTAACCCTGTTACACACTAACCCTTGGTAATTTAGGACTCAGAATATTCCTAATACTAACCCTAATTCAGAAGTCTTAATTCTTTGAATTAGATGTTGAAACATGGTTCTGATGATGGATGATTGGTTCTGGATCTCTAATATCACTCCTTCTACTACTGGGCGATATGAGCGCAAATCAACATCACGATTAACTGCAAATTGTACCACAATTACGATTAATTAAAGACCCTCATAGTTAATTGAGGCATGTACTGTAAATAGTGCTCAAACTATTAAAGGTGGGATATTTTTTCTAATGTTACTGGGGGATTGTTTATCTTTGGTGTATCATTGTGCTTTTGGTCGTGGAAGTTTTCTGCCATTTGAGTGGTGGGTCAGTCTCAGCACTGCAGTGATATGCATGGTTCTGCTGGTTCTGGTGGAGTTTATACCGCAGGAGTGCCACTGCTTGACTGAGAATATCCAATCAGCAATGTCCTGTGGCATCCTATGTTCATTGATGGACTGGAGGACATCCAGAACGAACTGTCTGACTTTACATCTACAAGGTGGACCAACAAGATAGGTGTCCAAGAGTGGACTGTGATTAGTGTTTTAAAAACAGCAGAACTGCTGTCTGATCCACCCGTATCACCCATACAACACCAGTGTGCAGCACTCAACTCAGTATGTGACAACTGTCATCAAGCTCACAATTTTTGACAGGGATAGGTGGTGGTAGTGGATGGGGAGTGTGTTAGGGAGCAGAGTGTAGGACACCCCATGTGAGGGATTGTGATGGTAGTGACATTTCAGAACTCAGGCCACTGCCCAGGCTTCACCTGCTACAGCTCACCATTCTCTGCATCCCTCAGCCTGCACAGCGTGAGGTCCCTCATTGTCTGCTAGCCTGCACATCTGTATGAGCCAGCTAGTATGTCTTGACCATACAAACAAACACATGATGCACATGGGAAATACTTCATTTCTCTTTTTATTTATTTCAAGGGTGGACTGGTCAGGGAGTTTGTGTGCCTCTCCCACATACCGGGAAGCCACCAGCTGTGTTTTGGGGGTGGTGAAGAGATGAGCAGAGAATATATTGTATCTAAACCTGAATAATATATTGTATGGGGTGTCAACCCCCCACCCAATCTCGGTGTACCGTGTCCACAGGATACACAGTAGGCAACACAGACACCAGCTAATGCATTTCCAGTGTCGTTATTTTGCAACTGGTAACAGAAGTATATAAATAAGTGTATGAAATAAGGGCATCACCCCCGGTCATGCAACGACTCCAGGAATACACAGAATCCTTGAGCTGAAGCAGTCTTCCTTGCTTTAATTTCTCTCGGTATGTAATGCTGACTTTCCTCACAAAAAAATCATTTTTACAAGGCTCCCCTTAGGAATTCAAATAATTTGACTAGAACCTGACTACTCTCAAATTGCTTTCAATTTGTTTTCAAATGTCCACCCTTTTTATTACTGTCCATTCCTTTCAGAATTTGTGGTTTGAGGATTTCAAACACATCCTGAAATACGCCAAGATTAAAAACATCCTGGTAGATATGTTTAGCTTTTGATCTTGTGATTTTCCTGCTTCTTCTTGTCCGAGTAATCTCAAATATTCAGTGATGAGGTCTTCATTGATTCAGTTCTGAACACATCTATGTGTAATGTAAAGGGATTTTACATTATTATTATTTATTTATTTTTTTAAAATAATATTAAAATTGAATAATAAAAAGTTTGCTGACATGTACATCACCCCCCCCCCTCTTTTGAGTCTGTACAATGAATGGGTTCTCTTTACTGGTAACGTACATCAAACTGGTAACAAATTGCATTTCCCCACAACCATAGATGTTCCCTTTTAAGGGGAATATTTTCCAGATCTGTTATCAGCTACCTGTCACACTTTCTTGCCATGATGTGTCTTTTGAACTCCCAGGCAGGTGAGTGAAGTTAGCAGGTAGTTAGACCAACGTATCAGTTATTCGTCTGACCGGACGCAGAGTCTGATGTAGTAAACATGATATCTTTGTTTAAACAGCATCATCTTAAGCAGATGTGCCGGTTCACGTGTAACATCTGTAACATCAACAACACAGTTGTAAACAAACTAGAATTTTGGTGCCGTTTTACATGCTAGGCATGTTTGTCTAAACAAGTAAGGATAAAAGCTTGGATTTTGCTTGATGTTAATTGGTGAGTATGAGCCTTCATTAGTGATTAATTACGTTATCCTCACAGGTCCAGTATGATGTGTGGTAAAAAACAAAAAATTGTGTGTGTATATATATATATATATATATATATATATATATATATATATATATATATATATATATATATATATATATATATATATATATATATATATATATCTCTATCTCTATCTCTCATCTTGGATGATCAACTAAATATGAAGCAAATGTTATCTCGAAATGTAGCAGTGATTAGATGTGTTTTTCATCAATTTCCCTCAAACTCCCATAATTTCACTTAAAGCTATTTATTTATTTATTTTAATGTGTTTTTAAAAGACTGATTTTTTTTTTTTTTTTTTTTTTTTTTTTTTTTTTTTAGTTAATTGTTATGCAACAGAAGTTGGGTGAAATCATGCATTTGAGTTGAAAGCACCATAACAGCCTGGGCTTATTGCCTCTGGCGTTCAGACACAACTGCTTTTTTTCTTTTTCTCCTTATTTTATTTTTTGCATCCGTGCTCAGATGTGCCACACATCATCCATCTCTAAATTCAAGATTTTCCTTTTGACCTCAGAGCGCAGTCTAATCCCGGAAATGTTTTTACTTGCCAGATCTGTCCTCTGAGCCTCTGCTGTGTCCTCAATTCACGTACGGCGCTTTTACCATGGGCTTCATAAATATATATTACCTTTTGGCCCCCGATCTCATTCATTCCCCTTCCCAAGATCCGACAAGTTTGGACCCCCTGAAACAGATGGGGAGGGACCTCAAGTGACAAAGGGGACAAATTTCATTTCATCCTAAGCCGCGTTTTCAATTTTTTCTGCCCCAGGCAACTCCTGCCTCTTGACCCTTGGGAAGAGTGTGTGTGTGTGTTTTGGGGAGGTGTTGTGGGGGGCTGTCTTTTGGCTGCGATGTGTAAGCTCTAAATTACTTCATGTAAATTGTAGCCTGGGCTATGAAGAGAGTCCATTTGTCTCCAGTGCTGTGAAAGGGGGGCGGGGGGTGGGGGGGCTGCAGAAATGCTTTCGATGTGTTCGTCATGCTGCCTTTTCAGGTAATCAGTTCCTATCTCAGCGGGGATCACTTTCATTCAGTGTGGACAGCTGTTCTGCAAAAACATAAACACAATGCACTGCATGTGAGATGGACAGAGTTGAGACACTTAGCAGAAGGCCAGTGTATGGGCTGCTAACCATTGCACTGTGTTGGTTAATGCTTTATAGAAATGTTCAGCATTACAAATTTGCATTCTTCACAGGTAGTCCGTTAGTTTGTTTGTTGGTTTTGCACTGGCTCTAAAAGGCTAAAGTTTACAATCTAGCAAAATGGATGTGGACTTTATACAAATTAACATTGTGATCTGATCTCTTTACTAGCTTTTTCTTTATTGGATCTTTCTACTTTTTACGATGAGCTTGTGTGGTGTTTGTGATCCAAAACTAATCACCCCAGCTGTAGTACCGGAACTGTCTAATGTACTTGTAGCTGAAATGTCATCGATCCTCAGAGGCTGTTACTACCACGCAATACGACTAACTCCTGGTCATCTTTGGTGAATCGTCTTCAAACTGAATATTAACCTAAAAGTCATTTTTGTTCAAACCACTGGAATACTATCTGGTTGGTTGTTTTATACTCATTTACTTGCATTTTTATTCCCCAGTACAGTATAGTTATCTATAAAAATGGCTTCATATTGGTAGCTACCAGTGTTTTTAGGAGCTCCATGTAGTTTTGGTCATATTGGCTAAGGGGAAAATGGTGCTTTTTTTCAGCAAAATATTCATTACTTGTGTGGAGAAAAACATGTGTGCGCCCATACACAGAACAATCATCATTATCCTCTGTGCTAACACCATCTGGATCATTTGAAGCAACAGCATGCAAATGATGTTATCCTGTCACAGAAAATAATAACAGGGTGCTTTTTCACTTGCATAGCAAAAGCAAGGCAAATATACAACTATCATATTCTGATATTAAATGGATAAACATAATCCAGCTAAATGCGACAGGAATGATTTGGATCAGTGTGGCTGCATGGTGTTTGTTGCTAATGGGTTGCGGCTCAGCTGGTCACAGGAGAGGGGTCTCTCCATCAGTGGGATTTTCCAGCATGGCTGGCCAGATAGCATGGTGTCGCATATAGAGTTCTGTTTGTGACACTCCTGCCCTTTACTTGCTTATGTTTAGCGGTGAGGCTGAGATGGCTAGCACCAAGGACAGCTCGCCAAATGCAGCCATTCCTCTCAGGACGATATTGTCTAAACCATGCTGGGCACTGAGAAAAATAAATTAAGATAAGCCAATAAATCCATGACAGCACCTCAACACCTCTTTGCCTATAGAGGCCAGTGTCTAGTATGTATAGCAAGAAAGGTGCTACAGCAGGGACAAAGTCAAGGGTTTTAGCTTATAGCTTACTGCTCAGTCAATAAGAAATGCATTTTATGGATTGTTTGGGAATAGTGTGTGTGTGTGTGTGTGTGTGTGTGTGTGTGTGTATAGTTTTGGACCTGGGCCCTCTATGCTGGACTTAATGGGGTATCTCCACACCACCTGAGCTTGTGATGAAGGAATGGTCCCTTTGGTACACATCTGCCCTTGATTTATTATTGCTTCTTTATGCCACCCCAGGAGTCCAAACGCCTGTTCATAACATCCACCATAAATCCAGTTGTTAATGACTGTCTACATCTCTGAAGATTTGATGTACTTCACTGGTCCCGGCCCAGCAGTGTGGTCCCTCCCCCCAGTTCCTTAAGAATGGAGATGCCCTCTTGAGCCAGAAGTACTTGTGTCCATCATAGGCAGTAAATATAATATTACCACAAGTTAAGGGAACATAAGACCCGATTTAAAAGGGTTCTTGTGTTCGTCAGCTTACCTGATGTTTGTTTTAAAGACATGAGCTATGGTTCATTTATAGCTCTTAAAAAGGATGATATTATAGTCTCTGAATTTTAAATTACAATGGCACACGACACTGCTTTAAAAGTTTTCTACACCTAATACATTGTCTTTATTTATTTATTTTTTGTTTATTATTGATTGATTTATTTATTTTTGTAATGTATTTTGTCATCCTGCTGTGTAGTATTAAAAATGACAATTTCTATTTTATGTGTAGGGGGTTTAATTAATACACATGATCGCTTAGAACTTAAGGCCAGTCAGCAGCAGGAGTTTCACTGTTGACCCATTTGGGTATTTGGTATTTTTTAAACTACTTTTGTTGTTTCTTGTGAAAATTCTGGTACTTGCCAAGCCTTCACAGGAATCAAACACCACAGCACCATTCTCCCACTGTCTAAATGACCTTGTCCAGAAAAACTGTTTTCAGGAATTCCCTTTTAAATGAAAGAGTCAAAGTTCAGTTCAGTGCGAGAGCCCAGGAATAAGGCTGAGCCTGTGTTTTCATGGCGTTTTTTTTTTTGTTTTGTTTTTTTTTTTTTTTCCCTCTCGTCACCCCTCTGTTCTTACTTTCTCCATATTTAATAAGTACTCCTTATTTCTTGTTGCTTTGACGCTCTGGAATTAGTCCTGCCCCCTCTCCTGAGTGTCAATGTGTCTATGCTCTTTGTAAGAAGCAGCACGAAATCAGAACTTGCTTGTCATTAACAGTTGGAGTTGGTAGGTTCTCCAGATCCTCAAAATAATTTGTTTCTCAAACCTGACCTGTAAAAGGGCCCAATTTTTACTGGTGACTTGTATCTTGGGTTTTGGGCATTTCCTAGGACAAAGTGCACTGAACAGCTGGGATTTAACACTCTGCGGGTGCTGGTGTGACGTTCAAGCCTCTTTGAGACTACTTTGTTTATGTAACAAATGACCAGTGGGGTCTACACACAGAAATACTGGTGAAATGGTGGTGAAGATGATGAATTTTAAAATGGGACTTACATGAGAGGTAGCTCTTCTCTGAGTCCGATGCCTACACTGACAGGGCTAGGAAATGAAAAATGGTTATCAAAATCCCAGGAGATCCGTCACACGTTTCAGCACCAAGTGTCATGAAGTGAAAGTCCCTGCTTCAGAAACCACTATAGGTCACGCTGCTCTTAATATATATGTAAATGAAATCCCAAGCTGGGTTTGTGAACTGTTGCCTTTTGGAAATTGCTGGGATTCTACAAACCATCGATAGAATCATTGGATCATTTTAAAGAGAATGGTGGATAGGACACAGGTCACTATCTTTAAAACCCAAATGATTTCAAATGCTGTTGGTAAGTCCTTAGCTTTACATGAATCCCATGCATTAATCTAAGTTTAAGATTAGGCCAGAAACTAGTGCTTGAGTGGCAGATTAATAAAGCGGTCACAGAACACTTCTCTCTGCTGTTGAAGGGTTTCATCAAGTCGACTTCTATTTACATCATATCTCAGCAACATCCTTGAAGACATCTACGACAGATTTCAATAATGTGTTCTGTTGTTGGTCAAGGTGAAACGGGTACATGATCTGATGTTCCTACAAATTATTATTTAACCTCCTCATAAGCATCTCACTGTGCGGCTGACATTTGAAGTTAGAGCTGCTTCAATATCAGACCCCAAAGAACAGGATTTTTCGAGAGATGGAATGAATGGGTGAGAGTGATTAGCTCAGGTCTCTGCACAAAACAAGCAAAACAAACCGAAGTGACCTCTACTGTTTGTCCATGAATAATGGGAACTATTAGTCTTTGCTCACAGCTCTTTCTGAAGAGCAGTTCCTTTTGAGCCAGGATTTTTGGATGCAACGCACCCTAATGGGTTGCCCTGGTTTGCATACCTCCCCCTCCAACAGCATGTGGCTAATACAGAAGGTTAAGTGGTAGAGGGACGTAATGACTCTATTTGTTACAGTAATGTCCCTCATGGTCATATTTATTCCACATGCATTCTTATTTGAGGAGATTGGGCCATTAATGGTTACCTTTCCTACCAGATGTATGGAGAGTTATTAGCTATCATAATGTAATTACCTGCGCTTCTGTTATTAAATTCAGCAAACTGTGTATTTTGGATTTGATCGTTGGAGGTCAAACTGTTAGATTGAATGCTTAATTCTCATTGAGTGGCAGCAGTTTTCTTAAGGCTTGATGCTAGAATTAACCATTTCAGTATCCAATTTCAGCCTGACAATAGTGTAATTGCGGAAAGTGGGGAGATTGCACTTTATGGAATTACCAAATTATTTGTAGTTGGAGTTTTGCTTTGCAAATTAAATGACTCTTATTCGGCATTGTTCTACCTCTCATCTTTCAAGCTCTGAGGTCTGGGACGGATGGACCCTTGGCCCCTGGAGAACATTTTGGGCATGCCTTGCTCAAGGGCGCTTCAGCCATGGATATTCCTGTGGGTTGTGGGAATCGAACTGGCAAAGCATAGTAGCACTCATTGGTGGAGCAGTCCCAAAATGTGAGAGTATGGGAAAATATCCCTTTTGTTTACTTACCAGTGGTTGCTTTTTTCACTTCTCACTAAACAGTTAATTGTTTTACAGGTTTAGATTATTTCCTGTTTTTTTGTGTAACAGTGTTACTGCTCATGTCTATTTTCTCTTCACTGTGAGGACGAATGGGTGTTTGTTTTAATTAAAAAAATAAATAAATAAAAGTTTTCATCAAGAAGGATGAACATAACAGTGATTTTCACATCTAATTCAGAAGATCTGCTTAGGTGAATTTAAGAATAACTAATTTGGCACTATTGTAAATCACTTTTATTATTTTATTTTTTGCAAACAAATTCTATGAGCAAGTGTTCACAGCTTTAATACACACAGCTCCTGTTTTGTGGATTGTTGACAGCGGTGGGTTGTTGACAAGTTTATGACATGACAGGCATTGTGTCAAACTTGTTAATTATTATTATTTCCCCCCCGCCCCCCCCTCTTCTTTCCTATGGCTGTGACGGATTTGAAGAGTGACACTCGAGCTCAGGGGCTTGTATTAATTTGCTGTAAGTGTTCAATAGCTCAGGAATGACAGTACAGAGGATAATATTTGCAAAGTGAATGGCTGAACCAATCCATTCTCAAACGCATTAGACCTGTGGATGCTGCTGACCGATGTTGTGAGAGTCCATGGCCCTAGAGAAAATGAGAATAATGGCATTGTGCTCATCGCCCTTGCAGGACTCTCACCACAATAAACATATCATTATCACCCCCCCCACCCCCAACCCCCCAAAAACCTTCTTCCTCACTGAGCACCGTATTAATGCTATTCGGAATTAAATTATATCTCTATTGCTTTAAATCATGATAGGTTTTATTACTCTGACAGGATCGTTTCCTCTTTTACAGCTTTCGTGAGGTGAAAGTCAGATGAGATGCTAGAAGGTGAAGAATACTGAGCTGTAGAGTCTGATTTAACCCTTTAAAGTCCACACATGTTGGTACATGAACAGTACACCAAAGATGGCAATAAGGACAATTGACACTGTTATGCAATCTGTTCCTTTTTACCTGAGTCTTACCTAGTGGTGTACGCTCTGGACGCTTTATCCAACATTTCTTCTGAAATGTATCAGTTGCTAGTGGTCAGATACTAATTTGGATCTGTTTTACAAACATTGTGGCAAATTAAGCCCAATAAACACCATGGAATTCTGTTGCTTGGGGATAGACAAATCCCACTAAGTCGATGAAACATCTGCAATTTTCAGGTTACCACGTGTTGTGGGTATTACCTTGATTATTAGATCCCTTAACTTATCTACCTGTTTTACTTGGAATAATTAATGTTTTAGTATTGGCATCAAATAATTGCACATTTAATTCCTAGAACCTATTAGGCATTTCAGTAAACATTTTATGATTATTTTTATTAGAGCTCCATTTATTAAGTTACAACTAAAGGGACTGTAAAATAAAACAACCAATTACACAACTTGATTTCAACTTCATATAAAAATATTTCATTATCTGCTTTATATAACCATTAGGTGAATGCTGAATTTCACTGTTTCACATGTATGTATGCATGCATTCATTCATTTATTCATTCATTACCGGGTTGTTCGTGTAAAGTACAGTAGCAACCCCTTGAATAGCTGTCCTGAAATGTGAGTGAGTAGGTGAGAAATGGGTCACAATTCCTGGTAGTAAGTTAGAAGCCACTTCCTAAAAGTACTTCACATTTATAAAGCTACTTGAATTCAATTGAATCACTTGGTAAACCTGTTCTGAATTAATAATCAAACTTGTAGGTCCTTATTTGCTTTTTGACTGTATAGCAGTATTCTGTTTACCGAAAACAAATTCTTACTGCTCTAATTCAATGCAATGCAGTCACTGTAATCAAAACAAAGCCCCTTCAGATGGGTCACAGAATAGTTGCCTCATTGGTGGCCTCTGCCCCTGACAGTCTTCAGCCATAAGGGCCTTCTCAGTAAATTTCACTTTCCATTAATTAATGAATTCATCACCTAAAAGCAAAGTATTGATTTGTCTAATGGCTTTACAAATCTGTAAAACATTCTGCGCAGTGATAAGTGGGCAGTAGTAATAAATCAGATGTAAAGTTAAAGGTAAGGGTGATATTGTTTATTACTATATTTGCACCCTGTCGCTGCATCTACGGTTGTGCATCTCTCATAGCTCACTTCATACAAAAATGCATTTGAGCAAAAAGCTACAAATCCACCGGCATGTGTCCCTCTGGAGGCTATAGAGATGGTCAGTTGGCCCAAAACTCATAAAAGGAGCTTGTGTCAACAGTAATTGTCTTTTGGCTCTCATGTGGGACAAACTACAGTGAATGTGCAGTACTGTGTAAATGTCTTGGGGTCCCAAAATGATCATTATTTAAAATGCATCTTTTAATAAGCATGGTGCCAATTGACTTTAATACTTCATCAATATTACATTATATCAAACTAGGGTTTAGATTATAGGCTCAAAATACTGGACTGTCACAAGCAAGGGTTAATCCAAAACATAAATAGCCTCTTAAATCTAATTTTTTCTTTTTCCAGTGCATAAATTTTAAAGTAAATCAGCCTTTAGTCTGTAATGGTTTGTTATAGGTTCTAGTAGGCAAGCAACACAAATACATGGAATATTTGAATGCATGTCAATATAATGTTGATTAACGTGCAGTTTTTCTTTTGCTTTTCTGTAGAGATTTTGAAGGATTTTTGCTGCACTTCCTAATATGGTGGTCATTTCAAATGCATGGGCATTGATTATGATAATGGTATTTTAGTTGTAAAGACATGGGCATGGCCTCCCAATTTGCAAACATTTGGTATTCACTAACATACACACGTTCCAGGTGTTTACGCAGAGCTCATGAATCTTCCAAGTTTCTGGAATGTCCATTTACTTGTAAATTATGCAGTTGTTTATTTATTTATTTTTTAACCCAAAGGTTCCATAAATGAGGCTCAGTGGACCATATTGGGGTGATCAAAAATTGAGCTAATGTTCATATATTGTATGATAAGTCTATAATGTAATTGTGAAAGGCCTACACATATCTGGTACTCAGCTGATTGTATCTGGTGCTCACATCAAATGGCATCTGGTGCTAATCAAACACCATGTTTTCATTGATTGGTGATTCACCAGATGTTCAGTTATTTTCACTGAAATAGCAACAAAACCTATGCAACTGCTAACTGCATTGCAGTACTCTTTATTCACTGGCCATCCTCTGTGTAGGTTGATTTGTTTGATTAGAGATCTTTATTAAACTGAAGAATATGGGCCTCCAAATGCTTTTTTTGAAGAGTGATTGTCTTTGGCTGTAAACACGAACTTCCTACCACTACAGGGGAACAAAAATAATCCTTTTTTTAATGGCCGTTCATGGAGCTGAAATATTCTTGTAATACCTTTGGAAATAAAGCACCAGAGAAAACTTTATTAGAGGAATCATTTTAGGAATGGCTGAATAATTAAGTATTTAAGGCAGTTATGGAGTTATTAAAGCCAAACACAAGCTCTGGAATGAGCGCAGGTAAATTAAACTGAGGAAGGAGTACAGAACAATGCAGAAGATTTAGTTGGTGGGCTGAAAGTCGTTGGGTTTGAAACAGACGGGAGTATATGGCGCAGAGAATCATGAGTTAAGCTCATAGGAAAGGGGCTGTAATTATTGTGATATAGGGTGCATGCTGCATACATTTGCATGATCTCAATGACAAATGCCCCTTTTAGTGCATGTCATAGGATCCTGGTGTCAGGAAGTGCAGGCACGCATATAAATCTAGCCACTGCAGCGTCCGGGCCTGGGACACCGTAATTACATCAAATGGTGAAATTAGTGCTTCTCTGCATAGCAAAGCTCCAGTGCTTTTACATTTCTCAAGCTCCATGGTGTCCACTGCAGCCCCAAACCCCCCCACCACCCCCGGTCACTTCAGAGGGAACATTAGAAATAATCACGCAGTAGCGTGCACGCTCCATAAATCCACTCTGCTTGCTTTTAATCGCAAGAAGCTCTCATTCCCGATTCAGTGTCTCAATTATACAGACACATCAATTAAAGCAATGAAATTACTCCCTTTAAAAAAAAAAAAAAAAAAAGGGGGGGGGGGTCCAGCCCACTTGCAGATTGAAATTAAAGCCATGATACAATACTTTGCTGATACATTTCCAGCAATTAATATTTTAGCAAGATACTTATCTATGCAAATGAAGCCATCTCCGTCTGTTGTTTTCCTACCGTTTTGGCAGTTTCCTCTTTCCAAGGACGACACAGTGCTTCAGGCCTCATCTTTCCTAGTTCACTTTAATTGGTCGCCTTGATGGGCTGGGCAAATAACCACAGCCAATCCTGGACGTCTGAGATATTACAATCATTACCAGCTCTGTGTAAGAAAGCTTTAGTACAGGCTTATGTTCATTATCCCCTTTGACCTTCATACTCTTCACAATTTCTTATACAGTTTTAATAGTACTTTAAAGTAGATCATTATCAATGTTATTTCATATACATTTCTGGGATAATGAGATGGTGGCCAACAATCTGATGTCTTTGCTCATTTCTCATATGATCCTTCAATGCCGAATCAGACTTATAATTTTTTTCTCCCCTTTTATAAATTTGTACACAATATTAATTGTAATATGAATTATGAGGATGAGGATGATGATGATGATGATGGCAAACATAATCTGCCAGCTTTACAGGACAGTCATATAACACTCCTATCATCATACTATACCACTGGACACCACTGCTTGAAACTCTCTACTGTTAGTATATATGCTCACATGCCAATGATAAGTGGTGATGGCAATGCTGCTGCTGCTGATGATAAAGAACCATCAATGAGATTAAAGAAAACGGTCTCAGCTGGTGTGAAAGTGAATGACAGCAACTAAATGCAAGCAGATGTGGCACAAAATGAATTATATGTGTAGTCTGTGCTCTATTTACTCATTGCTCACAAAGCATTCTCAAAGACTACACCCTATTAGATGCCGTACCAATTTTCCTCCCATTTTTTGAATGTGCTGTAGTGTGTGGACACTTGTCTGTGATTTGTGAACAGTACATTTAGAAATGACTCCACCCTGGCACCCTTGCGTGCTGTAGAAGTTGACGTGTCCATTACCAATGAAAGCATTATCATAGTGAGCCATTTTGGACTCATGGGCCAGAGGAGAGTGAACCTGTTAAATCGGGTGTGAAGCAGCAGAACCACATTCCCTAAAGTGAGAAGAGCGTCTAGCTCCTCTGGTATATGTTAGTGTGGGGTTTGTAAATGTCATCAACTTGAGTAGGTGCTGTTTTGGCTGCAAGGGTGGACAAACTCCCAATTAATGACCTTAATTTCAGAGGAAAATGGACAAGCAGGCATTGGCAAACTTAAATACGAGAAATAGGGGTAGCTTTATTAGTTCATTCATTCATTATCTGTAACTGCTTATCCAGTTAAGGGTCACCGTGGGTCCAGAGCCTATCTGGAATCATTGGGTGCAAGGCGGGAACACACCCTGGAGGGGGCACCAATCCTTCACAGGGCAACACATTCACACCTACGGACACTTTTGAGTCGCCAATCCACCTACCAAGGTGTGTTTTTGGACCGTGGGAGGAAACTGGAGCACCCGGAGGAAACCCACGCGGACACGGGGAGAACGCACCTACTCCTCACAGTCACCTGGAGCGGTAATCGAACCCACAACCTCCAGGTCCCTGGAGCTGTGTGACTGCGACACTACCTACCTTTATTTATTTATAATATATATATATAAATATTTGACAGAGCAAGCACTAATCTAGATCCTGAAGACTGTAATCCTTATGGATGTATCTGATTGTAATAATGTGTGTAAAGTTAATGATCATGATAATGTGGTGATAAATCAATGACTTGACAATGTAAAGCCAAGCTAGCGTCCTCTCCAGTCGCTGTATTTCCACTGGTGAATGACAGAATCTAAACACAGACAGGTGTGGCATGCAGTGAAATATTGCATGCAGACTGCATTATGCCTAATGAGTGGACACATGTCAGAGAATCTAATAATTTATGAGCAATGTGCTGAGAGCCAGTGTCACAGTTCCTTCTGCCTCATTTGTATTTGCTGCCACTGAGCTGATTTTCTCGCTCCTCTGTGTGAAAGTTAAGATGTTGATGTATATGCAGCGTATAATCACTGAGTCAGGACTTTATACTGAGGTTAGTATGTTGCTCCCATTCTGAGACAAGCTTCCAAGAAAACTACAATCATTAGTCATGGGTGACTTTGGTCACAGTTTCAACAATCAGGACAACATGTTTTGAAGTGCAAGTTCTAATACATAAATAGACGTTGTTGGAGCCTAAAATTCAGGATGACATTAACAGTGTATAATTGCACGCATGGACATATTCAATGTACGTGTCTAAGTTCGTAAGTAAGCCTTATTGTAATTTTAAAGTGCATCCTTTGTGTGGTCATAGATTTACAATTTCCATAGTAATCATGAAGTAAGACTCTAGAGCACCTTCGCATGAGTTTGAGCTTGACCTTGTATGTAAACTAGAGGGGTACAAACCTCTCCCAGGTTTGAGCTATGGAGGAATAGGACTAATCATGTAAGTTTCAGTCCATGAAACAATGTTCTTGTGTCTGAAAATGGGATGAGCAGGTGTCCAGAAACTTTCGGCAAAAGTAAAGGGATGGAGGAAATGTATATCTCTATTGCACCCATGTACCTGTGTGTATCTCTATATTCATTCATTCATATACACTGAACGGTAAAGTGTAGCTCAGTTCAGACAGCAGAGCATACACAGAAAGGAGATCATAAAAACAATGTTCATGATTGTTAAAAAAAAAATAGCATTTTTTAAAATAAAATTCTGAAGATGTTTCCTCACCATTTGCTGCTCTCCAGACGGTTTGCATGCTGGAAAGCAGTCTAATGTTTCCAAAGCCCTAGTGTGAGAAGGCTAAAGCTCTCTCTGCCTGGTATCCTAGTCTCATGCACTCTCTCTAGAATTGATCTTTATTTAATGCATCTAGATCTTTTTAGACAATGGAGAGAACTCCCTCATTTTGGTTTGTGTTTTTCAATGTTTGATGTTGATCTGTAGGTGGGTAATACTTATTTTTGCAGTTTCTTATTACTGAAGGTGAGTGTCTAAATTCGCGAGACTGTTAACTGCATTAATGCAAAGTACTAAACTTTAGATACAAATGATTATGTAATAATTTAAAGTGAGTAAAAACTTCAGCCACTTACAAACCATCATATTTCTTCCTTCAAATACCATTCCACCTTAAAAGATGCAGAGTTTCTGAACATGAACAAACCAGAGGAGTGTTTCCCCACAATTTTAGATGTCCCCTTTAATGATAGTTTAGCCAAAAAAAAAAACTTTTTCCTACCTGTTTCTCTCTGGCCAATCAGCACTCTGCAAGTATTACAACTCATGGTTTAGTCTCTACTCAGCTAGCTTAGAACCAGACGTAGGCAGATACTCAAGTACCCAGTTCCAGGTACAAAATTTTTCTTAAAAGCAAAAAAAGCGCAGTAGAGCCAACTCTGATGCAGCAGTGAAAAAGCTCCATTGGTTGGGCAACTTTGACAGAATTTCTCGCAATTCTTCAACAACATATTCATTTTCAATGACATCGCTTGTCATTGAGTGAGCTGCTTTGCCCACACACATGCTTGCTTGTAAAGCTTACATTGTGCAGTTAATCTTTTATTAAAATGCTGGCTACGGCAGTTAAAGGTGAGAATGTGGTAGTTGGAGACGTTACATACAGAGAATGGCACGTTGTAAGCAATATTATATCCCAAGACCAATTATTGTGCAGTACAAAAATGCGGAAAGTGTAAAGTGCTTTTGCCTTATTTAACTATTCAGAGGTGTGATGACATGCAGGAAGAAGTTTTTTTTTTTTTTTTTTTTTTTTTTTCTCTTCTGATCCTCATTTGTCTAAAGCACCAGACACCACTGGACTGAAGGTGCTGGAACAGGTAGTGACCACGGTGTGATTCGTTCACTGGAGATTTTCCCTTCCTACTTCTTGGTTCTTAACAAACATTGTCTTCTCTGTGGACATGATGATCCAGTTAACTATAAGGGATAGTTACAGTGACCAGTGATTGAATGAGGTACATTTACTCGTTCTGTAGTTTAGTCAGTTTTCATTTACTCTGGTGTGAAATTGATTACATAATCCTTTCATAACACATTATAAACATTGCCCTACGTACATTAAGAAGACCATCAGTTAGGGGCCTTAATTGCAGTCATTTGAGTCTTGACTTGACATTTCTGCAAGCGAGAGCGAGTGTAGCTGAGGATTCAGAATGCGAAATGTGATATTGAGCTGTATCAATATCTGTATCAAAAGCATAGACGATTGACAGCAAGAAATTCATGTGGGATAATGTCTATTCATCTTAGGCATTTTTATTAGTTTGTGTTTGGATACACCAGAGTGTAAATATGTTTGATACTTCATAATGTGATATGAGAGTAGTTTATCAAGACACTAGAGTTCTGCCAGCACAAGCCATGCATTTGTCTTTTCGCCTTGTTTACAGGACAGATTGGTTAACCCTGACCTGTGCTCTGGAGGTGTTAGTTTAGGAGGATAATGTTTTATTGCAGTCATGTATTTTTATGTTTTAGCTCAATGTTTGACATGGTTCTCCCTGTCTAAAAATATGAGATGTCTGTCAATGTGACTCCAAGGTTGAATCACAAATATCTTCAGCGACAGTATACTGTGATGTCACACAACACCTTTAGAATACATTTACGTGGTGTCTGATATGCCTTCCATATATGCTGATAGATTGCATTTTTTTTTTATATTTAAAACCGTAAATGCATCTAACAATCAGGCTTCAGAATTATTGCAAGTTTTGCATTTACCTCTGTGATAGGTATTCATTGTTACTGACATCAATATGTCCCCTGAGTGTAAGAAATGGTATTTGAGACTGCTTGAGATGACATTGTTGAGTAGTGAGGTTTCAGGCATGTGATGTTTTATGCATGGGGTTTGAATGATGCTAATTGGAGTATACAACACCCAGGACAGTTCTTATTATTAGACCTGGAATTACCATATAAACAGGTGGTATTAGAATTCAGTTCAGTCACGTTTAAAACAAAACCATCTCCATTCAGCCAAGTGTTACAGCTAGTCAACCAAGACTCGTTACTGTTGATAGGGCACTGATGGCCTTTGTGTATGGTGGTAAGAATGGGCTTCTTGCTCATGGACTACGTCAACGTGTTTCCACTATAATAAAACGTAAAATTTACTAAAAAAATAATAAAAATCTTTTGAACAAAACTGATACAATTGCAATCACTTTTTTTCCTTTCTTATTTTGAAGTAACTAGCAAACATAGATAGCTCATATTGCACACTCAAATTTCATGCTTTTTATTATCAAAGCAGCACCAAGCAGGGACAATTTGGAGCAGTATCATGCTATTCCATTGTTTATCCAGTTCAGATGGAATACAGAGACAATTTCCACACCAATTTGAAGCCATTCTTTCCATTGCAGAAAGCATAGTCCATCCTTCTCCTCCATTTGACATGTATGCGATTGCTGTCGTTTTCCATTCCACTGTGAAAATGAGCGTTTCATCTGTTCCTGTGCCCTGCACTTTGAAAATATTTTATTTCCTCAGGACACTTAGCTGTCAAGTGCAATGCCTTCAAAAATGGCAGAAGCATTCAAGGGAGAATGAGTGGCTATTGATTTTCTACGGCATCTAAGCAGCGAAATGGTCACTCTTCCAAGCACTTCATTCTGCCTCAGACAGATGCAACTCCTCATTATCACTCTTCTGTGGTCAGGTGTTGGGAAAATAAATTTGTTTACAGTTATAAATTTTCCATAGTCTTAAAAAGAAAGTAACCCCTTATTTACATTTATTGCCAATGTCACAGAAACCATATTGCCATTTTATATGAATTGTGACACTAAACTCAGTGAAACATACTGAGAAATTCTATTAACACAATGGGCAGTTTTCTGTCGTCACTAATGGCCAGTGGATAAAAGTTGCCTCATATTCTAAATTTATATATTGAAATGCACCCCCTCTTCCCTCTGTCAGCTTAAAAAGGACACTGAGAGTGTGAGGTGTTCGGACTGTGATGAGCTGCTAGTGAGCAATAAAGGGTGAAACCTGAATATAAGAAACTTGTGCTGTGCAATCAATTCACACCAAGGCAACTGTTGAAGCACAACCGAAATGGCCATGATATGCAAAAAAAATGTAGGTGTCGATATATACATTGATGTGTGTGTGTATATATATATACATATATAAAATAATACATTTATTTACTTTGTTGCCTTGCTTGTTCACCTATATTTTGTCACTGGTATTGGAAATATAATGCTTTTTAAAAGGCATATTTATAAACCTTAAATTAGGCAGAAAGCGGCTTGATTACTATGAAATGTGTTTTTTTTTTTTTTTTTCTTTTCTTTTCTTCCTTCCCCCTCACTCCCTTTATGGAACTGTTCCATTTTGAGTATTAATTATTAAAGGTTTTACCAATGTCAATAGTTCCATTCATTTAAGGGTAAATAACATTTGGAGTGTAGTGAAGGATGTGAATAATTAAGCAAACATCGTTTAAAAAAAATAATAATTCTGCAGAAGCGATAAGTAGGAAAATGGGTTGATGTCTGACAAAGAAATAGCAAATTCTCAATTCCCTCTAAAACTGGAACAGTTTTCTTGTGACACACATTCGTTCTCTCTCATGTGCTCATTTTCTCACTTCAGCCCAAAACACACCTGTGATAATAAATGAAAGATGCATTTATTCTCACTCTGGAGTTTCCTGTCAATTATGAATGCAGCACGGATGGAAAAACAGCAGTTCTCAGCAATTTACGTGGTGAATGGGTTCCTTCAACCAGGTGGTTGATCAGGAATGAAAAATATGGTCTGCGAGAGTTTAAAAGTGGCTTGGATATCCGGTCCAAGCTGCTTTCTCTCCTGGGAAATATGAACCGGTATAACAGCCTTATAGCCATAAGTGTTCAGAACACAGCAATGGAGCACTCTGAGGGGGCCCTGGGAGGTCTCCTGCTTTCCCTTGTTGAGAAATTACTCAGACTAGTAAGGTACGTGAACAAATGCAGACATTCATGAGAAAACTATCAAACCTTGATCAGTTCTTCCATGAACATTTCAGATGCATTCATATGTCTCCATCTATCAATTTTGTAGACAGTATGGAGTTGTAGATGGAGGGGGGCCCTCAGTTCTCTTCTGGGAGAAACTCTTATTTGACTGTTGTATTGTATTGAGCCTCCAAATGCTAGTCTACGTCTAAGCAGTCTTTGGTAAGGAACAATGTGTCACCTTTCGTCAGTGGTAAGATTTTGACCACAGCTAGTCCTGGTTGTTCGATTGTGAACCTATCAAACTTGGAGTGCCACTTAGCTGTGTAAAATCTCCTTATACAACAACAACAAATATTACTAGACATGTCATTTATACTGCTGTGGTGAGAATGGTCTACAGTGGTCCTATTTGACCAGTGATGAATCAAAAAAGGGTAATTGACAAATTTGTACATGAATTAATGAGCAATAGTCTAGTTGAGGAACTAGTAATGCATGTGTGGTTTTAATGAATGCTCTTGATCTCTACAGTGTTTTTATTGGGTATTGTCATAGTTCCAGTTAAAGCAAGGCCCAATTTCCACATTTGAGGATCATTTAGAATCTTATTTTATGCCACTTGACTCTAGAACAGAGGTATTCCACATTTTCCATTTTTAAAATTGGGTGCAGTACTTTCATTTTGTAATATGCTAACTACCACAACATACGTATACATGTGCATACAAAACTTGGGTCCAATCACCCTGTTTGTTCATTGACTACATAAATTATGGTAAAATAAAATTAAAAGCCGTTCATAAGTTAATCTCCCTTTTATTCACATTTACACAGATTAAATGTACTCTTGCTCTGTGGGGTATTGTTATAAAAATAAATATATGTCAAATAGAATTAGACAATAGGTGTATGAAATTGTTTACCTTTTTTCTGTAATCTCACCTCTTACCCATTTTCTCCCTCCTGCAATTTATGTGAATGTCTTTTGTAAAAACTTGTACAAATTGTAAATTTGCGTTGCTTTCTTTAGCTGCTTATGGAGAAGTGATTTTTCACTCCACCTTGGACACAACTCGGTGAAGTCTGCCTCATTTGGCAAACTTGTCAAGTCCAAACACCTATAGATAAGTGTATATTTATTCAGTGTTAATATCTACAATCAGTGTCTTTGTTCTCTGAAAATGCACAGTAAATGATGACCAGTTTGCACAACAACTGACACAAGGTGAATGAAGAGTAGTGTGGGGGTGTTTTTTCCTCCTCCCTTCTTTCCCCTCCATGATGCATGGGCCTCTCACAGGTGTAATTAACCTTGCACTACACTAATTAATTAGATTTCAACAAGGTCAGGCTCTTTAATTTGAACACTTAAGCACCTACCTGGTATGAGTCATTTGCATGGGTAACTTGGTTGGGATGTTTTGATAGACTAGAATGGGTGTTTGAGCTGCTACTGTGGCAACATAGCTGGCATGTCTGCTAATGATTGGCTCTTTTGGGGGCCACTAGCTTGCGTTTTTTTTTTTTTTTTGTCCACACGTTTCCCCTTGAGTCATCTCAAAGTTGAGAAGAGTGTGAGATCCCAGAAAGAGAAACTTGGCACTGATGGTGTTGGAGTATTTATGGCATTTGAAACAGTTGGATCCAGGGACAACATTGAGGTAATGAGGCAGTTGGTCTCGACAGCTTGCCGATGGTCCAAAACTCTACTAATAACTAGGTATCTTCTACTATGGCATCCCCCTTAAGATCTAACCCATTCCTGTCTAACAGTGTGTAACCTGCCAAATGTGAATGCCAACTGTTCTTATCCCCAGGCCTTGTCCCAATCTGGCTCCTGAACAATGTCCAAATGTGCCGCGGGATTATTAGGGACACACTCGCACCTTTAGACCACCCTAAATCCTGCACAGCGAGGGGTGCATTATTTCATTATTTTATTTAAACTTCCTCCATGCTCCAGCAAGTCTTCATTTTGTGACTGTGCCAAGGATACTCTGCTTTGGGCTTTAGTCTAAAGCAGCCGTCAACTTCCATTTCCTTTCTTTAAAAGGGGAAACCTTTTTCAAGGTCTTCCAACTGGAATCTTTTTATCAGAACAGACAAAAGGATTTTTTTGTGGGGGAATTATTTAAGAAAGGCAAGAGAAGGCTTACGATCTTACGGTCACATAAAGCATTTTTACACTCCAGTGTGAAGTAAAAGTTAATATATACACACAAACACTTGAATATAAATATAAAATAACATTTTTTTTTTCCCAAATGAATTTAAATATACCAAAAGCTAAGAATGAGTTTATATACTATAGTTATTCAAACCATATTTCATAATGGGTTAACCTATGGGTTTGTGTTCTCCCTGTGTCTGCATGTGTTTCCTCCAGGTGCTCCAGTTTCCTCCCATTGTCCAAACCTCGTGCATGTTCAACCTCATTTCTGCTTGTTTTCAGCTAAGAGCTTTTGTTCTGTTTTTTTTTTTTTTTTTTTTTATTATTTTCATGTCCTTTGTAGCTTCTTGGTAAGACTGATCATGGGCATGCAGAGCAGGGTATTTTTTTTATGAAGTTAATATTACTAAATCCCTCATCGCACAGCTGGGGAAAAAAAAAAGGCAGGAGTTGCGCTAACACTTCAATGGAATTGAAGTAAAATTCAGCACACATAGACACCTAGGAGAAAACAAAATCTCCAACAGCTGGCTGTTTAACAAAAATAGCATCAATACCAGGATATGTATAGAGCTTTAAAGCACATTTTATTATGAGGATAATGCATAGAGACAAATAAAACCTGGCAGATCTGTAGGTTAATTAGCTAATTACATATTCATCTTATATCATCCTTGGCAAGGAGAGAGGCACTATCCAACCTCCCCACCCACCCAAACCACTTATTAAAGACTAGTTTATGTGAGCCGGGAAGACGGATATCCAGGCTGAGTCTTCTCTTAGCCAAGAGGGGAGAACTCCCGGAAGAGTAATCTAAAGATAATAGATATTATGGATGTCCTGTTTGCACAAGAAACAATGCGTTATCCAATTACTGCCATGCTTAGGTAGCACATGCATAAAAAGATTAATGGAGTGCATGAGTTTTTCCTCTTTTCCCATGTGAACTGGTAGGCTAAAAGACTGAGGGTGTTGCGTTCATCAGCAGTGGCTAACAAGCTGCATACCGAGCGTACAAGTAAATAAAGTGCATGAATATTAAAGGGTGTCTGCACACTGTTGCTAATGAGAAAATGAGGCCACAAACATGGTTGAGGATGGACTCTTGTTTCCAGTGGAAACGTACAAAGTGGCAAACAAGTAGAATGCCTTAAACACTCAGGGGTACAAATTTCACGGTCAGCATCTTCTGGCTCTAACTCGGTGTAGGGTTGAGTGCTATCCACATTTTTCCATACCGTCATACGTCTCAAAATATTGCGGTATATGGTATTACAGTGGGGAGTGCTGCGTTGAGTGAATTTAGCTAAACACAGCCTGACAGTGTACACCGACACGTGTTGATGATAAAAACATGTTTCTAAAATAAGCAATATAACATGTTTAGAAGCACAGCTGGCGCTACCAGACACTTGTGGTTTAGCACACCACTAATTTTTCATTGAACTGAGGCTCAAAACACAAATTTAGATGATAAAGCCATATACCTGTCGAGTGAAGGATTTTCAGAGTATTTTGTCTGTTTACAGCTGTCTTCCTCTCTTTTAATGCAAACTCAGGGCTTGGTTTTCTCCACTTATTTTCAGACCGGGACATCAGCGTCCATTCCCTGTGACTCTCTTAAATGCACACGAACATTTTAGCTGAGTTTTAAAGACACAGAACAGAAATTTGACACGCCACACAAACGCCGTAAATACCCCCCTCATTTTGAGATACTGTCCACATTTTGAAATACCGTGGTTTACGGTGTTATCGTTGTACCGACCAACCCTAACTGTTTTAAAAATATGTCCAAAGGATTGTGGATACTGCTCCTAAAGAATGCAAATGAACACCTGTCAAATTAATGCAACTTTAAAGTCTATGCTGGCAAGGGATAAAATGTGTGATTCCATGTCAATGCTTGTGGTTGGAATGGAAAATCTAACAAGCCTGTGTACATGTGATCATCAGGGGTCTCAATGCCATTGGTCATAATGTAGCATATGAAGGCTTTCTGCTGGCTTTGACATATTTGTACAGCGGGAAATCAGTGATGTACCACAGTAAAGTTAATGCACAACCCATAACCAAACTAGGTTCCTTAAAATATTACAACTTCACTCTTAACCACTAATTGAGTTGTAGCGTAAATAAACTGATTTAGCTTCCATGCAGTTAGTGATTAAGAGATTTGTACTGGTTTAAAAATTTGTCAGAGCTACCACAATGAAACCAGAATTGAAGCTGTAATGAAAATGTAAACTCCAGCAGTGACTGAGACAAACTGACCCCAGAGCATCTTTAATCTGGGCGCCAGCGCCATGGTCACGTCTCAGAAAGCAGGATTGGAGTTCTTGCGGTTAATTAAATGATGCCAGGCCGTTTGGGCGGCTAATCTCCATGACATGCGTTATTAGGCTGTGTCAGATAGCACCAGGCGAGTAAGTGAATGGAGGAAGTCTGAGAATGCAGAGTCAATCTCTATTTCTGAAATGAAGTGATGCCTGTCCATTACGGAGACCCTCTTGGGCTTAAGCAAAATTATGCTTGTACGCAGACCAACCATAATAAAACCACCTCATTGTTTCTACACTTTGTCCATTTTTATCAGCTTCACTGACCATGTATGGGCACTTTTTCTGCAATTACAAATTGTAGTTTCTTTTGTCAGCCTAATCATTAAGGGTAAGAATAACCACAGAGTAGTATGATGAGAGTTGGAGTGACAGTGACACAGACATTGTAGTGGTGGAGGTGTTAGTGTGTGGTGCACTGGTACACAAAGACCAGGTGTTGGCAGTGTGTAAAAACGTCTAATACAATGTCTAATATAAAAATGTCTAATATAAAATCAGACAGTAGCTCGTCTGTTGCTGCGGAATTAGCCATCCTCTAGTCTCTTGTAAGTACTTACAAGGTGTTGTGGGTGGGTTAGTTTTGTTTGTGGACTATTCACAGACAAGCATTTTTCTCTGAGATGTTTCAACTCCAGGAGCATTGTGTCTGATCCATTCCCTACGAGCACAACATTGCTATGCCAGTGTCACTCCACTGCTGAAAATCATGCCTGCTCTGTAGGGGCCCTGAGATATATCTATATTTTATATATATATATATATATATATATATATATATATATAAAAAAATTGTATTTTTTTTTTTTTAATGTAAGCAGTCTAATTGTAGAACTGCAAATTGCATTTTATTTGGCGAGTACAGAATCAATGTGGATTGACAACACACACATATTAGTATACAAAAGTCAGAGACTATTTTTTTATTTCAGATAAATCCCAAAACCTTCAGTGATGATATTTGGGTTCTAAGTTGATCACTGCACTGTGATCACATCGGGTTTTTTTTTTTTCTCTCCCTATTTTCAGATGTTTACATTTTTTAGGCCCTATTCCTTTAAAAGTCGCAGTCTTAAAGATGAAATATATATACAGGAGGTCCTCGGGTTACGTCATTCCCGAGTTACGATGTTTCATGGTTACGACGCATCTCCCATTTACTGTATAAAGCCTTGTTTCGACTTAAGTGGTCGTAAACGTCATAATGCGAACTTCGTGTTTGGTGTGCGCGGCGGCAGAATACACGGTTACGTGGCTCGCGACCGAGGAGGATAGGTGTTAGGATAGGATAAGTGCTTACGTACAAACTGTACGTAAATAACATACTGTATGTTCCGACGTACACCGAAAATTGGTTTACGACGCGACGTAGGAACGGATCAACGTCGTAAGTCGAGGACCCCCCTGTAAACAGTTTATTTCACAGTGGTATTTTTTGTACACAACCACATACCATTTTCTTTTCATGTAATTCCTTTTCATTTTTTTTTTCTTGTGTGTTTTTTAATTTCAGAAGCGGTCGTCTTAAATACCTGACTAAAAATGACTAAATAAATTTAAAATAATAATAATTAAATGTGAAAATGACCTTTCACCTGAGTTTTCTGGGACAAATCAGTACATAATAACATCTATGACACTTAACAAACAGTAAAAAAAAAATAAATTAGGCTTACTGTAAAACCCATGTGTGTAACCTCATCTCAAAGATCACCTCTGGGGCAAAATCCTGACAAGATGCAAAATGGAGGCAGGAGAGGAGGGAGTAACTTCTCATGCTGTTCTTTCTGTGAGAAACACTTATCTTCTGCTGCATTACATCAACATCCTGACACTCTCACCATGGAGCCTATAAACATGCCCAGCAACCCTCCTGCCCATTACAAACAATTAACCATCCAGGGAGCTGAGACTCTCTCCTAGGATCTGTGTTTCTGCAGTTAAATAGGATATGACAAGCCCTACTGCTGTCTTTATTGTTTAAGACACAGTTATGGCAACTTGGATTGATATTGCTATGCAAAATAGAGGTGCATTTATGTTTTACTATATATTTGATTGAAGTGTGTATGGGTTATATATATAATTATTATTTTTTAAATTTAAATATATTAGCATGGTTGGCAGCTGTTGTGTCAAATATGTTCGCATTTTTACGTTAATTGGGAGTGTTACTGTTTGTAGACACCCTTTACAACTAGAGGGTTCAGCCTTCAAGAGCCAGGCTGTGAAACACCGCAAAGCTCTTTTGTAGCAATACATCATTGAGTTTAATGCTGACCATACACTACAAGACTTGTTTGTTTCCAGAATTCTTTCAAAGCTCGATGTTATCTCGCATCTAAAGGCCGTGACCTTTTTGTCAGACTGATTTAGCAAGTCCAGGAGTATTGCACTGTGAGAATTTGTATGAGCCAAATATTTAAACTTACAATATTAGTCACTGTTGATTTTATCAGAACATGAAGACAGATTCTGACTTGTGACAGCTATCCCTATGACCTTACATCAGTGAACGTAATGAATGGAGCATGCTAGAGCTTCTGGCAAAACACTACTTGTTTTATTGTGACAATATATTACAATATAAAATATTTAAATAATGATGATTTGAGTTATCTTCAACATTTCAATGTACATGATTTACAGCATCTGTCACTGACTAAAGTTCGTTCGTAAAGTTCATTGCACTCAATTTTAAAGTTGGTTTAAAAATATTATTGATAGAAATTTTTGATGTTGCTTTCAGTTCTTGGCAGATTGTATTTGGCTTTTTTATTGTTCATATTGATATAGGAATTATATTGTGTTGATAGAAATTATGAAATATAATTGAATATACATTTTGACACTTAGAAATATGTCTGACAATCATTTGAAAAGCTCTTTGGTAAATGTTTAACTTGTAGCATTTGTACCAATGATCTAGAAATAATCAAGATTCAAGTTAATAAATGTGGTGCTGCACTAGCCGCTACCCCACCATCTGTAAATGATTCTGCTTTTATTGAATCTGTCACATGTTTGTAATGGATACAGCACAGGAAATGTGTTTATAAAGCCACAGAGCTAAGGGTCTGGCTCTCGCATTTACTTCTCTCTTTTTATTGTTAGAGGACTGGACCAATAATTGCAGTAAGTGGGTGAGCAATAGAATACAAAAAAACAAGTGGTTAATTTGCCAAGCAAGTCTATTTATTTATTTATTTATTTATGTATTCCACTCCCCTTTCAAGAGATTATTTCAGTGTAATATTCTCCCTGCAAAGTGAACAAATTACTTTAAAAAATGTAGAGAAACACAGCAGCCCGTGTTCTCCCCCTCTCCTGCTGCCAAATACTTATTGATTTTCATGCATATTTATTGTGTAGGTCCTCTGTGTGGACATGTTTTTACAGCCGATGAAGATTGTGGCATAAGATCAAGAATCTGGAGCAGAACATTCTCAATACATTATTCAGTGAAGGCCATGTAAAAGTTTTAATTAAACAATTCTCTTTACTGCCATCATACACTAGGACGCAAGGTTTTTGGGTGCTTGCTCATCCAAGATTTTTCTCCTGAAACCAAGGTCATTAATGCTGTCGTATTAGTCTCTACTTGTTTACAAAGATTTTGTGGCTTTGCATTTAGCCAAAAGACCCTAAGTGTGCTCGGGGACTGATGTTAGATAATCGGATGGTGCGCTGTCACTTTGGAGATAGCTCACCAAAATGTCTAATGGCCTTTATCCTTCATGTTGATGCATAGCATCCTAAAACTTTCCAGTATGGGAAACCATTTGGGGCACTGTAAAACAGCTGCATATGAGCTTACTGTTACTGTGCTCAATGCCAAGCATTGGCTAGAAGACAATGAAATACCTCAAGTACTCGGGTGTTGAGAATAAGAACTTTTGATTGATGACCCTCCATAAAAATACCTTTTATTATGAATGTTAATAGCTATTTCTGATCCAGAACTAAACATCCCAGAAGTACCTGATGTGAATGCTATTAGATTTTACCAGCAGTATTTAACAATGTATTAGGTGTGCAAATAGTTTACACAACTTTAAAATGTTTATAATTAAACAATCATACATTCCTCTACATTGCTCTAGATATTTTAGGGTAACTATTATATAGTGTTAAAGGCTAAGCACCAGCTATATGAAAGTGTCAAACAAATACAGTGGAATTTGAGTTCCTAACTTGTGTTTATTGGTAGTCAGAAAACATGTTATTTCTTACTAATTCAAGGAATAAGGTTTAAAAGACCATTGGTCCCACCCCACCCCCCAACGGTGTTCGGAAACTCTAATAGGCGTCTTGCCTGTGACGTAGATGGTGGACAACAACTCTAGAAGTTGCACTTAATTTAATACAAAATGACGAAAAGGTGTGTTGTTTTTGGCTGCAGTAATTCAATGTACAGTGGGACATCTGTGCACAAATGTCCCAAAGATCCCAAAATATCCAGAAAATGGACTAAATTTGTCAACTTTAAACGGGCACTTTGCAAAGGACCATCCGCTTACTCCGTTATCTGTAGCTCATTTCACTGGTGCTTTTCCTACAATATGGGCATGTAAGGACACCAACGAAAGGTGTTCAAGAGCCTCTGTAACATGGAGGTAAACAGGGTAACTACACTTCGCCTGTTTTAGTTGGTGTTAGTGAACGTTAGCTTGACTTGCTAAACTCGGTGGCTCAGATTGTAGATGCAATGTAGGTTTATAGTGTCGGATGAATTTGAGTTCGACTTCGATCACATTTACAAGAATAACGGTACCTCTAAATTTGAGTTTAGCTTATTGCTAGGGTATTGTCATGAATAATGTTGATTATTTAGCTATCTAGATACTGTCATAACAGTCAGTCATAACAGTGTTTTACCTCAGCTGTTGTCCACCAGTGACGTCACGGTTGCGTTCAAGAATTTCCGTAGCGAGCTCGGGTTTTTCCGTCAATTTAATAAAATTGTCAGTTTTAAAGCAAATTAAGCTGCTATTTTCATTTTAATTCATACTTATTTGTCAGTAACTAAAATAATGTGAAATATTCATGGAGGTCCATTAAGTGGTGCTTAGCCTTTAAATCTAACGATTGTCATTTTATAAAAAAAAGAAAAATGAAGCACTAATATGCTGGGTTTGCAACACTAATATTTGAAATGACCATCTTTAAATTGTGTAAAACAATTACAATTCAGCAATTCAGATCGAGTATTCCTTTTAAAGAAAGATTATTCATGGCCCATGTAAACACCTCTACGAAAACAAAAACTAGGGACCATAAAAAGCCAAAGACCTTTCCCTCCATCCTCATGTGAGGATAACCTTGCTTTTTCAGGCACTTTAAGGCAGCTCATCCCAAAGGACCCTGTCTCAAATCGTTGATCGTTGGAGAGAATCTCTAGGGTTCTGCTGTGTCTGCCCTAATTATTTAATGGAGCACAAAGTTGGTTTAAATTAACCAATTCCAGCCCTTCTCCTGGGAGACAGACTTAAGTGACTGTGGATCAATCCCAACCTGGTGCCCTTCCCCACCCAATGACTAAATCCAAAAAGGGGCCTAATGTTTTAAAATCTGAGTTCAGTTCTCCACTGACTCACCTCAGAAACTGTCCAATATGAGGGAACATAAGAAAATAAGATGGATGATTGATCTGCGCTGCTAAAATATGACTGATGTCAAAATCCATACATCAGCTGGATAAAACAGATTACTCCATAACATGCACACGCAGTATAAGATATTACATTGTCTTATGTACATAAGACTGTGCCAGAGGCCAACATCATCCCCACCCCCAATATGGAATATGGATTTTTTTTTTCTTTCTTTCTTTTCTGGAAAAAAAATAAACTACTGGTGTTTTAAGGTCAATAGACTGACTACCCCAAGAGCCCAGTTTCAAACATCACTGGAGGTTTTTGGAATTATTTGATTTTTAGTCTAACATCTGAACTCAACATTGTGGGTGAGGAAACATCCCTGCAGATTTTTTTTTTCTGAATTAGATGGTCTAATATAAGCACAGGATGGACAAATACTAATTGACATTAGCAATAATAATGCTAATAGCTAATGTAGCTTTTAAGGCTTGTGTATAATTTTAATGTGTGTTTAGTTGGCAGAAGGCCAACCTGTGACATCAGACCCTTCCTACTGAAAGATTGTGACTTCACTTTTCAAGATGTATTTTTGAACAGAAGGAAGTGCACAGAGGAGACTGTGTGTTGGGTGATGTCTAGTTATCTCTGTTGCCTCACCAGTGTGTTTATCATGAGGATGGAGAGACTGTCAGACTTGCCATACCACCTACTGACCAAGTGATTTATAGAGCTCAGAAATTTGGGGTTGATCCGCTGTGAATTAAAGGTTTCCACAGCAAGTTGTTATCTGGGAAAGAAATCTCCGCTGGCAACCTCCTCCCTTTCTCTCTTTCACTCGCGCACTCTCTCGCTCGCTGTGACTAGGAGCCCACTGAAAGTGTCAGCCGGCATCTTCTGATTTATGGCATGTCATATCGGATGGTGGAAATGCCCAGGGAACGGGCCTGAAGTATGAGTGTTTTTCAGTAGGGGGTATGGGACAGGATAAATGAAGTCTCTGAGTTACAATGGAGTGGCTAGCGTCATTATCAAGCAGCGCAGTCGACATTTCGCACACTGAGGATGAAATCCTGATGCTTCTGTCAAAGGAAGGCAGGTTTACGCTGCCAGCTAAGCATATTGGGCTTGTTTTGATGGGTAGTGAGGCACAAAGAAAAGTATTGTTGGCAAGTCATTACTGTGAAATAAGCTGAGGTTTTTGCTGGAAAATGACAAGCTGAATAAGTTGTCTTATTCTGTGTGTGTGTGTGTGTGTACTTCGCTTCTCATGAATCCCAAGTAACTTAAAATAAATAAATAAATAAATAAATCGCAACATAATCTTTAGGGGAAAAAGTAAGAAACCGCTATTAAGGTTCATTTTCCCCAACTTATTCTGTTCCCAGATGCTAATGTTCCATTCACTGTTGTGCACTGGGTCTAATACTGTCTTGAAATGAATACGGTCCAATGCTTTTAATGGGTCATGCTTACTTGCTCTAACCTTACCTTCTGAACTATGAAGCAATCAATGAGACCCTTGATCTCTGCTGTAATTAAAGTGATTCCCATCACCTGTATCAAAGAGAACCAGTTAATTTGTTAGCTTAACTGAGCACCAGAAAAAAGATCATACACCTGGATGTTACTGTATTTTAAAATTGCTGCTGACCTTATCCAGAAGGCCACCGTCCATCAGAAAGTGAGGGAAGGGGAGTTAGGGGGGAAAGCAAGGGGTGTGGGGTGGTGGGGGGTGGGAGGCAGGACAGGCAGGAAGGATAGACCCCTTCATCAGAGAGATGGTTAACCCCCAGTTTCTGAGTTCTATAATCAGCCCACAGCTCAGACGTTCCGGGTTTATAAGGCAGTGCACTACACGAAGCCACTTGTAAAATTGGATCTTGCTGTTTTAATGATAATGTGAAGCACATGGGCCTTTGGGCTGTGCATTAAACCTAATGCTTAAAGCAGCCAAATAGGCTTTTTCAGTCCAAATTGGGTCAAAAAAGGTTCTCTCATTATTTCACAAAAAGCAGTGGGGAGAGCAAGTGGACTCAAATTAGCAAACAGTTTCCCAACGCACTATAAAACACTTGTGGCTTCATTCTCATCCTTGTTTTCTATGTATAGCAAGGAGAGTTTTTAACTGGAAGAAGGTTTCAGAGGAAGGAAGTGGACAGAGCACTTTAATGTCATACAAGTGTTTCAATAAAGAATGCACACGGAACCCATTTCAACAAAGCCAGCTGCTCTGCAAAACCTTCAGCCTGGGAATAGACAAAGGTTTAGTTCAGAGAGTGTTTTAAACGGGTTTAAGGTTTTCTGAACTGTTAATATGCAGTAGAAAATGAATGAACATAAAAAATAAAACAAAATAACTCGATTACAATAAGTGAACTACTTTTTGGTACAAGCTGCTCAAGTTGCCCTTTTGGCTTCCATGTCACACATTGGATTGAATGGGGCAAAATCATGTGACTACTTGCATGGTGGTATGGTTTTCGGGGGACAGTACATGTGCACAAAGTGTGGGACACAGAATTAACAAGAAATTCAATCAATCTGTGTAATGCATTATTACTTGGAGCTTAGCAATTAATAATGCTAAGTCATGCTCAGTATTTTAATGGCATTCGGTTGGAAAGCATTATTTTAAAACAAAGTCTCTAAGACTGGTCGTCACTGCTGATTAATTTCTTGGCAGACATCAGGAAGTTTGCATCTAAAACAGCCTTGTACTTTCACCTGTGGACACTCTCAGCCAGTCCACCTCCCAGTGTGTTTTTGGACTGTGAGAGGAAACCGGAGCACCATGAGGAACTGTAAGCAGACACTGGGAGAACATGACCTGTGGCAGACAGTAAAGCCTGGACCCTAAGATCCTGCAGCTGGAGCAAAAAAAAAACGATGGGCTATAAGGAAGTTTCTTCGTTGCTAAATAATTTCTCTAACACTACATTGCAATTGATTACTAGCTGAACAAAACTCAACAAAACTGTGCTTAAACTCCAGTCTGTTTGGGCTCACTAGTTGCTAATAATGGAAATCTTTTTCACTTGTGATCCACAGAGCGCTGAGAGCAAACAAAGCAGCAGCTGATGCAACGATCTGACTCACCGGTGAAGCTTGAAAGCACAGTGTTTTTAAAAGCTGACATTTCGACTCAAAGCTGAGCCTGATTTGCAATTTGTGCTTAAACTCCAAAGTGACTCTGTGTCAGTCTCCAGATGATCATTATTCAGAAATATCCTGCTTGTGGAAAAGAGGGGGAGAAAAAAAAAACGCTTAAGAACTTTTCAGATGAATCTGAAATGCAAATTTGATTTTTAATAAGCCTGTGGGGAATACGCAAAGAACGTGGTGGTCCGCACCTGAAGCCGGGGGTCCGCATGTCTCGCTGTTTCATCATGTTGGCTGAGGACGGCTGGGGTCACAAACAAATTGGGTAAAGCTGCATAGAGGTGACCATCAGTAAACAGCTTTCCTTGCCTCATTAGGAGTCGGACCAGGTTCCCATTCAGACATGAAATGGCCAGTGCTCCTCTTGATGTGGTGCTCTGCAACAGAGAAAAACCTTAAACTGGCAGCGTGTGATTCCTAATTATTTTTTTCCTTCCATTTGCATCTCGTTATCCGAGGTGGCTTGTTTATTAAATGGAAAAAGGTCATCCGGCTGCACGCCGTTAATTTCCCTCTTAGCTCCAGGGCATTGTTTCTGAGTGAAAGAAAGACAGCACAAGGCTTAACTCGAGCCATTCATTTCAGGTTAGGCCTTCTTAAGGAAATCTCGTGATTGAGAATACGTCCTCACCGTCCTTTTCATTACTCCACCTTTATGGACTTCTCTTTTTCATGTACAATTTGTTAGCCACCATCTATCCCTTTTTATTAGTGGTCAGTTGCTGAATACGGAGCTACTCCAGGCTGGATAATTTCGGCTCTTGGCGCACCCTTAACTTTGATGCTAACAAACAGCCAAAACTCATTATCCACCTTATGATTCATGGTCCTATGGGTCAAACGGCATTCCCCACTACTCAAATTTGAGTCGAGTTATGCAGAACTGCAAAAGGGCAAGGGTTATACATTTTCTTATGTTTAATTTCTGTCAGTGGGCTTTATTAGTTTATTTTTTTTTCTTCAGGGTTGGTTGTTTAACAGCACAAAATTTCACTCCTCAAAAATCCAGTCTCAAGTTTTAATTTTTATTCTTGGGTTGATGGTTTTCTGCTTCTCAAGCTTTAAAACTTAGTAATCACAAATATATTCAATGCAAAGGGTTTTTTTTCCCCCAGTTTCTTTCTCAGTAATACCTTTGATATTCATCTTTCCAGACCTACGTTTATTTGTATTCTCACAGCGAAAGCACTCGTGATCTCACCTGCATCACTGAATCTGAAGCAAGAGTGCGGCTTGATTATAAACTTCTATCTCATATGACGAGTTAAATGCATTTTAGCTTTTCATCTCTAATATATTTTGGAAATGAGATTTTTTCACTTATTTTCTTTCAGTGTTGTGCATCTCAAACACCTTTTGAAAAAAGAATAAATTATGAATTAAATTAAATGAATGATCACAGTAGGTGGCCTTCCTGTAGTGGACATTTGATTGGAATTATAAGATAAAATTGGATTATAAGTGCATAGTTTGTTTCAGAGGAAGTAATCTAAAAGTTTTAAAAGGAATGCAAAAATAAACTAACGCTTTAACTAACCTCCAACCACAGCACCTTGGAGGATTGAGATCCACAAAGCTTATATTGGTATTTGGGGAGCACCAGTGTCATTTGCATATTGTAAACAAACCGATTAAATAATTGAAGAGACCCTGAAAGCAATAGATTGAAAACTAGACATGTATTCCCTGTATTCATTTAGAATCAAATTTCATTCACACAGGATGTCATGGGGATTTAAACCTTGAGCTTCCAAGTTCAGTTCCTTCCCTGATGACTGTTGCAAATGTTTATCAGGAGCCATAAGCAGTCACACTTGTGTTTATTTATTTTATTTGTATTGCAAATAGAAGGAAAAACAAAAATCAGGCAATTTACAGAACATTGGTGCTAAGTAAAGCTTATCGTCCCATTCGTGCTTTCCTATTCACCTAGTGGGCTGACTAACTCTTATCAGGGGAAAAGAGAGCAAACACGGGCATTGCCCAAGACCACCTTTGCATTATCAGTCTCCCTCTTCTCTCAGGTCCTGTATAAGGCCAGGCAGAGAGAGCTTGGTCCTTCCTCTCTCAGACCTGTGTTAATCTCACAGTACAGGTCAGAAGAGAGCAATATATCACTAGTTTGCCATCTCGGACCATGATAAAGCACTTGGTTATTACCTTACAAGATTTTATCTTCCACACTGTCCTGCCATACCGAGCAGACAATGTAATTGCAAGAGCCTTAGGATTGATCTTCCCTGGCACACGTACAGTGGAGCGGTTTGTGTGTAGCAAAGAACAGCCCAACCCCCTATGATTTCAGCTGCACGTCTGCTGTGTCTAATCAAAAGTAAACGTAGACATACAGCCAAATTACACAGGCCACTAAAGCATTTAAAATTCCAAATTTCTTAAAATCCGTGCACAAACTCAAATATCCAGAACCAACCAGGCATAAAAACAAGTGTGCATGCCAAAATATGTATATATAGGCCTTCTAATATAAACTGAATTTTCTTCGTAAGCCTGGATCATTCACATCTGGGCTAAAATAAAAAATTGTTCAAATTCTGAATTTTCCAAATTTTACAATTCAAAACACACAAGCATTGTTAAACACATGAATAGCACCTTTTTTTTAAACAGCTCAAGCCAAGTGCCATGTACGTAAATATTTTAAGATTCAAATATTAATGGCAGCTGTTTACCTTTTATTGGATCAAATTCTAATCCAGTGTTTGAGCCTGTAGTCTTAATCCCTATACAATACTAAGCAAAATCAGACCTGGAGGACGACATAATGAGTTACTAGGCTCCATATGTTGGATTAAATGTATTAGAGCTAAGAAACCTCATTGATTTCAGAGCATGAGGACCCCAGTATTTTCTTAACATGCAAACATTGTAAAGCATAAATATATGGTGCATTCAAGCGCCTCGTGTAAAAATACCACACTCTCTGTTCAAATAGCTCAGAAGCCAACAAGAGACTTGTATCACCAGTCAGCAATAATTCCTTAAATATGCATGATCTCTAAGGACATTAAAGATCTGAGGCTAATTTTAATTTTCCTCAGAAGTGCACTCATGCATGCCTAATGCATGTCATGCCAGGCGCCAGCTCTCATGTGAAAGGTACATCGTTGTATTCAAAATGGTTGCGGATCACTAAAATCTGTTGAGGTTAACACTTCTTTTATTTATATATATATTTTTCCCCCCTCCAAATTTAAATTTAATTTTTTGTGTTGTATTTGAATGCACCAACTTCCAAGTCAATAAGTCACCTGTCTCTGCTGGGCCTCCGGGACCTAACGCAATTTGAATAAAGCACATCATTAAAATCCAAATTTAATTGTTACGCTCCTCGTTCACTGAAGCAAAATCCCCAACAGCATTTATTACGCAGACTTTGATATATTTTGACGCATCTAAATGCTCTTACTATTCAGCAGTTAATCAATATAAACACACTTGACTTTCCCTCTGCTCAGTAGCTTAGCACTGGATTTTATTTATTTATTTTTTTTAATGACACTGGGGGAATATACTGTACTGTACATGTCAAACATACCCAGATCTCTGAGGATCTGCAGTACCAGGGCTCGTAGGAATGCTGATCTAGGATCAGTCATAGGGTTCAGACTGTTATAAATGACCTCAGATGTGTAGAGACATGCTTGATTAATAAATTTGTCATTATGGGGAAAAAACTATTTTTCTTAATTAACATGGATACTAAAGGCTCTACAGTAACTTCAAATCTAACATCTGTATAATTAGTGGTGCATTTTAGCTCAAACTAAAGTAAATTAAACTTTTCGTAAAGGTTTTTTTTTTTAATGCAATATAAGATTTCTAATAAACATCAGTATTTGAATATTCATGCAGTAATGCAGGAACAGATGTAATAGCTGCTATTTGCTGTATTAGTTGAACAGTAGAGACTGCACTGAAAGACCAGAAATATTAATTGTTTTTAAAACATTATCATAGCCACCCGCATTTATATTTGCAGTTGCTGTCTTTCAGTGGTCTCTTTGTGTAAATTATAGATCCCAGCCTCAGCAGAACCCCAAAAAAATTACAGGTTTGGCCCAGTTTTTGACACACATTATGTTTGGTGTGGGTTGTTTGGTTGGTATTTCAGTTTTTAAACTAGGCTGATTTTAGTAGAATATGCTGATGTAAATCTCACTCTCCATTTGGAAATAGAAATGTCAGAGTTGAGTCCTTGCTTGTTAAGTTTGCCCCAGTTGCTTTGCATTTTTGCAGTAGAGAGTCTAATTGCAAATCAGTAGAGGAAGCCTGCTACTAGGTATGATCAGCAATACATCAAAAATATACCAATAAGTAGGGTTGGGCTGAATAATGTTAATACCCTATACTGTGGTACTTTAAAAATGTGGATGGCACAAGTTTATAGTAACAATATGCATGGCCATGTGAGCTCAGTATAAACAGGTACAGGTTTGACACACAGCAGATCCAATCCAGTCTATTTGGGTCAGGTTTGTACTACAGCTTATCATACACGAGGTATTATTCCAGAATTGGTCTTTTTGGTTCTTACCTCTTTTTACTTGTTTTCTAGATTGCTGAACTGTTTCAATACTTTCCATCTTAAAATGAACGAAAATGTCATTGTTTTTCAATGAATATGAATTAAGTCAACACTTGACATACTCTCGCATGCATATAGATACACACAGGCACAAAACACAGCATGCACCACGACATACACGTTTCCAAAAATAGAAAGAAAACAAGTATGAAATAGCAGGCCCATATTCATCTGTCGTCAGTTGAGAGGTTGTCCATCAAACTGATTGCACATTGAATTAAAGGCCTGCTCACACTGAGACGCCATCGTCCGTCATCAGCAGCCTGTGGATGATGAAGCTCTGGCCCCTTTGGTGATGTATGACCGAAACAACAGTGTTGCATTAATGCAACCAAAGGGTGGAGGTGGGGGAGAAAAAAAACAAAACAAACAACAAAAAAAAAAAATAAAACATGGAAATATCATGCTTGGACTGACAGGCCATCCAATCCATTCTCTATACTGCAGGGGCTTATTGGCTTAAAGCTGTAGAAGCATTCTGGTCTGTTGCCTATGTTGGTTAGTACACACCTGATTCTTTAAGAAATTATGCAATATAATGGCTATTTTAGGCATTTAATCTAAATCAAAATGAATTGAGTTCAAAATGATGCAGCTTTTTGTGCAAGAATGAGCTAACAATGTTTTATCTTTAATCTGATAGAAAAGAACATACCATTGAGCTCAAGCGCATAACTATAAAGAAAGCCTCATGCCTCTTTTGCATGTTATCAGAAAGCTATGAATTTTTTTTTTTTTTTTTTTTTTTTTTTTTTTTTTTTTTTTTTAATCAAACTGAATTCTTGGGTAAAACTCAAATCAATGTCGGCCTAAATGTATTTTACTTTGCTATGTATCAATAATATTTGATGTTCTTGCAATGTAATGTAAATCAAATGTAGGGAAAATTTAAATACTCTACACCTCTAAGGGTTAATGAAGTTTCATGTCAGCCCATTATCCATGTCCTAAAGGTACATCATGGACTGCCATATGCAGTCATATTGTCCTTGTGATATCACAGAGTGAAGGAAATCCCATTCCCAGAGTGTCAAACTCGCTGTCTTCTGCTGTGTTTGTGTGTGTGCCTCATTACATTTCAGATGCAGCACAAGAATTTGGGGAATGATTAGAGGAAACGCTTCCAATTAAAAAGCGAAATGCGGGCAGTGAATCCAGCCAGAATAATGTCTAATGTCACCACGGCTTGGAATTAGTCTAGCGCAAAATGTTGTGCCTTATTATATAAAGTTGTTTTAATCAGTTTCTCTCCCTCTTTTAAATTCAAAATAGCTTGAGGCTACAATTTTTGTCATCTGCTGCTGCATTATGTGGGTTACACACACACACACACACACACGTCCATGCGCGCGCACACAGAGGAGGGAACATAAATGTAATGTAAATGATGAGAGTAAAAGACACCTGGGAGTAGAGATGGTCTAACAACACTTAATGGCACAGTTGGATGTGCACAAGTCTCATGAGAGTGGCCTCTAGTACATTATCATCTGCTGCAGTGCATTTAAGTCACACGTTAGTTCTGCCCCCCACCAGAAGTGTGCATTCAGATAGGGTTTCTTGAAATTAAGAGTTGTAGTAATAGCTTTTCAACAGTTAATTTCCAAAAAGGCTATTGTGTAATGTTTAAATTCATTAAGTTGGTTTACAGATGGTAGTGGGAGGCTAAGAGTGAAATATTCCAGTCTAATACCAAATTGATGGTATCTACCCAGATTTTAATTCACTTTAGATCAGATTCCAATTCAAGGAGCGAGGAATTCAACATTTTTCAGAGCATAGAAACTCAGGCTAATGTTCTTCTGATCCAATTTGTAAGAACATTAACTCCAGAGAAAAGATATTGCTGTTACCACAGTAAATCGCGAGTATATGCTTTACGTTCCAAGAGAATTCATGCTACTAAATTCAGTGGCATTACCTAGTAAACTAAAGTTGAAAGAATAGAATAAAACAGAAGCTTTTGCTATAAAATGTAGCGGTTGTTTTGACCAAAGCCTAACCTTGCTCAAGTTTCAAAGAACATAAGTAATTGGTTTTGCCCAAAAATCACTTGCTCTGCTGCTCCAGGAGAGAGCATGAAGTGATAGCAAATAAATGCTTTGAGGAAAGTGATTGCAACAAAAACAGGGCTGAACCCCACATGAATTTAACGGTCCATTTCATCAATACGGACTTTGAGCTGAAAATCCTATGCTTGCAGAATTCTTTTTTTTCCCCCAGCGAACTCATGGGGAGAGGAGAACATGGAATGAAAGAAGCGGTAGCAGCATGGGGCTTTTGCAAGAGCAACAAGTCTTTGCTTCCACAGAAGGCATCCAACATGATGAAAGCAGTCATTGTAAATACATGGATACATCTCCAGAACTAGTTTCTTTCAGCTGTGTTTCATAGCTTATATCTGTGGTTTGATATCACTGTGTTTTGTTGCATATGAGTAAATGGTCATCTTTTGTTCCTGCGCTCTGTATTAGTGAAATTGGAGTTAATTTCTCAAACAAATTCTTTGGAACAGTCTGAAGAGAATCGATTGCTCCTTCTGAGATGCAAGCATGAATCAGTCAAATAGGTCGCATTGATTCTTTGGTTCACTTCAAACCTGGTTTAAAAAATGTTTGTCCACTTGGAGTACAGATTTAATTCATCTTAGTAATGTATTCACCAGTGAGATTTTTAAAAAACGCCCTCTACAACTAAATCATTCTTGTTGTTATATGCAGAAATACATTTGCATAAAATACCCCAATATATTAAAATTCTAGACACAAATACAATGATCTTTAATGAAGTTCTTACTCTAGATTAGTTTACACTTTAGATGTTGTATGATTGAGAAAGGGGAAGCAATAGAATTACTGAAAAAGAATTAAATGCAGAACATAGATATGTATGTGAAAGCTGTAAGCACTTGGTCTACTGATCTCCCAACACAACACACACACAAATTTGAATGTTTTGGGAGTGCCTTTCTAAACTCAGCATCTTTATTCCCATAGCAACACTGCCAGCCAATCCACAGTATTCTATGTGCTTTTAATTTTTTTATTTCATTTTGAAGTGTTATGGGTGCTATGGTATAGAGGAGACTCTGAAAAAGATGAATGCAGAAAAATGAGGAACAGTACCTAAAAGAGGAGAAAGATGAGAAAGGGATAATGTGGAGAACTGAGGTGAGAATATATGGGAGGAAAGAGGTATAGAAATGAGGAGGCAGAAAGGAAAGATGAGTATGGAAAATGAGAAAGGGGAGGTTAGATGAGCAGAGGATAGGAAAGAAGGGAAGGATACGAAGGAGAGGTAAGAGAAGACATGAAAGGACTGAAGAGATGGCAGGAAAGAAGAAACAAAAGGGGAATGCTGAGGATAAGAAGCAGAATGTTGGGGTGGGTAGGGGGGGGGGGTATGAGAGGAGAGAAGAGTGGTGTGTAGTCTGTGTGAAGTAGGTCAGGCTGAATCTCTAATGATGTCACGGTCTGCTGACCTCTCGGCTCGTCTGCCTGCCCTGCCCCATAATAACCTCAATTGCCTGCTGACACAATGACACAGTACCCTGTTAGAGCTGCAGCCTCATCAGCCCGCAGCCATGCAGCCGTGCAGCCCCCAGTCTGCCTGCTGGACCACTGCAAGCTTGGCACATCTGCAGAACATCAGCCATCAATCACACACACCGGCTACAGTGCGCAGTAATGACCTCACCAACAAGGCGAGGTACCACTCAAATTACGCTTCTCCACATGGTGTAGGGGTAAAGACGTGGCTGGGCTGAGTGATGGGTTTAAAGAACGACGTGGCTGAAATAATTATATATAGGCGTCCACTTACTGTTAACTGTATTACAAACTTCTGTTTTGTACCTTCACGCCAATTTATACAGGTGGAGCCCACTACACTAAACCAACCTGGACTACAGTTACTGCTTCCAAGTATGCAGAACAACAAAATGAGTACTGTCCATGACTATAGGACTACGAAATGTATGTGTATGGTCAGTGGAGCTGAGGGTATATGAAAAGCATATATAATAAAATGTTAGCGTATACTGCTTTGCAGTTTTCTGTTAAACATAGTATGAAAGTATGATAGTATGATGTTACAGTAGTATGTTTTGTCAAACAGAAGTGTATGGATTGGACATTTGTCTGGACAGATTAACTGACAGGTGGTCTGAATTTAACAGAGCTGCCCAGGTGTATAATTACATTGTAGCCCACTTGTTTTCATGCAGTTCCTATTAGACTGACAGTAACGAGAATGAAAATAACATTGGTCAGAAATATTACTGCTTGTTTATGCAGTGTCATGTTTGACAAAGAAATGAGCTGTCGTACTCACTAACTCCTAACTGGCTTGTCACATCTCTTTAACAATATCTCTCCAGAAATAACTCCTGAGAGCTCCTCAGGGCTGGTGTTATTGTTGTCACAGTTTTTATTGATCTACAGTTTTTATTTTACTCTACAGCTAGGTGCAGCATGTGTATGGCTTTAATGTATGATTTTTTTTTTCCTTAAATTTATAGAATTATAAAATTAGCTTATTCATAGTTCTGTGAACTATACCCAGTAAACAAGGAACGTCCCTGGACGTTCAAAATAGGTCTAAAAGTAGTCTGTTCGTCAAGGACATATTTTAAACGTTGATGGACGTCCAAAATCCATCTTAAGTTAGTTAAGTGGTGACCAATCGATGGCGTCAGTGGACGTCCAAAATGCGTTTTATAAAAGTAATTTATTTCGGGACCAATTAATAACGTCCAAAATACGTCTAATAGTCGTCTTTTCAATGTCTGTTTGGACGTCTTTTCAACTATCATTTTCAACCTTAAAAGAACGTTGATTAGATGGCAGTCATTACGTTATTTCAACATTGAATCAACGGCTAAATGTTTACTGGGTAACATTTTCACTTTTTTTTTTTTTTTTTTTTTTTTTTTAACAGATATTTTAGACTTCCTATGAATCATGTGTTCGTATTTCACTATATACCAATCAGCCAAAACATTACACTATCCTACTAATTCTTAAAAACAACTCTATTCCATCATCTCTAGTGACCATATAGGTGCCCTTTACTTCTACAGTATATTTTGTTAGCCCCTTTCACTGTATTTTGCGTTATGGGTGACCATATTGGTTAACACCTACATTATTGCCCTACCTTGTAGATTGAAAGTCAGACACATGCACGTTAATAGCTGCAGTCTGTTATCATACATCATTCGTGATAGGTTGCTGTTGGTTGGATATTTTTGAATGGGGACTTTTCAGCAGGCTTCTGTGTAATACACTGTAAAACAGCACAACACACAATGAACCACCTCCACCATTTCAGTGCAGTGCTTAGTATGGTTTCCCCTTCCAAATATCTGCTCAGGCGGTTCCTCTGGGGTCTTTACCTTTTGTGAAGACCAGGGTGAAAATTGTAGTCCATCTGTTGTTCTGCATAACTGGTTAACCAGTCTGTCCATTTTAACCAGCTCCATATAGGTGTACGTTATAGGTCTACAATTGTGTGTAGAAACAGGGAGGTCAAGTTTGGGTGATTGGTTTAAGTATAGTTAGGATGTCATACATATTAATGTAATTATACCTGGTGTAAACTTTAGTGGTTATAGTCACATGCACAGCACAACATAAATCAAGTGTAGGATTTCATAATGTAGGTTTAAAAATAAATGATTGTACCTTGGTGTACAGTATAGAAGCGTCTATACCGAGTTTAATGTCAGTTGTGTTTGTGTAAGTATTTTCTTAAAGACTGCATTGAACAACAACAGCTGTTATTTATACCAGACCATGTTTATCAAGCATTATGAATACAGCACTCATAAGAAACATATTGGAATTAATAATTGAAGTTAAAAGAAAACATTTGATTGGTTTTACGGTGTTGCTAGAAAGGAAAAACTGAAGGGTGTTAAATTTAATGTGAATAAGGCCAAGACAACTTCCAGAACTTTTATCTCAAAGCTATTATGTGCAACCTGCAAATATATGTAAAGTCTTTAAATACAACCGCAGTCTGTAGAGGGCTGTTCGCAGTCTGTAGAGGGCTGTTCGCAGTCTGTAGAGGGCTGTTCGCAGTCTCGTTCCTGCAGATTGTTTCTGATATGTGAGAAACACATGAGCTATGAAATGTTCGTGTAAAGCTCTCCAGTTTCTTAATATCCCACTAGAGGCCTGGAACCGGACAGAGATTTTTAGGGAAGTTTAGGGATCTCATGCTGAGATTGGGCTGCTTTCCTATTTAAGCAGCTCATCATCCAGGTGCAGAATTTCATTGCACATTTAAACATTATCCTTTAGTTCAAAGGGTTTATTGCCGTTAAAAGCATACAGTGGTGTCAACATCAAAGAAGACAAGGATGCCATAGCATGTTTAGACTGAATGCATTTTATTGAACACAATTCTCAAACTTTACAGAGACTCAGGAAAAGCCTTCAACTCAGTGCTACCAAACACAGAATGCTGGTAGGTGTAACAAAAATGCATGTGATGTAAGAAGCCATTTAATAACCACATACACAACCACTGTCCTCGTACACAAAACAGTCCCTTATACTAGGAGTAGGGGGCATGCAGAGAGCAAATCTGTATATTCAGTCTCTGTATATGTCTGCCTGGGATTCAGGTGTGTTGGTGTACAAGCAGCTGAGGCTTCTGTTGCCTAAGTGAAACTTTTCCCAAAAACTCATCATAGTTTAGAGTTGCAGAAATAAATTACTGACTGTCACGTTAATGACAGTGCCTCTGTGCACCTGTTGATCTGTCAGCAGATTTGAGTCCAGCGCCATGAACAGCTGTTCCAGATGTATTTTAAACAACTTGAAGACTGATTTCTTCCTGACAATATGGCATGTTCTTAAATGGTGCCTTTTAAATGCATTAATCATAAATAATCCTGTGTCATGCAAAATAAATATTAGTCAGTTTTGGCACAAAAATGTAATAAATATCCTGGGGAAAAAAACTCCAACAAATGCAGACAGTTAGTTATTTCTAGAACTCATTTGCTTTCTTTGTTCTCATTGTAAAAACCTACCTTTCATTTTAGCCACATAGTGTATTAAAGTAGGCTGCAGTTACATCCTCTACAGTCTTTTACATTAGATGTTGGAATGTTCAATCACAGTCAGTGAGGTTGGGTCCTGATGTAAGGTGATTAGTTCTGGATCGCAAGATTCACTCATGCACATCCCAGCGGTACTGGATGGAGCTTCATCACTCCAGAGAATGTATGCAATTCCACTGCTCTGTAGTATGTCCCTCCAGCCTACAACTGGCATTGGACATGGTGACCTTAAGCTCATGTCTGGCAGCTTGGGTGAATCCCATTTGATTTTATGCTTTTCTGTGCTGGGTATGAGCTGTGGGTGTAAGGCTGAACGTTTCCTCAATGACCGTGCCTTAAAGTTGAATTCAGTGATTATAAGGTGTGGCTTGATATGTTAAGGTAAGTGTACCTAGGCCTGTCACTGTGGCATAATCTGGTCTTAAGGTGACTTTTTTTTTTTTTTTTTTTTTGGCAATTTCTGGGATATATCGATCATAAAAAAAGGCTACTGATATAATAATGCAGTTACACTCCTTTTAAAGAGCGATGAACTTTTAGCAAAAGCGTAGTTATACAGACATAGTGGAATATAAATATTTGAATATCCTAAATTAATATAGCATAAATAAAACTAAACCAGTTTACCAGCAGGTTTTCCTTTTCCGGGGTTTTCTCACAAGCCTATTCTGGTTGTGACTGATTGGCTAAAATATCTGTAATGTTCATTCTTATGTAAACCAATATGCCAGAAAACACAATGGGCGATGTATGAAATGAGGAAAGGTTGCTTGGTCTGTCACAATATTTACATTATCGACTTCAGTTAGTTTCAACATAATTTGTATCTGCTTCTGTAGTAAATGCTTCATTTGCTTAGATGACTGTACTTTAAAAGGACAGAAAATGAGTCTCAAAACAATGAGCCTTATGTGTTTTTGTGTTATTTGGTTTCAAGTCAGTACGTTTTATTTTTTGTCTTTATTTTTAGATACAAAAAAAAAAAAAACTTTTCAAACTGCTCCTTGGATTAAATGATTAGAAATAGACAGAAATAAATGAAACTGTGAAGCACTTGCATATTCCTTTGATTCAGTTTTGTTTATCTGTTGGTCTGAACGCCTGTTTCCCCTGCAGTTACAGACAAATGCAATTAGATTAACGGCTGTGCTGCGGTGAGATGATGCAACCATGTGAAAAGCCCCTGAAGTCCAGCTGACCGCTTTTACAGGCATGATTATGTCCAGACAGCAGCTGAGCATGATGGGTTATGACAAGGGACCACACGCCAACACACGCAGAGAAAGAGAGAGAGAGGGAGAGCGAGCTTGGAAACTGGGGAGATATCCTACGGTGCTGTGTAGACTATTCTTTAATCCAAGTGGATTTTAAAGGTTATCAAAAAGAATTCAGATAAGGCTGTCTGAGCAATTAACACTGATCATGACTTAGATAATGAAAATTATCCAAGGACTCAACGTGGAGTTCGTAAGTGGTGAGGGGGTGTGGGCTGCAGATAATTAAACTTGTTTAGCCTTTGTGAAGGAATGTTTTGTCTCAAAACGACAAGGTAATAGCACAGCTTCGTAACTCATTCTCAAACTACTTACATCCTTCACACCACACATTCCCCACTGAATCACATTTCATATAGTTTTCATTATTTATGTTTTGAATAACATCTCTTATGTTTGTGGGGTTTTTTTTCATTCTTTCATTCCCTTTCTTCTCTGTTGTTTACAGCCAATTTTACAACAGGAGTTTGACTGTTTTCTTTTTTAAATTGACTCCCTCAATAACACTATGCTCCACTCAGAATAAAAAGTATGGTGGAGGTACATTGTAAATGTACTTTTTATAGGTACAACAGTGGCTTTAAGAGTCCAGATGTGGTCCCTAAACGTATATTATATTCTCTTCTCCAGAAGGTGTATATTTTCATTACACAACAGTGTGAAATGAAAGAAAATGTCCTTTACATAAGGTCCTGGAGATTACATTTTTTAACTCTAAATGTACTGAAACTGTACTCTTCCCAGTAAACAAGGAACGTCCCTGGACGTTCAAAATGGGTCTAAAAGAGTAGTCTGTCCATCAAGGACATATTTTAAACGTCAATGGACGTCCAAAATCCATCTTAAGTTAAGTGGTGACAAATCGACATCGTCAGTGGACGTCCAAAACGCATTTTATACAAGTAATTTATTTCGGGACCAATTAATAACGTCAATGGACGTCCAAAATACGTCTTAATAGTCGTCTTTTCATTGTCTGTGTTTGGACGTCTTTTCAACTTTCATTTTCAACCTTGAGAGCGTTGATTAGACGGCAGTCATTACGTTATTTCAACGTTGAATCAACGGCTGATTGTTTACTGGGATACGTGTGCCACCCCAGCAACGTTTTTTGGAGAATGTACCTAGCTGAGAGGGTTAGACAAGCACATGCTCCCTTTGAGACAAGATGCCAGTCACTGCCCATCTTCAACCTACTGCTAATACAATGCTATTGGACAGCTCAACATGCTTGAAGGAGAATACAAACTACCCAGTTATTGTATGCCAGCTAACAGCTGCTTACAATTGCATTATGATACTGATTGCAGGGAAGAGGCCTATCCTACCCACACAAAAAATAAGGTTAGTCAGGCACTTGCTTGAACTAACTAATTTTTCTTGTGGGGTACCCCATGCTATTAATTTTTATACCATTTGACAGGTGAATTTATCCAGAGTCACTTAAAATTCTAAACATGTCACCGTTCTACAGGGATGTTGTTAAGAATCCTGCCTAAGCACCCTTATTAGAGCAGTGGGGTTGACTTATCCAGAAGGGGAATCAAACCCTAGTCTGCTGTGTAGCAGCAATGTTAAACACTATACTGGACCAAGCGCACCAGCCTGGCTAATGGTCCAATGTTTTAAATAAAATCAGAGGGCGTATTTGAAATACTGACATATATTGACATAGTTTAACATAATGCAGAAGCCCCTGAGACAACACTATGGCGTTTTAGTATAAACATATTATAACTGGAAATAAATAAAATAAATGTATCTCTCTATCTACCCCTCTCCTCCACCTACCTCAGTGTTGGTGTGAAGTGAGCTGACTCTAAGGCAGCACCGTTCCTCTCTGGTTTTCTCTCTATTCTGGTGTTAAAATTAGTAACAGAGGAGTAGTCAGTGAGGTGAGGGAAAGGCTTCATTTCAACCCCCGTGTTTTTGTGCTCCTCCCTGTGCAAGCTCACACAGGAAGTATGCATCAGCATGACGCTTTTATCCGTTTTCCTTAAACTTCACTTCTGTGCATACTCCATTTCTGAGCAGGAGGATTTCCCCGGGTCTTACTGTCCCTGTTTTTCTGAACAGTTGTATTTGTCTCATTCTGGAGTATCCACCTTCCCCCAAGTATCGCTGCTGTCAAAAAACATTTTTTTAAACAAACAAACAGAAATGGGCTTGTTTATTTTGAAACTTTAGCGTAATCTTCACTGAAAACTGGATAAAAAGTGCAAAAACCTTTAAGAAAAGCAGAAAAATATAAGAATGCAGGTGCCAGGTCTCTTATTGAAATTATATTTGTTTCATAATTATCTGTTTTATATTCTATACTTATTCTTTATATATTAACAGATTAAATCCTCATATTTTCCGAATGGAAGCATCTCAAGAGAAAGGAAAATATGCTCTTAAACTTGAATGAACATTAATGTGACTGCAAGTCATTTTGAATTAATCATGAAAAATGTTTTCAAATTATGGTGAAAAATGTGGGGGGAGGAGGAGGAGGCTATACAAGGTTTTGCTCTTTCAAACACTATGTATAATTTTAACTAAAGGGAGATGGTCATTGTCTTAAATCAATTTTAGCTTTGCTCTAACATTGTGCTCAGCCCATCATTGGTTACTCACCAAGAGAAATTCCAGTGGATCAAAACACAACTGAATCTGGAGGGAGAAATGAACACCTAAAAAGCAGAGGATCCATCCATAAGCCTGCATCCGAGAAATGCTCCAAGGAATATGGGACAGGCTGTGTGGAGTCGCTCCGGAATGTCGATCTCCTCTTTCCTTTCGTTTCAGTAGTCTATGCAGATGGGCTGAAATTTGGGAGAAGCAGAGAGCTGGCAGAGGGTCCGGACTGTGGAGAAATGAGGCTAGTGCAGAGCGGGAGAGCTCCACTCTACGACTGTTCCCACTGCTCTCGCAGCCTTTCCACACTGACTGCGTTTTCTGTGTGGCGTTTTATTTTTTATTTTTTTTTATATTCCGTAGAGGGGGCGGTGGAGTTTTAGGATCAGCCGTATGTTGTGTGCAGGGCAATGAGAATGAAGCAATGGCTCACTCTAAACCTCATGTTCTTTCTCACTACCTCAAACACCACAAATCAAATGACAATGCGGAGCATGACACTGAAACACTCTGTATAAATGGTATTTCTGTAAAATGTGCTGAGCCAAGGTTAGGGGACTGTGGGACTGAGGGAAGTGGGAAGTCTACATGCTGTTTATGTGAATGTAGATACTGCTTGGAGTGTGTGTGTTGAGATGTTGTTAGGGTTGTGTGTCTGTGGTTGCTTCTGGGCTAGAGTATGAGGAATGCTGTTCCTCTAATGTTAGCTTGATGGCAGCATTACGACTCGCAGCAGTCCAGGACAAGAGAAGCTGGGAGGGATATTCTCGTTCTCTCTCTCTCTCTGTCTCTCTCTGTGTATGTGAATATTTCAGTTTTCAGGAAACTGGATTCTTGTTACTGTTGCTTCTCTGAAAGGACACTGTAGCTTTTCATGCTTTTGTTAGTTGACTGCTCATTGATTTATCCTTAGTTTTCCTCTGAGTAATGTCTGTATTGCCCTTTAAAATCCATCCTCTGTAGCTATGGATTGTACCATGAAAACTGAGGGCTCACAATAGGGCTTCAGTGTGGATAAATGAATTTCAAATGTATTAATATTTATATATAAATTTAACTTCATATTTATGATTCTGATGATTTAGTTTGGGTCTGCAAAACCTGCAGTGCTAGCTCTCCATGCACAAAATGTTTATAAAATGTATAGTAGAAACAAACAAACAAAAAAAATTTATTTATTTATTTATTTTTTTAAATACAGAATGGAGAAGATGCCTCAGAATTCAACTTTGCTCTTGTGTTCTTTGGCAAATGTTTCACAGAAAGAGACAAGCGTGACTCATTGCATTTTGCTCTGTCTGGGATGAGTACTCTGCCAACAGAGAACATAACAATGTGTCTGCTGATGCCAGACGCGCACACAAACAAAGCACATTGCTCCTTTGAAAACAGCAGTGAAATGCAGTATACACTAGATATATAGTGAAATCAGATCTGTTGCTCCATGTGCTACAGTACCTTCACTATAGGAAGCCTATTAAATATATGCATAATGTCTGATACAGCCTTCGTCTGGTGCTACTGGACCCACTAGTGTATTGTGTAGAGCTCACTGTAGTAGTGTTCAGCACTGTTTAACACAGGTGGGCTTGAGTTGAATGCCACCCAGGACAAGTGTGTTTGAACACCTGCAGGGACAGAGGAAGTGGTCTCTCTCTCTCTCTCTCTCTCTCTCTCTCTCTCTCTCTCTCTCTCTCTCTCTCTCATATTCATTCACCAGCTTTAAAACCACAGCTACCAGTGCACCTGTACCAGGGAGCAAGACACTGTTCAAGTCTAATGACCTAGCTTCACTGATACCTGACTGAGTCTGCTTTTTAAATAAATGCTATCAGAGAATCTAAAAACTCCATTTTAAAACAATGTGACTTGTTAATTCACATTAAATTTAATTTAACTGGAAAGTACAGAAACAAATCCAATGGTTTCACTGATCAACTTGATTGTGTTTTGTGAATATAAATATTCAGAATGCAACACACTCCCAAGAAGCTTTTTTTTTCTCCTCTCCCCCCTCCAGGTCACACTGATTTTAAGCATTATACCATTAAAGCAATGTTCACCAAAGGCTCAGTCTTTTCGAGGAAAAAAAAAATAGGCCGTAGCTCAAAATACATGAGAGATTGGTGCAGTAGTTCAAACAGAATATTTTCCAGTGCATGATTACAAAGAATTTAGGTCTTTCATCATTTAATATTTTGGACAACAGTGTTTGAATGAGCATAATCTTTGAGCCTTCAGACGGCACCTCGTATGCTGTCATGCTCTAGTAATAAATATGGCCACATTGAATTGGGAGTAAATCTAAAAACTGTTCTGCCACTGCATCAAGAAATGCAACTTGAAACTCTATTACTTGAGGAGGAAGAGCTGCTAATGAGTTCTCTGGGCCCCGGCTCGTCTCGGGTGGTCCAAAAGATGAGAGAACCCTGTGCTGTGGTCGGAGGCGTCCATGTTTCAAAAACAGGAGGTCCTGTGACCACTGAAGAGCTAGATGACATGATTCACATCGTGGCCAGTGTGTGGGTGCACATGAGCAAAAATCTCCAGCATTACTACTGTCTCATCAATCCAAACTCCACAATGACACTAACACCACTGCAGTGTCATTGGTAAATGAAGCTAAAAAAAATTGGACAAGTGTAGAAACGAGGTGGCTTTTACTTTTGAGCTTCAAGGTCCTTGGTTCTCATTTCATGTCGAATCTGTGTAGAACTTGTCTTAGTATCTTATTTTACTGCTCATACAAAATATACATTAAAAGTTATTGATTTTTAATAATAATAAAACTAATAAAAGCTTGATTCACATTTTAATGAAGTCACAGTAGAAATATTCTTTATTCTGAAAAGATTTTGCAGCTTTGTCATTCTACCCATTTGTCTATTCACTTGTCCCTCCACTCGTCCAGCAATCTGCATTTATCTATTAGTCCTCCTATTCATCCATCAGTTTGTCAATCTGCTCAGCCATCATTCTAGCCTTCCACTTGTCATTTCATCCATCTATCCATATTTTTGAGATGAAACAACTTGCTTCAAACTTTAATTAGGTGCTATTTTAGGCATCCACCCAGCCGTTCTTTCATCCAAACAAGCTGTGGTTAAATAGTGTGCAATGCTATTACTGTCATTGTGTATTGCCCAACGTATAAATTGCCAAAACAAGCTCCTAATTCTGCATTAATGAAACCTGAAGTGTACGTTTTAGAGTTTCAAGGCCTATCCATTATTGATGAAATGGTTGGGGTATTGACTAGTGTTATTCCTTCCCCTCTCTTTATATTACACATCTACAAAGATGTATTGGCTGGAAAAAAAAAAAAGCAGTTGGAATATTAAATCGAAAGTAAACAGCTGAGCTATTTCAAGCTCCTACACCACTCTTTAGTCAGACAAATGCCTTATGATGCTATGAATATATAAGAGCTTTTTATTTTGTATTAAGTTGTTCATGCCTCATAGACTGCATCCAAATCATACGTTTTCAAAGACAGAAGAGTTTTACTCCATGCTTTACAGCACACAACTGACTATAAACTTCACTTTGAAATATTCTCTCAGAATAGTCCTCCGACTGCTGTAAGTGTACATGACATTTGTATGTAAACATGAATTACAGAACTACCTGTTTACTTCAATTTCCATTCATTCATTACATTGCATCCCTCTGTTTGTTTGTAAACATTGTGCATTTTATAAACTCCACTTGATATAAATTCACTTTTAGTCCTGTTTGACCCAGTTTTTCAATGGCCAAGTCCAACACAGAACAGGTATTTGGCTGGAAGATCATTGCCAGCACTGCAGTGACATTGACGTGTTGGTGGTGCCAGTGTTACACCGCTGAGTGATCGAACACGGCAGTGCTGCTGGAGTTTGGAAACACTTCCCACTCCTGGACACTGTTAGACACATTTCTTCTTGCTCCACCTTAAAGATGTTAAGTCTCAGTGTTTGAAACAGTTTGATTTTTGTGTTGCTGATTCTCTTGTCATTCATCAGTGCTCGCAGAATGCATTGGCTGCATGATTTGTTGTTTGGTGGGCTGATCTCAATCCAGTGTAGACACCGAGGGGTTTTAAAACTCCAGCAGTGCTGCTGTCTGAGAATGATCCACCACCCAAATCATAACCTTATCTGTGGGGGGGCCTGCCCAGTGAAGGACAGAGCACTTTTAGGCAATTTGTTGTTATACAACTGCAGACAGTAGTCCACCTGTTGCTCTGCATACTAGCTAAGTCCAGTTGATTTTTTATTTTATTTTTTGTTGTAAATGTGGTGATTAAGGCAATCCTCCACTCCGCATGTATTCAGCCTTATCAACACAAGTCAAACGAAGCCCAAAACAGCCTAACACTACAGCAACCTACATACAACAAAACATGGCAAAGCTACAGTCCAAAGAAGCTCTGGTTTATTTATGTACACTCTATGCTCGTAGTGGCACCATGTATGTACCAGTTGGTGAACGACTCAGTGAGCGGAGCCGTGCTGGGAGCCACGCTGCAGCCTTAATTGTACGGATATTCTGAATGTTCAGAGTATTCTGATATTTGTTCATTGGGTATGTATTTGGTTTCTAATTTTGAGATTCAGATATTTCTGGATAAATGTGATTATCGATAAAGGCAATGCTCCAGCAGTAAAAACGGTCTCTCCAAACTCCGTCCGTATCCAGGCTCATCAGCATATGTCTGTGCTAATGAAGCCTGAAACTCGGTCATGTAAACAGCCTAACATACTAAAACAACACACAACAAAGTGAGGTGACGCCACAGTTCATTTTGTCAGCTTTGTTCCTGCATTTAGCGCACCTCCGCTCAAACTGGTTAAATTGTGTATACTCTGTGCCCTTAGTTAGTGACCTAGTTAGCAGGTTAGCAAGCGAAGCCATGCTTTGAACCACAGCGCAGCCTGGAGAAAGCCGGGGTCGGAAGCGGCTTTTGTTAACGGCAACAGTATACACTCTCCAAGTATGTGCCGAATGTCCTGGCCGAAGCCCAAAATATGGTGTTTGGGACAGCCCTAGTGTAAAACAAGTTCATTTTAATATTTTTGCTGGTGTTCTACTCCTTCACAGCCCAGCACTACTCACCCTCACCTTAACATTTAGCTTTTGACCGTAGGTTTATGTGAAGATTCTCCATCTGTCAACCAAAACAAGCAAATACCTTGTGCAAAATTGTAATTAAGGCATGTTTCTCTGTCATTAAATAATTTTTTTACTGTCTAAATCTATCTGTCTAAAAGTTCCATAGAGACGTTTTAGATTTTATTTTTGGGCTGATTTGTCCTGCATGAGGATGGATAGAAAGAGGGGGAACTGAATAAGGTGTATCTTGACATACTGTAGAAAATTAGTGCAATCTGTCCCAGCTGGGACTCCTCCCACTCTGGGCTGCAGCTGTCTGCTAGGAGTGTTTAGAGCCCTGATGCTTTGTTTCATTTGTTTTTGCTCTAAAAGCAAAAGCCTGCAATGTCTTCACCCACTCCGCTTTTCTGCCCGCGGCATTTGCACATTGGGCTATCCAGCCTTTGTCTCCTGGAAGCATGGGCAGGAATGAATTGGCCGGGTCACCTGCCGCCCTAATTCTCAACCTCTGATCCAAACTCTTAAGTACACAACGTCACAATTAGTCAGCATAATGAATGTGGATGATCTGTAGTTTTATTTCTGATCACTACTCGGTCACAAACTACCCATGGCCATCCAAGTAGTACGCCATTTGTGCATTGACACGTATTTACAGGTTGCTTTCTATGCAGTGGAGTTCAGTTGACACAGACTGTCTCCAGACTTCACTGCAGGCCAGTGGCTGTGAACACAGGACTTTATTGTCTTGGATTGTGTAAATGGATGCAAATACTTTGATTATTCTGCAATTTTTGACTTTTGCCAGTTTGTTTCAACATATAATGTCCACACCGCAATGATGATGCCTTGGGGGATTAAGCGCAAACCTACTGTGATAGATCATTTTAAATATGTGAAAATGTTTTGTTTTGAAATAAATAAATAAAAGTCCTTAATTTACCATACGGCTCATTTAGAGTCAGTCAGAAAATGATTTAAATTTCTTTGATCGTATCAATGTTCTCTTTAGGGTTTTCTTTTCTAATCCCATAGAACAAATGCTGTCTGCAGTTTGCAGAAATAAAAACAAGAAAAATGGCTTTTTAACAACCACAAATGTAAATAGCAGAAGAACAAGACGATGATGCACTTTTGCCAAGTTTCCATGACAACCACGCCAGACTCAACAAAAGCCGGGTGAGTGTGGCAGGCGTTTGGCAAAGACGGAGGTGCTCACACACCATTTTAACCTGATACAGCACCACTATGATTTTTGTAACCTGACTGTTTCAGTTATTTACCAAAAAGAAACAAATTTCTCAAATCATATCACTATGTACCGTGTTACAAGCCAAGCCTGCATTGTGAGCAGTATGTTTTGTGGTCAGTTACATAGAAAGATTGTAAATAAGATGCAGGAATTAAACTTGAGTGAATTAGCATAAAACAAATCAAAGGAAGTGAAGAGTGTTTTATTAGGGTAATAAGCCATGTCCTGACCAAGAACAGCTCTGTATCAGGAAAATGAATATATTATTTTAGCTTAATATTTAAAAATATTTAAATTTAATTTAATATTTAAGTACATATGTTTCAGCATGAGCTTTATATTTAACAGAGCAGAGATAAAAGGCAAACCAGTTGAAACCTAATCATCCTCTTCACTGTACTGTAATTCCATGAACGTATTCCATTATTGCATAGGAACGAACTGTTACATTAAATATTGCATCACTCAGATCTCGCTCATGAATTAGTTTCTCCTACAGCAGTAGATGAGTTTCTGTAAAAGACATGATGCTCAGCACTCTTTCACTGTCAGTGCTGTCTTTAATGAATTATGGGTATAACATTTAGTAGCTCTTGTCACTACAATAGTAATTACACTGATCTAAAGGAGAGGCAAAAATCAGTTATTTATTGTTATACCCAATATTCAATGGCTTAAAAACACCTACATTGTATCTGCAATCATTGTCCATTTGATATGCTCCACTGACCACACAGGCGCACTTTGTAATTCTACAGTAACAGACTGACGTCCATCTGTTTCTGTGTAATTTCTTATCCCCACTTCAACCTGCTCTTCACTGGTCAGGACTACAACAGTGTAGGTATCATTAGGCTGGGAGATCATTCTCAGGGCTGCAATGGGGAGGTTGTGTATTGTACATGTTGATCAGTGTGTTTAAAAATTTCCTTTAACCGACCTGTTGCTGCACAGTGTGTTGATCATCCTCTAGTCCTTCAACAGTGGACGCAGGATGCTGTTGGCTGGATATTTTTGATTGGTGGACTGTTCTCAGTCCAGCAATGACATTGTGATCTTTAAAAACGTTAAAGACGCAATTAAAAACTGATCCGCTCCTATCAGCACACCACACCACCATAGCGTCAGTGTGACTGCATCACTGAGATCCACCTCTCAGCTCACTCCTGCTCTGTGGTGGTCATGACCCTTTAAAGAGCAGGGTGAAATGGGTATTAGAAAGTATGGAGAGAAACAGGTGGACTAGTCTGTAATTGTAGAAGTACAAAGCGCTCCTGTGTGGTCAGTGGAGCTGACAGTGAGTGTGGATACAAGGTAGACGTGTGAGCCAGTCATCAGCTGTGATTAATGCACTTATATGGGTTGTGTGTGATTAGCTGGAGGTAGGTTTAAAACTGGTAACATGTCAAGAGCTGGGGAAAATGGGTTAATGCTCAAAACAATTGTTGAAATTCCTCCAATGCACCAATAAATGCAAGTAAGCTACGGAGACATTAGTGTTGTCCTTGGATCAATGTTTTTGTGTTTTAACACACTGTTCTCTCACAGTACAGTCACTACACCTTTGGACATCACGTCCTATGTTTGGTTTGCTTAGAGGGCCTTGGTTCATAGTGCATTCATACGTGAAACACACCAAGGCCCACCTGCTTGGACAGACTCGGTCAGCTTGTTTGTTTGAAAGGGAGCGTTCACATGTACTCTATCGAGCCACACTAATGGAGCAATCACACCAGGGTGTGTTTTACTTAAACCAAAACTGACAAGTCTGCATACCCTAAAAATGCACGTTATTAGGATTTTGTGGCCTGGCTTCTCTGATTGTTTCAAACCAACAGCAGAAATGTTCATCTAGATGGAACTGGGGTGTAGAATACTTTTTGGACCTGAAATAACTCAATTTTTGCCATGAGATTTCTCCAGTTGTGTGTAATTAACGCCCCCTATACTTTCTGTATTGCATTGCAATCTGTCAGATTGACTACTCATTATGAAACTATGATAAAGCCTTTATAAAAATAAATTGCTGTTTACAAAAGACATAATATTGATATTAAATGTAATACTTTACATTTGAAAACTAAGTCTACATCCAGTGCAGTGCTGTCTAGATCTGGTATATATCTGTGAAAAGATGTGGAGCTTAAAATGCATGTTTTACATTTATTCCAAAGAAATATTAAAACATCACTACTTCCACTATTAAAGATAACTTCTTTCCACTCACTGACCCTTTTGAGATTCCAGATATCCTAGAGTTGGACCATAAACCCATCTGTTGATAAGCACATCCTATCCACCCTCTAGCTCTTTTGGTAACTGGCTGTATTTTGCCAAGTTTAGGTTAAAAGGTCAAGAGTTGAAAGTTGCCCACCACTCGAATGACTCTGTGGTCAGATGCTAACCATTGAAAGGAAAAAGGGTACTTTACACAAATGCATTTTTACAGTTTTTGGCTGCACACCAGCATAGTGGAGCTACAGAATAATGACTGAATGATGCCTGTAGGACAGTGGGGGCTGCTTGCTCTTGCCGTTGTCACCACACTATAACCAGTACAAAGATGCATCTGTAAACCAAATGGACCTCCCATGCGTGGAGCATTTCTCTCATGTCCTGCCACGTTCATGTGCTTTCCTTCCTCTGGCATGATCTAAACCCCCGGCGCTCCTCCAGCGTGGAGCTGGCTGCGCTTGAACCCCGCCTTGCGTCCGAGTCTGAATCTGGCTGGCCATCTGCGCTGCTGTCAGTCCATGTGTAATTAAAGCTTGTGATAGTGGAGGCTCCCAGCAGGGGGTCCCCTGCCGTCATCAGCCACAAGCCGCCTGGCTCTAATGCGTCCTGACATCCGTTCAGGACAACGCGAGCCGGGCCTTACCCTGGGTAACATATGCCAACACCACTACGCTCCTGCCGGTTGTGGCCTGCGTGAGCGCAGCCTGCGATGCTAACCCACAGAGACTTGTGTAGTGGAGAATCTGCTCATGCCCTTTCACCAGACCTAATGCCATCTGAGCAGGCAAACCTTCCTTGGGCTACCTATATAGGTCAGTGTGGAGCTGGCTAGCTTGGGGAAAAATGCCTCGGATAATCTTGCCTCATCTTGCCTCCTGGCACTCAGTGTGTCCATTGATCTGACAGACTGGGAAATCTTTTAGGAGCTGGATGTTAAAGTGGCAGGTTTTCAAGTCTCGTAAGGAAGAGGTTTTACTGATGGAAGCTAGCCCTTCAGATGAGTCAGAGCAACATTAGATGCTAAATGTTGTTTTATATCCAAACATCAATGGTTAAAGTTCACTAATATGTAAAGTGCCTAGTCCAGTAGCAACACAAAATTATCTTTGGGCTACCTACAGAATGTTTTCAATGATTTGTTTACTCTGAAATCCAGTGTATTAATAAGTAGTGACGTTTGCTTTGTTTACAGCCTCTGAATGTCTGGGAAAGTTTGAACCTAGATGATTATAAAATCCTTATGTTCAGAAACACTCGTGATTATGATTATATATTCCAAGCTTATGGAAGATATGGACAAAGTAATGAATTGCACAGTATCTTGTAATATATCATGCATGTGAAGCATGGAGCTGAATCTATTAATCTTTTCCATAAAATCCATTTATCTGTGCTTGTTCCTGTCATTCTACTTTAAATATTCTGTACTTTCAAATTACATGTATACACCTGGGGTATATGTTTTTTGTGTAATCTGTATTGCATATTTAAATAGCACTATTTTACCAAAGCTCATCCCTCATGTATGCAAGTGTCATAAATAGCTGCATTTGAATTACAAAAAAAAGAGGACCATATGAGTCTGAGCTTTAAGACTCAGAACACTGTCTGTTCAAGTGTTTGGATTGATGTGCTCAAAACAACCACAAACTGTCTGCTGTATCTGAGTCATGCTGAATCTCACCCAAGATATCCTCTTCCATATCCAATTGAATCTCAAAGCAGATAAAAGGACTTTAGATGAGTGTTTTGGTTAAAAAAAAAAAAAGTTATTTTCAAAACTTTCCCTTCACCTCAAACACAGTTAAACAGCTAAGACCCACTTGCTGTCTGAATTGATTTTTCTTCAGTTCTGCACTTGAAAACACTAGTGGAAAACACATTGGAAGCTTATATCCCTTAAAAAATAAGTGAAGACTGATGTTTCAGATCAGATTTGGAGCAAAAGGAAAATTAAGAAGAAAGTGCTGTCTCCCTTATTCACTGGGGCTATGTCCGAAAATTCACTTCAATGGATGTTTGGAGAGCTGGTCGGATACTATGAAATCAGGCTCAAAAAAGGTCATTTGTAAGTGCAGTCCGGTGTGAGGACATCTGTCCAAGAAATGTTCAAGATATTAGAAACTCAAACTTTCAATCTGTGCACTGTTGTTGTTTGTAAATGTAAGACTTAAATGGTCCACACCTTGAATTCCAATTCAAGGTATGTATTCCAAGTACTGGAAACGGAACTAAAGAACAACTCAACTAAATGACTTACTGGTGTAGCTTACACAGGTAGAAGTTGAATCAAATTAATTTATTACACATTCTATATGTAATTATGCAAAAATAGCAAATATATATAATTTTCTTTAGACTTGTTCTAACTTAGATATTGTCTTGCTTCTGGTACTCATGGTTATATTTTGTATATCAGTCACTTGACATACAGTAGAGTAATACTTATATCACTTATGTTTATATCATACTGTGTGTGTGTGTGTATACCCTACGTTATCTAGCAACCTTATGACTTTTATAAAACCTGTTCCCCACGGTGTTAAAAGAAATGGCACACATGCCCCTGCAAATCCAATTCAAAAAAAAAAAGTGAAGCTCAGTACTTGGTCAGACAGGTAGCTATATGAAACCCTGAAAGAGACAAAGACCCTTGACACCATCCTTCAGCCACAGTGCTCTCTGGGAGCTGCCCACACTCACATGGCAAAGAGCTGTCGCCTTAACAAGCACCAGCGGGAAGACCTTAGCACTGTCAGAAGCACCACTGACCCCCTTTGCTGTCTCGAAAGAAAAAGAGAAAACACTCTCCAAAATATTAAGGGGACGCTAACAAAGCCAGGTCACCAGGGTCTCAGAGAAGGGGCAGTTGTCTTTTGGTTGGCCTCAAGGTGGTGTCATCCAGCAGCCACTAATTTGGTCCTGGATCTGCCTCATGGGTCGCGAGCCTGACAGGCTCCAGCCTTCACCAGCTTTGTCCTTGTCCACTGAACAGACAAGCTTAATCCTGGCCACTAATTACAAGGTTGAGTATGAAGTCTGGATTTCTGTTGTTCTTACACTTATTATTTCTTATAAACACTGTTTCTAAGATGAATAATTCATATAATTTAAAATTAGGTTTCATTAAACTTGGCACAATGTCCTTTAAGTGGTGAAAACTGTTTGAGGCGACAGGAATGGTTGGATTGTCAGTAGAACTAGTGTTTCACCACTGTAAGTGAAATTAGACTTAGCAACGGTCAGTGAACTCACTAGACTCTAATTCTCACCATTTCATTTAAAATAACTAGCTAGTGAGTTAACACCCAGCCCTTTCTGTGTTTGTAAATGAGTCGGCAAAATGTAGATAAATTGTTTAAACATATACTGCCACCATGTTCAGATTCGTAAAATACTAAAATTTAACTGGTTGCACAAAATAACTTTAACTAACTAAAATTTAATTTACATTCCCTATAGATGGAGTAAGTTCTGCTGTGAGGACTGTTTAACCGAAGAGAATATTGTTTAATGCACACAAATTGCCTACTCAGATATGGACAGTGTTATTCTCAGCTCAGCCTGTGTGCGATGGTAACTTTATCAAAGAATAGGTGGCAATGTTAGCGAAGCTTCCTCTATTGCTGTTTGAATTTGAATAAAGTGCCATTAAAATATGTACAAGAACAGTTTAAACATCAAATAAAATTCCAAGCAGCAGAATAACAAAATAAACAGGCACAAATGCGATGGATGCTTTAAGCACATTATTGTAAAACTCTCTCTATGATGCCACTGAATACATGGTGTGGTTATTAGAAGGTTATATCTTTCAAGGATGTGAAGCCCAGCCACTTCCAGCAATACTGCATTCTCTATTAAAAAGCTTTCTGAACTCTCCGGACGCTCTGAAAATCCTCAGGGCTGAGGACTCTTTCCTCTGTGACCCGGACAGTACTGCCCTGTCCGTTAGTGGGCAGACAGGCCCTCTCCGAGCCAGCTGTGCCATCACTCAAAAGTTTAGCCAGGGCCCCAAGGGCCACAGAAATGTCAGGAGCACCGGGATAAATGTGAAGCAGTGGGGACATGTCTGAACCTGTCTGAATACATCAGACCAAATCTACACAGAACACACTCATATAAACACGCTCATGTTTATTAACACAGGACTCTGCTGGACAGCAGCTTAAACAGGTCCGATGCGTGGTGCTGTCCACAGGAGAAATCGCATGAGAAAAATATTTTGAACCTTAAAAATCAAAATATCTATTGTCCTTTATATCCTTTCACTATAATAATGCAAAAAGTATATTTAAAAATTAGGCAAGCCTAGTTTTGCCAGACCACTATTAGCCATAAAGCTGTTGTCAGAGCGGTGTTTCTGGCATAAAAAATAGGAAAGTTTCATTGATGCTTCATATCAATGGCTTTGTTTACATGTAGTTTTTATGCGATTATGTTGTACAGAAAATATAGAGAACAGGACTAATAAACGCAGAAATGAAAAAAAGGAGCATAAAGTTTTATTCATAATATAACACCAGCATCAGCATATAGCTGTGCGCAGCTTTATGGAGTTTTAGAAACACATTAATGCTACAAAATGTCTCCCCACCACTTCCCTATACAACATTTCAGGCAAATACACACTCACATAAAATAAGACAAATTCAGCAGTCCTCCTCTGAGTTGCATAGGTCAGAGCCGTCCTGCTGAGCTTGTGAACTAACCAACGTGCATGAGGTTGCGCCAAACACAGCCCCAGAAATGCACACAAACAGAGCGTGTTCCTGTCCTATTTCCTATTATTCGACCAAGGTTTGCGCTGAAGAACCTACTGTTCTCTGGTTCCAGCTAGGAATGATTTGTTTGTTTGTTTGTCAAACCAGTATATGTTGCTGGAACGTGCCGAACGCTTCCAAATTTTGTTCACGAACTGGAATGTGAAATATGGTTCCTACTCGCACATGCACATTTCAACATTAGGAGTCAGTCAGTAAGTGCAAATGCCTCTTCTAGGCCGGCAAAAATATGGAAGCAGCTGTTTTGTACAGATGAACAGAACCCAATTGTAGACCACTACCACATTTGTTTGTACTAGTACACAACAGGTTGTTAATTGAATTGTAGCAGTAATGAAAGAATTTTCAATCAATCAATGAAAGTGATTTTCGTAAACTAAGACCACCTTTGCAGGAAGGTTCTATGTTCCCCCACTTCATAAATTAGCCATTACTGCTACTCTGCTCACATCTTAACTTTATCCTGTCCTTGTACAGGAGCCAAAGATCAGATTCTACTGAAACAAAACGCCACACTTCAAGGCACTGGAAAGTTGTAAACAAAGATAAATCTGTGAATATAAAAAGAAAACACATTTTTGCATCCCCCCACTCCCCCCAATCGCCAATGCTGGTTATATATATTATTCTCATCCCTTTAACTTATCCTCGGGTGCAGTCTGCATACTTTTTTAGTCCTTTAAGCCTCAAGAAGATCAAATTCAGCCCAGAAACGGGTGAGTGACATTGGAACGCACAATACACGCGTCGTGAGGCTTTGATCGTAATTCCATTAAACAGGGAGAAATTTAAAAAGCAGAGAAGGTGGAGAAGCGCCGAGCTCGTTAGAGCTTTTTTCATGCCCCACCAGGCTGGACCTGCTCCGTATTAGCATGAATATGCCAGACACGTACACAATTAAGGATTAGTTTCTTTGAATGAGCCTGGGGCGAGGCTAAGAATTGCCTTATTTTCAGAGTCACATGCTTATGCTAATCATTCCTGATTATAGCACTTTTTGACAGCTTACCCCACATTTGCATGCAAATGTGGGGGGAAAAAAATATTTTGATAGTCACCTTTTTTAAATATGGCTTATGTCGTTGATAGAGATAATTGAATTTTAGTTTTTTTCCTATATGTGCATTTATTTTTTTTTTTCATTCCATTTTTAATGGGTATTTTTATGGTCCACAACCAGAACTATAAGTAGAAACATCTCTGAATATTCCTTTCATAACTCCTCACGGCAGACCTTATTTTACATTCCTGTTAACGGCATACTTTGAAAGTGGAGTTTTTTTATGATGGTTAAACCAACTTTAAATGTCCTCTTCATCGTTAAGGAAGTTGTCAGGAGTGAAAGAAGGGTTAGCTGCAGAAGGTTCTCTGAGCTGTCAGTCTCTGTCTTTCCTCTCCCCCTCTTTTTCTCTCTCTCTGTGGGTGGCCCACCAAAGATTCAACAAGAAAAGTGACGCTTTTGTCGCACAAATGCTGTCAAGGTGATAAGTTCCCAGTGGACTGTTTGATATCACGCAAGTTTCAGACACCACCGTAAAAGACTGCAAGAGCTAGTGAAGGGGGAAAAAAGTAAACAAAACCTTCCTCCATCGACAAGAGCAACTCACTCTGATGTTTCTCAGTGAGTTTTCATTTGTCAGACAGTCATCGTCCCACTGTTTCTTTGTGCTAATCCTTTCCTCCGACAGGTATAAAACAAGGCCACCGTGGAGGATGTGACTGAAATCCCTTTTAAAGGAATGGCACTGCAATAAAAATCAAAGTTACACATTTTCTCTTACATGAATGTAGCTGATCAGCCAGGAGATGTTCAGTGTATGAAGTTTGCTGTGTTAGTTTTGCACTGGCCCAACAGACCATGAACAGGCCACTGGTTCTTGTATCTGAAACGGTGATTGGAGGAGAAACATACAAGTGTAAACGTTCTTCCAGAATGTGAAGAAAATATGTATGAGAAGAAATGAGACTACAGTAATGCTATCTTTCCACAAATGTTTGGTAAAGATGTGGTAAAAGTGAACCTTTCCCTTTTGATCCTTTTTGTTGTCGATTACAGTTGCACTGTAGTTTCTGCTTTAGAGTGGAGATGCACTCAAAGAGCAATGAGCTATTCAGAGTGTGCTGAAGCTGAATGAAAAATTGTTTACTTTCCAGAAAATTCACCCTTGTGCTTTGAATGCAGAAAGTTCAGTGCCACTCCAGCTGCGCAAGTCTTTAAACCGTGAGCTGCTTTAAGCGCTATTCATATCTAATATGGGAGATGTGTGATAACATTGGAGTGATGATTGCAGTAATGATGGTCTCCAGGACCATTAGCGTTGTGATTATGCAGTTAATGGCCTGCATAAGCTAGTGGCCTCGCTGACAGGGAAGGATTAATTAGTGGCGTTGGAGGTTATTGCGTGGAGCTGTGGGCTGGCCGAGCAGATTTGTGATGACGGCTTCTCCTGAAACCTATGAAGGCAGCAGATGCTGTACGGAGATGGTCCTACCTCACACACAGGGGCCAACTTACAAATGCTTAGTGTCTCAAAGGGTCTTCAGGAAACATGGTCTGAGGTATTAATAAATTGGCCAGTATTTGACACAGAAGATTCAGGTAATTTGATGTTCTGGGTAGGTTTGTTTGTGCTTGTGCCTGTAAGATTATAACATTCTTGGACCCAATTAGATAACATGCCCTTATTTATGTATTCTCCATTTTGAGAGCCACCTATTTAAAGCTGCAGTTGGCAATTTTTGTAGAAATGACTTATTTATCTAAATCCTGACCAGCTAAATACACACCCTCACACACACTTTTGCATGTTCATGCAGAGTAGACTTTAAGCTTGGTGGCTACACTCCTGGAGATTATAAAAAAGAAAGAAAAGAGCTCAAATTCTGCATGGATCGATCCAGCGTGCGGCCAATCCCTGACAGCTGCAGGATTGGTGCGTGATTAAGAGTAAGCTTAAAGGAGAGTAATAACCTGAACTTGAAAATCCATTTTCGGAGCTTTCAACACCGTAGCACGTACTCACAATGCTCTCATTGTTATGTAGAGAGGAGCTGAGAGAGAATATAAAGGGAGAGGCAAAGTTAGAGAGGCTCCTGTTTCACCTTCAGGTAAGAGCTGCCCTTGTCTTTAAATCTACACATTCATTCTCACTAGACACTTAATTATAAACATGCACTTTCTACAAATACATGTCACCTGTTTTCTGTCTCAAAAATTGTTAAAAGTCTCTGTGGTCAGACTTGGGCCATAGGTGATTGGGTAGAAAATGGCTAACAAACAGAATCAACAGATGGACCATTAGGAAGTGCTTACGAACAGTGTTGGGGGGAAAATGATTCCACTGCCTCGTTACAGGCAAAAGTAATCACATTTCCAGTATCTGATTTAATAAGAATCCCTTTTCTCACGTTACACATCTCTCACAGAGTGATATTAATTATGCACGATGCAATTAAAACATTTCCTCTATATAGACTTTCCATACCTGTCCCTTGGATGTAATTTGCATGTGCTTGTGCTACCTGCGACAGCTGACGGTGAACTTTAATAAGGAATATTAGCAGGAAAGTGCGTGGGGAGTGCCATAAACTGTGAGCAACGTGTTCAAGTATTTAATCATGTTAATATGAAACTAATGAATGAAGATCCTTGTGAAGAACAGAAAAAGCTCTGTAGGCTTTACACACTGTACCAGAAATGTTATATTGAGGCAGCTGGTTTAGAGCTGCTGTTCTCACCAGTTTGTAGATGTCCAAGCTGTATCAACCAATTATAATTTGAATCAAGAAGAACTGGCTGTGCCCTCTTAAATGCTTCTAAATTAATGGCTATCCTTTTGTGGCTTCTAGAGAGTAACTCATGTAATGCATTGAGATTAGCGGCATTGAGATTACTCCCTGCCAAAGTAGTTAGTAGTTTGCAATTTGTAATGGATTCCTTTGTATCAGAAGCTACTCTAACACTAATTACAAAAGAGTACAGTGGAGGCTCATTGGCCACTATTAATGTTTTACTCACAGCTCATATTGGAAGTCAGAAAACTTGATAAAGCCAAGTTAAATGGCTGTAGATGAGCTTATAGCCCTGCATGCTTTGTTCAGTTACGTTTATGAAAGGGACACCAATGTTTAGGAAGTACACAAACATCAAAACGTTCATTATAACTGAACTGAGACTATGGCAAATAAACCTTGAAACATTATCTGCAGTTAATTAATGAAGTTGTATGCTGAAAACAGCAAATCAAAGAATCTCTTCAATATATATACATTAGCTGAGATGTATTGTGAAGGCTCAGTGTGAAGCAACACTAAGCTCAGGAGGGATAGAGGTGAGTGTGTGGTGTGTTACACAATGTTGACTGCAACAGTTGGCACTTTCAGCCATGAATAAGTATCATTTCATAATGTGGTGGAAACATCCCTCTTCCCCCCTCCTCCAGCCCACCACATGAATTTTTCATCAGGGTTTTGTGGGGTCGAGGCCCTGTGATTATTTTTACTCAAAAGAGCCTCTGCGGAGGCCTGCATTTCATTTGCGTCCTCGGTCGCCCCTTGTGTGAACTCTCCCTCCCGTTCTCTTTCTGACTGACTGAAAGAAACCCAGTTTGACCTCTAATTTTCTCTTTTTCAAAGACAAAGCAGTGTTTCTGGATGTTTAGTCCTGACTGGACCCGTGCATATTTTTATGTTAATAAGGTTAAAAGAGCTCAGGCTACAGACTGACCACAGGTACCATCAGCAGCCTGACCTGGCACGCTTTAGCTGCAGATATCAATGAAACCTAATGTGAAGCTAAAGGGTCTAGGTTGTGGGCACCTGCTCATGTGGCATTTCTTCTGATTTCAGGGCTATTAATAAAGTGTGATAGCCCCTTGCTGCTGCAGCAGCTTTTCTGGGGCTCTTCTGGGAAGGATTTGCACTACATTATGGACAATTACTGTAAGGATTGGTGAAGTCTGTTAATGTTGAATGATTAGTTTTAAATGACGAATCACTGTACCTAATCATAAAGAGCGGTCCTACATCACCCTTGAACGAACACACACTTACACCCCTGAGTAGGGGCTATATACCTCTTTATATGATCCTTCCCCGTGAGGAGCGTGACTACTGCTCTGCAGCATCCTGTTCCTTTTCATGGTTTTCTGTAGGAAATATAGCACAGTGTACAATCTAATGTCTTTGTCCATAATGGGCACACTATAAAGTATCCGAACTGACTCATTCTAAGGGGTGTTTACAAACATTTAGACAGTGTATGTGTTGTAGCAATGTTACTGGATACATTGAAATATTTATACAGTATTCAAGCATCACTCAATGTTTTGTACAGCTTTGTACACAAGGCACTGCTCTGTTTTAAACATGGGTCAATGACAAAATAGAAAGTGATTGCACATGAGTGTAGCCAAGTCCCTGTGCACCGTGGGATATTTGATTCACTGTCACTGTTTGGAAAGAATAGGCCTCGCATTAAATCATGGCTCTGTACTGAACAGTATGGACATCTCTGTTCCACATGTGTGATCCTGCCATAAACCCAAGCACATGGCGGAGTTCAAGAAAAAGCCATGGAAGTTCAGAGAAGGCCATTCAGGGAGAGTTGTTGGGTGTAAGGCTTAGAAGAACTACAAAGACAGTTATGGCATTGGCTTTTGTCTCCCTGTTCATTCTCTGAGATCATTGCCTCTAATGATAAAGCATTGTGCATCTTTTCTAGAGTAAAAACTGTAGCACAGAGAAGGCTCCAGTGCTGCACTCTTACTGTCGCCAAGTGGACATGCATGTGCAGTAACTCTTCTGGAATCAAATTTAGATGAGAGAGAGAGATGGAAAAAGAGTGAGAAACATTTTTCTCTTACAGATACGGATGGTTTAAATTTGGAGATCTTTTTATTTTACTGATGATTAAAGCTTGTTTCATGCTTTTAATACATGCAAAACAGAGCTAAGTTTGAGACTTCCAGTTCTCTTGTATGATTTTGGTTTAAAAATAAAATGCTGAAGTTCCAAAATCAGTGTTGTAACACACAACCAAGTAAAACACACACTCATCCCTTTTAAATAACGGAATAATGAATAGAGCTAAAATGAATAGATGTTATCATTTGTAAATACTAAGGAAAGTCTAAATCATCAGTATTTTACATAAGCACATGTACTTGAGTAAATGTTAGTAATTACAACTCGGCTTCATTGACCAGGTAAATTCTCTCTCTCGTGTTCTTTCTCGCTCTCGTACCCAAAAGTAGGATTATACATGAACAGAAGTCCTGTAGATCCAGTGTTGACCAGGCTGATTCTCGCTTGCCCTCGTCACTGACTCCACACACATTCAGACCTGCGTCCTGTCCAGATGGCAGTCTGTGATCATTTATTAATGAGGGAGTTCAGAGAGTTACTGCCAGCTGCTGCCAGCCTGTCCTCTGGGCCACACACACTTTACCTCATACATGTCGGTCTATTCCCAAATCCAGGTTTACCTTTATACGCTAATGCTTTTTCAGTGCATAAATACTTATGTTAGCACACGGACATGCAGACTTCATAATCTCTGAGTCTCAATTTAATCTCATTTAAGAATTGCAGTGCATTTGGACATCTGCAAAATATTGAAGTCTTAAACACAATTGACTGTGGAACCATCTTTGTTTGTTTGTTTATAGAATTACAGACAAAAATCACATTTTATATTTATTGGATGCAGAGTTCACCACTAATTTTGAAATTGTTTTGAATAGTTAACTTTTTAAATGTAAACTTTTTAGTACCTTTTTAAACATCAGGCATGTCAATGGTGGGTGGCAGGCACGTGTTAGACCGGTGAAGATGGATGTTAGGGGATTCTTAAGCCAAGTCTGCCACGTCCCTGCATGGGCAGCTGTGAAGTAGTTATCAGAAGCAGCTGAAAGGTCTAGTCGGTGGTTGTGGATAAGGAGAGAACGACTAGTTGGGGAAATGCACTGTAGAGGGTTTGTTGTGTTGGTTCGTGATGTAACATGTAAAGTTCACATGGAACTGGTGGCACTGAGCATGCTTTAACGGTGCCAGTGGGGCTAGGTACAGCCTTAGTCACCAGGGAGACCAGTGTGGATATACGGTTGTTGATACTTAAGTGTAAGGTAGGACTGTAAAGCTACGGGAGTGGGTCTGGGATGCCATTCTTCACTGTTGAGCCAGCGTTGGAGGTGTTGTGATCTTAATTCAGTGAGTGGAGGTGGCTACCTGATGGCCCCTGTGAAGAGCTAGTGATGCGGTGAGTGGGTCGGGTACTCAGTTGATGGGCTCAGTGAGTAACCGTAGATGTTAAGGGTAGTTGGTTGCCAATCGGATCCTAAACGGCCACAGCAACCTTAGGGGTCTAGCTGTAGGTTTGGAATAATAGAAATGATGTGGCTGCCATTAAGAAGAGAGTGGGGTGGGCCCTATGTGACTAATTGATTGGCATAGGACATCTCTTTGACATCTTGTGTATGATTATAATATCTCCCCATTCTACTCTGAGGAAAAACTGTCACTGTTGGTACCCTGAAAGGAAGATAATTGTACCTTATTCTATTAACTGTAGAATTTTAAGGTTATTTTTAATTTTATACATCCTTTTTCATCCCCAGGACTTGTTTAATTCTTATTTACACAGTTTTTAATGAAAGTTTACAAACTGTTTAAAGCCAATGTTGTACCTTTTTAGTGACAGTGTACCTGTGCAGTTCCAGTATCTTTTTTTTCTCACAGTGAACCATGTCCCTTCATGTCACTGATTCTGCTCAGATAGCATTTTTGCAAGCTAGCACCTATGCAGGTGTAATATCAGTAAGAAATGGTGAAATAATTGTGTAACCACTGCAGTTACAGTATTTAGAAAATTGTTGCATAGAATTAAGAAAACTGAGCTGTCGTCTTCCTCAACAGAAAAATTTTCCTCCAATATGTACAGCCTCCTGAAATAGAGATTTTTAGTTCTTTTGTTGGTGCTTGTCAGATTAAGATGCCCAGTTCATACCTGGCATTTTACATGTGTCTTGGGTGATTAAATCATAAGTGAGTGCCAAAACACAGCCTTTTATGCCTGTTAATTGAATGCGTCTGTGACCACTTGTGAATGAAGTCACTTCCACTGCATTAGTTTTAGGCATGTGTTGTTATAAAACTTTGCAACCCCAAGGTCTGCAAGGCCATCTTATGAACAGGAGACACTGAAAAAGAAAGACTGTGGTAGATATGGGCAGTGCTTAACTGTTTTTGAAAACACAAGGACAAATTACCATTCACATTACAGATGTGATGTAGCATGTCCTGCTGCATCCTAGACCACATCCAACGATGATTTGAATAATTTGGTTACCTTGTCTCTGGGATGCATTTTACCCTGTTCACACTTGTACATGGTGCTGGCCGCTTATGATCCAATCACACGGGACGCATGCAGATCCCAGGTGTTGTCAGGGCTTATGTCCTGAATTTAATCAGTAAGTGGTCTCAAACAGATTTTTATCATCAACACAAATTCTGTCTGTAGTTTGGATGTGTTTTTGACATAGTGAAGATGTCCCTGAATATAAAGAAGTCAGATGTAAACCTGAAAATTTCAGTGACCAAAGTTAACACCCACAAGTCTGTTTAAACACTTGAAGCACGATCATATCAAATATGAACATACATGGCTCAAGTAGACTAAACCACCAGCAACATTAGGGGAAAAAAAATTCCAGCTTTAGTTCTTGAACATATTTACAGTAGAAGTGGTCAGTGAACAACAAGGGTAAAAAAACAGAATCATTTATTAATTAAATTAGATTACAAGCCATTATTAACAATTTTATAGATTTATCATCACTTCCAAATACTTTCCTCTTCTAGAAGGTTCATTGCAACCAAAGTGTACTGTACATAAAATGAACTTAGGAAGCAAAAAAAATGGAATGAGGACCATGGTTTCTATGGAAGTTAACAGGCTTTTGTTGTACTCATACTGGCATTTAATGGCATAAGCAGAGGTTTTCACACTGCAGTTGGTTGCAGAAAATTGGATGATTAAAAACCACATCCTTCCTGCTCTTACTATAAATAGTATACTTGCATCTATTTGATGTCTCACATGGCCATCTGATGAGAAACATCCAGTGTCTCCCCATACCTCAATGCTACCTGTAAATATTATGCACATCGTAACACATCACCCAGGCTTGACAGCACTTCCCCTGATACTCCCGCTGAGGTTTAGTGAAGCCTATTCCCGTTAAAATTCTCTGCCCATTAAAACAAACACAAGACTACAGGCTCCTGTGTTTTGCCAGATGTGGTGCTATGAAATGGGAAAGCAGACATCCCAGAGATCATACAGTCAGCCTCTGTTCTTTCAGCTATTACTTTAGTGTCAAGAGCCCAACTTGTGACCCCTCGTGACCTGTGAGAGGGTTTAAACTCAACGAAAGGTTACTTTCCACCATGCTAATGATAAGCTAAACACACTCAAGTTTGCTACTGCCCTTGGCACATCACTTTCCTTGTACTTGCACACTTTGGCCGCTTATTGCTCAACTGACCTTACAGGTTCATTATACAATTATTCAATTATATTTTTTTCCCTTCCATTTTCTGTCAAAACAATGAAGTTATTCATTTCTCTGCTTTAGAGGGAAAAGCTGAAAGTGCTAAACAGAAATTGAAATATGACTTGCTTTCAGCTTGTAAAAGATGACATCTGGGGTATCTTTCCTCTCTTGGAAAGTTCAGTCCTGGAAATTGTGCTTATCTAGATTCTCATTTTCCAAGTAATCACCAGCACAATCAGTGATGTCCTGGTTTGGGATTGGGGGTGACCAGTCTGACGCTTGATGGTCAAACAGGCAAGGTTGTTAGGGGTCACTCCACCAACCTCAATTTACCTGCCATTTGTCTGGATTGAAGAAACTGCAATGTTTTCCTCCCTCAATCCATGGTTGAGTTGCCCTTGAATAAGTCACTTAGCCATGACCTGCAAAATGCCATGTGTTTGTTCCTTTACTGCAAGATGTACATTGTGTGTACAATGTACTGGATGTACATTAGGATTGTGTGTGTCACTGCCATATTAAGACGGTTCCACCAGCTACAACTACCCTGTCAAGCAGCTTTGGTCAGAAACTACACCAGCGTGATGGACTTGTATATTGTGGAAGGATTTTTATATTAAAACTAAAATTGATGGTAAATATAATCACTTTCAGACACATAGACCATTGATTTTTGCCTTATGTAACCAGACGTAAAGATCAATAGCAGCACCCATGTTTAAATGGAAAACAAATGTGAGCCCAAGTCATGAAAAGTCTGAACCTAGTGAAGTAAAAGCACCTAATTCCAACCCTCCTTTCACCATGTAAAATAAACATGCCATGGGTTTTAACGAGGGAGCAGCCAGGCACCCACCCATAAACACCTGGGGAAGGACTGTTAATCCCAGTGCAGCTTCAAATGAAGCACTGTACACACAACTTCATACACTTCACCATGTTTTCTTTGGTGGGCCAGGCTTCCTCTCTCCACACCTGGCTGTAGCACAGAAATGGTCCAATCTAATCCAAATCACAATCTTTATTCACCAAGCTCAAGTACTACTTTTACTTAGTGTTTGGTGGCAATATAAATATCAGAATATAGCCAACATAGTCTAATATGCAAAACTCTGCAAATAGAGTGTGATGTTTCAGTGTAAAAAGTGAATTGAATATGTACATTATACATTTTGTGACAACTGGAGTCATTCAACACTTACTCATTAGGTCTGTACTGTCATATCTGATAATGAATGAATGTATATTTTTGATTACCTTCACTGTTTATCCAGTCCAGAACCTACACGGAATCACTGGGCACAAGGCGGTAGGGGGCACCAGTCCTTTGCAGGCCGATACACACACTCTTTCTCTCAGACACTCAACCCCGGACATGCGAGTAGCCAATCCACCTACCAACGTTTTGTTTTTGTTTTTTGAATTGTGGGAAGAAACCGGAGCACCATGAGGAAACCTACTCAGATATGGGGAGAACACACCCAACTCCTCAGGCAGTAATGAGGACCTGAGCTCAAACACAACCTCCTACTTGGGGGTTAAAAAAAACATTTTTTTTTTGTTGTGAACACAGTAAGAACTCTATAATCAGTAAACATTGAATTTCACTTATTACTGTCATTTATTAACAGTCCCAGTCTCTCAAAAATCTGTCCAAATTTGCATGTGATGTTGCTATGGCAATGCTTGAAAGTGACTAGGAGCATATTTCACTTCAAACTGTTTATATACATTAAAAGCATGTATTTACATTTTATCATTAGGTTGCGTCTTACACTGCCCTAAGCGAGGAGGATGCCAGCAGTCGGTTTCAAGTATTCACACAGCTCAGTTTGGCAGGATTGATAAGAAATAATGCTTGGGGAGGAAGTTCCAGGGTCTTGGATCTAATTGTCCTGAATCATTTCCCAGTTTGGGAAATATGGTGTTTGCTTAGTTCCTGGTGGTGGAGTAGGGACTGGTCAGATGAAGCCAGCTGGACACAGCACTGTCAATAAGCTCCCAGTCAGACTCCCTCAGGAACATGTCTGTCAGAATGTGGCCGTCACAGACACAGACACACAAACCTAATCCTTACTGGCTCATGTGCAGGAATACATGTATTTTGGGGGTGTGGTGTGGGGTATGTTTTGTGCATATGTTTTAAGTACAAGTCTACATGGTCAGACAAAGTTACAATTATGGTTTTCTGCCACACAAACACACGCTAGGGTGGGTTACAGGGGTGATTCATCTGCTGGAGCACTGCAGTTTAGCTCAAAGTTTATGAACTATTAAACATGTATGTTTACAATAAACTCTAGTTCCACTTTTGCAGTAAGCCTACAGTAGACTTTTATGTACCCAGTTTAACAGAATTAAACACACAAGTTTTAATACCTAAATATCCATCCATCCATTATCTGTAACCGCTTATCCAATTCAGGGTCACGGTTGGTCCAGAGCCTACCTGGAATCATAGGGCGCAAGGCGGGAATACACCCTGGAGGGGGCGCCAGTCCTCACTCACATCTACGGACACTTTTGAGTCGCTAATCAACCTACCAACGTGTGTTTTTGGACTGTGGGAGGAAACCCACGCGGACACAGGGAGAACACACCAACTCCTCACAGACAGTCACCTGGAGTGGGAATCGAACCCAAAACCTCCAGGTACCTGGAGCTGTGTGACTGCGACGCTACCTGCTGCACCACCGTGCCACATACCTAAATATACTTCAGTAAAAATATTATCATTCCTTTCTAGTGTATTGAATTAAATAAAAAGTATTACTACTTGACAATGCTCAAGAAAGTCCAAACCCATACTTGTGCTTAGGGGAGGGCTTTTAGATTTAACTGAAGTACAAGTGACAGATCATAGTGCTGATATAGAGATTACCCTGATTCTGGGGTCATCTGCTCTCCACAAAGGGCTAAATACACCCAATAAACACATTCTCTCCAATCTCACCAGCATCCTCCTTTGATAGAAGCTTGATGCGTATCTGTAGGCCGTCCTGAGCTGTAACTGTGGCGGGTGCACACAGGGAGGTCTCTTCCTAAACTTTAGTTTCCAAGCCCATGTCATGGAAAGAAAAACCCAACCTCAGCAAGCAGAAAAGCCAGGTGTGGCTTGAATATTGCCCAAAGATTTAACCCACTAAAAAGTAAGAATAATTGTATTTGGACACACTGCTGAAGTTTATTTCAAACACAGAACAATATACACTTTTATTAAATACAGCTTTCCAAATAAAGCAAAATCCTAAAACTGCTCTGGAAGGGTTTCCATGGGTTTCAGTATAAACAAACACTAATACAAACCTTCTCTTTTTGGTTGATTTATAATGGCCAAGTAGCTCGTTTTAACGGGTTAATAAAAATTTAACATGAGCCTCTAATTCAGTGGGAGGGAAATTTAGGGTCGCCAACACATGGGCTGCTTTATGAGGCTGTTAAACAGGTGTAGGAGAAAAAAAAGTGCTGAAACACCCAGAGGTTCAAAGAGCTATTAAAACGTTCTTCTCAGGAGTTCCTCTGCTTTCTCTGTTAACAAGTTAATAAAGCACCATTACTCTCCGTCTCAACCAGGCCTGTTCATTCTCCTCAGACACATGGACATTTGATAAGAATCTCAGTCAAATTAACACTAATATCCTTATGAAGAAATAATTACACCCCCCAACAAGATTAAGTTCTAGGCCTTTGTCAATGGACAGCCCTAAGAAATGACAGTACCTAGAAATGTAGTGGTAGGGGGTTTCTAATAAAGTGGACACTAGGGGTAATGGGTTTTTAATGTGGAATAAGGCTTCCAATCAAGTGACTAGTGAGTGGAGGTCATTGTGGATAGGAGTTTGGTCAGTGAGTGGATGTATGTTGGGGTTTCTAATAAAGTGGCAAATGTGCGGAAATAGGTAAATGTAGGATTTCAAATTAAGTGGCCAGTGAGTGGAAGTATGTAGTGGTTCCTAATAAAGTGGCTAATGAATCAGGTAGGGGATTCTAATACAGTGGTCACTGAAACCTCTACCCTCTCATGAGACATTAAACCCCTACCTATATCTGCTCAAAGTGGTCAGAGTGGCCAAACAGTGTAGTGCACTTTTTTTGTCAAGAGGTGGTGCTGTTTTACACGAGATGGCGGTAGATACAGCAGACCAGTTTTACAATCCATCACAATCTGCTGCCTCTGATCTGGGGAAACGTGGAGTGCTTAAATGCTGCACAGTGAAAGTTAAATGCTACTGCTGAAATAATTGTAATGAACGCAGTGAATACGTTGGTTAATTTGCGGTTTTCTTTTTATTTATGTATTTATTTTATTTCCCTGTTGAAGTGGAATCAGTGCCCCCTCCAACTGAGATTTAAAATCAATGAGATTTGAAAACTGTTTTCAGTGAAAGACCCAAAACCGGTCACGCCTCAAACGAGGTTCGTCTGAATGTTCATTAACCCACCTTGATTTTCCAAGGTTGTTTTTCAAGTGGAAAAGTCAGATGTGCTAGACATAATTTTATAATGAACTCTTTTTGATCGTGGCTTTGAAGGACATGGGCCCTGCAGGTGTGTCTGCTTTGGAAGGCACTACAGTGCTTTGACAATATTCCCATTGAGTCTTGCCAAAGTTTAGAACTCCACATCGTCAGTGGTCCCGTGGAGGCAGGCAGATAAAGTCTGTGCTGGAGTCAGTAAGCACAAACCGGGGAAGGGGGAGGGTTATAAATCCCTCAAAGAACTCAAGGCTGCTGCGCTCCTCCGCCAAGCCGAGGTGGGAGACGGAATCAAAGCACATGCTGCCTAGAAGGAAGACTAGCCTGGAGCAGAAATTGATTTACAAAAGAAAAAAAAAGGAGAGAAAGAGAGAAAACAATTGATTCGGGGCAGAATAAGAATGGAGATGTACACAGCTCAATAGATAGCCTTTTAGAAGCTGGTATTTTTTTGTAAATGATTTTTGGAGGGTGTTTAAGGATTTGAGGATTTAAAAAATACAGCTTACAGCGGTTCCAGCGTTTAATTGTCAGATCATTAGAAACAGACTCCAACTTCAGCTCTCCTCTGAATGTACTGCTCGCAGCTGTACAAACATTAGATTAGGACTGTATTATTTGAAAGAATCATCAAAAATACGTATACAAATGTAAACCTTAATTCATTTGAAGGAGTTTGACAAATTGCAGCGCTGTGCAAATGTCAGAAGCTACCCCAATCGTTTAGGGTTGGTTTCTCAGAGAGGAATTAGGCCTGATGAGCTATAGGACTACATCCTGTTTTCAATAGAAAATCACAATTCAAAATGCTTTGTATCCCAGGACTAATCTTAATCCCTATATGGTAAAACATGCTCATTAACTATAAGTTATTAATTTTTAAGACATATTTCTGGTGAGATTAGATATGGAAGGGGACATAAAAGGAGGAAGTGTACAAACCCGGTGTTTAAAAATGTATTGAATGTTTAAATGGGGGTTTTAATGGCCATGCAACACCTGATGGACAACTGAAACAAAACTCAAGCAGATTTTTTTTAATAATCAAGACCACCTTTCAACTCAGATTTTTGATAAATGTAACCAGCTTTTTTGGCCTGAAGCTCTTTAAGAGTTTGGGGAAAATATCTGAAAGCACATGTTCCAGAAGTAATAAAAGCTGTGACAAATGTGGACACCAACTACTTTCAAAAATGAAATTATATTTTTAATACAGTTTGGTTATATACATGAATTACTTGTTCTTAATGTCCACTGGTATAAGTCTGTTTTTATTTTTTTTTTAATTATTTTTCTAAATATATATAGTTATTTTTTTATTTACCTTTTTTGGTTCTTCTGAGAAAAGAAAAAGATTAACTTACACCTCACTCCTGACTCACAGTATATGAAATTCGGGGGGAGGGGGTGGGTTAAAGGCCTTCTTTGAAAATAAGTCCAGGGTCAGAGTTCTCTATGGCTCAGCACCCTGTAGCAACAGGAGCGGTAATAGAGTGGAGGGGTTGGGCTGAGGCCGAGCCCTGGGTCCAGTGCCTATGGGGGAGATGAGCTGCCGCCTCCTCCTCCTCCAACATGTCTTTGCTGATTCTGGACTTCTCATTCTGAGGAAAGCAGCAGTCCTCCCACAAACTTCTGCTTGCTCCAAGACCTGCCCACCAGTGATGAATGCGGGTCTGGCAACATCTGGCTAGAAAAAACACCTTCAAAAGAGAGAAAGCAGAAGTGGCTCATCAGTTAGACTCGGGGGTATAGCAGGCTTGCTATATATCTTGGAGAAATCTTAGAATCATCTTGGGTTTATCCCTTATTTTCCATTCATCAATGGAATAGTTCAGGAAAATCAACATAATTCATTGTTAAACTCATACTCAATGTAGCCAACAAGCTACTTACATATTTGGGAACACACATTCAATTATTTTTGCATGGCTCTAAGTTTAAAATTAGAAAGGCATGAAATCAAATGGGACTGGAGATGAGCTCAAGTTACCATTCTCAATGCCAAGTGTGGGCTAAAGCAGTATAAAGCCCCCTAGCATTAGATCAAAGAGCTACTTTCAGGATGTCAAAGCACCAACCAGTAACATCCTGATTCAGTACTCCAGGTAGATGGTCATTCCTGGTTGAGAGTAAGGTGTGTGTGTTTGTCTGCCGCCTCTCGCCAGTGTGTTGACCGAGTGGTGAACGGAATGGCGTTCTGTGTAGTGTTGATTATAAAGTGTCCTTGGGTGTCTAGAAATGTGCTATATAAGTGCAACTATAAATAAATACCTAAATAAAAGTCCTAACAGACATGCTCCAACATTGTGTAAAGCCTAGTCAGAAGAGTAGCGAACTGTAAATGCAGCTAACAGAGAAACAACATCCCAGATTTCAGGAGAAATATCGATTGGAGGCAAAAACCTTGGCCTCAACCCACAAATAGGGACATTAGCACATCACACACTGCACAGCAAAAATATGAATGAAAGGAAAAGTAGGCAGTGCAAAAAAGGTGCAAACACAAGCTAATGTATACATATGCTAATATATGTTAAAGTATAAAGATTGTAAACAGCTAAAATAAATCTGGCAGTATCAAGTTCGGCCATCTTGAATGATGGTAATCTTTTTACTGTCATCAGTTTTTGTTCCTTCAGCCAGTGTCTGAGTCAAGTCTTAAGGGGAAAGCAGGAGCTGCTCATTGGTTGGATTCTGGGTGTACCCTGGTTAGCTATACATTACTGGGAATTCCTGTAAAACTCAGGGATACAGCCAAGATGACTCCATGCATGAAGGGTAGGTATAGAGCAGTAAATGTATAGTTTTCTGGTGACGTTAGGCTTCTCTGTAATTGGCTGGTGCTCATCTGGCATCAGCAGCCTGCAATAACTTACATCTTAATTGACGGGCAATTACTTTGCGGTTGAGAAAGCCACCTTTGTGACTTCCATGGATCAGAATGAGTTTAGCACACCAACGGTTACGTCAGCGCAATTAGCCCAGTGCTGGATTGGCCACAACAAGGGGCTTGAACACTAGCAGCGCATTTACGCTCAGTTCTCAGAGAGCTCAGAGCCAGGATTTAATCACAACCACTGCTGCATACAGTTTACATTACAGCTTCATGCAGAGAGCAGGAGAGGTCTGAGTAAGCGTTTGTAGAAGAACCTCTTGGTTCAGGGTAGACGCTGAGCGTGAGTCACAACTCATGGCCCCTGTCTGGACCACTGGAGACTCTCCGTGGAGGCTGTGGTCAGGACAATAGGGGCTGTTTCAGGACCCTCTGTGGGGTAGCTAATGGCTCACACTCCCATAAACTCATCCTTAAACCTTTCAAGGGCATCCTCCTATTTTTTGTTTTATTTGTTTGATTTTTCACCTTTTAGCATGTTTAAAAGGGCCCCCAAATTGATGCCTAAGCTGTTCATGGCCAGGAGACCTAAAGAGCACAACTGACCTTGCTCTCAGGGTGAGCTTGATGACGCTTCCCCTGCCACCCTTTCTCAGCTAGTAAATCGGTCAGCTGATGTGACAGATCTGGGGAGTTTGCATTCTCTTCTGATGTGTTAAATCTTTCAGTGGCATTGTCATGGTGTTGCACTTGCGTCTCCATTCTCAAGGAATCATGAGCTTGCCACCATCAAGACTGGTCACACTGTGTGCAATTGTGTGTGACTCGCTGATGTGACATTGGAGACAATGAATGATTGCTGAGATTAAAAAAAACAAACCAACCCAAAAACCCAAATAGAGTCTTCTTTAAACAATGCCATATGCCAAACCAAGTTTCTTTCCCAAACCCAAAGGAGTTCTGTGAATAAAAGGCATTTTAAAGAAAATTCAAATTTCTGAGATGCTTTACCTATATCAGGGTTCTATTTAGGGCCTTTACCTTAAAGTGTAAGTGTGCAGAACTCATCTACAAGGTAAAGTGCTTTTCTCCCTTGGAGCGGAGGTGGTTCATCTGTAGAACCATGTAAAGAACCTATTCTGGCATTATATATGTAATATTTAGCCATTCTACTTCAATAGCATCACAAAATAACTAATGCTGCTTGTAAGGAGACTTTAAAGGGTTAATCAACCCTATGCTGTACTCATCCATTGCCACAAAACATACAAATGCTCATAAATTGTTGCTCCCCGACAGGCAGGAGACTGGAAAGTGCACGTTTGTCAGCTGTGACATCACTCATCTTAACAAGCTCTGACTGTTGATGGGCTCTAAAGCCACGGAGCCCATCAGCCAGAACTACAACCAGAGCTGATTGACCACATGTAGCTGTTCATCCGTCGCTCAGGCTCTTAGCTACAACTTCCAATATCAAGTGTGTAAAACTGGGAGAGATTTGCCATTTGCAACTAATATCATGAAAATGAACTATAAATAAAATATGTAATACGAAACACACCCTTTGTCTTAATCAAAACCCCTCATTAGGCATTCGAGCTGAGCCCTAGTTCCCCTCAAAACGCAATTAAGTGTGAGCCTTAAAGGATAAAGTAAGCTTGTTAATAAGTTCGCAGAGGAATGAAAAACACCCTTTTTCTTTATTGCTCTAGTGATGATATTGAATCTAATAAGGGATCGCCCATGATATGAGTGTGTGTGCGCGCACATGCCATGTACCTGCCAGTTTCTCAGGCATAAAAATGAAGCCTTTTTTCCCCCCATCCCTTTTCCATTGTCCCCCCTCCCCTCATTATTCCTCTCAAGTTAGGCTCTCAGCTCTCTGTGGGACCTCAACAACAAACACACTGAAATGATTAAAGATCAGATCACAGCAGCATCCTTGAACTGGCAATACTTTCTAAACTGATTGACTGGAAGCTATGTGTAGTGATGGATAAGATTTTTATATTTATATATATTTTATATATATATTTTATATATGCTTGAGTTATATTCATTTAGAAATTGAAGAGCGTTTTGCCTTTGTGAATGAAGCAACACTTTATTGGCAACAGCTTAGTTCGAGTGATGACCTTTGCCGAAGTATACTACTGTTCAGTGCTTTGCTGTCTGAAAAGGTTGAAGGTCAAGGCCATTCACTTGTGGTTCTTGCCCTTTATGCACAGAAATCGACTGTGGTGTCCGCTGAAGTGTGAAATAAGATGCTCGTTTAAGTACATCGCTAAGAGGAGGCTTTTTCTGGGTTCTCCCTCATCCCAAAACATGACTACACCTTGTTTGAAGTTTTAATCTCAAGGATTAATACATTATTGTAATATACAGATTCACTAGAATGGTAATGCAGTGAATGAACAATGCTTTCGCAGCATGGCAACCCAACCCCAGTTCAATGACCACGGTGGTGCATGTCCTCTGCTCCAGGTGTGTGCTTGTGTGTACTCGCCTACAACAAATTTTGCCTCTCCATTTAACTCATCGATTGTAGTATATGTGCTGTGACACAGCATGTTTACATTTAATTGCTACTGCATAAACGTGAACTACATCTAGACACATTCCATGAATAGTCCAGTAAATCCACTGGATTCATATGTCCAAAGGTATAAGAAATCATAAACTCACATGTACATATATATTTTTTTCTCCTGAGCCAGGGTGCGAAGAATCAAGATGGAATCGACAAAGGAAACAAAGGCCCCAGTCATGCCTGAGGCCAGAGATGAAAAACTGTCAATTATATATGATGTCAGGCTCACTTAACAGGAGGAGCGAGCATGTGCAGCTATCACGGGGATAGTGTAGACAGCATGTCGTGCGACTGCGATTTAGTCAACACTGCCTCAGGTGCTCACTCTGCGCTACTGTCCACCACTGGACTTAACTGAAGTTGACAAGAGGTGACCAATGAGTTGCATCTGCCAAACATTACAAGTGGACAAACTGGACTATTTATATTTTTTGGGGACACCAAGTCTTTCAGGAGTTTAAAGAAATAAGGGGCCACACTTTCTTCTCTGCAACTGCTAAACACATTAGAATATGATTTAGATATTAGATTTTAAGCACCTCCCACTCTGTTTTACTCTGTTCTAATCATAGCATAGAGCATAATGACCGTCTTCATTGAGTGTAATAACTGACCTCCGACAAAAACTATTTTCTTGAAGGAACATGCATTGATTAATATTAATTTGGCTGCTGCAGATTTTATTCACAGTATCAGTAAATAGTTAAGTTCCAGTTTACTGTAAAGCTATATTGATTTTTATCACAAAAAATGGTGTGTGAACCTGCAAACACATGGCAGTTCAGGGCTTCGGAGCGTGAACAAGCAATTAATCCCTTCGCTTGTTTACCGGGTTCACGCTCGAGTCTTTGTTAATTTGTTGAAGCCGCCAACTCCAACTCCAAGGACGTGTTTTGGTGCCTCTTGGATGGGGGCCATTTTCATTACTGCTGCATGAATAAAGTGGGCATATTTAGCAACAGATTCCTTGCTTTGAATCGAAGCCTCAACCCCCACTCCCCCTTCCCCTCCCTTGAATCCAGATGTCAGAAGAAAAGAAATGTCTGCTCCCAGTGCAGGTCTTCCCTCTCTGTCCCGGAAAACCTGAGAGGAAAGAAAGGGCCCCACTGAGAGCGAGCATGGATCATGGTAATTGCCAGCGGTACCTTGGGGCTAGAGCGATGAGCTCATTATTTTCCCCAAAAACCCTCAAGTCTCGCAAAACAACAGCAGGCCCACTGCAGCTCTCAGAGGAAGCTTGGTGGGTGTGTATATGCGTTTGGTGCGAATGTGTTCATACACCCACGTTTTCCTAAAGTGCTGGGGTGATCTTTATGGTTCCATAAGCTAATCAAATATAGCCTGTTAAAATCTCCAGTCCACTTTGGAGGTGCGTCCCTCAAATGAATCAGATCTGGTTTATGGTTCGATATTTAATAACACAACAGGGAATGGGTTATAATTATTATTATTATTATTTTAAATGTGTTGTCAGCTTGATCCTTGTAATAGAGAAATTTTGTATTTTAACATTTAGCATGTTGTACATATTGAGAATTAAATATAATTTACTGTGCTTTGGAAAACACTAATGCTGTTGAAGTCCATTTGAAATAGGTTTGTACCTATTTTAATCCTTAGTAGTAGTTACGTTATGAGTTATATTAACATTTGAATTACATTCAGTCTCTCACATTTGGGGTCAGTACCCTCACTGATGTGAAGCACTGCTTTTAGAAAGCCTAAAAAAAAAAAAAAGACTAAGACTACTGCCCCCTTGTGGGGAGTTTACAGCCTGCTACATACATGTGAGTGAGCTACATATGAAAGGCTTTTCACAAAACTACATGCTCCAATAACATTATTAAATTCAAATTCAATACAAATCCAGGTATGAACACAAATTCAGTACTGATTTAAAATTTTACAATGAACAAAAACGTTAGAATTTTTTATTGAATGATGCATGCTGCTTTTCCAACAAGTTAACACCGTTCTCTTTGTGGTTACTGAAATGCCTGTGACATGCTTTGGGTAAAATACTGCAAGGATCAAACAAATTCAGAATAATTTGTTTCAGAACCTGTTTCTTTAAATGAGAATGACCCACGGCTCAAGTGTGAAGCAGCAATAGCCACTCTTTCTTCAATGTTTCACTGACTTTACATTGTTCTATTCCTTATGCACTCTTTATGCATGTTTTGGCTCAGTTTTCTCATGACTCCACTCTGGCCATGTGTTTTACACCATTTAACCTCACCTTTGCTTGTCGGGTGGGTACTGTGCTCAGTAATTTGAGGATAATGTCTCAATGATCTGAGCAGTCAGTACATTTCACATAGGTTGTTCTTTTGTATTTACATTTATTTTTCCTTCATATGTTTCTCATCAATAGTGTGACTGACACTTGCCCACACAGGCTTCGACTTTCATCTGGGAGAGGGGTTAAACTGCTATCCCGTAACACTTCCCTTTTAATAACCCATGTGTCCCGGGCATCATGGGTAGGGAGAGCGAACAGCTCTGTGGATTCTCCAGCTGCCTTCAACTGGCAGAGTGAGACAGTGAGCTGACAGCGATCCTGTGGTCGAGTAATTATACCAGTTGACAGCATGGTTAAACTGCTGGGGGATATGGGGTAGTGTCCAGTATCGAATGGTCAGTGGGCATAGAGGGCCACAGCTGGCTTCATTTGCTTCCCACTCTGCCTATTCCACCATCTTTCCCTAGGGGCACTAGGCACATACCATACAGAGGTGCCCCAGGACTACCAGCAGACACAGCCTTCAATGGTGGCAACATGACAGTGGTCAGTGCTGGATGGTTTCCTGCATTGGCTCATGGAAGGTGATTATAGGAGTCAGCACACACTTCACAGTAGCTTAAAGTTTCATCTGACGTAGTATCAGGACTGACAGATGAAGTGAGGACTAAGGAATCAAAGATCTGAAAGATTAATTATGAATGAAAAATGTCAAATCTGTTATATCTACGAGCGTATTTACACTTGTCCCAAATACTCAAGTCCTCACCCAGGACAGATTCTGGACTTGTCTGCGGCAGGGGTTAATAATCACACACGAACTCCATCTGCACCATGGATCTCCTAATTTAGTTTTGTTTGTGTAGGATTGAAAAATCTAGTAATAAACTTAATCTAGTTTCTGCTTTCTAGGTTTTCTGTTTAAACAAACACTCAAAAACCACTTTCACTCCTGAACAACTGTATACTGAACCTGTGGAGAATGTGGACCTGAGTCGGCCTATTTAGGCTTCCTTGTAGTAACGTTACAGTTTCTCAGAGATCAGTATCAGGACTGATCACGGCATTATTTCATTGATCTGATTCTGCTTTATTGAGCTTGCATTATAAATCTAATCCTGTTTTCTCTGGGTTTTCATAATTCTGAAGCAGCAGCTGCTGGACTGAGTGGAAGTATGTTTATTTGTTGTGACCGTGAATTTTAAGCTTCTCAAGTACTTTAAATTAGTACTGGGATTATTATTCGTTTTTACGTGTTTTATTTTTACTAATGCAGTGTTGCACTAGGAGGAATTTGAGCTGTTTGTGAAGACATCTTTTGTTTTACTTTGTGAAAAAACAGCATCTTAGATAGACAGTTTAATGCGAGATATTCAGTGTCAAGCAGATACAGTGGGCTGATATAGCTATAAAGTACGTGAAGACTGCACTGTGTAACAATATTATCTAGGAATTGGGACTCTATCGGCAGATACTCAATATTAAATTATTCGGATCGGGGGCAACAAGCTTGATCAGGGCCTCACTAACTGCATCTCTTCTGCTGTTGCCAAGTCCACCACAGACACCAAAGTACACAATGTTTGTGGATACTGCTTCTAAGGAGTAGTGATGTTGTGTCTGAATGCAGTCAGCCTCACAGCAATGTCCCAAAATTAAGTGTATGGCCTTCCCAGAGGAGCTGCTGATGATAACTGAGGTACGTTAGAGAGATATTACTAATTGGTTCTGATAAATTCTGATCTACATCAGCTTTGTAGCTTTAAGAAACTATTAGTAAAAATTAAGAACGGAACTTCAGATATTGTCAGTGATTGGGATATGGGGGACGCTGTGATTGGGTACTTTTAACAACTATTATTTCAAGACGGTTCCCCCAAACACACACACACGCCTCTCTTGCACACACTCGCTTTAATTTTATTCCATCCCACTCAAAGCCCAACTCCTTTTCCCAGGATTCATAGTCATCTGCAGACCAGGGTGGCTTTCATGTGGAAACTTTCAGAGAGAATGAAGCCTCTGCCACGATCTGATGCCTCCTTCCAGTCTCGTCTTCCTTTCATCAGCCAGCCCTTCTCTATCCACTTTGTCATGCTTCTAATTCCGACCACATGACGGCCACTCGCTGGCCTCAATGAGCTTTTTAAACACAGCCTGCCTACCTCAACCTCATCTCTTTTAATTACACCCGGGCTGGTGATCTCTTCCCCTATCGCTTACGTGGAAAAAAGAAAAAAGATAGAAGATAATTACTACGGGCTTCATCCAGTGGCTTAAAGATCACACGTGGCACAAATCCACCGAATTTCTCATGCAGTAATTACAGTGTATAAACACTTTGTATCATAGCCGGCATCCTGACACACACACGCACACACACACACACAGAGGAGATACTGCCTTCTAGTCCAGCACCTATCACTAAGGTTTATTTATTAGAGAAAATTCCCACAGAAAATATATTAAGTAGAAATGTATATTCATTATCATCCCAAATGAGCTCCAATGGTTTTGTTAACATTAATAACTTTCTGCTAATGCTTAAGTAGCAGCACCCATCATGGTCATCAGTGTCCTCCTTGTTTAAAAATAAGTTTTATTGCAAGAGTCTGCGCACTGGTTTTATCTGGAACTAACAGCTGATTCAACCCCCAGTTATTTATATATATATTTAAGAGAACAGAGCTGATCTCTCTCGGGGCGGGTAGGACGACCCTCTATTTCCTCCAAGGTACTACACAATTAGTGTCTGTTAGCTAATATAATGGATCTGAGTAATTGGCCTTCTTCAAGGGCCTGCTTTTCATATTTACTGGTGTGCTAGCTGAAGTTTACTTACTTCAGTCGGAACAGGTGCTAGGCTTTACCTTTCCTAGTTGATAGCATCCTGTAACAGGAGGAGTACTAGTTAATGGACATGAATTTGAATGAACCTAAAAGGCTTGAATGCTGATATATCAGCAAGAGTTTAAAAAAGTGTAAGGTATAGGATATTCCCAGCAACCAGCCTGCACAATTATCAGGTACATTGTAAAATTTTGGCTGCCCACAAACCTTGGCTGGGCAGTGTATAATTTTGTGAAGTTGGTAAATGTGTGTGGTCTGAAGAGGTTCCAGCCTCCTCTGTGGTTTATGTTGCTAAAGACACCCTCCCACACATTACCTAAGCTCTGTAACTTTCCTATTGTGCTTGTGCTACACCTAACCCTATCTCTGCCAGCTCCAGAAGAAGCCAGAGGGAAAGTCGTACTGTGTTTTGCCATTATTAGAGAGTTCTCCCTACAGAAACAAGAGTCAGGGGGATTTAAAGTCTGCTGCTTTAACAGAATAGAGGACCAAAGTGTATTGCGTAACTAAAAACCAATAGCAACAGGCAGCGTGAAGCCTGGAATAGGTCTATTTTTGTCTAGTTCTATGGACAACAGCAGGTCACATATTGCCAGAAACCATAAATGCAAGTGTTTGATGTCATTTAACAACTTGACAAGTCTTTGAGGCAGGTTTTCGGGGCTTATGGTCATTTTTTTCATTAATAAATTAATTACATTTTTTGTGCTTTGTGTGAATCTTATACACTAGGTTTATAGGCACCCTTATAATTGGGGGACTGCTTCTCGTGACTGCTCATTTTGGACATGGGTTCAGTTTTGTAATGGGTTCAGCTTGTATAATCTCTGTAGAAAACCAGGAAATGTAACCCCTTTGCGGAGCAGCATATGAGCTTGAGTTTAAGGGTCACACTGCGTCAGCCAGAGTAGAATGACCCCTAGCATTGAGCTGTGGAGTAAAGGCACATCAGTCAATACAGAGGGGATGGGTGAGAGTCAGGCTAATGGCGCGTTAGGAGTTTTAACCAAAGACAATTAGTAAAATGGGGTTAAATGCCCGGCTTGGGCATGAGCAGCAGTCTCTTATTGTTAATGTCACACTGTTTGTTAGCAATACTCATATTTACTCATACTCATAATTATATCTGGGGTAATACGTCATACTGCCTGTAATATGTTGAGCTTGAACAGTTCAATTCCAGATTTCAAATGTGGGGGGGTGAGGGAACAACTGTCTTCCTCCCTCAGTCCATAGCTTAGGTGCCCTTGAGAAAGGCACCTAAACCTCAACTACTCCCTGGGTTAATGGCTGACCATTGCTCTGAGTGTTTGCTCACTACCCTTAGTTCATGTCTCCTATTCCACTAATGGTTTAAATGCAGAAGACACATTTGACTGCACACTGAACAATAGTAAAGGAATGCAAATTTTCCATGTTTTTAAATGTAAATCAAGAATATACATCTTTGACTTAATTACATACATCTTTAACAGCAGCATGGTACCAGTTTCCAGCTTCACGAGGAACTACAAATGCTTTCCTAACAGCCTTGAAGATCAGTACATGGTGCATCATTTAAGCATGATGCACCCCACACACACACAAACACACACACACACTCCAGGTAATGAGCTAGATAAGTTGGGTCAGGACATCGTTGGAACTGTGCAGGGCCGGGAATCCCCAAACTGTAAGGGACCCTTTTCCTATATTTCTCCCCAACCATGTAAGTCTATAAGGTTACTTCACAAGGCCAAGTTCGGCTTCTTTATGTACCTTACTCTTTGTGTTTGACTTATATCTTGTAATGTATTAACACACCCTGTGTGAATCTGACCATTTTTCCAAGGGCCTAAATATCATTTATGTAAAATGTGAAGTAATGTGTTAAAACGTTTTAAACTGGTACTGTATTCGAATGAGATGAGAATCTGGCCATATTTCACTATTGACTATAACACATCCGTGTCCTAGCAGCCTATATTTATGCAGCTGCTCCTATGCTCAGTGCACTGGAAAGCAATATAGACGTGGGGAAACCCCCTGCTCCGGATGGATCCAAATATTCCCAGATTTTCAGCTGTGTGGGGGAAGGCCATGGGAAAACAGAGCAATAGAAAGTGGTGGGAACCTTGTGAGCTGTCGCTTCTGGAAGTGGCTCAGGCTGTAAATAAAATCAAACGTCGGGAGGAAAGCCTGGTCGGTATCAGGAAGATCAGCAAAATCCGAAGTGCAGATATTCCCTCCTCCTGGGCCAGCTCAGCAAGGTGATGCTGATTGGAGCGATAGAGTCTAGGCTTGTACAGACAAAACCTCTGTGGTGGGGGATATCCTGTCGTCTAATATTCAGCCACAAATCATAACAATGATTGTGCTGCTGTTTGTTTGCAGAAGGCTCAGAAGTTTCCTTTCCAAGCAGCTTTCCGGATTCTTCTTCCACAAGAAGCCAGGAGATGTGCCTCAGCGCCAGGCAGCAAGGCACGTTTTTTTTTTTTTTTTTTTTTTTTTTTTTTTTTTTTGGAAGCAGAGCAGAAAATAGGTGTGTCCATGTAAATCTGTCACATGGCTTGATGGAAGCCAATCAAAGAAGCTGGCTTGAGGTTCACTGCAAAGTTTACTGGGTCAGACCAGCTGCATGAGGGAAGCAGCCAATGAAAAGGGGGAGGGGGGGTGGGACTCTATGCCGCACAGCTCCAGACAGACAGCATGTGTCTGCGCAGCCAAGACAAGCAGAGGGAGGGAGGGTAGAAGTGGGGGGTGGGGGGGGGGGGACATGGAAAAAGAGGAGATAAAATGAGATACTGGAGAGATGAGGAGAGGCAGAAGTGATGAGAAATGAGTCTGAGCGAGGAAAGAGTCCATCTGATAAAAGCAGAAATATGTAGGGGTTTATGAAACTGAAAGAAACAGGCTGAAAATGTATCAGTTGCAAGTCTTTGAATTTCAGAATGAAAATATAGTATTATTCCAACATGCTTTTAAATATTCAATTTGCCATTCGCCCCACTGCAACAATTCATTAAACATAGATCTACATGATTGTAAATCGATTAATATTGAGATTACAGATCATGCTAATATAGCTGTTAATTTTGTCCTGTCTTTTGACCTTTAGAACCATCTCTAGTTTGTTTGAAGCCCAGATGCTTCTGCTCATCTCCAGAACTGTAGCCCTTTCATTTAAATTATTAATCTGTCTGTAATACCATCTATAAGCAAACACACATGCCAGTGCTTGGCAGCCTTATACCCCACTAGCTTACATCTGGCATTGGGCATGTTGACCTTAGACTCTTGGCGCTCTTTATTTCATACTTTTCTCTGGAGACTAGCTGTAAATTGTATGCTATATTTACATACATGGGAATCAGGCAACATGCAACATTGTGTGTACACACCCTATCTTACAGATCGCAGAATGGATTTCTTGCTGCTCTAGCACTGCTGCATTTTGCTATTTTTCTGTATCAGACACTTCAATATGATCTAACAAAATCGCTTTTATCCACCTACACAAGGGCTCCCGTCTCTAGCAGTGTAGAGAATCCATTCACTTGCAAATGGCCTGGCACAAGACACCATTATGTATTTACAGTATATTGAAAAGCATACTAAATTCCTATAAAACATATGCAGCCCCTGCTGACATAGCCAGTAATGCAATTTAACTGTATGGCAACACTTCCTCACAAAGCTTTGTGATGGCAATGAGTTGTAACACTTTTTTTTTTTTTCCCTTTTTTTTTCTGCTTCATGTCAGACGCCAGGGTGTCGGAGCCAGAATGAATAAAAAAGGCAGTGTGAAACGACAATTATTTTGTTCACGAGGAGCATGTGCGGAGCTGCTAGCGGTTATCTGAGGAAACTGCTGTGGAGTGTGAGTTCAGTACAGTAGGTGTCAGAGTTCTACTGTGGATCTCTAACCGAAACACACACACACACAGAGCCTGTATATGTAAAGAAACCCATACCCACATGCGCAAACACCATAACCTAACTTTGTAATTCTTCTAATTTGAGCTGCACCCATTGTGGGATGCTTTGGAGCATTAGATCACCATAGTCAATGCCAAGTGTGGGAAAGTGAGGTATACAAAATCCCAGCTATTGGGCTCTAGGACTGTTATGTGGAGAGTTGGATCACTGTGCAATAGCTTAGGGATGGGTTAAAACCCAAACTAATTATCTAACTCACATGAAGTAGCTGATCTCACTGACTTCACTAGTGTTTTCATGTCTACATACTTTATATGTATTTTGGGACACTGCTGTGTGAATATGATGACATGCAAAGTATAAAGCCTTTTCAAAGGAACAAATATTAAAAAGGCCACATGTAGCAATTAATGCCTCCTACTTTCGGGGGGAATACAGGAAATGACATTTAAAATACTCATGTCCATTGTGTGTGATATACGTACCCTATATATTGAGGTTTTGTTTTTTTTTTTTAAAGGATGTATTATGAAGGAATCAATCTCAGTCATGTGCTCATTAAATGGGGGATCTGGAGCCTATCAACCGATAAACTGTGAAAGAGGACGTCCCAGTGAGTTAGTTGTGGGCTGCCAGAAAATACTGGATTTAATGAGCCTTTTTGATTTTGCTCCATTTTGTGACATCTGGAGTGTGGAGATTTTAGAACTGCACCACCACCTTGTCTGAGTACCTCCAATCTCAGCACTGGACCTGCATTTTTGAGAGGGCAATGATAAGGTTAAAATGCCTACAGAGCAGGAGGAAAACTATGTAAAAACAGCATTAAAATAGTTTTCATGTCTTGATTCTAGTTGCTGCATGACTAGGGAGGTATTTACAATGGCTCATCATTAAAGAAACAGCAGCTGAAACTTGTTCTGAACAGGGCTGATAGACGGGGTAGAAATGGTGCTGTTTGATCCATGTGGTATTCTGACCCAGGCATGGAACAGATGTTTGTTGGACCCCAAGGAACCTTTATAAGGGGAGAAGGGAAATAATAGGACATATAATCCATTTACGTAAGGAAAAGTACATTTTACGGAAAATATATTAAAAGCTGAGGTTAAGGTGTTGGGAAAATGGGACTCCTAACAAACGTTCAAGCCTAGTACACCACCACAACTGTCACCCCATTTGTGAAAGACAGGACAACATCACATTCCAGTTTAATTTAAAATCTGAGCTGTATCTCTCTCTTCCTCTGTGAGTAGATAACTGAACACCATGTGTCTGAAAGGATATGTATCTAAGGACGTTGTTACACAGAATGAAGCCAGAAGATAAAACTGAGCTATGCCTATTTACTTCCAAGCTCCGCTGGAATTTATTTATACATTTACACAAAACTGCAACAACTTCTAGAAAAATAAGTGATTAAACAAAATAAATTTTGCTTAACAGTCATTGTTTAACATATTTGCTCCTAATTGCTTCCCTGTACAAATAATAAATTATAAAAGCTTCCTGAGAGAAAAAGCCTAAAACCTGCTCATTTGATCTGCAAAAATATAAACATATTTAATCCCCACACTTTCAGTGACTTGTATGAGCTTGCTTTGAGATATTTCCTTGTTTTCCCTTTGGAAGTTGCGGCTTGAGAAAACTCATCTTCTGCTGCGTGTTTAGCTCTAAGAAACTTGTACATTTTTGCTAACAGTGCTCAAATGTGTGTTGCTCATTTGCCATGTCACCTCCCCTCTTTGGGAAACTACGGTGTTAGAGGGAATTCCACACTGTTGGGTGTTTCAGTCACAGGTGACTAATGTCTGGACAACTCATTTATGACCAGTAAATAACTGTGCTGCTGCTTACACAGCACGGTTGTTTTATCTTAACTTATGGACTGATGTCTTAGAACTGAAGATTTGGGACACAGTTTTAGTCGTTGCTTCATATCAAACCCAGCCTAATATTTTAAATGTAATAGAGACTATAACTTTGTCCAGAACGTCACTGTACTCCAATCATTCAACACCACGCTGTAATTTACAATCAGACTTTTTTCTTTTTTCTTCCCCCTGCAAGGCTTTTGAAACAGGGAGGTCTCAAGAGGTCATCATTTGGGGAGGTTGTGTCGAGGCATACTTTAGGCCAAGGTTAGTCTTCGCTTGGGTGGAAATTACCACTGGAGAGCAAAAGAAGAGCACACCTCACAAGCCTCCAAATGTCAAAGTGGCTTCCTGCTGGGTAGACGATCAATGCTGACCCCTGACCTTGCCGTTTCAGCTCACTGGTCACCAGAGGTGGAGCATAACATTAGAAGCAAGACCGGGGATAAGGAGGTGGTGGGGAGGGTAGAGGGAAAGAAAATGATAGAGAGAGGAATGAGAACTCTAAGGAAAAAAAAAATGTACAATTGTCTAAACTTTTAGTAAACATCACAGAATAATCATTGTATATTGACTGAAAGAAAATATTAACAATGCTTTTTAATAGGGGTTCATTAATTAATGGTACTTAAAGTTTTAAGAAATAAGACAATAATATGCATTAAGTAATGACAGAAGAACGAACAAACATTTTTTAAGATTTTATAAATTCTAAAGGAATGCAGAAACCATACACCACAACCCTGTACCACTCCCTCATTACTAAAAACGTATTCTCTCTGAATCAGCAGGGTTTGCTGTGTTCAACAATTAAAACATACGACGCTAATTAGTCATGGCAGGGATGCATTAGTCTGTGGACAGCTATGTGCATGTCTGTGTTACTGTTAAATGTAAAAGCTATGTTTAAATACCTGAGATTTTCTTCCTGAGAAAAATATTGATGGTTAAGCGATTGTCTGAAATCCCTCCTAAGCAATTATTTTTCACCTTTCAAAACATGCTTGGGATTTGTGGCAATTTTTCCGGTGTTGTATCTGTTTTTCATTAAGCGGCTTCAAGGCATTTTTGTGCTGAACAATTTATTCATTTATTTATTTCCATAGTTCTGGTGTCATTTTCATTCTGAAGTTTAGAAAATGGTTAAAAATCTACATTCTACTGATTCCCCCCCCCCCCCCCCCCACCCGTTCTCTCCCCTGGAACATCTGAAAAATGAAGGCTAAACCCATGTTTAGATATTCCCGCTTGTATTTCGGATGGCTTCCCCATTCATGGCTTCTGTAATTCCAACATTTCAGTTTACGATCTGGACATAAACCTGTCCTTCACTCTAATTCAGTGATACTGAAGAGAAAGAGACGGCAGAACATGATTCATAGACTTTTTCATGCATCCATGAGCACTCAGCACTAATGGTGACGTAATGGTTCCTTCTGCTGTCTCGTAAATTCACGCTGGAGAAGCCTAGAAGAGTAGTGTCAGGTTTTGTCCCTGAGGGATGGTGTCCAGCACAGTTTGGTGGGTTTTGTGCTCAGACACACCTGATTAAACTGCACTCGGTTACCAGGTGTAATAGGTGTGTTAGAGCAGGAAATTTACCAAACAGTCCTTTACCGTGGTCCTGAAGGATTGGAGTTGGACACCCCTGGCCCAGAAGGACTTGGGCACTGAGACGGCCGTCTGGCCCCCACCTCAAGGGAAGACTTGTGTGTCCATACTGCCTGGATGAACACTTCTTTCATGCACGGATGGATGCTGCTGAGCTTTCCGCATGTTGCATCAGCCAGGGTGGTCTATTTTTACTGTTTATTTTGAACATGTTTTCTTTTTTCTCCCATCCCAAATTGCTTTGCTGAGGAGAAAGAGCTTTGAGAAGGAAATAAGCGAAGAACAGAACACAAAGCTCATTGGTCTTAAATTTGAAGCTGAGGTATGTTGGAAAATACAAAACATTGTAATTTGGATTTAATTAACCGTTTTCTTTGATTTAGTTACTTTACTCGGATTACCGTAAGGCTGAGTAATGTATTAATGTCTGAGGTACAGTAAGCTACCTATTTATAACGACGTACCATTTATATTTCTAATGTGTTGCAGTTACAAACAGGAGATGGATTGATTCGTGAGCTTCCAACACCCATGGTCATTATAGGGTCTTTCATGTTTGGCATGCAACATTAAGCCACACTGAGAAACATTAGGCAGCCAAATGCTAAATTCTCTTGATCATGAACATGGACAGCAGGGAGTGAACATGCAGAATACTGGGTATGAAGAGAGCTAGACATCTGATCTAATGGAATCCAAGCTTAATCTTAGGCCTGTACTTTCCTGGTGGTCTTAGTCTTGACTCATACTGTCTTTACCAATGGTGTTGTGTTTTAAAACAACTATCAGACTGTTACTACTGATTAATGACTGAGAGTCTATAGCTTTAAATGGTTTTTCTTCTGATTTCCACATTATAGATGGCCTAATGACATGCTATTTTTATTAAATAATTTTTAAATAGGGGAGGCACGGTGGCACAGCCTGTAGTGTCGCAGTCACACAGCTCCAGGGACCTGGAGGTTGTGGGTTTGAGTCCTGCTCCGGGTGACTCTCTGTGAGGAGTTGGTGTGTTCTCTGTGTCCTCGTGGGTTTCCTCCCACAGTCCAAAAACAGGTAGGTGGATTGGCGACTCAAGTTTTTCCGTAGGAGTGAGTGTGTGTTGCCCTGTTAAGGACTGGCGCCCCCTTCAGGGTGTATTCTCGCCTTGCGCCCAATGGCTCTGAACCCACCCGACCCTGAACTGGATAAGCAGTTACAGATAATGAATGTGAATGAATGAATTTTTAAATCGGCTACTATCAACTCAGAGCTAAAAAAAAATATGAATGTATCAAGTAAGTTCAGCATAAAACCTTGAAAATATTTCCTGAAAACTACAGAACACATCTGAAGCCTCTGTTAAATCTACAAAGCTATGCCTCTTCCTCTATCCCCCTAAATGTCCTCCTGTGGTCCTCCCTGGCCACCTGTTGCTGGTCCAGTGGCCCTAATGATGGCAGGCTTTAAAGAGCCATGCAGGGGTTTTTTGATTTCTTTTGTAGAGGCACTTAATGAAAAGGAAACGCTTCAAAAACCAAATGTGAGTGGCTGCACTGCTGGGGAGATGTCTGCATGCCATGGAGCGCGACACCTCGGCCCAGGAGCTGAGACACTCCTGAGACAGCCAGGAGGAGTAGCATACGCAAGCTTGTGTGCGCACATGCGTGTGTGCGCGCGTGTGTGTGTGTCATTGTTTTGTCTGGCAAAGCCTCTGCCGCAAACAAACAGTCATGCGTCTGAGTGGGGAGAGAATTAGAATGGAGGGGGAGGTGATACCAACAAATGTAAATCTTTCATCACTCTCAGTCAGTGCTGTAAGACGAGATTAAAAGCTACTTTATGTCCCTGGAGCTACATTTCTCTGAGATCACTCAGCTCAGAATGGTTTCTTAATAGCGACCCTGCCATAAAGACGCATGAGATGACATGAGACAATGCATCTGTCCTAATTTAAAATAAAAGCTGTGAGTAGTATTTTGGTAATAGATGGGCACTGGTTAAATTCCAGAACTGATGACTTCTTCTGGATGGTGTCTGGGCTGGTATCTAACCAGTATTGTTAAAATGCTACCCTACAACCAACACTGGCAGCAAAATGAATAATTTCATTATAGACAAATAATGACTTTACGTTTTGCTGAACACTTGTTTCTGAGATACAAGCTTTTCTACAATAAACACTTTCACTGTGGAGGTACACTTCTAGTTATTTGGATGGACCCCTCAAGGGTTCCAGGCCAATGCATTTCATGAAAGGTTTACAGTATGTTATATAGACCTCAGAGCTTAATTTCCATTTCAAATTGCCAAAAATACAATAATTCCTTTTACAAACACAGTTTGGTTATTTCCTCGTCAGATTCACTTGATTCTCCTCTGCAAGTTTGATTCTGCAATTCTACCATAACTGTGATGCACTTCAGGCTTCCAGGATCAGAATTCAGTTCAGCACTCAGCTAGGTTTGACTTTGACTTGATCACACACTCTGACTATGAATTCTGTGCATTTCTGTTCTACAGTGCAGTAGAGCAGAATGCTAGCCCCAGGCGTATAAACCTCCTAAAGACCGTTTATGCGCAAAGAGCTCTTCCGTTCCTATGCGTACATCCTCTCAGTCAGTCATAGTACAGCACGTGGTTCCAGTAACAGAAGTGGTGATCCTCAGCGGTGGTGTAAACATGTTGATCTGATGTAGGCTGTCTGCGCTCTCACTGCAGGTGCTTGTGGCACCTCTGCATCTCTCCGCAAACATCCTGTTTAACAAACGCAGCAGACTGTTCAGCTGGGGCAATGTCTTCCTCAGGAAGAGGCCATGTTACGGCTTGCTTCCAGGGGCGTAACCTGAGGGGCAATTAAGTGACATATCGTCTCACAAAATACTGAAATTAGTTGCTCTCCCTCAAAATAAGGTTATGTAAAATGATCAAAGAAAACAAAAACCTTGAACAATTTCGTGCTGCTTTATGCAAACCAAGGGACGCTCCAATTAATAGGTTCTCTGTTTTATTTAAACAAACATAATGAGTGGGGACAATTAGCTTCTTGGAATTATGATGTCCTCTCATTCAGTCCTTAGATTAAGGTTTTGGAAGCAGGTTGTTACATAGCTCTTCTACAAAAGAAGCCAATTGATTCCCCTCAATGTAAAGTAACATAAATAAAAATAATAAAGCAGATTCACTAAAACATTTGTAAAGATGTTTTTTTTTTTTTTTTTTTTTTTTTTTTAAGAAAGAAGCATGCTTTTAGGTCGAGATGAAACGTCTGCATTTCTTACTTCCAGATGATCCAAGAACAAACCAAACATCTCCCAGGATCGAACCCGTAGAGCATGATCAAGTGGCTAGAGAATGAAATCAGAGATGTTTTCAAAAGAATTATGTGACAAAATGAATCCATGTGATATTTTAATGTCGTATTAACTTGATACTTTCTGCTGCATGTCATATAAACAATAGAGTTCAACAACTTCATACTTTATGTCTGAATCGATCTCTGGGAAAATTCTGTTCAATACTTTTTGTTCTCATGCACTTCAACGGTGTAATCAACCCACGAGTTCTGCTCTTTGATTGTGATCCACACATTGTAACGCCTCACCCTGTGACATCTGAACTCTGGAGCATGTGGAAAACATGCTAAGCTTCATGGATGTTGAATATATAAATGCCCCTCGACCACAGGCCGGCATTAAAAATGCGCCCACCCTCTGGCCTACAGTATACAAGGTCCAGGATCAGTGCAGAGTTCACCAAATAAGAGGCCAGTAAAAAATCTTTAGTGGCTGTGGTTATTGATTTAAAAAAAATAAATAAAATGTAATGTGGGCCTGCAGTGAACTACAGCTATATTAATTGCATCTTTTTTCTTAACCATTTTCTTTAACTTTAAAATTATTTCAAATTTAAGAATTTAAAATAGACTGTCTGTGTTTGCATGTAAATCATTGTAAGTGGACATTTATCCACATGTTAACAGATTTCCCTTTGGTCAGAATGACCGCTTTCAGCGCCTGCTCCTTTACACGAGAATCAGCCACACCTTAGTTTAGATGAGAACCCAACAGTGAGGAGCAGCAACTCTTTTGGTTTTTCTCTTTATTTAGTTTTTCCTCCCCCCTCTCAGTTCATATTTTACTGGTACTCAGTTCTCAGCATTTGTTAGTTTGACTCAGTTTTACCTCAATGTATTCACTCATATATGGCTCAAATAAGTTTTTCTTTTACTTTTTTGTTTCTTCAATTAACTGGCTGCTGTAACAACTGACGCACAACCACAAAGCTGAAGCTGGCTTCCTGTTTGCCAGTTTATTTTAAAGTAAATGCCACATGAGTTAAGCTTATAAGAAGGAAGAGAAAATTGGAGTAAGAAACTAGCAAATAAGAAGCCTTCAGCTGCATATCGCAGTGGGTCTTTATGTAACCAGAGTAGTGCCTCATTCAACCTATGGTTAGGGTTAGTTCCAACATCAATAATGTGATTGTCTAAAATGTTAAAGGTTGACGTACTTTACCAGTCAAATATATAGTACGTGCCAGTTATGTAAACAGAATACAGGAACTACACTCAGTTCTCATGTTTCCCACCATCAGTGAAACCAGAGAGAAAAAGTTGAGCAGGCTGTGTTTACATGATAAGAAAACAGCACGTTTTTACATGAAAAAATTGCCTTTATATGCTTTTGTGCAGCTAATAGCAGCATGTAGCTATTTAAATGTAGACATGGCTTTAGCAGCAGGCAAACAGATTAGGATTAAAGTATCAGCCTCTTTTATTTAAGGTTATGAAGATGCAACAACTCAATGTCTTTTTATTTATTTTTAATTGTCATCTCAACACTCGAGAGCCACTGTCCCACTCCATTGCTCCACCCGTGATGTTAATGCTAGTGTAAGAGCCAAGTGTGTTTGCCCCAAATATTAGTTCAGTCCAAATTCTTCTCTTAAGTCTTCTGAGCCTGAGCCTCATGTCTGAGTATTGCTCAAGTGAAGGCCTTTCGGTGCTGTTCATTTCACCTCACTAGAACCTGACAGTGCACACAGACACCTGTTGACAATTTAAAAAAAAAAGAGAAATAAGACAGGCTCTAAACTGTTTAGAAGCACAGCTGGCCAGCTAACAGGTATTTGTGGTTTAGCACACCACAGCAGATGTTTATTCCACTGAACAGTGGCTCAAAACACACACACTTACGTGATAGACCCTCATTCCTGTGAGCATACTCGAACAAAGGGTCTTCTGAGTATTTTGTCTGTTTTAAACCAAACTGTGGTGGGCTAGTGTTCTCACTTCGATCGTTTTCAGTGTGACATCACCAGTCAGTAAGCTCCCACAGCACCCCCACCCTGTGGGGCTCTTAAATGCACATGAATTAACTTTTTGGCTTTGTGCTTAAATTTCACACACACATGGCATGAATACCACCCTCATTTTGAGATACCTAGTGTTCACAGTATTAAATACCTTGGTATACACTATTACCATTATACCACCCAACCCTAACCCCAGGTATAATGTGCCATCCAGAAAATGACATGACGACAAGAGGATCAAGTGTAAACCTCAATATTGCATTGTTACTAACTGCACTTTATAATGATTTTAACTTCACTGATAGTGTCTGAGTTGATTGGAGAAAAAAAAAAACACTAATAAAAAAAAATTCCTTTGGAATGCATATAAAGATAATGCATAATGATTTTTGTCTGTTCTATTAAGTGCTGTTTGGACTATTTCACCCTCATGTTGTAAACTTGGCATCAACAACAAAAATTATGATAAAATAAAAATGGCTCGCAATCTGTATCTGGATTGGAACTGAATAAATACAGATCAAACCATCACTTACAAGAATGCACACACATTCGATTTTCAGGATGTTAACAATTGCTATCCTCCCAAATTATGTAATTAAAAGGAAGGGTGATGTAACAGTGATTTTATGTATTTTTGTCAGTTACATTTAAATTGAGGAGAGTTAACAAATCAGGTTCCTGTTTTTATTGCATTTCACAAAATTTTACTGTGTGGAGGTTGGGGGGCAGGTCAGTGTATTTGGGTGTGAGAGTTTGTGAGGAAGCACCATGTTGGTCAATGATTAGGCTTTGTCTGAGTAGTGTGTCCTGCTGCTTTGCTTCCTGCCCTGCCTCAGTCCACACTGAGTGGTTCTGGACACACACACAGACCATGCATAGATTCCTGTCAACACCCGGTATGCCACCTGATCTATTCCCTCCTCTCTCTCTCTCGCTCGCTCTCACACTCGCGCACACACACACAAAAACCCCCGTCGAAGAAACTCACTGACCTGACAGACTGGGCCTAGCGGCTATGTATAATCACACACAGACATTCTCATACACACACACTCTTCTCCTCTGTGTCTGACTCCCTCAGGCAGACTACTGTTGACAGGCACTTCCCTGACTGAGTCACCCAGATAACCAGAGCACTCCAAAATAAAAACAGCCAGTCAGACACACGCACAAGCCAGTACACACACATCTTTGTTTTTATATGTCAGGATGTAATGCCATACATATGTTCCACATGCGTACACTTAATTTACACCGTGGGTGCGAGGGACATGCCCCCGTGTGGTTTATACGATTTTTTTTATTCTGTATTGTGCAGAAAACACACAAACTAGTCCAAACCCATCACTAAGACCATGTGGGAAAGTGTCACCATAAGATTGACATGACACTCTGGCAGCTGCACAGCACATTGAAAAAGTAATGGTTCAGCAAAAACCAAGATGTACACAATGTTCCACTTCCTTCCAGATGTCCTGGATGCACTGAGGCATTGCTGGTGTCCAAAAGTTTTAGGGGCACATTTATGGAAAAAAGATTTTGGGTGACTACTGAATTATAGAAGTTTGGACACTAAGCATGTCCTGACTGATCAGCTGCAGCTGGGGAACGACAACTGCTCAGTTTATTTAAAGATAGAAGTGGAGTTCAGAGTTCCTGCTTCAGAACACAGCAACCTTACCAAGTGCTATAAAGAAGCTGTATTGGGATTTATGTATCTATTTATATAATTATGAACATGCACTGTTTCCACTACAGTAAAACTCATTTCCTCTACCAGCACTATGGGGTTCGCTCTGTTTTGTGGGGTCCAGCCTAGCTGACAGTGTGCATTCACTGTCCTATATTGGGTTTTAGTAACACATGGCTGTGGCCTACATACGTGGTGCCAGTAACACACATTTAGAGAATAGAGTTTGTGTATGGGCTGTTTGGATTTCTAGATGCAGTAAGTATTTAAACATAATGCCTTTGTCAGAATATTGTGAGCTTAAGTGGTTGATAAACAAAAACTGACTTCTTATATTGGATTTTAATGATTTCAGACCTGTTACTTCATACACAGTTTGATGTTTTTTTTTCTTTTTTGCCTCCAAGCCAGGTGGAATGTAAGTTTGCACCTTTTTGAGGGTGGAAAAAGCCCTGGGGCCATTTCACCTTCTGCTTTCTGCGATTGTTTACATCAGTGAATCTCTTCCTAGCAGCGAGGGAGCGTAGCATGTGATCAGAGTGTGAGTGTAGTGAGAGCTTGTGAAACCAGAGTCGTTCTGCATATCTAAATAATTTCTAGTGAAACTGACTTGTTGGTCTGAAAAACATGAAGTCAACGTGTATGATAACAGCTTGCACGAAATATCAAGATAGATCACGTTACTAAATACCACATCTACCTCTAACCTCACTATCAAAACACATGTGCTTTCAGTTCATAGCTAATAGCACTTCCTTTGCCTATTTTATTCATGAGAATTTATAAGGTGTTACATGGCTTAAATGGTACCTTTTATACCTGGTATAGACTTAAGAAATTCTGTTTTCATGTAAATTAATGTAAATGGTTATGACAGTATACAAGTATGTGACTTTATTAATTAGCTTTTTGCTTTGCTAAGAATTATAAGGTTAGTACATATGGCATTGGTATTAATAGATGGTATGAAAACAGGAGCCTTAGCTTGTGTTTAAAATGTCCTATAATAGTTTTTCTGCAAAGTCAGGATGTCGTTAGGCCTGAAAATGTATGAAAATAGTCAAGCACACACATGCACGCACCTACATATAAGTGAACACATACACAAACACTGGGGAACTCCAGCTCACCCACAGCAGCATGTCTTTTTTTTTTTGTTTGTTTGTTTTTCTCTCTCCCCCCACCCTGAGTGTCACTGCTCACTTTAACAGTAGCAGTGGATCACTCCCAGTTCATAGCTCAGGTACAGCTTCTCACAGCCTGAGATATAGCACATCTGTTTCTGTGAACGACCGACGTGAGAGATGTCTCAAAAAAAAACAAGCTGAGAAACCCTGCCTTTGGCTATAGCACAGGAACCGGTTTGGAACAGTTCTGATGAAGGGATAAGGACGATGGCTTCAGAAGTTCACATGCTGTCACCTCGCTTCTTTCTGGCACAAAGTTACAGAAACAACAGCCTCATATTTCTGCTGCTGAAAATTTATGCTGATGAGTCAGAACTTTTCAGACGTTGGGTCGTGAGAAAGTCGATCAGAAGACAGTTCTGTAATTTATAAATGACAAAGTAAGCCCACTACAGTCCTCTCAGATGACTTCATGTCCGGAGTCAACAGTCCCACAATATACAGTAGCTTTTGTACTCAATGCTCATCTAGTGTATGTTCTAAAAAGAAGGGTATTAATACACACCACCCACCACTCCCCATTTAGTAGAGCCACACAAACAAGGTCATGTACTGACCATTTGGCATATATTTGGCATTCAGCATGGTGACATTAACCTCATGAGCAGCTGCTTCAGTGGATGCTAGTCTTTAGGAGATTATACAAGCTGCGTGTGCACAGATGAACATGTCTAGATATGGACATAAGCGTGAAACCCGTCAGTACAGAGTAAGACAAATTCCACTCTGAGTTCTACTGTACTCGTGATCTGTTTGGGAAGACTGTAATCCAACCAGTGTGACTGAAGTCTATGAACTGTTAGCAATAATCTATTAAGCCTTTTTCATTAAGGGTCTTTCATGAATCAGTGTTGGAAAGATTTCAGCTGCAATGAAGACATTAAATCTGCAATATTAAAATGCAATAAAATGTGTTATTGCAAGTTACTGCTTCAGAAACACTTATGTTCTTATGAATTTAGATAGATTTACTCAAGATGAGAGAAGAAATCAAGTTTTCTTGCATGCAGTTGATTCATGAAAACATGTCCAGTGTAGGGCAGGCCCAGAGTGAGAGTATTTAAATAGTCATTCCTTGGGTAGGTATTCTGCTTTTAACTTTGAGATTACTCCACACATTTAGTCTCATAACATAAGTCCTTGTACAAATTAAGCCTAAAACTGGCCAGTTTCAACAAAGGGTGGTGATGCCACAGCTCATTTTGTCAACTTTGTAACAGAGTAGATCATGTTCATGAATGTCTGCTTAACTTGTGCATACACACAAGTGGTGTCTGCCCTTAGTTGGCGGGTTACCAACCAGTGTGGCAGCTGTGGCCTAATGGTTAGAGGACTGGGCTTGGTACCGGAAGGTTGCTGGTTCAATCCCAAGGACTCCCCAAATGCTCTGGGTGTGTTTACAACCCCTAGTGTGTGTGTGTGTATTCACTGCCACAGATGGGTTAAATGCAGAAGACACATTTTGTTTTACAATGACAAATAATTGCACATAAATTCTGAGGTGAGTGGAGCAGCACATTGTGGAGGATAGACACCAGACACTGATTTTTTTTTTTTTAATGGAAATCCCCACCCCCGAGTATTTGAATATTTTTATTTTTTTTTAAATAGCCATGCTGAAGATCCAAAGCCCTAAATGTGGTACTTGTGACAGCCATGGTCTGAAGATTTCTTCTTTTCACTGTAGTTAAATGTGGGAAGCTTGTAGCGTAGATATCTACTCTTGCCTCGTGATTAGCCTCAAACTGCATGAACTTGTAGACCAGACGAGTCTCAGATCTTAATTCATATGGACAACCACAAATGTATTGCAAGATCAATTTATTAAATATAAATTAAGAATATTTTTGACTTCTGATTTTGGTTTCTGACATAATCCCTGTCCAAGAAACTGGACTAAGCCTTGTGCCGAACTGGGACATTTTCCATTAAAAGAAAAATCAACTCCCTGATTAGACTTGATCCCTGTCTGGGAAACCCACCCTGTGTAAACATACTGTTATCTATGGAAATATTGGTAATTATATGAATGAAAAATTGTAGCTTTGATATACTGTGTTGCTCTAGATTGGCTGAGCACTTTGGAAGCCGAAATAAAGTGAGTAATTGTACAGAGTGACAGTGTTTGCATCATCACTTCATTAATCAGTGATTTTTCTGTTGGATCCTTGGCCCTGATTCTGTTAGAGGGGCAAGATCTGGGTGGTCGTGAACTGGTAGGATGCTGCACAGTGGGGTTTTTTTCTAGTATTCAAACACACAAGCACCCAGTGAAAAGCTCACCGTTGCCAGTGTAAAGGACAAGCCTCTCCGTAATTGTCAGAGAAACACGCTTATCAAGCATCAGCTTTCCTGTTTTCAGCAGAACTATGCATAAAAGAAGCCTCATTCTGAAGTCTGGTCCAAAAGGGAGAGGAGAAAAGTGGTGGTTGCGAAGCAAACCAAAATCAAAACCTGTATTCATGTAATGGGCCGCAAGAGAACAAGAGCCACTTACTCATTCACAGCCACCCAGTTCCTCTCCCTTGCATTAGCTTCAGGCCTCAGCATCTGAAACAGAAAAACATTGTGATACATTAAATGATGGTGCACACCACAGCGTCTCTCCGTAGAATTACTCGTTATTCTGAGTGCCGGTTGCGCAGCCATTACAGCTGCACACAAGCTTCTGTCTTTTCAGCAAGGTCATTTCTTCAGGGTTTTATACCTGGCCAGGGTCGAAAATGCTTCATCTGCATATCCTAGCAGTCAAAAATATGGACACTTTTGACTAAATATATATCAGCTGTATATTGTTAGTAATGAGTGCTAGTTTCCCCGAATTCCCATTTAAATTGCAACTTATCAGAATGGGTTTTATTTTTCTACCCAGATGCAATTAAATTATTACTTAATAAAGTTGTAATGAGCGATCTTTTAATTACTAGCTACGGGCTTGATATTGCTTAATATAAGCAATAAAGCTGCTCTTAAAAAAAAAAAAAAAAAAACCTTAATTCAGTGTAGTTGTTGCTTCATAATGTAGTAAGTGAATATCCAGTTAATTACCAGCTACTGGCTTGTAAAAGCTCAATAAGAGCATTTTAAGGACCTCATAAAGTCCCCCTTTACTAATGTTACCAAATGTATCCCTAAAAATCATTCCAGATGGCTTTTCAGGGAACTGCTTAAGGAAAAGTGTGCCAGTCTTAATCTGTGCAAAAACTAGTATAAATAATCTGGCATTTAAGATAATTTGGAATTGCTTTACCCTCCATTATTCTTTGTACACCAGATCTGACGGTGATGATACTGTACACCAACAGAACCATGAAAACGTGGTCAGTGCCTTACGTTTATCACAACATTGGACATGTGTGAAATAACATGTGGATATGGGCTCCTCCTGAGACTGCCAGCTGTGGAAAAATCATAAATACTTAGTGTATGTTCAGCCTGTTGCCTGCATTGTCTCCTGAGGGACTTGGAATCCTGGGCTCTGTTCTCCCACTGGTGCTTTGCAACACAAGCTCCAGACTTATCTCGTGAACATCATTCCATTTCAGCGAGATATGCAGATTACACACAAGATTAAACATAGTCTCTTCAGTGTGTTCGCAAGTGTGGCGCTGTCTTGAGAAGTTTTTGGGAAGTGTGCTCTCCTGCGATTCCCATGGGCTATGGCCAGAAAAAATTATGGCTGTAATCCAGTGTCTGAAGAGGGCAGGCTAACCTCAGAGGACCTCACATCTGCGTTTACATCTTGTTTGTCCTGGAGCCTTTGGTGGCTGCTGGGCTAGCTTAAGCCTGCAAAACGCTAAGAGTGCTAATCAAACAAATATCCTGTTTTTTTTCTCAGACATGTTTGTCGGCTAGAGCTGTGGGTGCCTGTTCTTGTGCTCCATCCCACTTCTTTTGGTTTTGGTGGGCTGGCTGGGACCTAGTTATCGAGCCCTGGTTTTCCAATTGGAGGGCGTGTTGTGCCTTAACACTCAATAGTACAGAGACCATTTAAAATTAGCGGTAGAAATGTTCTGCCTCAGGAAAAGGGCCTAAACCATAACAGCTGTAGAGCAATTAAACTAAATAGGATGTTTCAAACAATAATTCAGCTCTTGCGCTTGAAAACTCCCATTTCAGCAATGACAACAACACAGAAGGGAGAGGAGGAGGAGGGAGGGATGTTTTTTGTGCTGAGAAAGATTACAGTAGGACTTGAACTGCTGAACCCTCTTAGTGTCATACAGACTATATTTAGAAGACCTTTTACCATCTGAAAATGTCCTCTTAGAGTAGGAGTACAGCGCTCTAAAAGTTTAAGATATGTTGTCTGTGCATGTACATATAGTTTTAGCTCAGTGTTATGAACTGATCCCTGCAGATATGTCCATCTTCATCCAGTACGGCCTCTTTGAGCTCTGCAGCTCAAACGAGGTGAAGGGTCAGAAAGAGAATGTCAGGGGCTCCCCAAGCAGGATCAAATCCATCATGACCATTGGTTTTCTTGTTTTGTTTCCCAAGAGCCACTGTTACACATCAGCCCTAAGACTGGTCCATTACTCTAATGCAGCATATGGTAATCCCTTTCAGGCTCGAATGGGGATTGAGTATTTCCATGTGACCTGAAATATTCCTTTGAGTCCTAAAAGGTCAACTAAAGAGCGCCAGGCATGGTCCGTGACTTATAGGCTCACTACCTTTTGTAGTGAGACAGGAGAAATGTAGGCAACTTTCAAATATCAGTTGTTTAGAACAGCACTACAGCAGTGTATTAGTAGACCAGTGAATCGTTGCAATGCTGGTTGTAGTATCTGTGCCTCAGCATTACATAAACCAGGTAGTATTATTACCCTAAAACTGATGTTACCCTCACCTCTTATAGGGAGAACAGAGACTCTGTTGTTGATACTCCCAGCTCAACAATGCAGAAACTGCACACCGTTCACATGTGGTAACCGAGAAACTTTCCAGAGTTTAGCCAGAGGAGAGCTGTATGTGTGAACGGAAAAGCCCTCAACATACCCTAGTATAGGCACGATACATAAGTCAGAGTCAACGAATGTGCGAATAGAACCGCTAATGCACATGCATCTGATACAGAATCTCCTGCTGTGCTCTACAAGAGTTCAAGGACCACTCTGGGATACCTTTGGACCTATTACTCTGGAATTTCTACAGAGTTGGTATGTGAACTGGGGCTTCTATAACTTTAGGAAGAGGATTGGAAACAACCACTCTCCCACCTCCTCTTCATTTGAGGAAAGTGCTGTAAAAATGAATTACATTGTGACTGTAGGGGGAGCCCAGGAGCAAAAAAACTGCCCATTTAATCGCATTACGAATTCAATTTTCTCAGTGCTGCTATTGCATTTGATAGGTTAAAAAAAATGAAAAAATACATGATTAGTAGTGTAAGTAGTATATATCAGAAGAAATGTGATCAATAAGCACTTGCCGAAGTGCACAGTGCACTCTGAATGAGCTCATGCTCACTATGACATAAAACCACACTGCAGCCTCATGCATCTTTTATACAGTGATAGAAAACACGGGGGCACACACAGGTCTAATTTTACCTGTTGGCACATGAATTGTAAGTGCACATACACATACTGTATGCTTTATGGCAACGTTAACAAATTCTCCCACTGAATCACTGACGAGATGCTAAGACTTTTTGTAAATGATATGCAAATTCTCTCCCTAAAACTGAGAAGTCAGTATAAAATCTTTTAGAAGCCCCAATAATTACTATATTTATCGTTTTTTGGCAAACATGGGGAACGTTTACATAGTTGTGAAGGTAAGGAATAGTATTACAAGTGTACGTTTGTGTTGGAGTTGAGTTCGGAACAACGGGCTGACTTTTTATCCAGTTATGTCTAGTTCCATGGGAAAAACCCCCTCTCATTGAAAGAACTGAAAAAGATAATGTGGGTTTCACCCCTTCATCAGTAAGGCCAGTCTGATAGGTTAAAGTCTGTATATGCTGTGTATGTAAATATAAACGTGTAACTGCCGTACTGCTGGCAGGCCTTTCATTGAGGCTGTTTCCTATGAGAAAACATGCCTGAAAACTCGACATGCCTTTCTCACTGTAACCCGAGAGGCTCGGATTCTCAGACGTGACATCACAAGGCTGGAATTCACCTCGCTTGCCTCTTGCAAGCTTGCAGCTCTAATCTGAGGGCCGGGAGCTTGAAATGCGTGTAAGGTATCGTCATTACCATTAGCTCTGTGCCCTGCAGCATTCTGCAGCCTGCAGACCGTGAAAACCTCTATGATTACTCTAATTTAAGGAACATGAAAGATTAATAATGAACCAACCTGGCCCGGAGACCTACAACGGCATCATACAGGAAAGGACCAGTGGGTCCAGATGGCCTGTGGACGTGGAACTGTGCCTCAGAGTATTTCCATAGCTCCACCCTTAGTAAAGAAAGTGAGGGAGGTCTTAATCTTAGTTTCTCCCAGACAACACTGAGACCAAATGGAAAAACAAACAAAACTTTAGCTGAAGTCTTTTACTACTCATGTTTCTACTGTGAAAGAGGCTAGGAATCTCTTGTCTTGAGTTGTTTTAGTAGAGATCTCAGTAAAGTCTCACACTGTGCTCACAAAACTAAAGATAGGAACTCAAATATTAACTATCCAGTGTTGAGGACCTTCTCAGTTTATTTTTGTTTATTCTGTAGATCTTTAGTAGTATCTTATTCCACTCGTCAGTGAGTCTCCCCTGATCTCGCACAGTGCCACCAGCCTCAGGACGATTGAGCAGACATATGCTTCCTCTGAGATCACTGTCCTACACTCAGCAGCATAACACATCGGAGTAGAATGCAAACTGCCCAGATCTGTTGAATCAGCTGACAGATGAATGTGCATGAGCAGGGAAATGGGTGATTCAGAGGGGCCATCCTACCCACTCAGAGCGCTAGGCTCAATTCTGCTCTTTAGGACTCACCAAGCATCACTGGGGATCAAACCAGCGATCTCCTGATGACAGGGCCAGTGCTTAGACCACCGTCCTGTTCAGGAAGCCAGGTCCTTCTCAGTTTCAGTGCAGAAAGTTATAATTATATTTGGACCAGGAGTATCTTGTGTCTTGTTAGTGTAGTACTATTTCTCCTAAGGAACTCTCCTGAGCCATCAATGAGCAAATTAAGTTATAAAAATAGCACTCTCAGAACATGGCCTCTTGTTTTTCATAAAGAAAAGATAGCAATGCTTGGGCAATGTGCTGAAACTGGACAAAAATTAAGTGTAGATAACCACTATGCAATTTGGCACTATCACTTAACCCTTAGATTGCCATTATGATGAGCATTAACAAGAAATTGGCCGTTTAATATGTTGAAATGGTATTTAAAACTGCTTATTAAAATATCAATTCCTAGAACAGATTTAGAATCAAAGCTGTAAGCAGAAAATGTTTTCATTTTCAAGCAGTTTTCATTACAATTGGGTGAATGTTGATGGTATACTCTCCTGTTGTGAGGAAAGAAACATCCGCTGGCATTTTTTTTTGTCACTAAAAAATAAAAATAAAATCTTTGTCCAGACTCAACAGAACCTGTAGATCCGGAATGCAGACGGAACGTTAATGTGATTTATTACCTAATTCAGTATGCAGTAAAAGTGTAATTACATTCAAATAGTATGGGAAAACAAGGATATGGTAACACTAGACTGAGCAGCGCAGACTCTTGCATTCACTTAAAGTATGCGAGCTGCTGCGTCTTTTTGAGTCCCTGAGTGCACAGAGCCCAGCAAATTAGATTTCTATCCAAAATACATCAGTGACAGTAGCCAAATGGATCGGAATACATTTCTTTAAATGATGCATCCTTTAACTTGCCGCCGTCAGCCGGAGAGGGGAGAAAATGTGCGTGTCGACTGAAATGCTAAATTGCTCTTGGCTGGAAGAGAAAGTGCTAAAGCCCTCCCCACACCCTCCTAAACCCCCTCTATCCCTACCCGACTCAGCTCACTTCTCTAGTCCATTTTCTTGGGGCCAATTTGCCCAGGTGAAAGGGACGGGTGTATGGCACTGACTGGGAGATTTGGAAAATGCAAGGGAAGAGGAGCCTGGCGAGAGCAAAAGACTTGCAGTGTAAGCGTATGGAGGCGGAATGGGGCCTTGTTAGAGTCTAATCCAGCCAGATAACTACAGGCAGAGGGGGGGACTTTTTTTTTTTTTTGGGCTGGCAGGAGCTTACACTTATTAAGAGTCTTCTGGTGCTAATGTGTTTCGGGCCGAGCCGAGGCACGGCTACAATGGCAGCAGTGAGAGTGAGTGGGCCGGAGAAACTGGGGAGAGCGGGAGCTCTCTCTCTCTCTTTCTCACTCACTCACTCTCTAACTCTCACTCTCTCGAGCCTCAATAATTAGAGCATTCATCTCCAAAGAGCGCTAACACACGGCAACCAGAGCCATCGCCATACCCCAGTCTCCTGGGTCTCACTACTGCCTAAACGCCCAGCATTTATCCAGCCCTGCAATCTGACAAACGCCAACACTCACTACTTTCTACAAGAACACTTCTACATAAGAGACTAGTTATCCACTGCTTTAATCTCTCTCTCTCTCTCTCTCTCTCTCTCTCTCTCTCTCTCTCTCTGGTTTATACCTTCACTTCTGACCACAGAGAGGCTAAGGTTCCTGTTTACTCATCCTCATCATGAAAGCAGCTCATCAGCAGGTCAAACACACACAGACGGAGCCAAACATGAAAACACACACATCATCACCCTGAACAAAACACTTTATTTATTTTTATTTATAATAACAGTTTTGCAGTGTATCAAGAGAGTTTTCTAAGTAACTTCAGTCTATGCCTCATGAAATATACACAGATGCATAATACACTCAGACACAAACAAACACACACACACACAGACATATATATATATATACACAGGCACAGGGCTCCCCTCCCAGCTAAAGGTATTCATAAACAATCCTGAAATGAAGGATCTGGAGAACATCAGCATGTGAAGAAAAACCTAGAATCAGCTACTTTCCTGCACAAGAGATTTATCAGGTTTATTTAGATGTCTTTAGAGATTTATCTTGTTTCACTTATGTTAAACCCAAATACCATGAAGCAGCAACTTCCAAATATAAAGGTCTGTTTGTTATAAAACATGTCAGCGATCCAGCGTGTTTTAACCCTCTGTAGAACAGAAATAATGAATTATCAATCAGTCCACTGAATGGTTATTGATTCGTCTTGTATAATAACAAACTAACAAATCATTGACAATTGACTGAAATAATAAATCTGGGAATTATACACAGCTATAATTCCCAGATCCATTGTTATTACTAATAGGGTAGGGCTGAATGACTTCTCTAATCAATATTGTGACCGTGAAGTAAATTGGGATTATTTTCTATAGATTAAGGTTGCTTTGGCCAAGACTAGATTATCCATTTATTGTGACAGTCATTGTGGTAATGTCCCCGTGGTATGTGTTTAATTGCATCTGAAAAAATATATATTGGTGCAACAGCATTATTCCCTTGAGTATTAAAGCACATTCAAGCTGCCTAAATTATATATTTATATACAAATATATACTACGTATGCTTGTTTCTGGTGGACAAATCGCAGAACGATCTGAACGCAGCTTTAGCCACTCATCAAGCTGTATGTCGTTCTGGGTCAAGGCGAGAATGTGGAGCTGCTAACAGAGCTAGCAGGATTTTTTTTTCTTGCTTACCAGACTGCCAATGCGTAAGATTTTCAGTGACCCCTGGTGGAGTCCAGACAGGTTTCTTTTTTATATATATATATATATATATATATATATATATATATATATATATAAAACCGTCTAAGAAAAAGTTGTGCCAACCCTTAGTTAAAGGGTGCAGGAAAAGCACAGAGTGGCTCATGGGAGGAGCTACATGTTATCTCTAAACATCTCTACAGTGATTGAGGCAGTGGTTCTATACAGGACTTCATGCATCGTTTATTGATAAATGGAGATTTTAACTCATTTAAATTGCAATTTCTATGTAACGAACATTTGAGAAATACTGAGTCACATGCTGCTGTTCCTGATTCAGCTCCATTTGGCAAGAAAGATGCAGCTGGGTCGACTAATGTAAACCTTAGTCCACATTTTGGAATCTAACATACCCACCCAACCACCCCCCTCGCATCTGGGTCCTCCCCACCCCTCCCTCCGCTGGCTGGTGACAAAAGAGAAAAGAGGAGAAAGCGGCGTTAGCAGCAGCGCCATGAATAGTTTCATACATATGCTAATGTGGGACACTGAGTAACACACAGGAATCAGAACATTTGGATTAATGTTTGGCTGGATGTGCACCACAGCGCTGTGTATACTGAGCAGGAATGATAGCACTGGTGTTTATTTTGTCTGTGTTTACCGCTGTTCTGTTGCTTTAAAAACTATAAATTTGGGACAAATGCATCTAACCTGAGACCCTTTCTTTACTTGAGTGCTTCTATAATAAGCAATGAGAAACAATGAGCCGGAGAAGAGAACATTTCACGTGAGGGCTCATGCGCTGAGTTGGAGAAACATGCTTTAGTTTTAGTCACAGATAAAACATACATATTCACAGATAAAACCATATTCACGTATTCTGCTTTTAAAAAGTGTCTGGAAGCAGCTACAACCTAAAAAACGTTCTTCAAATGATCTTTATTGAATTGTATTTCTATATGAAATCATGAAAAACACAGATAAAATGCAGTTTGAATGCACAAAGCTTCTTTTGTCTGGTGGTGTTCCTGTTGTGGGCTGTGACAGGGGCAGTGATGCGGTGTTGTGTGAGTGGGTGTTTGTACGAGTGGATCAGACCCAGCAGTGCTCAGAGTTTTTAAAAAGCTTAGTGTCACTTTCAGACTGAAATAATCCAGCAACCAAAAACGTCCTGCCTACAGCCTAGTGTCCTGTGTCCGCTGATGGACTAGTAAACGACCAACACAGTGTGCAGCAATAGACCAGCTACTATCTTTGACTGGACCAACAAGGTCAGTGTCTAATAGTGGACAGTGAAGGGACACATTTTTTTTTTTTAACAACTCCAGATACACTGCTGTCTGATCCACTCATACCAGTGCAACACACAAACACACCACCACATCAGTGTCATTTTAACGCTCTGTAGTGGTCCTGACCATTGAGTAACAGCAAAAAAAAAAAAAAAGTATAAGCAAGAAGTATGCAGAAACCATTGTCAGGAATCAGAATGGGGAGTGAGTGGACAAACAAGGTGGACATGTTAATGCCGATCTGTGTGTGTGTGTAAATGACTGAATAAATCCTTGTGGTGTTCCTCCTTTTCCTTGTTATTTTAACATTTTGTGTGAAAATTAAGAATTGTAAGTAAATCAGAATATGAGCAGAAGCCTGTACAATTATTTTCTTCAGCTTTTTAGGAATCGTTTTGGTCATAAATAAGTGAGAGGTGTAAAGAACAACAAAGCAGTTCATGCCAAAACATTACAGCAGATAGACATCAAAGGAAGGATGAGTTATTTCATGCGAAGGAACAAAACAGAACTGTGAAACTATGATATAGTAAGAGGAATGTGATGAAACAACCCAAATGTTGCTATAAATCTGTACATGGAAGTGAATAAATACTCTCCGCAACAAGGAAGGCCTTCTATGGATTCTTGTGAATTCACTTTTTCGGTGCATGGCTTGAGCAGGGCCCAGGCTTGATGTATGGCCGAGCGGGGCTGTCCAGATGATGTGTTCTTGAAGGAATGTGTCCTCTGACCCACATCTAGCCAGTGGGATAATAGGACGCTGAGTGGTCCAGAAAAGAAGGGCCTGTGTTTGAGACCCCTACTGTTTCTACACCCCTCCCAACTCTTTATCAGCACTGTTTTGTCCTGGGCTGCCCCTTGTGCCGGCCCAGTGTACGCCTAATTCATTCATTCTCCTTCACTCTTTCTTTTTCACTCTTTCTCTCCCTCTCCAGCTGCAGTAAGAAAGGCCAGCTCCCTTTCTCTTTTTGTGGCTAACCCCAGTGACACACAAGCTCCACACGAGTCCTCTGTTGTCCGGCAGCGGAGAGAGATGAATAGCAGTCGCCTCGGCTCGAGCAAAACGGCCGTTAGAATGAAGGTTGGACGCTGAATGGACTTGAAACTGAATGCAGGGGACAGATCACCTGCTCCACGCGAGGGTCAGAGAGTCCACACACTGCGCAAAACTGCACATGGCGAGAAATGCCAGTCATAGCTTCGCAGTTATGATAATTCCTAACAGTTCAGCTGCTGCTGAAAGCCTAAATGTTGTGGTGTCAGTGAAACCACTCTGATTTATTAATATGCAAGTCATATTTTAGTATTCATGTCACATGTGGTGTTGCACAAAGCCAAAATTGGGTACAGGTCATCACAGACCTCAGCTTCTCATCAGCTATGACACTACAGCAGTCTCCATCCAAAATAAAAACAGGTATTAAATGTCCTTATGAGGCTGATTATCCTGTCAGTGTGTCAGTGATTTCCTATCATTTACTTGGTGCCACTCACTGTAACTATATTTGTAAACCTAATTCCTAGTTGGGGTGGTTTGTGAAATGCAAATGCATAAAAAAAAGTGCAAATCCACTTTGACCATAAAAGCAAAAACAGTACAAAAAGATATTGGTTCACTTTATATACTACTTTGCTTTTTGTAAACACACTTATTTTAAAATTGCAGCCTGCCACATTTGTACATTTAGGCAATTTTAGAATCGTGAAATCCTCTAGAAACATCTTTAATAGGTGATGTAATCATCCTTTGTTGTAAAAGTAGCATCCAGAGAAGGACTAGGGCATGATTGAGGACGGGTCAAGGCTCCACACATCGCCAGCAGAAAATGCGGTATTTGAAGTGCAGTGAGTTGTAGGGATATTTACATATTTCACCCTCAGTGCTTCTAATATATATATTTTTATATATTATATTATATATTTTTTTCCCATTCAGCTGATGCACAAATTCGGCCATCCATTTTTCTAACTTATTAAAATGTATCTGTTTATATTGTTAAACTTTTTTTTCTGCAAAGTCAAAATAAAGCTTTTGTTTATGAATGCAAAATTGCCTGAGGACGGTTTGCCCATAGAGACACTGTTGTGTTTAGAAGAGTGAGCAAGAGGAGGGTAAATGGAGAAGAAACTGAAAAACGGCTGAAACAGATTGGAGAATGGCCTCTGGATCAGGGCTGTCTGGACTGAAAGGGGGGCTTTGTCCGACACAACAGAAGGGCCAACACGAGACGCATGCAGGACTGAGAAACGTGCGCACACACATCAGTGCATCCTCAATACCTAAGCAAAGCAGCAACATGAGAGATTTTAAAATAACAGCAAAAAGAATGTAACTGTCGCTAGTCCCAGAAACAAAAGGCTCAAGACCTTCAGGATGGGTGCAGACATTTCTGCCGGTCCAGAATTATCTTGAATGCTATTATGTGGCATTTTTGGAAAATTTCAAATATGCACACAGGAAAACTTTGAATCCTATTTTGTCTTTTGGGTGTTCAGGTGTATTTAAACACTTCCTCTGTTAACTAGAGCTGAGCTGTGTCCTAAAAACCTGCAAAATATAATCATACAAAACACTGAGATGGGGAATCATTTGAAATATATATGAGCCCATATCTTTGATTATTAGCTTGAAGCACGAGATAATCCATTGAACAGTGGAATATATTTTAGTCAAGTGGCTGTCTATAGATTGTTTTTTTTTATTTTTGCCGTGCATTTTTGAACATACTTTAAAAATAACAACCATCCTCTATGTCCAAACTTCATAAGGAATAAAGCAAAAGCCCCAAATAAGTTTTACATTTGCTTTCATTGAAAATGAAGTTTATTACTTTTTTTTTGTTATTTCTTATAAAGTTACCATTTTTAAATCCAGTTTACTTTTTTAGGAGGATGTTTGACAATGACAATATACATATCTATGTCTTACAATTCCAGTTTGACAGCGTATTATAATACAGGCCCCAATACATGTCCCAGACACAACAAGCCCATCTTTTACACCTCCCCAGAAAGCGAGAGCAGCGTCAGGTTTTAACAAAGAGCACAAACTAACCCTGACTGTTTCCTTAATAAACCAGTGGAGGAGAAACGGGGAGACGTTTGTGAGAAGTAAATTGGGATGTTTTCCGTAAGGGCCTAATTGTGTGGCTGGTGTTATGTTGAGGCGTCGAGGGGTGACAGCAGGTGAAAGCTGGGGTGTGTGTGTTTGGGTTTTTTTTTTAAAAGGAGAGGTGTGTGTGTGTGTGTGTGGAGGGGGGGCGCTAGAATTCAAATGTGCTCTCTCTCACTCACTCACATACACTCTCTCTCTCTCCCTCCCTCTTTCGGAGCACCGCCCTGCACTCACCAATTCTCTCTGTCCCTGTCAATCCTCTGTCAGAGCGTCAGGTAGTTATTGTGCCAGAGGCGGCCCACCTGATTATTTATTGAAAAACTCCTCGAATAAGTCCTTTTTTTTTTTTTTTCTTCTTCCTTCCCCCCCACCCTCTTTCCTTTCTTTCTCCCCTCCTCTTGCCAAGGTCAATGTTGTAGTGATGGTGCCGCTTGAGGGCTTCCCATCTCGACTTGGGGGGAAAAGCCATAGTAATAAGGCATATGACTAAAGAGGTCCTCATTGCAAATATTAAACTGCTTAATTGGAGGATGCGCAAATAAATAAGACAACATGAATTGTGTATAGCTGTATGGGCACAATGACATCCAAGGCACATGTAAGAATGTGGGTTACCTATTTCAGCCCAAATTACTATTTTTGTACAGCTTTTCAGTCCCTTCTTTTATTGCTAATAAAAAGCACTTGGACAAAAAAATATATATATATAGATGGCCTCTGATGACTAGTCCCTGCCTTCGGCGTGCTTTTCAACTTCCATATATGTTGCCATCGTCCATAAAAACGCAATTCTGCTCCTTTAGATCCTCCCGCACAAGGAAACGTATAGCATGGGCCTCCGGCCCGTCTCCCCGCCGCTCTGTGTACCATAATTGAATGTGGACGAGTGCAGGAGGCAGATGGAATATTGTAATAATAATAAACATTTATATTGCTCATTTATATGGAAAAATCTATAACCCAGTTCCCTGCGATCACAAAGGAATGAAAATATGACACAGACATGCTTGGGAGCACCGTTCACATTGGAAATGGAAGCAGCGTGTTCATCACCAAGCAGTTAGGTTTGAGAGGGAGCAATAGCAAAGATTGTTTTGAATGGGCGGAAACCTTTTTATCTTAATCTCAGGAGATGATGGAAGCACATATAGCTGCTGCATCCCACTCAACAAAGGAGAGGAACCTATCTGGGGCAACAGGGCAAACTTCTATTAGCCCTTCCTTAAGAGGTACAAACACCCATGGCACTTTATTGTAAAGAGGTCTGTCAAAGGTGTGTTTCTTCTGAATGAATTTGCCAAACCAGCTTATTCATTAATCTACATCGACTAATTGTTTAACCTTCTAGAGTTGGTGGAGAGTAGAACATCTCTCTGACCCCAGGTTACAGTAGGCTACAGTCTGGGAATTGTACAGTCTGGGTGGGGTGGGGTGGGGTGTGGAGGGAGAGGGGGCAGGATTTGGTGGACAGGCAACAGTGGTGCACCCCACCCACTTCCCAGTTTGGAAAAGGTTGTGTTTCCTTGATGGAAAATTGTCATTAATGTGCAGTGTAGAGTAATGTTTGTTTATATGAGCTCAAAATGAATCTGTCTTTTGATGCTGAGAATTCTAGACTCACAGAAAAGCCATTTTCTTCCTCCCTTAAATGAGAATAAGCCCCGTCGCTAACCACATGTACGTGCATACCCACCTCCAAAAAAATTATAAACTAGCAGTTACACCTCTGACCCAATGTAATTCCAAATGCATGTTCGATTCTCTCTTTAATCAATCTAATCAATCAGTCCAATTTCTCATTAAATGAAGATGGCCCACATTCTCCAACTCTGTGATGGAGAGGAAACCATTTAAGGGTCCAATATCCATGATTACTTTGAACCAAGACAAGCCAGTCAGTCAGATTCAGCCTTTCATGGATTTTGATCATCTCCAGAAGCAGACAGCATGAAAAGCGTCAAAGGCAGTGCACAAGCCTTGGGCAAAAGAAGCAAGAGGACCCTCCCAGTGAAGGGAGGGTAGGAGGGGAGTGTGCAGACCCCGTATCCCAAAAGCAGCCAAATAGTATTTTAATTTAAAAAATATTGCACTCATTTTATCGTAACCTGTGTAAAGGTGATTTGTCTTAAGTCAGAAGGGCGTTATTTCAATAAGTCACTGTGGTCATTCAGGCTGGTTAGTGCCGAATGCGAAAGAGAAGTAGAGTGGTAAAACCCCACCGCTCTGCAGAGAAAGGAGGAAAGTGTGTGTGGTGGGGGGTGTGGGGGGACCACTCCCTGCTTCCAAATGGAAATTAATCTCCCAAAAAACAGCCTCATCAGTATTCAGCTCACACATCCCACAAACGCACAAGGAGAGGGGGGAGGGATGGGAGCTGAGCCAAGTTCAAGCCCACCATATCTGTGCCACCACAACCCAACCCCAAATTTTTTTCCTTTCCCCCCCTTTTCCCTCCCTATCCCCTCACCCCTAAACTTCGGCAAGGGCTATTCACATCCAGCAGCCCCCACCTGCTTCGATTAACCATCAGCTCCCGTTGCTAGGGTGGGCTGTGCTCCTGGAGACGGCCATGGAGGCGGATAGGTGGGACCAAGCCTCCCTTTATGTATGTCAGACAGCTTTTAAAGAAATGCTCATACTCAGGAATAAATTATGGTCTGTATTATCATAACATGGCACAAGATTCAAGATCCATCCAAACCGGCAGGAACCGCTTCATGCTTTCAACTACCCCAAATTGCCCACTTGATGTGTTTTTTTTTTTTTAAACCCGCCACTCTTTTTTCTCCCTCTGCAGATGGGACTGTGTGATGGCTGTCTGACACCTACATGATAAATAGGTACAAGCAAAAGGAACATGGCTGCTAACCGCTGATACTGTACATGTCAAACCAAGTATGCTTCCCTGGCACCTCCTTATTAAAGTGAATTTAGGGGCAGGCATGGGGTTCACTGTGAACCAAATACTTTTTAGCAATTTAGGGATAAAATATGTCTTAATTGACTAAAGAGACACCAGAGATTTCTTATCCTTACCACAGATGCATGATTTATTGTCTGCAGAATCGAAATAAGGCTTTGTCAATGCCAAATAACTAGAGATGTCTGCAGACAGTTTTGCTTCTACCCAAATAAAATAATCACCCCCACCCACATGCACGCAGATGCCAAATCCAGTTTTTGAGCTTAACTGCAAAATTCCTGCCTCACCATTAGGTGCCAGAAGAGGACACACAAGAATAAAATCACAAGGAATTAACACACTCTTAAACTGGCTTCGGAGCTGCCTGCTGGAACATTTAAGCACAGGTAAAAACTGGTGTCAGCTCTTTCCTCTCCGTGACCACAGGAAGCTGAACTGTTTAGCGCTCACATCCACCAGATACACAGAAATGTGCCAGAACAAATGCCCACAAACCAGCAAACATTTGGAAACAACTGACTGAAGGTGGCTTTTCTGGTCTAAAAGCTTACACCTGAATATTTGAAATATTTCTCTGAGAGAAAACAAGTCCCTATGTGCTTTGTATGGTACCACAGTAAAAATGTTTACAATCAAGTCAAAACAGAAGGTATTAATATCTCAGCTTTAGGAAAGAGAGCGGGAAATGTATGTTTATCAGAAAATGACCCTAACTAAAGTCTCTATCTATAAAATCTAATCAAACCATTGCAGGATCCTGTTGTCTCTTTAGTCTTTATAAGCCCCTCCAGTGCAAATCAAGTTGATTTGGGATGGTGTTTCTACACGAAACGTATCATAAGCAAAATAAGATGCAAGCATCTCAAATCATGGATTCATATGTCATAAATCTAAGGAACCAATCCCATCAGCTTGCAGGTTGAGGCTTTCTAGATAAGTGTGAACTGCAGGTGAGCAGTGGAGGAGTGGGTGGAGAGAAGTGGGAGCTAATTGCTTATTCATATATTGAGTGATGAGTGAAGGAACTTTTAAAGCATTAGGGGATTTTATTTTCTCTGAAATAAATTGTAGTTTTTAATAAACAGAGGGGGGTTTTCTGCCAAAAAATGTTGTTTCCAGAGCTGTCACTGAAACACAACATCATTCCCACATGCATTTTCTCACACACCTTAGCTGGCATTCAGGTCTCTGGTTGGTGACAATCTAAAGTGGCTAAAATCATTCTTTGAAATTAAATACAAGATCATCAGTTTTGAAAGCTTCTCTCTTAATTTGTACTCTTTTAAAATGAAACCGAAACACTGAAAGAGCAGATAAACCACTGAAACTGTCACCCCTTAGGTAATGTAATTTTCTATCTAACTCCTGTCTAAATCTTCCTAATTTATTTAATTTATTTTGTTTTAAATACAAAAACAAGCCTGTGCTCCCTTGGTTTTTTCTGATTGACCACCTCACCTCATGCAGAACCCTGGTGGAAAAAATTCTGAGGTTAGCTTGGCTGGTTTTGGATGCCACTGGAAAAGAGCTGAGGGGCAGCCAGCGATGAAACTGTAGTCTGTTTGCCATGGGTCCTGTAATACACTGTTAGAGTATGACGAATGCTGCGCAGAAAGCAATGTATAACAGCTAGCCGAAAGAAACCTGTCAACAGGCAGCGGCAGAGCTTTTGTGCCGCTTCTGGGCCGAGAACGCCAGTAAGGAACTGGACAATAGACGTGGGGGCTGCAGGGCAGTGTGGAAAAACTGGCACATAATATAGTATTTTTAATGCAGTCTGGAGGAATGAGTTTTTACACACGACATATTTCTTTAAAAATGTCCCCCTAGTAAACTCCGAATTAAGCTAAACAGTGGGCACAGAAAAGGCTTTTTTTCTGCCTACAGAAAGCCTTGTATTAATGGCTGTTTTGTTTAAAACTTAATGAACTAAGATGGCCTTTGTTTTAAACACAGATAATTACATTGGTTTCCAAAACAAAAACACCCTTTTCTCTGTAGTGGTGTCCAAACCAGTAGGTGTGTCCCAAAGCAGATATAGACCAGTAACCTCAGACTTTTCTGACCTTCTGACCAAGCCTTTTCAGCATATGTTCTGTGTTGAGGAGCTGCTGCTTGTCACTTGTCCAGCGTCCTGCTCTAACTGAAAACAGACTCTGATTACAGCAGAAGCTGACACTCCTAGTTTAGGAAGAAGGTTAGATCTAGGCCCAGATGGCCCAGTGACAAGGGTGGAGTGCAGCTCAGCTGCAAATATCTCTCCAAGCTTCTCCTACCCTCAGTCTCTCACTGTCTTTGTTCTGTCTCTTCCTCTCTGTTTTTAACCCCCCCCCCCCTCCCCCGGGTGGTGCTGGATGTGAAAGGATGATTCAGCTGAAATAGAGGAGCAGACACACTGCTGTCACACAAGCACTGTAAAGCAAAGTCACAGAAGAGATCTGCCTAATCCTAGTTTCTCCTCAACATCTGGGTCAAATGTAAAGTCAAAGGAGGTTTTGTTACTCTCCTGATGCTCAGGTATGTCTCCTGATTAAGAGCCCAGGAGTCCCACATCTCCTACAGTTGAGCTGTGGTGGAGATCTCAGTAAAATCTCGCACTTCTCAGATTTGCTGAGATAAGACTCATGTTTGTCAACTGAACCAAAGACAGGAACTGAATGATTTCAGTCTACCCTTTGAAACAGTAAACCATTATTGTCATGTGGACCATGAGTATCTTATTTTTTGTCTACTGCTATTTATCCTGAGGAGCTTTAAGAGAATTGCTATTAAGTCACCTAAACCTTCATATGGCATCAGGCAGTCAGTCCCATCTCCCCTGAGCCGCCTGGGCTTTTGGCATTATTAGACATTTCCTTCCTGTTTCTTTCTCTCACAGAATTCACTGGGAACATTTGAGGAATGAGATGACACACGGCACCAAACGCTCCTCGCCGACAAGCCTTTCTTGTTTCCTCCCATCAACTTAGTCTCACATTGCAGTGAAGGCTAGCTGTTTAAGAGCCAGAAAGGAAGGGGAGCTGCAGCTCTCGACTAATGCAGGGGGCTGTTGGGCTTAGTGTGAGCTAATGATTACCACACATGAGAAAAGCGGAGTTAAGTGAGGCGAGATCAAACCGGGGGAAGCAGAAATGCACGGCTAGGGCCACTTTGCCACCACTGCTGTGCCGTTTGAATGCTTAGCCAGAAATAACAATACATAATGCATGAGCCTGAGTCTAGTCCAAAGACACAAGTCATCATAGCATTTATTATTCATTTCACACACCTCACGTGACGAGCTTTCAAACAAATGGATTTAAGTGCAAAGGGAATTTTTTCTCCCCCATATATATTTATATATATTAAATATGTTCCCCAGCTAAATGCATTTTTGATAATCCACATTTGGTGCATGGCAAAGAAAGGGTTAATTGGCAGTAATTAACTAGTGGAAATAGCATTAGCATAATTAAGGAATGAAGGCAAAAATGGAAGTGTTGCTTCACGGTGATTCTAAGTGTGTGTGTTCATTCACATCCAGCCCATTTTAATAAGCCCATAAAAGTGTTGAGAAAGCAAAGATTTCTTGAAACGTGTCTTCGCGAGTTCTGACTCATGCTGGACGACTTTGAGAGCCGAGTGTGAGAGTCACACACGTAACCTCGGAAAGGCTGGGAGAATTCCACACTGAGGTCATGAACCTCCTTTAAACCCAAGCAAATAAGAAAAAAGGCCTTTGATATCAAGTTCCAAACTGTTTTTTAAACTCCAGATGCTGCCGGCCTGAGGTCTCTCTCAGTGCCGTTCCCTCAGGGACCTCGCTTGAATGTGCATCATTCAGTCTAGCTGAAAAACCCTACTTTTTTTAAGCATTAATAGTAATTTAAACAGTAAATACACCCCTCCATGATTATCAGCCTCCTGGCAGTACACAGCACTCCCTTCCTGACTCTGCAACTGATCACTTCTAAACATCTGTTTCACCCAAGATCACAGCCTTATAAGAATTGGAGTTATTGCAAAGTTAGAGCGAACATTGTTTCGCCCTCATAACATGGATCACTTCACCGCAAAGCACTGGAAAAACTGAAGCCAGGTTTGAGACCTTATTCTGAGAGAATAAACTTGCAGACCAGTCTCTCCAGATGTGACTGACTGCAGGCTGAATGTGGTGTCCTTTTTCATGAAGATATTTGTAAGTGAAAAGCACTGAAGATCTAGGGCAGAGGTCATTAAGTCTGGAGCTTGGAACCAGGTTCCAGGCTGGGATTTGAAAATGCCCGATTGTTATGACACTAAAGCGGCAACTGCTCATGAACCTGACCGGCTATATAGTGAGGTATAGTGAGGATATTCCTCTAAGAAAGATTTCACAGTTTAGCCAGATAGCTCATTGTTTAAAAGGAAAGGAGCTATAGGACATTCTTATTGAACAATCCTCAACTTTGGGCTTAGAATTTCTGGCCAAATGAGAGAATTTTTTTCTAAAAGGATTAACGGAGGCTGCAAACCTATGGTGCTTTGCCACTGTGTGGGATCGGCTCGACTCTGATTTTAGCTGATCGCTATTTTCACTAGCACAGCTCCCCTGCAAAAAGGGAAATCCTGTCAATAACTGGAACCATGGCTTTGAAAACCACAAGAATGGCAATGCTAAAAGTTAGCCACTGTTTGCTCTTGTGTATTCACATGTTGTTTTTGTTTTTTGAACACGGTTCTGCGCCCCAGTTCTCACAGATCAGTTTTCCTTGTTGCATGTTTGGCTTTTACTGGACTTTTTTTTTTTGTCAGTCACCAACCCAAGGAGCATTTGAACCACTTGCACAACGGCAGCTCGTAACATTACCCCGAGGTGTTTATCAGATAAAAACAAATGTGAAAGCTGCTGTAACTTAAGAGATTTCACAAGAGGAGAGTTTGTGTGGGAGCTCAGCATTTCCTGGTGACTGACAAGTCTCTCCAGCCAGTCAGCATTGGGCAGGGCTTTTCTGTCAAAATTTAGTACCCTCTTGGCTCAGTTGTAACTGTAAGTGAGAAGGGAATAAAAGTACCTGATTCTAGGGACCAGGTACCAGATTTGATCAGTGGAAAAGCAAAAGAGCAGAGTCGAGACGTGTAGTTACATTCAGTGGAAAAACAACCTTACTCGTGAACATTAGATATGATTTAATTTTTTAGACATATCATCTACTGACTGATTTCAGCTGATATAAGGGTATCTGTTTGCTGTCAGTTCAGTTGCAGCCTAAAGCTGGGGAGCCTTATACAAATGTGTTCTTTTGGAGTGGTGGAGTGTTGTTTGTGATTCAGAACTAATCATTCATCGTCAGTACCTGACCTCACCAGTGTGTGTATGGGGCTGAATTCAGTCAAATCCTCACAGCAATAGAGTTTAATATAGTCTGGCTATAGATCAAATTATTGCCATCATGAACCCATTCAATAATTATTGCAGTAAAAGGGAAACCAGTTTGAGAAGTTTAAGGGTTGAGCAGCTACAGTAGAACTGACAGCTGCCGTGATTAATCTGATCTCCACACTTCGCAGGTTATGTACAATCTGCTTAATACCCAACTACAGTCACCTTGTGAATTACACGAGAGAAAGCATCAAGAACAGAGCTGTGAGCAACAGCCTGACCATTGGGTTTATGAAAGTTGACCTCAACCTTCAAAACAGCAAATACTGTACTTCAGTGCTTTCATTTTAATACAGCAGAACTGGAAGAGTGCAATGTTGTCTTGGTTGGAATTGCATTTTAACAGCAACATGGAATAAACCTTATCAGTACGTAACTGTATCTAATTTAACAAATGATTGCCATGGAAGTGTTGTTGTTGACATATTTCATTCATTGTGGCTCATGTCTGTCTGTGAAGGATTGATGACTTGCCTCTGACTCACTCTGACATGCTGTTTCAGTTAAGGAAACATAAGTCAGGAGAACTCTACTCTCACATCATGATTAGTTCTTTACAGTGAAATACCCACAGTCGTAGGTGTTCACTTAAAGCACAGACACAAGGGCAGCGTCATCTGACCACTGATATATAATACAAATTGTGCAGTAAGGGATGAGCTACTCTCTGAATTTACATTTACAAGGTAGAGGTGTCTAGTAGTGCACAGAAAAGGGGCAGTGTTTAAAAACTCTAGTAGCACTGCTGTGACTTCCACTCACTGCAGCTCTGAAACTGATCCAGCACCCAAATCAAAACTTCAAAACTGCTGTAAGAGGTGAAAGCGGGTTAAGAGTATGCACAACCACAGCTGGACTACAGTCAGTAACTTTAAAGCTACAACGTGCACCTATGATCAGAGGAGCATACCCAGTCACTTGGCTGACTGTCAGTTTTCAGGGTTGTTCGCAGCCCTATACCAGTTCAAGCTAATCAAGGACAAAAAGGTCAGCAAATGCTTTGAGACTTGGGGTAACATAATTTTTGCCGGGAAATGGTGCATTCACATCAGAGCTTACCTGACATCCTGTCAGTCTGTTCATTTTTGCAATGGACTATGACCCAGTGGTTGCATCATTTGCCAGAAAGGCAACGTGATGTATGCGAGTAATATTATGCAGTCTGTGATTATGGGACACCACCATTAGCAATTTTGGCAACTGCCACAGAGTTTTCTATTTTTAAACTCCATTTTGCACTTTGTCTGTGCAGCAAGCTGAACAGGTACGGCAGCTGTGTACCAGTTATACATTGTTGCCAGCCAGGAAATTTTTGTAATGGGTACAGATGGTAAATTTGGATTTACGTCTTGAGAACCTGCTCAGCACATTGAATATATCCACTTCAGTATCATCACTACATTTCCCAATCTTTGTCTTTGTGTTTCTATGGCTGCACTGGTGTATTCATAGGTAAACATTACACACTAAAGCATGTCTGAATGGAGAACATTTAATCTGGCTCTTTACTTATTCCCTGTCACCCTTCTGCCAAAGAGAAAACGCGTTCATGATATAATTGTGAGTCACTGTAATATTTCTCCTCCACTCCTCAAATGTAATTTTTATTTTGTCTTTTTTTGGGGGGAGGGGGCACGGAGAAACCTGAGAGACGTGCTGAAAGAGATGTCTGTGTAAACAAAGTTCTGAAGCTGCAGTGCTAAACTACTTTAAAATAGTTGTATATAGCTTTATTAACAAATGTTTTGCTGGTTGAATGTTTGCACTGTTCTCATTTTCCATGACAAATCTTCTAGAGACTGATTATATTGGCTCTGTGTCATTGATTTAACTCTAATCAGGAATACAGTTATTTGATTGTTGTTGTGAGTGAGACAGAGCTGTGCAGCGTATAGATGGATTTTTATTTGTATATTTTGAAGTTCATTCCTTAATTTTTCAGTTGGTGGAAAGTAATGTTAAACGACACATTTTTGCCTAGAGGCATATGCGCTTACTGACTTACACCTAATGTAGAAACATGCATGCACCACTACACCGTTGTTAGTTCAGCCATATTTCGCATTCCAGTTCGTGAAATAAATTTGGAACTGTTCAGCGGTGACTAGAGGTCCTCTTTTCCCTGGATAAGTACTCTTTTTAGGACCTAACAAATGCATGATCACGGGGTCACAGTTGAGAGCTGAATTGGGATACACTCATGCTGCTTCAGCGCTGTAGGTCCACCATCCACTGTGGTGAGCAGCTCAGTGTTTTACTGCAACCTCAAACAGAAATGTTTTGAACGTTGTTGAGATAATATTTATCATAGTCTCTGTTTGGAGAATGTTTCTGTGACCCAGCCTTTTGTATTCCACTGTATATTTAACAAAGTCATCTTGTCTGTCCCTATAACGACACAAATACACAGACACATCTCACCATTACGGACATTCTGATGAGTAAATTACATCTACACAGCTTTTTGTTTAACTTTATACGAAAACGGGCAAAATTTCTGGACTATTAAAGCCAGAACACCAGCGTGAGGTGTTACTCAAAATAAAAGAGGCTATGAACTTGTTACAGTACTGTTTTATCAGTCAGACTCTTATAGAAATGTAAGTCAGTACATAATTATTTAGTTCCCAGCAATGCCCTGTTCCTTTATCAAGTATTGATTACTTGGTTGTTGAATGTTAAGGTGCTTGGTTTTAGAAATGTTCAAAAATTGAAATGTTATCTTGTTGCTTTCTGGTAAATGAGTTGCTTTAATATCATCTCAACATGGTGCTTCAGTTTTGTAGCTTTGTATGAACTGAAGATAACAGCAACTGACAATATAAAGTATTTTTTATAGTTTATTATGTATTGTTGTGAACAAAAACATTGTTCTGAAGCCACTGGATCTCAACAACCTTGTAACTACCCCCACGCGTGCTCCTGTTGCTCAAGAAACGAGTCATCGGTCGATGTTATAAAAATCCACGGATTCATTGAGTGAATTTGTTCATAAATCGAGTGCAAATTCAAATCAATGATTCAAAACATTGTTTACAAGTATGGGCTGCACATGCTCTGACCTCATGTACACACAGCAGCGGGGAAACTTGCACGACACACAGCTCGCCTTGAACACTGGATTATACTTCAAAACGCATGACTGAAAACTGAGAAATAACGCATTAAATGAGTCAAAGAATGTACTTTGAAACTTTGAAGGATCTCTAATTATTGAGTCTTTTCTACAATGGATTGATTAATCATGGATCATTGGACATAGCAGAAAGCCAAGTGCAAACATATCACAAGCCTTGATAAGAAACTGAATGAATTGCACGAAACAAATTGTGGGTGTGGATGACGTTGTCAAGGCAGCCGTCCTAACTGTAAAGCACTGTGGGAAACACTGACTAGGCAGACATTTAAGCTTCAGTCTGTCGATGTGAACGTTTACCTTCCATTGTAACATTCATTTTTAAATGTTTTCTTAGGATTTATTTGAATTGGTGCATGATGTGATGAGACAAAAACAGGAGTGTTTAGTGAGTGATGTCTCATTTATGACGCACAAAATCTTCAGATGGAATCAAAGTACATAGTAACACTATCAAAAGTGATAGTAGGGTCATGCAAAGCAGGAAGGAATGCAAAAGGAAGTGTTCCTTCACTTCAGGAAGCAACCTGCCACAACACGTTATGGATTAACATCCTCTATTGTGTCCATTCTGTGTGTGGGGTATAATGGATTAGCCACCTCTTGACCCCTCTGTACCAGGCCTGGCTGTCTAAAGTGAGGTCGGCAGCTTCAGGCTGACTCCACGCTCCCATGCTCCCCAGACCCATTACTGTATGCTAAACAGTGAATTCTTAATTCTTTGGGGTCTTGGCTCTCCTGGGACAGAACCACAACCCCCTCAACACTGATGGGGCTGATATCCAGCAAAGAGTCGAGCTAATACTTGTGTGAGAAGGGGGTTCAGCCTCAGTGAGTCAGTGTTGAGAGTCTGTGATATAAATCAGAGAAATCTCAGGGTGCGGAAAAGGAGACCCACAGGAAAGCAGTCATTATGTAAATAAGCGGAGAGGTCCATTAACGAGGAATTGGTAACAAGTGATCCATAACGAGGCCAAACGATGCCAGGGAACGCAAGTGGGTCAGGAGCTGCATGCCGGAGCTTGTCAGAGGTGGAGGCGAGGTGTTCCACAACAGGGATTGATGTGCAGGTAAAGGTTAATACTGAGTCCTGGGTGAAACGGTGTGAGGTAGACAGGCGGAGAGAGTGAGTGAGCAGTAGTGTGTGTGTGTGTGTTTACACTGTAAGCCAAGCAGGATGGTGGATAGTATACACAGTTTACTCTTTGTTTGGATTTCAAAGGAATTAGAAGGTGGTAATCGCTGCTTATTAAGCTGAATTACCATGTGCTGGTCTGGGCCAAAGGTAATTTGTCAGGCTTGTTCAGGCCTAAACCAAAGCATGAAGTGAACAGTGGCCGACCTGCCTGCTTACTGAGGCTAGAATGGTAGGTCATTTAAAGTGAAGGCTTTGCACAAGTTAAACAGTTCTCAACATTACCTGCTGTCAAGTGACTGTGCTGAATAAATGAGCCATGGAAACTGCTGACATTCATTATGAACACAAAAACCACATTGTCATCTGTTGATGTTCCTCTTATTTCACCCAGCTGCCACAGCCATAGATGCCAGAAAGATAACAGACAACACAAGAATGAGATCCTGGGGACATCCACACATGCAGTTGGCATAGTGTAATGAGTAACACAGGTCCACAGGTTGTACTAGACTAAATTTTGAACTAGATTCCTAATGCTGTGTTTATTTAGCTCTAGAACATTTTAAACTCAGTGTTTCGGTGTGTATACATTTGGCTGGAGACTGTCTTAAATGTACATGTAAATCAAGGAGATTAATATCATGAAGTACTAAACCTTGATGAAGCTGATGTTATCTCTTCAGGAAAGAATGAATGATGCATCAGTATTGACGAAGCTGTCATGTCTCCAGGGATTAGTCAGCTGAAAAACATCCTGAAAATCCCCTTTCATATTTTATAGGCAGCTCCTTGACATCGTTTGGGCTTGATCCCACATTCTGGAAAGTTGTTTTGGAAAAGTGTCTAATATGAAATACAACCAAATTGAAACTGAATTGAAATGGCTGTCTCAGGGTGTGATCACTGCCTACAGCATCTCCGACGTAATGAGATCCAAAAGATCTTTTCCATTCCTGTCTGCAAGAGAGACCGAAATAAACAGGCAGGCTGAACAAACACAGGGTGAGGTTCCAAAGGCCAAGAATAAGTTCAGAACGCAAGACCTGAACAGCCTTGTCTATCCCTCACACATGCACACCTACGTCCCCCCCGTCTCTTATCTCAAAAGAGTAGTTTAACCAAAATGCTGTCATAGCTGATGAGAAGTGAAAGCTAGTAGTTGCCACTCAGCATGATGTAATTAGGCATGCTAGCATGTAATACTGTTTTTGGTAGAGTTATCTCATGTCTCATCCTTTATTCCTGAGTGTGTGAGTGATGATCCAACTTTCTACACGTTTTCCTACTACGCCTCCATCCTGGGACAACACCCAGCAATCTGCAGGCCAAAAGCAGGCCTTTACAACACCCTACATGGCTATTAAAGCTACTGCCCTTTACCAAAGACCAGCATCTGCCCTCGGCCTACGGACTCGGCCCAGTCTGGTTACGTTTACTTCTGAAATTGAAAGAAAAAGGAGAGAGAGACAAACACACTGAGAGAAAGAGGGACCTCGAAGCTAGCTGTTACGTGACAGACCGACAAAACAGCAGGGAGTGGTATTTGGCTTGTAAAGGATGGCTAATGTGGGCCTGTATTGATGTTATCACAAAGGACACATAATGGCAGAGTTTAGCCAGTTCAGTCCCTGGAGCTGTTTGTTGCTTGTTTTACTGTACGTTTGCTCACAGTGCCTCTCAAATGGCCTACCTCTTTTTGAAGGTCTGGTAAATCTTTAGAGAACAGTCTCTCTGTGAAGACTGAACAGGTTTGGGTGTGTAGAGCATACTAAGTTCTACACTAAGAAATTGAGACATAATAGCCATGATCCACTTTCTTAGAACATTCCTGGTACATTCAGTCACATGCTACATCTATCTAGCCTTCATGTGTCAGCTCACTGTACAGATGTAAAACTAGACACTATAGTGACCATGTATATTTGGCTAAATGCCATCTATTGCATTTATCACACATCAAAAAGGGTGTAGACTTTGGAAGGGATGGTAGGCACCTTAAAAACATCCAGTGGCTACTGAGTTGTCCCTTTTTTTGATTTTTTTTTTGATCTGAATTTTTGATTAATAAAAATTGCAATACATTGACTAGATACTGACAGACTGTATTGTATTTGGTACACAAATGGTTAAGATCTCATTCTCTACTATGAGAGAGGCTGTGGCTGTAAGGAGTGCCAAAGAATTTGTGAGAGATGGCATTCAAATCGTGTCTCGTTGATTAAGGGACAGTGCATTTTATTTTTAAATGAGGAACAATACCATAGTCTTTTATACAGAACTGGTGGCAACCCTAAACTTGTCTGTGTGTGCTCAGTCAGGATGGCATCCAATAAAAAGAAAGGTGGATATTATGGTAAGACAACTGTGTTGCTCCAAGCCCAAATCTCCCCACAGATTCACACACTATTAAAGCCCAAGACTGAAGTAAGTGGTCTTAAAGTGACAGTGGTTGTTTTTGTTTCCCTACCGATGTTGAGATCAAATATGCAGTAAGACAGGGCGACTGTGCCATGCACATAGCAACCGTTTCTGCTGGTTGTATGTGCTGCCATTAATATTTCCATTCAGAAAGGAATATCACTCAATATATGAGCAATAAGTCCATGGGCACAGAAAGTGGAAATTTGTGCAATATTTTCCCTGTGAATATCTGTGTCCAAAGTCAAAAGTTTGAAGTAATGTTTTTATACATAACCTTACTGCAAGTGTTCACATAATTTCCAGGTGTTAGTGAAGCCAGCTATCAACTTTCAAGTTAAATATTTTATTATACTATACAGTAATAACAGAGTGATATTTTGTGCTGATAATAATTTAAAAAGTGCTGCCAGTGATTTCTGGTGTCTGAATAACCCACTAGTTTACCAGGTCATATAAGCTAAAATTTGTGTAAAGTTTACCCTGTAAATATGTAGATGAGAAAAGTTCATTCTAAACTAAATTTTAGACATACTCCAGCAAACGCCCTGAACACACCTGAAACAACTGAAAGTTTGATTAGCCTTACACTCCCAAAGAAAAACCAAAAGTGCACTGGCCTGAACCTGCTGGAGTGAAACTGCTGGTGTAAAACTCTCTCTCTCTGGCTCTGAACACAGATGTAATTGCATAATTGTGACATTGATAATGGCAGTGTTATTGTAGTGTGTTGTGCCGGTAAGTGTGTCAGGTTACTGATATGTATAAGAAATTCAATGTCACTGCAGTTTACAAGGTTAATGAGACCTACAAGTAAATATCTGCAAGCTGGTCCTTCACTGTTCACATATTTCTTTTATGTAATTAACTTACTTTGCATCAATTTGAAGAAAAACAGTGTGAAACTCATGCCCCTAGAGATGGGACAGATTAGGTTCATTAGTTTGTCAGTTATAATCATCAAATTAAAAGAAATAAACACTTGACATATATCAGTCTGTGTGTAATGAATGAGTATAAGATACAAGATTCACTTTTTGAATGGAATTACTGAAATAACTTAACTTTTTCATGATATTCTAATTTTATGACCAGCACCTGTAGTTTAGTTTAAAGCAATGATAAACATGCCTGTTACTCTGGTAATTGTCAGGAATATACTATGTTGTAGGGCTAGAATTTTAACAAAATCCAAACACACTGTAAGCTAAATAAAGGAATAAGTACTAACCTCTCAAACAAATGATTTCAAATGATGCCCACCAGTCCTAGTAAATATCAGTAAGCAGGGACAGCAAAATGATAAATAGGAATAACAGGGAAGGAGCGCAAATCCAAGGTCATTATTAGGACATTGAAAGTCCTCAGGCTGTGGTTAATGTGGGCTGTCTGGAGAATATGATCCCTTAAGCCACCACCAGCCTTCAGCTTCTGCTAAGCATCATGGCCTAAGAGGATACCGAGAAGCCGAACAGCAGCTGGACACCTGCTTTTTGTCAGAGGTGTCAAGTCAAAGGCAGCAAGGAAGAACTGCTGGGGAAGAGTTCATCACCAGATCATGGGGAAATATCTTTTGGTCCGCAAATTACTGAGGTAGTGTAGGTGTGGAACAGCAGTAAGCTTCTGCTTACGAAGCTGCGTCTGAACATGTTTTATGAAGTACAAGAAGTCAGAATGAGTCTCTCCTGATGAGAAGTGCTGATACGAACTTACTCACCTCTTATTCATCATTCAGTCCAATATATTGAATAAATTCCAGTGCTATACAGCAGCTCAGCTGACCAGTCACTACTACTCTTTATAAAAAAAAAAAAAACTTCATCACATTGTTTATGCCATTAGTGAGGTCAAGTGCTGGTTTTCCATGATTAGTTCTGATCCACAAAAGCCACTACAACTAATTGCAAACATTAGCGTTCCAAACCTGGGGCCTTGGCGCAGCTGCTTCAAGATGGGTATCGAAAAAAAATGTTGGATCATCATTTGTAGACAAAACAATCTGAAATCAAACAAAGGAGCTGCTGGGGTTCTCAGAACTATGGTTTAAATGTCTTGAATGTTCTTTGGATCATGAACTTGGATCATTAGAAGCAGAAATGTAAACAACCTTCGAAGACTAAATTCAACTAGTGGAAAATATCCCAGCATCGCAGCTCTCTGAAAGGGAATGGATAGTGTAATAAAGCAGGAATGGAACCATATATAAAACATGCAAAACATGCATTTTTTGTCTTCATGATAAATATTTCTGAAAAATAAATTAAGTGTAGTAAATAAAAATGTTCTGGAGGGTGCAGTAGTTGTAGACAGACAAAACACAAGGAAACAGAAGCCTACACAATTTGGGCACACTCAACAATGCAATTACACCAGATACTTCAATGAACAGGTAAATGCACACAAATGAGATATCTCCCTATTTCTCTCTCGCTCCCCCCCCCCCCCCACCCCCACCAAAAAAAAAATCATTGTATGTCTGTCATTTTGTAGGGCCACCTCTTTTAATCAGGACAGTCTATTTTTACCCTCGGCTTACGGATGAATGTGCGCTGCAAAAGAAAAGAGCAAAAAGAAAAAACTTTCCAGGCATAAAATAAATTAAAATTCCTTCTTGGGCTTTACTCTCTAATTCGACATTATTTCAAGGTTAATAGCTCTGACATCCAGAAACGCTTAATAACCCAATAAAACAGCGATTCCTTTCTCCATCTCCATCTCCCCCACACAATTCCTAATGCCATTGAGCAGAGGACAGGGACTGTGGCGCTCGCGAGACTGCCTGGGTCTTAATAATCTCTGAGACTCCAACTCGCAGCGAGAGGCGGCTGATAATTCACAAACCCATATGCCGGCTTTGTTGATAGACTCCAAGAGCTTACTGCAATTTAATCAGCATCAGCTCATGCTGAAGACTCACTGTACATTAATATTCCATGACGTGATGAATAACCCATGGTGAAACTTTGAGGAGAGGGCACTGAGGAGACACTGTCTGGTGGTGAAAAGCTCAATCAACACACGGAAATTACAGAGAAGAGTGGCCTGATTATTACAGATGATTTGAGACTATAAGTTAGACATTGCTGAGCTAGTCCACATTCAGCAAATGGATTTTAAGAAAAGCTTTAGTGGTTTGAATTGTATATAAGAACACATGAAAAGTTGTTTCCTAGAGAAGAACGTTCACCTCACTTACACTTACCATCTACTGTTACATACGTCAACCGTGTAGATTCAGCTTGCTGGGGCACGCTTAGAGACTGACTCTTTTGAAGTCTACTGTGTTAACTTATTAATAGTCCATGTATGATCATTAAAATTAAGTGAAGCCTGGTTGCTGAATTTCCTCTCAGCCAGGTCCAAATTTCATAAAGCAGGTTCAAATTGTCTAAATAGCGTCTTAGTGGCCACAGTCTCTCACGCCTATGGACACATTTGAGTTGCCAGTCCAAAATTTTAATTCATTTAATAACGCCTGCTATTCTTCAACAATGTTGGTGTAGAATATATCTGGTAAAAGCACTGCTACTATGTGGAAGATCTTGGTTTGAATACTTGCCAGAGTAATATACACCAGGCTACACCACAAGACCTTCAGCTAGACTCCTAACAACGTTACGTAGGGTTTGAACAAATACTGTAAATGCAAAGCACCATGTCAGAGACACTGCTGAGTTGAGAATGGCCCACCATTCAAATTACTTGTCGAAAGAGTGTGGCCGTAAACTGACCAATGATGAATGGGGTGGATGTACATGACAAATTGTGCGTGACATCAGAAAGGCCACAGCCTGTAATTGTCTACCTCTATGCTGTACGTTGCTTTACGATGTCTAATGACCATGTAATAACTGCAAGGTTGGTAGACATTATGGAATGGCCATTGAGTGAATGTACAAGATACGATTTACTAATAAACTGGATGTTTATGCTTGCCCTCAAAGATCCAGCTCATGTGGCTGACAACTTATGTGACAGTGGGGTCACACATGCAGTATGCACTTCACAAATGATCCTCAAGTGGTGTTCTCCAAGTTTTGCTGTGGGTTGGGTGGACTGAGTAAATCACAGGCATGGGTGAAAACCCAGCCAGTGCTGTTCCCACAGTTAGGTCATAGAGGCCTCTACATGGGGTGGGCCTCTCCCTTGCTTTCTCATGTCTTTTCTCTCTCTCTCTCCCTCTCTCTCCCCACCCCTCCTCACTTTATCCCACCCTCTCTGTCTCTAACCCCCTATTATTCCATGTAAAGAACAACACCAGGGCCAGAAATCCAGCCTGGAAAGTCCCCCCCACCCCCCACCCCCTCGAACTAGGGCCATGAAAACAGCCTGTAATCAGGGAGGTGTGAGGCTTGGCAACAGAGTGCGGTTCAGACAAGGCCTGCTTACACTGCATGACCTCAGCACGTGTGTGTGTGTGTGTGTGTGTGTATGAGAGAGTGAGTGAGTGAATTACTTTGCTACTTGTGTGTTTACTCTGCAAAGCTGAACTGGGCTGTGGAGTGTATACACAGTTTGCTAGTTGTTTAGGTTTCTAGGGAGTTGAGAGTAATCGTTACTTATCAAGGCAAATTACGAGGCAGGAACTTGAGCTGAAAGGTCTGCTGAGTCTAATCTGACCCAGAAAGAATCAAAGTGCATGGGAGTGCTTCTGAAAATAATCAAGTTAATATAAACAAAGCAGACACCACAAACAGCCTACTGTTTCAGATCCTCTGACTATATCTGCATTAAAGTAAGCAACCATTTTGTCAGTCCCTTTCTGATTGGCTGTTCAGTCAACCATGTGAACAGACATCCATACAGCAGGTGTGATGAGTCCAATTCACTTTTGAATTCACTTACTGACAGATCAAAGCTATTAAGTGAAAGATGTAGATGCAATGGGGAGGTGGTGTGTGAACAGTTTGGGGAAATTCACAGCATTAGAATTATAAAAGCCATTCATAGGCAAGTATCCTCATTCTTTTTTTTTTTTTTTTTTTTTTGCACCATTCTGCCTGGCTTACAAGATGGCACACAGACTGAACACAAAGATATGAACAAACAATGAGACAAAAGAGTGAGACATGCCACGATAAATGATTGGGGACTGCAGTAGACAGCACCTGCTAAAAGGGAAAATAAAAAAAAAATTGTGTGTGTGTGGGGAGAAAGGAGAGAAAGTGCCAGAAGACTCTGAAAAGAGTAGTAGGTGAATGGAGGGACAGACACGAGCACACATGGCTCTCACCACAGGACATCAGCCACTAATTTCACCCATGGTCAGCCCTGCAGACCAGACACAGACTCTGAGAAGGGAGAGAGAGTCACACAAGGTGAGAGACAAAACTAGAGAGACAGGCAGGATAGGCTAAAATCAGCTTAATATTGTCAGGCACCTGACCACAGCAGGCAGACTTATGTCCAGGATTTAAATTGAAGTACTCCAGCTAGACAGATATACAACACAGTATCTTAAACTCTAGAAAGAAAAATATGTTAAAATATTTAATACCAATGGACATTCTGTAGTTAATATATTTACTTGCATAGTTAACTGTATTTAATCAGAGCACAAACAGTGCCCAGAGTTGTAACCCAAGTAACTACACCTGACATGTATTTAGATAAATGGAGCGCTGTTTCCGCACTGGAGTGGTGCAGCAGTCTAAGCATTGGCCCTATTATTGTGAGATCCCTGGCGATGTCTCACTCATCCAGGGCTGGGAGTCAATGAAAGAAAAATTGTTCTTAAACCTATCTAAATGGGAAGGACTCCCCAGTACACTGGAAAGCAATTTAGGCATGAATTAGCTAACATAACAGATCTGGGTATTTAATATTCTCCTCCAAGTGTGTAAAGCTGTCAAGTGGTGTTGTTAGCACTCGGGAAAGGGAAAAGTAGTAGTGGCTGGTTCGTATGTCACAAAGAAAGCAAGCGCTTGCCTTTACCATGTCCCAACTGTGTGAGTGGGGAATGCTTAGCTAAGAATGGATCTGCCAATGAATAATTGGGGGGAAATTGGGTTAAAAATAGAAAAAAAAAGTACAGATAATGAGTTTGATAAGTTGATTTAAGGGTGCTAGGCTAGGAAAAACATGAACATTTCCTAGGTTTGCAATTGATATTTATTAATACAGAGAATAGTCCATCCTTGCCAGTCACAGAAATGTCTGTCAACTGTGAGTGTCTGACTAGGGATGTTTCGGGACCGAAACATAATGTACTTTTAAGTGTGCCCTGTGTAACAGTATTATTTAGGATAAATAAATCAGATTGGGACCCTGTATCTGCAGATACTCAATCTTAAAAGACTTGGATTGGGACAGGGGACAAACAAAAAACTTCATCAGGCCATTACTGTTACTGACCAAATATTCTTGGTTGAATATTTTTGGGTGGTTGACCACTCTAAACATACTATTGACAGTGACATGCATAAACTATCCCCCTCCTTGCACTTAAATAATCGATAAACTCCTACTATCACCATACCACACTGCCACACAACTTCCAATGTCATGTCAGTGGTGTGCCCTTCTGCCTCAATCATTATTAGCCAATATCTGATCACAGTACCGATGCTGACTGGATATCAAGTTCTGGAACATTCTCAAAACAGTGGCACCAGTCTGTAATAGCACACCTACACAGTAGACATCTAAGGTAGGATGACATGGTCAGTTAGTAAAAGTAATAGGGGATTTAATGATTGGACAAGAGTTTATATTTCTCCTCAATTAATTTGCCCATTAAAAAGTGTTTTGATTGCATTGCTTCACACTTCATGTGATGGCTTTAAATCATACAAGTATGATGAGCAACAATCTTTCACTGGAATCTCTCCCTTGTACTTTTACTCACTGGTAAATAAGGTTCATTTTCAACACAGCAGCTTCACTGACATGAGAGGTGTGGTGCTAGGAATCTATCAAATACCTCAGTGAAAGGTAAGGGTTACAAAGGGATAGAATTGCATTGAGATTTATAAGGCAGATTTTCCAGTGTTGCATGTGCTGTTTTCTTTCTCTGCATTATGAAACCTAATATCGTACCAGTTGGCAGAGGAAGTTCGATTGCCATCCAAGTAGTATATTTAGATAAATGTAGTGCCGAGAGTGTGATTCCCAGCAGTGCTATGGAGACTGTGCCGGCTCACCAGCGCCCTCCCTGTGGGGTGACCTCGTCTGAACCTCTGCTGCTGGAACATGGACTTGCCTGCACCACAAATGGTGTTCATTAGAGTCTAGTAACAATCTCCCACTGGAATAACTCTCTCTCACTTACACACACACACACACACACACACACAATATCATGTCTCTCTCTCTGTCTGGCTTTTCCCCTACCCTTCTCTCTTGGTTTTGTTTAGCTGCTGCTCAGACTCTCACCCCATCTTTCTTTCTCTCTCATATATATAACTCTCCCTCCATTCAGTGTAAGAGCACCCAGTCACCTCATATCCCAAAACGATGTCCCTGTCGAGTCATGTCCTGCATTTTGAAGTAATCTAGAGGACAGACGTTGTCTGGTGTAGGACAACACACAACAGTCTGGAACATGCTGCTGAATGTAAACAGTTTTATGGGGATATTCTTTATGCTTTCCAGACAGAATGCTGCTTCATATGCAGAAATCTGGCAGAAGCCGGGGTGCCCTGGACCACGCGACAAGCACCGGATCACTGACCATGACCCCATGTGCAAGCTGGCCTGAAAATGGTACTCTTGCTTAATATGCACTGGCTGTGGGAAGGCTATGAAAAATAGATTAGGTGTGCAGGATTAGCGAGTGAGACAAAAAGCAAATGAGAGTGGGAGGGAGGGAAAGACACAGACTGAGGATGAGAGAGACAGAAAGAGGCAGAGGACAGAGCATGAAAGAGCAAGAAAAAGTTAATCATCTCATGGTGGGAGGCAGAGGAGTGGGACTTGTTCTTAATTATGCTCTCTGTAAGAGCTGAGAGAGAGGAGGTGCGAGCTGCTTTAGGAGGTTCTTTAGCCCTACTTATGCCTGCACCTCCTCAGGGAGCAATTCCTGACAGGTCCTGCTGCTGGCTGAGAGGGGGCCAAATATATCTAGAAGCATGGGGACAGATAGAGCAGTGGTGGGCAGGCATGAAGAGTGTATAAGTAAATTGCTTCTTTTATGTTTCAATAAGATATTGCAATCCTTTTTTCTTTTTTTCTTTGCTATTTTATATTGAATGTTTTTATCCCTCGTCTACTCATGTAAAAAGGGATAAGGTTTTATGTTTGAGTTAATGCTAGGGGTACAATATAATTCTTGACCTGGACAAACCAGATACATGTTGAACTTCTAGCACCAATGTTTTGTTTAAAGACCACACCCAATGATTCTGAGACAGGTGAGGTGAACGCTGAGGCAGCTTGCGTTTAGGGGGTGGTTCTGTGTGGTCTGAAGTTGGCCTAGAAGACAGACTCCAGATTACAATGTCACAAGCATCTCATTGTGTGTGAATGTTGTAGCATGTCTTGGAAAATCAGCTTAAAAGGAAGATGGGGGGAAAACTGTTTTGGAGAATAGCCATTAACAAAAGAATCTGTCGTAAGTCAGTTTGGAACCAGTCACATGAGACCACTTATCTGTCTCTGTGGTGAAAATGTGTTGGTTTGTTGTATCTTTTAAGAGTGTCTGTCATTGGATGCAAAAGTGAGGTTTGCAAGAGCTGACAGGAGATTATTATTTAAATATTCAGCGGTCTTACCGAGTTTGTCCTACCATTCTTATAACTGACACGCAAATCTTTACAATCAAACAAAGTAAGGTCAGATATGAAGGGGTGGAAAAAGTTTGAGTCACCTGGGATATTTATGGCCTTGATTATGAACATTTGTTGGATTGAATAGCAGATACATGTAAAAAATTCTATACCAATCCATTAGAGCTTCACACACTCTTCCGACCTTCAACCACAACATTCCAGTTATATTTGACCATCTAAATCCTATCCCAAACCAGTGGGGTTGCTGTGGCCAGTTATGATCCAATCAGCAGCCAGATACACCTAACACCATAGCCTACACACAGGGCCCATTCTTTGTGTATGCAAAACAGCCACTGCATTGCTAGCTCTTCACAGGGTTCATCAGGGAGGTAGCTCCTCTCCAGTGTTTGGCTGAAATAAGCCCACAAAACCTCAAAGGCTCAACAGTAAAGTCTGTCATACCAGACCCCCACTCCTCCAAGCTACCATACTTCAATAACCATAAATCCACACTGGCATCCCTGGTGACTTGGGCTTTACCTAGCCCCACTGGCACCATTAATACATGCTAAGTACCACCGGTTCCATGTAAACGTTTAACCTGCACTATGACAAACCGAGAAATAGAAAGTCAAAAGGGCTTGGAGTGACCTTTATTAATAATGTGGAATGCAGCAGGTCAGCAACAATAGCCATAGACATGCAGCCCTTATCTGGAATGCAGAGTCAAGGCACACAATGGTGGAAAGTGGGGAAGCAATGGCCTGCTGCTTTGGGACCCACCACAGACTAGGCAGGAGTAGCCACAGCAGGAAGATGATCCAGTTGAGACAATGCTGCTAAGAAATTGTAGGAGCAGGAATGGTGGCAAAAATCAGGTCTGAGACATTAGGAGGTTCCTAGTGATTATATCAAAGTTCACAGCGAGCGAAACAAAGTGTGATACATAAAGGTGGATCTTGGTCCGTGCATGGTTTTTTTTCCCCAGGAACTGTTGAGAGGGAGAGATTTGTGTGTCATTGAACAGAATACAGAGAGGAGTTTTGGGCATACTCATTCTGCCTCACTTCAGAAAGAAGGAAAGAAACATGAAGACCTACCTATAATGGATTGGACTGATCAGGCTGGCATGCTACAGGCTAAAGGACTTCTCCAAAAGATTTGGCTGTAAGCAGAAATATTTACTGAAGGATTCACTGCAGAAGTAAAAGATATGACTTGAAATATGTTTGAACTAGTGTGAGACAGGAAAATACAATATAAGTTGGTAAAACATGACATGTGGGGTTAGGGGTTTTGGCATTATTATAAAAGTGGCTGAAAAAAGTCTTAGAATTTGTTTGGTACTGGCAAAATAATTTGGAAATTAGGCTGCGTTGTATACTTCCGCTCTTTCATGTTTGTCCTCTTATAACACAAATATCAAGCCAATTAGAGAGCCCTGTCACAGCCAAACAACTGACACCAAATTTGCATACATGAATTGGATGACAGAGCAATAACAAGTAACAACTATGGTAAAATTCCACTGGGCAACAGTTGGCCGTGATGCTTTGCAACATCCAAAACTCTGACTGGCTTGGTGTTTTGTGGCATTAAAGTTAAGTTAAAGCTAATGGATATTTGGTTGAATGCCAGGTAAAATCATGTAGAGCCTCCACATGCATCTACAATAGACCATCCAAATAAAGTGCTATGGCTTAAGAGAAAGCATGTGGGGAAAAACCTGAGCCAAACCTTGTGTAAATTCTGACAACAGTTGCACATTTGACTACAGAATACTGATAGCAAAACACTTTCTACACACATGCAAATCTGCACCAACTGCTCCAGTACTGCAAACAGCGCAGTGTATTTCTAAACACCTTCATTTGAGACCATTTCAGTGGTGTGGGGTAGATTAAATTCCAATGGAGAAAATGTATGTTGTCGTTCCCTAGAGTGCCATGAATAAACTGCAGCTCTCAGCAAACATATTATAAGGTCTCTGAAACTCTGTGGACTACCATTCACTGGCTAAGGGATTAGGATTGTGGTCAGAATTAACATTAGGGATATTTTCAAATGATGTTGTGTAATGTGTTAAGCAAATGACTCAATGATGTTGAGGTGGATAGAGGAGGGATTAGATGATACTCTCAGTTAATTGCAATTTAAACACAATCTAATGACCTCTGTTTCTTCTAAATCTGAGATTCATTATTCAGCATGGTGGTGCGGATCCACCCCAATACAGATCCAAAGATGCTTGTGCCGCTTTTCAATATCTATCAAAGCATGATATTTGGCCATATGTTTGTGGACATATGCTCATCCAGTATTTTTATTTCTTTATGTCTTTTGAAATAAATTTCAGTTTAAATTTTTTTAACTACAATTTTATTTCAGTATTATATAAACGGTTTATGAGCATGTCTGGTACTATTTGCTAGCTCTCTGCTCTGCTAGCACACTGGAAATGGTCAGATATTTTCTACTCAGACTTTGTTAGTAAATGGGAAATAAATTAATGTCTCTGGCATCTGGAGGCATTCGGATGGTGAAGAGACCTCAGAACATTGAAAGAGCTTAGGATGTTGCTCTTGTCCTGCTCCATTGGTGGGTAACTTTTACTTATTTTTGCTGTTACTGTTGCATTTCTTAAAATGTAACTGACTCCATACTTAGGTGACGGCTAGCTATGAAAGTAAACTCATACAGAACGAGCTACAAAACTAAACTCAAGTTATGAGTTTTATGAGTATTAATTCAAACAGTGAATAAAAACTAGACTTCAATCACAGACAAGCTACAGTCGGTTCCTGACTCAAACATACAGTTCCAAATTAAAAGATGCAGAGGTTCTTAATGAACACAAAAGGCAGAGGAGGATTTAATAATGAGTTTGTTCCCCTTTCCTGTATAGGCATCTAGTTTTCTGGTAGTGGTTTTGTAACATTTCTGTGTGGATTTGATGGTGTTCATCCTTAACTTATAAGTCAAGTTGGATTTTTATTTCTGTCACAAACACCACTCCAATTCATACCAATGGCATTGAAAGAAGCTCCCTCACACCAAAGACTGCAGTCCTGCATTAAGTTCATATGCAGCTGCTACAGAATGCTCTTTTCTTTATTGCTTGTCAGTGGAGATTTTACAAGCTCTTTGTGAGAACATCTGCATCCAGAACGTGTGCAGTTTAATGTAACATAATTCAGTAGTTATCAGGGGTATCTAAAAACTTGGTGGCGACATTATAACAAGGTTATTTTCAGTTTATTGATAGATAACAAACAGAGACACATCCACAACGAGAACCAAAAGTATCATCCTGTGAAAGTTGCTCATCAAAGTACTGAAATCCTGCCTTGGCCATGACATCAGAAACTTTGCTGTGGGCCAGTTTTCCACATGAGAAAAGGGAGATTCCTACTGACTATGCACTTTGAAAGTAACTGAAACCAGCCCAACAAAGGTGCCTCCAACGCTCCTGGCAGGTGACTGAAAAATGAGCACACTACTGAGGTGTTTGTCATGTGTTTTGACTGATAAATCTATTTGGCAGAAGTTCCTGGCTGTGGCTGGTTGACCCAAGCTACAGTAGCATTTCTTCACATAAGACAAACGCCCAGGACTTATATTCTCTATATTTCAACCAGAATTACAATAAATAGGTCCCTCGGGTGTTTCCTGACTGGCTTTCTTTGTGTCCGTGTGATTGTACTCTGCTCCCAGCATCTATGTGCTTCACAGCTGACGTCTAAAGTTCCAGGCTAATAACATGCACACAACAAGAACACACTGGAGGAGTTCTGAAACTCTCCCCAGAGACTTAGTTTCACATTGGTGTGAAATTACACCACATGCCTCATCATTACTTAAAGTCATAATCTGAGCTTAATTCTGGGCAGCATGTGTGAATGCTCAAACGCAACCCATCTCTGCGCAGCATACGACTTTCTCTGACTTTCCAGACACCCCCTTCTGACAGACTCAGCATGGTGCCCAAATGGAGCCTATCTCACCATGACTCCTCTCTATCCACTATCCAAGGAGTCAGGAAGACCTGTGTTCCTTCAGGCAAGACGATCCGTGTCTGGCACATTCTCTTTTGATCAATTTCATCACTGTTCTAGCCATTTTCTTCTTATGATCGCAAGCCATCTCCCACAGCTGGTTTCAAAACACTTCTCGCCTATTATGTGTCTCATCCTTGGCAAGGGTGTGTCCCAGCCAGAATGAAACCTCATATTGGACAAGAACGGTTTGAAAGTAGAACTGCACCTAAAAGAAAAAAAAAAAAAAAACAGCCCGTGTGCCTCCAGTTGTGCCATGCTTTTTAGAAATAATATCAAATGAGCTGCTAAGGGGGAAGACCTCAGCCAGTTCATAATGCTTGTGTGTGTAAGTGAGTGAAAGAGCAAGTGGCCTGCCCATCGCCTCAAGGCTGGGCATCTGCTGAACATTCCAGAAACTCAATCACTTAATGACTTCTGTCTCATGGAAGGGGCAAAGCCAGCACGAAACCCACACCCGCCCATCATATCATTTCCACGTGCGAGTGAGCAGCACGTCTCCCGGGGCCAGGCTCTGATAACTGCCACCGGAGCCGGCTTGCCCATTCAGCCGCATTGTGCAGGCCGGCCTGGGGCGGCTGCATCCCACTCTGCTAAATGGGACACTCGTGTCCACTGCCCTGCTCAACATCTGTCAGGCAACCGGATCCAAATCTGTCCTACTCCAGTTACTGGGGAGTGGACTAGTGAGCCAAGTGCCCTGCTGCTGCTCAGCCGGCTTTGAGCTTCACTCTCCACTTCTGCCTGTCTGCCTGCCAGTCCTCAGGTAGGATTTCACTTGATATGAAAGGATCGATTCAAATCTAAAAATTCTCCACACTGATATGCTCGTCTGCCTGCTCGGTAATGGATGAAAATGCAAAGTAACAGGTTTTTTTTTTAAAACATTGCACTCAGGTCAGGAGTTGCAGTTAGCTGTGCTCAACAAGCGTAAGACACACTCAGATAAAAAGATATTGTGGCTGGTGAAAACACCTTGAACCTAGTCATTTACTAAAGACAAATTTTTTTTGCTAGTTTCCAATAATCCGTTTGGGAATACATTTTTCATTTGCTGCAGCTTGTTTATACTACTTACGACTACTACGTTGTACTAACCTACTAAACTTTTTTTTTTTTCCCAACAGACAGATATAAATACCTAGTTCCTGAAAGTGAGTACATTTTTACTACCTGCTCGCTTGTGGTTCCAAGCATATCAGGTAGGGACAAAGTGTGATGTGTAAACCTTGCAGAGCATGGATTGGCCAGAGAGACTTACCAATCACAATGAAAGACATCCAGCCCAAACTAGCAATTTGTAAGATCAACCAGCTACAGTCGTGATTTTGTGATATCATCAGCCACTGTAGTGGAAAACCAACCAGATACAAAGTCAAAGAAATCAAGCAGAGTTGAGCAGAGGTCCCATGCGGTGGTAAAGCAGCATTACTATAAGCAGCAGTTGCATTTCTGAATGACTTATATTAGCTTAGTCAGTGAATATGTTCCTCTGTTTGATTTTAAAAGAAACATATTACTCAAAGGTAACATATAAAACCCCATGTTTAAATAAACGTCATACTGTACCATTTTTAAACACTGTTCCACGAAACATCCAATTTTCCATTTTTCACCCCATGTTCAGATACAAGCACATCAATGATCAACACAGTTTAAGACCATTTCAATAATATAATTCTCCTCGCTATTTATAAATTAGCTCTGAGCATAGTTCTCATTCCATAAGATATCTGTAGCTGGTGTCTGGTGGATAATGTCATTTACTCTATGCTTTAGATTAAGATGAATGTGCTGGAGTTCCAGCTAATTAAGACCTGGAAGAGCAGGAACAAGAATAACACTTCAACTGGGAATGTCCTCGCTCAGTCTGGCCCTGAAAGAGCATCCTTTCTCGCTACGTTTCTGAGAGCTGAAGTGACTTGTCTCTGTGGGTAAAAGCCTCTCTGTGATCCCGTTACCTAGCCGTCCGCTCGGAGGCAGGGGGCCAAGCGTGCCAGATGCACTCTATTGCTCAGTTTAATTAAGCACTGAGAGAGAGAGTTAAGGTCATGTCTGAAGACCTGGAGGTGACTAGATCTCCCTCCTCTCTCTCTCTCTCATTGAAAGTGTGACTTAATGATCTGCCAAACGAGGCACGCAGGAATTTGAGGGCTTAATTACCAGTAATCCCTGGTATTTGTAGACGCAGCCTGGCTTGACACACAGGCCTGAGTGGAGTAAAATTTCACTAGAAATCACTAGTGTTCAGTTTATATACAGCCATTATTAATATGATAGTTACACTTGTATAGTGCATTAATACACACTCAAAGCACTTTACATTCTTTCATGATGTTAAGGAGTCTTCTCGAACACCACCAATTGCAGCATCCACCTGGATGATGCGGCTGCAGTCAGTCTATATCAGTACACTCACTACACATGAGTTATTGGATAGAAAGGAGTCTAGAGGTCATACTTAAGCCACTTGAAGATGGGGAGATTTAGGAGGCCAGAAGTTTGGTGTGTTCTTCCAGTGTCCGCATGGGTTTCCTCCGGGTGCTCCGGTTTCTTCCCAGGGTCCAAAAAAATGTTGGTAGGTGGATTGGCAACTCAAGTGTCCGTAGGTGTGAGTGAATGTGTGTGTTGCCCTGTGAAGGACTGGTGCACCCTCCAGGGTCTGTTCCTGCATTGCGCCCAATGATTCCGGGTAGGCTCCGGACCCACCACGACCCTGAAGTGGATAAGCGGTTTCAGACAATGAATGAATGAATATTAAAGGCTTCTTTCATTTCTAACATAACACCATGGTTTATTATACATCTGATATTTTATAATCAAACCACCTCCACAAGCCACTCCACATCTTGGAGCAAATTCCCCTACCTCAGAGTGACTTTCCACTGTACTTTACTGTGGCTAAATGACTCATGTAAAGAACATATGTCGTGTAAATACAGGTGAGTGCAGCGGTGCTCGGAGCACTAGAAGACAGAATAAATGGTAAAACTACAGTACATTACATAGTGATGGGTGCACATATCCCCAAATTACCAGTATTACCTGTAGGAGAACATAGTGAGCCACAAAACATGCCGTTAAAGCTTTTATTTCAGCTTTATTTTCATTTCCCATTCCACCTTAAATGACACAGCACTGTGGTGCATGTTAAGACTACCACCAATGTTTCTGAAGTTTTTAATGTGGAATGTAGCCTCGCCAAATCTCCAGCTCCCTGCAGTGTGTAGAGATTGCACTGACTGAGTCTTCACATCCATGACCTGGAGGTATTTTTATACGTATTAATTTTTTTCTTTGTGGATCTACAAAAATAGCTGCGCAAATAACCAGAGTTGTAAGCTCATCTTTACCTGTGTCTCCTAGGAAATGCAAGTTGCACGTTTAGTTTTGAAGTTTGGGGTCGTGTACTGTGAAATAACCCTAACCCAGTCTGTTTATAATCTGCCCTGACTTGTAAAGTCATGTAGAGTCTCCAGGGTCTAAGTGTCCTTTCTTTGGAGGTCTCCCAGCCAAGTACTAGCATCAGTGGGTTTGCACGTTAAGGTGTTCAGGGGCTATGGCTGCTGGCATACATACAGTAATATGAGTATAACGGGATTTCCTCACTGGGTAGGTCAAATGAAGATGACATAAAAAGCAGACGTCAAACATAACAAACGACTTAATGAATCTCTGCAATTGGAGTGGCTTTATAGTTTTGCTTGATTAGTGCTCTTCTCCTGGTATAGCTTTCATTTCATCCTATTTCAAGGGCCATTTATGATCTACATACCAGATCAGATTGAAGTATTAATTCTGTCCTCAGCAAGGCATCATTACTTCCACAACCTCTCATATGTCACATGGTAATGGAAAAAAAAGCTTTAGTTGTGACTGAGTTAATTACTATGACGGACATTATATATATATATATATATATATATATATATATATATATATATATATATATATATATATATATTATATTATTTATTTTTTATGGAGGCAGATGCAGTATGCTTCATCAGCACTTTGCAATAAGTGCACTACCACATAGCTATTTCATTTCAACCACCAACCACATGTTTTAGTGTGTGTGTGTGTGTGTGTGTGTGTGTATCAGCAGGCGCATCATAGCATCAAAATGCATGACTCACCCATCGCCATGCTGAGAGAGAAAGAGGAAAAAAGGCCGTCCGAGTGCTTGTCATTCTTTCTCTCTTCCTCTCATCTCCCTCCATGCCTCACACAAGCATGGCGCATTAGAGGGAAAGCTTCAAAGTTTCCCTGCATAAGCAATTTCATCCCTCCTCTCTGTATAGTGTGTGAACTTTCAAAGCCAGCCACAAATCTGCTTCAGATACTGACAAGTCCCTGACATGAAGCAAAAGAACAGGGAGTATCACTGGCACCAGCAGCAGAGGGAGATCATGTACGCCAACAGTCTGCTGATGTATGTCCAGGGCTGCCAGCCTCCTTTGTGTTCTTGTATGTCAGATTGAAATGACATACTATCAGAAAATGTTATCGGATGAAAAGGCTTGGTACCAGATGTATACATCAGTGTCAGGCCCCGAAAGCCATATACTCCTAGCCCTTGCTATGAAGTATAATTATAGGCCTTCCAAAAAACATGCAGGACCTGCGAAGTTGACCTGCTTATATCATAACTCCACAGTATGATGCAAACCAAAAGAGAATGAGTCTTGTTTCCATTGGGTAGTTTGTTTCTGAGTGATGGATTGTTGGGGGGAGTGCATTTTTCAGTTTACATCATTTGAACACAGGTGTGAAAATGCCACGGAAGTTTTTCCTTTTCCTGTAAAGTTTTTAATTTGGACAGGGACATTATGAGAATCAATACATGATAGAATAATAGACAAAATTGCAGAATTGTGCCGGTACATTGCATTTTTGTGTTATAGTTACATTACCACCTTTTCAATTCTGGCCATGGGAGGGAAATTCAAGGTTTGTCCCACCTGTGAATTTATGACCATCCAAACCATGGCAGTCTGTCACAACTCAGTGGTTTTGCTGAGTATTATTGAGCACTGTTGTGAGATAAATAACTGCAGTAGCAGTGGTGGATATGTGAGTGCTAAAACAGCAGACTACGACAGAATGTGGTGAGAGAAATGCAAGTGGATGCATACCTTTTATGTAAATAAACTATTGGATCTTATTATTAAAACTCTAATGGTGTTTTTGGTTTAAAAAAAAAAAAGCTTACAATGCTTTTGTGATGAGAATCTGAATTACTCCTCTGTTCTCCACATCCATTTGCCGTCACTGCTTCCATCCATTTTGTCTGACCTGTCATAAAAACTCATGAGTGATGCTGTTTTCCTCTGTTTGCTCTCTGTTCTTCTGAAGCAGCTATCGGTGAGGATATGAATGAAGATATTTCTGAACACTCTTGGGAAATCTCAGCTTATTGTCTACAGAGATTGGCTAGGCTTATAGAGTTCATGTAAGGATAGATAGTGTGGACCTGTGAGTGGAAAGCATCATGTCAAGGTGAAATTCAACACAAAAACACTACAGACGCATACAGCCTTTAAGCTATAGCGCTACATAGCTGTCGATGGCCAAAGCAATATAAATGCTGTATGAACCTAATGAATGACTTTGATCACACAGTTTAAAGTATGTTACATAGTAGTTGATGATCAAAATATTATCCTTAAAAAAAGCTCCTCACTGAGATTCTTACATTGAAATTTCCACTTGAAAAAAAAAGTTCAAAATAAGGGCAAGGGCCTTTAGTGAAGTCACAAAGAGTTTTGCAATCAGGTGTTTTGGATCAGAGAGTACTAGAAGAGTAGACTCCCCAGAACAGTTTGGAGTTTAGCCCAAAAAAACAGCAGAACACTGGGCCTATGTGTGTCAAGGACACACAGGCCAATGTAGACTAAGTATGCAGTAAGGACGAACTTAGATGATGCAGTTTTTGTCTCATTTTCTAATGAATTTAAAATTAAGAAAAGTTTCTGGTATGAAATAGATACTGTTGGCATATTTAGTTATAACCACAGTGTTTTGTACTTGGATCTACGGAAGCGAAATGAGTCTTGCTTGGTTGAATTTTGGTGCATTTCCAATCGCACTTACAGATACCAATACCACTGCATGCTCAGACAGAACAAGCTCTCCCGTTTGCAGGGTTGCCCAAATTCCCCAGTGTTTTCTTGGTTTTATGGCTCGTTTAGAACCAGCTTGTCAGCGAAGTGAGGGATGACTTGTTTCTGAGAAATGCCAATGTCCTCGCACTGGCTCGTAACAAGGCAATTCTTGATCTTAATGGGACATAAATGATGCCACTAACACAGTAATGGAAAGATACGGCACGTATGAAGTGCAGCGGGGAAATGTCCCATTGAGACGGACGCCCACTGGAGTCCATCCTCACAAGCTCCCTGCGTCCATGGCGAACGGCACATCTCTGTGACAAGAAGCCACAAACGCGTAAGCCTGCCAGATCTCCACAATCAGTACTAATAGGTTTGCTAGTGAATGGCGCGAGAGTGTAGGCGGAAGCTTTCAGCTCCAGCAAAGCCCCTCCATGAGCCAAAGCCTGCTCTTAAATTACTTGCCTCGGCTCTAGCAGGAGTTTAATAGCTACCTGTGGCTCAAATTCTAATCTCCATAGGGTAGCTCCATGATACAGGAATAACCCCACCCCTACTTACCAGCTCTGCTGGATATATGCTCACGCACATACACACTAATGTGTTTTCCTGGCTTGTCTTCGTGAGGTGATGTCCAGTCCTATATAACTGTAGTATAAATGCTAAGTGCATTTAACCAAAGGCTAAGCTATACTTCAGCAAACAAAAAAGGTCATTCACTAATAAAATCTGTAGTATTTTGGGGTGGAAATATTTATCTACTTAGAAATCATCTAGACATTCTCACAACATCAAGATTCTCTAAGAGAGAGGGAGATTAAATGTCTTGTACCATACAGCACAGGTGAGATATCTCAGCATCACTACACAAGAGGCTGATTGGCAGCTTCACCATCATATGTAAATTTCATAATTTGTATGATGGGGGAAAGGCTAGTGATTGATTCGGCAACACAGAAAGATAGATTGAAAGGCAGAATTAATCATCCAACACCCCCCCCCCAACACACACACACACATGTGCACACAAAACCACACACAGCAACCAGTCACACCCATACTGCATTTTTAAAATTATTTTTAATTGTGTTTCCTGTTGCTGTTCTTCAATAAATGCCTTGTGGTCAGTTGCAAACAGTGGCTTGTATGAGAACATTTCACACAGATGCATGTATTCAGGGGCTTTGTGTTTGAAGGTATTGTAGAAGCCCAAAAAGAAATACTATTTACATAAGCTCATGCAAGCGAAAGTCCTCCCTGTTCTACCAAGGTGACACAGCCAGAGGCGATTTGCCAAAAGTCAGTGGGTGGTCCCCCTCCAGCTAGAATCGAAATTAAATTGTTCTTACAAACCCTAACCTTGCTCTGCATTCTCCATGCATCGCATTTCCATAGCAGTGAACTGCGAGTTACCGTCTCCATAAATCTGCGCCTTCGCCGAGGCTTCCTACAGCATGAGACACCGGCCTGGAGTTAATCACCTTCATTACCATAGCTGGAGAGAGGGAAGGACAGGAGAGAATGGAGTTAGTTAGAGAGAGAGAGACAGCGAGAGACGGTCCATTTCCTTTGACCAGTCCTGAGTGGCTCATAATAGCTGTCCTGTGCTGATATGAATCGCGGTTAGTGTGCCAGAAAGCCATAAACTCCTCCTGAGCAGTCAGAACCCCCTACCATAAACTAGGCATAAGCTCTCAACATACAACGCAACATCCAGTTTGACATCCAAAGGCAACCAGATTTGAACTAACTTCCTAAAGCTTGAACAGTAAGGTCAGCAAAAAACCAAATCTCATTTTTATGGTTTCCTCATTAGCCTCAAAATATGTCATTAGCCAAGGTCTCTCTGGTGTCTGGTATTTATTCCACCAGAAATGGGAGATGTAGATGTAGATTATAGTTAGCATTGTGTACACCGCCGGCCTACGTCCTCAGGTCAACATGTGGCAGCTATTGGTCCATAGTTTTTTTTCTTAATGATTGAGTAGAGTAAAAATATACTTGCAAAATTATTTATATAATATCAGTGTGGTTGGTATGGCACTGTTGGTTACATCAACACAGTAAAGTTCAATTTCCAAGTTAATCCCTCTAAATTAACAGCAGTGAACAAAGCAGCTTCACATATCTCTACATCCTACATCCATTTATCTATCTCCAGAAACCAAATACCCCACTCCACCACACACACACACATTTTAATTGTTCACTCAGCAGTGATTGATGCAGAAATATCCTGCGACCACTGTGTGATTTCTGCTGTAAGTATACGTTAGCCCAATCTGTTCATATTTTACGACTTGCACATTGACTTTCAGACTTTCTGTCTTTCAGAAACAGAGTCTAATGACATTTGAAAGCAATAAACAAGTTATTTTCTTCTGGTGGACTCACATTCTAGTGCTAACTTTGTGGAGGTGGAAAATATTAGGAACCCCTGTTCATCCCCTGGAGTTGAAGGGCTGAAGGCTTCTCTGCAGAGATTTTCTTGTTCAGGTTGATTCTGCCTGGTGTAATGTATTGCCTCTGCAAAGTCCAGTTAAAAGTTTGTTAAAAACATGTCAAGGGGAAAATTGTGTTAATTGGATATCTTTTTTTTTTTTTTAAAGTTATTTATTTATTTTTTGAGACTTCCTCTAAAGCTAACTCCCCACCTCCAGGCTTAGGGGCAGATCTGGCCTGAGAGTGTGTGTGTGTGAGTGCTGGGTGGGCCTGATCCTAGATGACTGGTGAGGGTGGTCTGCAAGAGCAGGGCAGGGAGCAGTTAGTGGCAACATCCTGTCAGTGGAGAAATAAATAAAAGGGCAGAAAAGCACAAGCTGCACTCAGGGCCTCACAAAGACACACGCAAATGTGCTGAGTTTACTGAAGCTGCTCCACTGATCCACTGCAGTTCCTGACAAACACACAGCCGTGAAGCAGAAATCCCATTACTGCCTTTTAAAGCAATAACTTAACTTCTATAACATCTAAGTCTGGATAGTTTTACCATGTACTTGTACAGCTTTATCTAATAAGCACTAGAATAAATGAGATGAATAAACATTTTATTTCAGAATCAGAACATATGTTCAAAAAGAGTAAATCATACCACAGCAGGGCAGGATACTACACTTCCAGAAAAATGTGAAACCTGTTATAAACACATTAGAAAAGCCCCTGTTTCCACTTGCCTGTATCTGGATGCTATTCATGTACACATCTGAAAGAACAGTGTATTGCCTGTGATTGGAATGTGACTTCCACCAGTCAGAAGGTTTTGTTTGCGTGATTACATTCTGCAGCTCGGTCGAAGAAACATTCGCTCCAATCACCGAACATGTCCAAGTGCCATGGAAGTGTAGCAGCAAAAGCTCAGATATTTGCACATCTGTATTGCTCCCAAAGTTATAAATCTGACAAGACATTTGTACATTTGGACATTTGGACAGTCGTGAAAGTTGGGTTCAAGTGATAATCAATTAGTCTTGCTCCCCAACCAGACTGTCCTTATTTAACCTAATGAAAGGTGCTGTTTCAAAATGCACACCACGCTGATTTTATGTAATATCTCGAATAGTACGATTTATTAGGTTTGAACACACATGGGTCATGGCCACGATGGCTGAAACAGGCAGTGTTCATGTATGCATTGGTGTAGAACTCGTGTAAGGAAATTAGCATGTTGAACAGGAAAAATGAGGAACACAGATGACCAGTAACTGTATATGATGAGTAGATATGAACTGAGTTCATCTTACAGTACTCGGATCAGGTAAAAGGTCAGGTAGACGTCACATGACTCAAGAAGGTCAAAATGGGAAACCTCCACTGATTGATGTTTATCCTGTTTGTGTTGTTTTTAGTCTAATATTCAGTAGTCTTTAGACAACTGCAGTAGCCTTTGTATGTTTCTGTATTTTCTCTTGTGGTGGCCCAGGGTCCTGTGTTTGTGGGTTCAGTTACTTTCTTGGGTCAACCTTCTGTGCTGAATTTCATGTGTTCTCTCTGTATCTGTGTGGGTTTCTTGAGGGAGCTCCAGAATCATATAAAAATGAGTAAACGAACGAATGAATGAATGAATGAATACGTCTCCTAGTTTCACCCTTAGGGCATCACACACTCACACAGTCACTCACAACAGTGGATAATTTCACACAGCTAATCCCCCTGTTAACATGTCTTTTGGACTGTAGTCAATCTGGAGTCATTGAACGCAAGACACACCTAGTCACTATGGGGCCTACTAACATGTGTTTTTGGGTGGTGAGAGTGGGATACACCAAACTTCTCACAGTCACCCGAAGTGAGGCTTGAACTCCTGAGATCCCGAAGCTGTGTGGCAGTAACGTGTGTAGTGCCACTGTGCCAACCATTGTATTTTGATGTTAACTGTTACTATGCTACAACATGCAAAACATTACTGGAGCATGCCTTTAACATTCAAGCCAAAAGACATACGTCAAAGCACATACACAGTAATGGCACAGCTCTACCACACACTAGGCCACACACATGTAATCTACAAAAACTGCACATACACTCACACACACATCATAGTCAAATACACAGAAGTGTCTCGCAACCCACCAAACCCTGAAACACTCCTCCACACACTCCCACACTTTCGGACGTGGTGGTGAGCAGATTAGAAGCAGCTGGCTCATGTTCAGCAGACGCATTAATGAAGGCTTTTGAAGGCCACATGGCTCAGACGCTGCGAGCAGGCCGCCCAGTATGAGCACTCCAGCAGCAGACTGCTCACTGGAGGATAAGGATGGTGGTAGCCACGGCAGGATGGTGTTTGGTCAGGTTTTGCTTCACTACACATAGTTATGAAGTCTACTCATTCTGTTTCAAAGCAGTGTTTGAAAATGGATATGGTAACAGTTGATAGGCTATGTGTTTTAGCTTAGTCTCAGATTGAAATACAGCCAGAATGTGTGTAAATACAGAAATATCCAGAGCTTAAACATTTGAACAACATACCAGTGGAGGGGTTTCATGTTTAACTGCCCACCCACACTGCCTGTATAGGCAAGCCTCTATATTCACTTTCCACTTTATCCTGAGGCAAGAATATGTGCGCAGTGCAGTTTAAAAGTGTGAAAACATCTATTCATAGAAGGGTTGCTCTTTTAGATATTTTGAGTATTTTCCATAATTTCCATAATGGCAAAGCATAACAAATATTAAATAACACATATAGAGCTATTACAATAATTTAAAATTCCCTAACACATCCACTTACTGTTTAGAAGCACTTTACTTCACTACACACCTCGGTGCCTCCAAATGCATTAACAAGGTCTTACAGTCTACTAATTAACTTTTAACACACATTGGCACACAGTTATGATAAAAAGACTAATCAACATGTACCATCTCTCGAGTAATAAATTAAATTGGAAAAGCATTGACATTATGCTTAGTTTAGTAATAAAGTTGGCATCAGTGGTATTCATATACTATTCCACAGCAACCCCTTTGGTTTAGTGACAGCAGCTACTTAAAAGTGCACTCAGCATAGACAGCCGTCTTATTTTGCATGTACAGCATGTGCATCGCCACAGGAAAGCACTATCAATATAATTTGAAGCACTGGAGCAAGTGTAAACCAGAGAAGTAAAAGTACCCCAAGCACTGTTCTGTGTTCTCTGTAGTGATGGTGTAGGTTTCTAAACTGATATTACACATCAATATGAACTGAAGCTAAGCCCTGATATTAACTCATGACCACACCACAAACACTCTGGACTATGCACACTGAGTTTGGAGAGGGGCCTCCTCAGATCTACCTCACTGAACCTAAACATGGTTCTCTGCAGAGCTATGAGACAAAGGCTGCCTTTATTCAAAGTGACCTTAGCTGTGATGAAAAAACAAAATAATAGTCAAACAAAGACTTCTCCGACAAAATCCCACACCTTTCACCAGTCATGTTTAGACAAACATCAAACCGAGCGAGCATGCCAAGTGGACAGCATGTGCCTCCGCTTCAGTAGCGGATGCAGCGATGAGGGGGAAAAAAAAAGGAGCAATTTGATTAAAAGTCCCCCATTAAGTCAAGACTAAACATTCCCCAAATGCTTTCGCCTTCCTCTCGACTGGCGAACTGTTTGACCAGACCCCGTATTTGGGGCAAAAGCCTGTGCCCTTTTGAAGTCTGTGACCAAGAAAAACAGCCTCTCCGAGGCCCCCTCACGGAATGACCAACGGGCCACCCAGGAAGACGTGGAAACTCCAGCACTTCCTTTTAAGCCAAGACTGGATTATAGACTTGGTGTGTGTGTTTGGAGGGGTGGTCCGCTCAGCTGTGTCTAATTAAAACAGAGCTCATGCCTTCTACCTCCCAGTGAAAAGCCCAGGCTCTCACCATAACCAGCCTTTAACAACACCCTCTACTCACCAGGGCCCAGGGTTTATGAGGAACATGCTTCAGGCTGCAGAGTGCAGGGCTCAGTCTGTAGCGAAAGAGGAATAAAATTGTTCTAGAGCCCTCTCAACCATATCCTGAGCAGGTCAAGGTAAAAGCTGTAACATTAAAGAAGTCCTAAAACTAAAATGAGCCGTGTGTTATTACAACAGCTAATTGGTGAAGCTTAACAGAGTACAGCACTAGCGTTGCAAAGGTCATAGGTTCAAATCCCAGAGATCAAATCAGTACAAGTTATGAGCCATTAAAATATCCATCCCTACAAACTTGTGACTTTTTTCTGTACGTTAAATACAGGGGAGAATAAGTAGATGAGAACGAAAATGTGCAGAGGTATGCATCCTCTGTAGAGGAAAGAGACCAATGTCCAAAACAAGGGATACCAAAGTTTTACATGAAACCATACAAGCCCTCAGCAGTACATCGTCATTCCCAACCCTGTACTTTCAAAGGAAGCTGAATCAGTCAACATTACTTTGCTGGCTAATCTAACGCCAGCTTCCTCCTAACCCTCCAAACACACACACACCCACACCCTTGAAACACGGCCTTCAGCTGGACAGAGCGAAACAAAGCCTCCCTCTCAGTCTGGACAAGGTCCGTCTTGAGCGCAGGCCAATAACCACGTCTGTCCAAAGCCAAGGCGACCATCCATGGGTTTGGCTTGACTTGGCCTGGCCACTCGCTTCCCTTGCGAAGTGGATGGGATACAGTGTTTGGTCTTTAGGATTGGACCCTAGGGAGGGCTAGCCCCAAACTGACCCAAGAGCATCATCTCTATCTCTCTCTCTCTCTCTCTCTCTCTCTCTCTCTCTCTCTCTCTCTCTCACATTCTCACACTCACTCTCTCTCTCACACACACACACACACACATTCAGTCAAGTGTCCTCTCATTCTCCAGCTAGTGGAGCATCATTAGGTACTGCAGGGAGTCTAAGGGTGGGGAAGGTGCGTGCTGTGAGCTGCTGAGGACATTGGTGAGCTTTTGGCCCTGAAGCACCAGTGCTGGCCACGGCAAGAGGGAGTGACCTTCCAGATAGAGCAGTGACATGCCAGACCCGGATTTATGCGGCAGGAGGAGGAAAAAAAATAAATAAATTAAAAAAAAAAAAAACTTGGCCGTGATGATCCTGACACAGCGACACCAAGGTAACACGCCCAGCTCAGACAGGACGAATCCTTCTGCACACCATGACACAGAACTTCTGACATGCCAGTTCACTCAAACACACACACACGTACGTCTATTACTGGATTTCTGGGGTGTTTTCATGTTTTGACAAAGTAAATGTGGCTATGCTACACCTGCAACTGTATACAGACATTAGCTTTAGTATAAAACATTATATATATATATATATATATATATATATATATATGTATATATAATATACCATCCATGGGTATATATATATATATATATATATATATATGTATATGTATGTGTGTGTGTGTGTTTTATGCTAAAGCTAATGTCTAAAGCTTATATATATATACATATATATATATATAAAACAATTGTGCCATCTTCATTTTAAATGTGTTAAATGCAGAAAACATTTAGGAATTTTAGTACTTTGCATATTCAGGGAAATGCCACGTCTTATTATCAAGTTATATCCTTGTAGATGTTTTACTATTGAACTTATTGTCATTTAGTAAATAAACACATCTCACGTTTTGTCCTGGGTGTCCACACATCTGTATGAGACTGTAATTCCACATCAGGATGTTCATGTTTTTCTTTATCCTGGGAACACAAAAACTAAACACACGCACAGCCCCCAGTAACACTTTAATAATGATCTTCCAGTCACCATCAGAATCCCGACATATAAAAGAGGCATATAATAATTACAACCTCCAAATCTCACAGTTACAGCAACACGTTGACTACACATGAGCACAACAACACTTGATCCTCTCACACAGTCCATTTGCGGTGAGAGGTGCAGCACTTTAAAGGCCTGAAACTAAGGCTCCAGTTACTCTGTCCTGCTAACTGTCCAATATCAGCTCTTGGGTCAGCTTTTCTGAATCTATTTTATGACCTTTGGTTAATCACAGTCTTATGATGCGTGCCATTTGTATGGCATAATATCACTCAACTCCAGTGCTCACTCTCTTTCCCTCTCACTCCCTCCCTCCCAACCCATCTCCCTGCAAGTTGGCAGTTGCATTGCACCCTCATAACACACTACATTCACATATTTTTACATTGTCTTTAGGTTTACAATGACCCATATGTGAAAAGGGTAATCCAATGTTTGTGTACAACTGTACTTGATATCATGTGGGTTATGGTGAACTGCTGTGACTGCATTTTCTCCCCAGAACAGGATCCTCATGTAGGACTCGTCCTTCCAGTTTTGTGTCTCAGTCATAAACATTTAACAAACCTAGAAAATCCTTATACAATGGATAACTCAACTGACAAAAGCCTATTGCCTGTGCACTCTTGCACACACAGACTAAGCTGCACAACAATCAGCCGCAACTGACAACAGTCAAATATGAACTGTATTCTTTAATATTTTCCTCGAGTCCTTGATAAAACAGCAGGGGAATAAGCAGACATTCATGTATGCCTCCTGCGCCAAATGTCAGTGTTATCCCTGGGCATCTCAGTGTGTTACAGCTGTGTTCGTTTTATGAAGGCTGTACATTTTATATTGTATTGCAAATATTTGTGGATTGTACAATCTAATCTACAATCTCCATAAAATCCATACAAACACCAAAGGTGCATTTTAAGTAGAATTAATTCTCTAATCTCTGTAAACAAGGGGCAAGGCTAAAAAATACAGTTGAATGTCTGTGAATACAGTTTGTCACAGCAAAGGGGAAGTCTTTTCACAAGTTAACACAGTTCTTGGGTCTTGATGAAAAGTCATTGGTGTGCTTTAGTCACAGTACCATGAAGAATAAACCAAGCAGGACTCTCTTTATACCCTGTTTCAGTGCCTGTTGAGAATGAGCCTCTGGTTAGTCCAAAGGTGATGTGTCCAGCAGTGTGGTGCCGGGAGCAGAAACGTTGGCTTTTAGTCATTTTCACTTTGTTCTCTTTTTTTCATTGTCCTGTTTTTTTGCCATATTTACACAGTGTTCTTATATCTTCTTATATCTTCAAGTTACACAGTGTTCTTCTTATTTTTTTCTCTCACGTAAACATGGGTACATGGGTCCAGAGATGTGATTGGAGAAATAGACAGGGACAATTCTGAAATGCTTGTTATCTAGGTAAAAAGGTTATCTGCTGCACAGAATCAGAACAACTTGTTTCATACTTGGTTAGATCACAAAAAATGGACCGATGCACAGTGGTGAAGTGCGTTGTGGTCTGAGGAGTCTTTTCTTATGGAAAAAATGTACGTCATGTTCTTCAGGCCAAGAAGGAAATGGATCATCAAGATTATTACCAGTGTAAAGTTTAAAACCCAGAGTCTTTCTCTGCATGGCTAACTTGCACATCTGTGAAGGCGCCATTAAATCTAGATGTACATATACATTGTAGAGCAACATATTTTGTCTTTTAAACAAGGTCTCTTTTGGGACATGCTTATGCATGCAATGCTTATAGAAACATGGCAATGCCAAGCCACATTCTGCATATGTCATGGTTGTGGAATCAGAGTAGAGACTAGGATGACCAGCCTGCAGTCCAGACCGCACTCAGTTAAAAAAAGAAAAAAAAAAGCAGTTTCTTCATACAGTTGTGCTACTGAAGCTTTGTATAATGGAAGAATTACAAACAGTTCTGGTTCCAAAATTGATTCACTTGGTGTTTTAAGTCTCTTACCAAGAGGTGATCATGATCCTGTCCCAAATGTATTGATTAATTCATTCATTTTTATGTTCAAGTGCAGGGCATCACACACTTATGCCTATGGGCACTTTCAGAGCCAATCTGCCTACCAATGTATTTTTTGGATTGTGGGACGAAACCAGAGCACCTGTAAGAAACCCACTCCAACACTGGGAGAACACGCCAAACTCTTCAGACAGTGACCCCAGGTCAGGATTAAACCCACTACCCCAGGAACCTGAAGCTGTGTGACAGCGACATCGCATGAAACACCAAATGTCAGTTTATCAACAATCATTTAGAATTGGCTAGTGACTGCCTTGTTTAAACATTTCACATGGTTTTTGTGTATATCTCCATCATATTATATTTGTAGTGTAGCATGCTGTTGTACATTCTACTCCTACCGTCGTCTGTTTTGTGTTGCATATTGCTCAATGGAATAGGCAGCAGTTTGCCTTCCTGTTTAATTAAAAACACAACAGCTTTATAAGTAAAATTGCATGAGCCTCTGACAAACGTGACTTTTAAACCTGGAATTCTGACATTTCTCAGTGTGCCGATCACATCTGTATCATGTCCTCAGTAACAGCTTGACCCCTATCCTGTCTAAAGCTCCTCTCCACCCAAGGCTTCCTGCACTCATGTCTGCGCAGGATATTACGAGTCTGTTGAAGCCGCCTGAAAAATTTATTTCCTTGATTGCGGGGTAAACAGGTCTCTCTGGGCTCTCATAATGTACAGATACAGATGAGAATACAATGCAGAGCTGGAGGTCACTGATCTAGGCTTAGGTGACCATAAAAAACATTGTAAATGTGTAGTCCTGCACGTATTTTTATGGCAAATTAGAGCAATTCTTAGGGTTTGTACTCGCACCCCTTTTAAACTGTTGTCAAATACGCCTAAAGTTGTTGTTCATGAGTATTTTCTGTAATGAGTTTTGATTAGAAATGTTTATTGATTAAAATCAAGTTAAAAATGTATTTCTGTAGTGATTTAAACAGTGAATAAAAACTTAGATACGTTAAACTTCAGCCACCTACAAAAAAGTCGTGGACAAGACGTGGACCATCTGAACAGCGTTTCCCCACAATCGTACTTCCCGTTTAACTTCAATTCGCTGCAAAATTTGTTCTAAAAATGTGTTTTGCTACTTCAGACTATGCCCTAAACATCTGGTTGAAATATAGTCACTCTATGACTGTAGAGGCTTAAGTGGGAATGCTAGACTCGGATTGGAAGGAATAATTGCCTTTGGTTAGTTACATGTAAATAATTACATAATGTAAACTCAATGTACAGAAAGGAATAACAACCCTAAACCCCTAAGGACTCTGAAGACCACAAAAACCTGGCAGCCTTTGATTATGGTCAGAGACACATGCACTCACACTCCAATTTTCTCTGACACGCACATACACGCACAATTTAGCGAGCTAACTCTAAATCTAGCAATGGAGAATAACGTATCATGTGCAATATTCTTTCAGACGTCTGTAGGCAGCTTTTCTACTGTGTAATTTCCACTACTTCAAAGTGAACCCATAACTGACATGAATGCTCAAATGTCTAATGTCCATAAAAATCACTGTCAAGAGAATGGGCTGCTTAGAGTAGCTGCGCATGAGCCTTATTTCGCCATGCTCAGTTAGTGTTCTTCTGAGTTGGGATCTTTGAATCTCCATTTTCTTGAGTGACTGAGCTCCATCCAGTACCTTTGGGATGTGTTATAGTGATGTTTCAGCACAGTGGAACATTGGTTAGCAAGTTACGGTATGGATGTTGGACCAAAGTTTAATCTATAGTCTTTCTAGATTAGTAGAAGTTGTGACTGCAAATATCACATTCAAATTACAAACTTTCAGCTATGTAGTGTATCATGCCCTGGCCAAAGCTTTCAGCTTCTTAAAAAACATAACAGCAGACCCTGTGATGTTTTTTTTTTTTTTTTTAGTAGATTAGCTGATAGTAGATTTTTTTTTTTTTTTCTGGTGGCGGGAAACACCTCCTCAGGAGGAGTGCAAGAAAAAAGGCTTTCACATTACAGCATGGTCAGAGACATCAGGAGCAGATTAGGGTTTAATATGAGCCCCATCTGCAATTCTGTAATGGTGCAATCAGCTTTTAATTGCATGGTGTAAAGAGTGAATGAGAGAAGCTAACCTGCAAAATTGAGAAGTGAGAATCGCAGGGAGAGAGGGAGTGAGAAACAGGAGTGTGTAAGAGATAGAGAGAGACGAAGCGAGAGAAATATCACACAGAGGGATATTGAGATTGAGACAGCTCCCCTAGTGAGGTGCAGAAATGATGTCAACTTCGCCAACTGTTTTTTTTTTTTTTTTTTTTTTCTCTTCTCCTTCTTTCTCTCTCTCTCTCTCTCGTCCCTCCAAAACGACACACTCGCATTACACGGGTGTGTTCACACTGCCTCTCTGTACTCTTCCATTACACGTTCAAATCTGCCACTATGGTGTGACACATTACACGATAGCCACGGCAGCAAAACAACTTCTGTCGAAGAGCACAAGCTACATCATGAACTGGAGACAGGGCAATAGAACCATGTCTGCTTTATTGTATATATTTCTGCCAAGAGAACGTGATGCTTTTGAGCAGCTACACATATGCGTAAAAGGCACTGTACTCAGTCAAGGGTGACTGAGCTCCTTCTAATACCTCTGTGAGGATCTCTGAGATCCAGAACTTTTCAAGCAGTGTCAGATTTCCCAAGCATGTCCCAGAAGACCAGAAAAGTTCTGGACTTGTGCCATTATGGTACATTTGCCATCACAGAGATAATCAGTTATTTACTTCACTTGTTAGTGGCTTTAATATTGTGGCTGATTTTTGGCATGGGTATACTTTGCAGATATGCTCACAAGTCAATTATTAAGAGTCCTAGGTTTGATGCTATCGCACTAGCCAAAGTTTTGACTCACATATATAATGCTGTTTCTCTTATCAATGCCCCAGTCCTCAGACCATCAGACCACATTCAAGATGAGTGACACTAATGTAATGTGTATGAAAGCATTAGTAACACCACTGTACTTGATACACTTACACCACAACACACACTTTCATGTGAATGGTCAGCTGCCTCCATAATACCAGGTCAGGACAAGCTCTGTGGTTATAAACTGACTAAAGCTGAACAGCGTAAATAATGGCTGGCAAATTCTAACAGACAACAGATGTATCATGGATTGTAATTGTACCCCAAAACAGTGGACCTGTAATGCAGGTGTAGCTCCTAAAGTAAGCAGTGAAGAGAACTACAAGAAGTAGCATGGTAATAAGGCAGTTCTTGAAAGTGAACTTGGTTTTCTCCTTCAGCTTCTGCTGCAAAACTCATCAGAGGCCAGTGGAAAGAGAAACCGGAGCGTGCTAACCGCCACAGAGTTTGCTGACAAACTGTAATCTGTGTTCCTACAGACGGAACCACTTTGAGGCTGTAACGGCTCCAGCTCCTCTGTGGCACAAGGGCTGGTCTAGAATCAGTTCTTTTTTCAGACACATTCAGAGCAGGGCAGAGAAACCTGAATTCAGATCAGCTGCCTGACGTTTGAGGCACAGCTGTTCTTTCCTGTTCTGCCTGTTCCTCTCTGCTTCGTGTCAACAGTCATGACGTTCTGATGCACGCTGATAAGGCAACTGCAGCTGAAACGTTACTGGGAGATAACTTCAGGAGTGATGCCTTTCACGTGTTACACACAAATCCAAACTCAATTCACACCTCAGTGGGGAGCCATTCAGAATGGCAAATGTCAACAATGCTCAATCTTCTGTTATTTTCGTACATTTGTTCATCCTGAGTGAGGCACTTGTGTGTTGTTAAAGGTAGAAAATGAAGAAACAGAAAACTTTGTGCTTGCACAGCATTACTGTTTCTCCTGAATCACTCGCATAACACAAGTTTAAATGGAGTATTTCAGTGTAGCACAAGACGTAAGATTTATGTAAGTGTGTGTATATATATATATATATATATATATATATATATATATATATATATATATATATATGTATATATGTATATCTTTAAAACAATTTTAAAACCCCTTTTCAATTCTGGAACCATGTCAAGCACCTGGAAGAATATAATGTAATTTTGGTTCTCATGAGAAATGGAGGTCAAGGACACCACAGTCCAAAGGCATTAATTCACATCTATGGTGGCTAACTTTGGCAGAAAACATTGTGTGACTTTGGCAGAACACATTGTCTGAGTGGATATGATCACATTTTTACAAAAAACACGATGTAGATATCAAATGGTGGTTGTTCCAGAAGACATATAAACCACCTTGTTAAGAACTTGGCTGAAACGGTGGAATCGATGTTTGATTGCACCTCAGTTCCGATGAGTGATGGCATGACATGTTCCATTTCCAAAGATCTTACAATGGGTTTAACAGTCAAATTTGTTTCAAAGGTCATGGAAGCCGGTTACAAAATCCCATACAGAGAGTTCAACAGAAAGGAGAAAAATAAAATTAACAGTGTACTCCGTGCACTACAGCAAGAACATGGAGTAACTTCCACAAGGCAGTGCTGAAACCAAATAAAGATGCTTGGAATCAAATCATTCCTCCTTTAAAAGTTTCCCCTATGTTTTCGATTTTGCATGACTAGCACTGGTCATCCGCGGTGAGCCTCAACTTTGTTGTGCTGCAAATAGCAACCATTTGAAAAATGTGACACTGTTTGGCTTACAGGCACTGTTTATGTGAATTGGCAAACATACGTTTCAGTTGTTTATGTAAGCTCAAGCACACTTCCTGGCCAGACCTGAGCCCTGCTCAGTGGGGATATGGAATGGAGGGGCACCTGAGGCCGAGTGCAGAGCTTCGCTGTGCTGTCAGTTTGAATCCGAGAATAAATCTCAACTATTTACATACAGGCCTCTGTTGTATGCTCGGATAGCAAACGATGCTCTAAATCACAGTGAATGCTCTTCAGGCATGTGAAGCAGAGTCGCCCGACACGGGGTGGGTTTACCGTGCATGCTCCTAACGAGGGAAGCCGCTCAGATTGGGAGGCAACGGATGCCGACATGGTTTGACCTTTTCCTCTGAGCATTATTAATATATGTTGGGTATTAGCAAAGGTTAATGAGCAGGTAGAAGGCCTTACTCCACAGATACAAACAAAGGCCTGAGAGCTGCATGGCCTGTGTGTTACAAGTGGAAAGATTTTGCTTACAGCAGAAACAACTTAAGAACTGGACTATAATAATAATGTCAAGATGCTAACAAGGCCTTATGATTAGTGATCACCTTTCCAAAACTATGAGCACTAACTACACTGACTTCTGCATCAAACCATCACGCCCGACGACAAAGGATAGCTGTATCCAGTCCTGAGATAATTCAAAGAGACAGGAGGACTGACATTCACTGACTCAAAACACTGATGCGGCAGTATTCCAGAATCAGAAATGAATGGAACTAAAATAGGTTAGTTTCAGTATCTCTCAGAAACAACATGTTGTTTGGAGCAGCCACATTTTTGAAGCCTTTCCCCTGTAGCAGTGACCCCAATCTCTATCAGTCTGGCATACCATTCCCCACAGCCTACAAACTCCAAAAGGTAATCTACTTCCCTTTCTTCTCACAGCAGATGCTGCAGATTTCGCCTCACCTGCCCGAGTTCAACAAGTTTGAAATTGGCAGAGCTATACCCCCTCTTCCTTGCAAAAAAAAAAAAAAAAAAAAGATATAGACCTGCCTTGATTTTAAAGCCTAGTGGAGATAAACTTTAAAGACCCCTGGCGTTACTTTCAACTCCTCTCTCCCAGGCCTCCTAGGACACTTTGTTGATAAGCCACAGAAAGGCTGTGAAAGTTAACAGCTTATTCCAACAATTTCCGGTGCCATTTCGACTTGTGCTTCTTCCTATTTCTCCTAAAGTATGGGATATTTACCTGCCTCTGCTCTAGCCTTATCCACCACAGATTAAATCCCGAGTAGCACATCATCGGATTCCAAATGCAAATGTGACCGCTTTCAACGCACGAGCGTCCTCTGGATCAGACAGACCACCAACAGCGGCGTGGCATGGTAGCGCAGGCCAAGAAAGCGCGTGTTGGCAGGCGGCGGCGCTCGTGTGAACGAGGCGGACGTGGTGTCATCATGCAGCTAGCGTCTGGGAGACGAGGCACATGGCAGCGCAGCTCCTGCGGCGAGCAGCCTGCCGAATCTCTCTGGGACGTGATGCTGGCAGAGTGAGAACCACATCAGCATTCCTCTATCTGCTCCACATATCCTGCCAGCTGGCTGAGTCTGAGGCGCAGCAGGAGTGAGATGGTGAGATGTGAGGGACTGTATGTGGGGTGTGTGGATATATATGTGTGTGGGGGGGTCAGTGTGAGAAGGTTCAATGGGCTTTACAGCTGAAAGTTCAAGCGCATCAAGACTCAACAGGAAGTTTGGATCACGGCAAGCCGACATGTTACGGTTAGCCGTGAGCCATGTGAGGTTTGAGTGTGAAACAGATGCCAGAATAATTTGTTTTCTGAAGATTTAAATCTCTAGTGGGTGTCTTCCAGTGGCATCAGTTACACTGCACTGCTGTCAACAGTGGAAAACAAAAAAAGATAATTGGACCATACGCATACATACTTGTTTTCTGATGATATCTGCAGCGCTGATCTACCATGTTGGTCATGCATAAAAAACATAAGGAAGGCGAGTAATAGCATCATAAATTCACATTAACTTCACCAGGCCTGTCTGCAGTGCCAGACAGCACGACACATCCCCTTAAAACCAAGAGCGTGCATATTTTAATATTCTCTATTCGTCTCGGTCCTCGGACGACAAATTCATTCTGTTTTTGTCACATTTGTTCATGTGGAGCTAAGAATCCCGAGAGGGAGCGGCTGCATTAAGACAACATTAGTTCCTGCTTCTCCAGCGTGCTCAGGGAGGGCAATGACTTGACTGAGACTGGATGCATTTTCCTTCAACTCCAAATGAGAAATAGCATTGGATCTTGACCCCTGAACCTTTAATGAAGATTCATTTTTCTAATAACACAAATGTATTTTGACTCACGACAAATCTGTATGGTCTAAAATGAATAAAACTGAAGGATACTTATTATAAAGGCAGTATACAGAAATGCATGAAACACATTTATAGACTTATGTCACCAGTGACCTTCCTGTCCATCTGTATTCAGAAACCACAATATCACTGCACAGCTTACATGTGGGACCTGCAGTGCTCCATATGTCCACTAGGGGCGGAGTGGACTTTCGTATGGCCAGAAATAGGGCCTCTGTATGAGCCTGAATCTTACAACAGAGTCACATGGCTACAAAGACATGTTACAAAAATGTCAGTGTCATTCAGTACCCAGACACTGTGCTCACTCTTTCTTCTTGTGGAGGCTCAGCCCTTCAATTCACCTGTACTTTTTACTGTTTACACCTAATGTAGTCATTCAGCAAAGACATGCTTGATGTCCAGAGTTAAAGTAGTGATTGAATGCACTCATTTTAATCTTTCGTTTGTGTTTGAACACTGTTCTCAGATTTAGACATCTATGTTTTATTAGCAGCAAGTGAGCAGGGGTTAATTTTATAGCTTAGAAAACTGACTTCGCTTCCTCCCTCTCCCCATCTCTCACTTCAGCCCGGTTATTCAGCATGCTGTTTTCTCATCAGAGTTGTTAGTTTTGACCTGCAGACACCCCACCCCTCGCCAACCTTAACACACATCTTGAAGGGAAAAATGTACACGTTATAGTACAGTATGAGACTATGTAGTTTGAAGTGGTGTCACGGACTCTGGAAGGGCCTGAATTCACTGCAACATACAGAGGGGACGGTTTGAGGGTTATTTTGGGGTGTTAAATTCATATTTAACATATAGATGTGCATTTCGGTGGTTGATGTGCATGTTTTGTGGGATTTGTGTGTTTGTGTGCCCAAGGGGTGGCTGATGTTTAGAGATGTGGATGTGAGCCAGTGAGGATAAGTCGGCGCTGAGTAGGCAACACTCGGCCGGCATGAAGAGACATCCCAGCGGTAGGCCTGATGCCTGGCAGTGGCTGAGGGATGCTTGAACCAGCACAGAAGGACTGCACCGGCAGATGATGTGATGCTTGGCGGTGCTTGGAACACCGAGGGAGCGAGAATGCCGAGAGATGAGCCGGTGAAGCAATGACAGCTAAGACGACACTCGATTTGGCTGGAGAAGAGTTACCGATGCTGTAGCACTACTCGTCGCCGACGGTGTCCTCACAACTGTAAGTGCAGTGCCAGCCTTGTTGAAACTGTCACCGGCAAGAGGAAGAATCACCGCGATGGCAGCAGAGCAGTCGCCCAGGAGAGGAGCGATTATGGTGGCCAAGATGGCCGACAGCGGTGCATTTGTGCTGAAGAGGAACGGCGCCGCCAGCTGGAGTAACGCTCTGTGGCGAGGACAGTAGACTCATACTCATTGAGAGATGTTTTAAAGTACATGTGGGGGCAAGTGCCAGATCTCCTGGGTAGAGATGGCATTTGGTTGGGAGCAGTACGCACATTCTGTGAGGATTGACGGCGGATCTGCTAGTCATGTGACAAACCAAGACGTTGATGGCGATGATGGCACAAGGAACAGTGGACAGGGCAGAGAGCGTGAATAGCAGCCTCAGCTGGTGAGGTGAGGAAGAAGTGAGGGGAAAATGCTCAGCTAAGTACTGTTGAGAAGGGCAGGTCACAGCCAAGCCTCAACCCAAGTGACACGTCCCAAAATTACTACAGTGTTTTTCGGGGGCTGTATGGGTTACTGCGATAGCTAAACTTTAAGGAGTGGGCTATGTGACTTTGGCCGTGAACTGGGGAGGGGCTTGGATTTGCTAGCGGTGACTTCCAGATCCCTGTTGTCTCATTCTGGGGTGTTAAAAGCATATTTTATGCATACATGTGCCCTTTGTTGGTTGATGTGCATGTTTTGACTGATTTTATTTGTTTGTGTGTGCAAAAGGTGTGTGGTGTGTACCAAGATGTGTGTGTGTGTGTGTGTGTTCCTGTTCACACTCTTTGAGGGGTGTGAGGCTCTGAATAAATCTCACCTCACTTGAGCTGCACACCCTGGTCTGTGCACTTGTTCCCTGTGCCCTATTAAGGGCATAATAAAGAGGAGCAAAAAAAAAACAACATACAGGACCTTAAAAGTGTGCAGTTGGTCATTAGAGCTGAATTTGAACACCTGAACAAGATTTTGGAAAACACAGCCAATGACTAATGACTTGTGTTAGAACTGTGAAGTATGTAAGTGATGATACTGCGGTGTATCGACTAATTTAATTTACCTTCTATCCTTTTCATTTCCGGGTGTTCTCTGAATGTGTTTTCTACAATGTTCTCTTATGGGCCTATTTTGTAAACTCACTGGTGATATATACAACTGGGAAGGATTAAAGAAGTATGTGAACACAGTTTGGTTCTTTCAAGAGCTTTTTTTCTTTGTTTTTAAATTGGTTGTATATAGCACCAAAATCATTACTGCTACTTACAGGTCAAAGAACATTATTAGTGCTGTACAGGACCCTTTTTGCTAAGTGTATAACATTTTCTGTTTTCTATTGTTTTACAGACCAAACTGTCCACCAAGGAATTATGAATCCATGTACTGAATGTAGGCATAGACTTTCTTAAAACCTTAAATCTGAGTTTTCTTTCTAATGAAGTGAATCTGGCTCTTCATGGTCCCAGTGTTAATGTGCAGGTTATTTCTTATAAATAGCTGCCCAAAATATAATACAATTTTGTTGTATTACATCAGCATTGTTATTCTCTCAATGCAGAATGGGTGGAACCAATCCCAAGGCTAACATGGCTCCACCCCCTGAGCCCAGCAACTCAGAGCCTCATGTTGAGTAAACCCAGCTCTCATGCCAAGCCTCGGATTGAGTAAAAATAGCTAAAAACACAGCGCTACAATGGTAGCATTATATTTTGTTTGCCTGGGCTGTCAGTAACACACTTTCATTCTAAAATATATTTCTGCTTTCTGTTTTCTATTGAGGGTGGCACGGTGGCGCAGCAGGTAGTGTTGCAGTCACACAGCTCCAGGGGCCTGGAGGTAGTGGGTTCGATTCCCGCTCCAGGTGACTGTCTGTGAGAAGTTTGGTGTGTTCTCCTCGTGTCCACGTGTGTTTCCTCCGGGTGCTCCGGTTTCCTCCCACAGTCCATTGTCGACTCAAAAGTGTCCATAGGGGTGAATGTGTGTGTGTGTATTGCCCTGTGAAGGACTGGCACCCCCTTTAGGGTGTATTCCTGCCTTGCGCCTAATGATTCTAGGTAGGCTCTGGACCCACCGCCACCCTGAACTGGATAAGCGGTTACAGATGATGAATGAATGAATGTTTTCTATTGAACCTTTGTTGATATATAAAAAACAAATTTTGTGTCATAAAATGGAATTAAGTGTATCAAAATGTGTTGCCATGGGCTTTAATCTAGACCAAAGACAAACCAACCCATTACATTTTGCAAGTCATGTGTGAACTGGGTTGAGTTTAAGCTTCAGTTACCAGCTATGATAGCCTCTTCTACAGATGCAATCATCAGACATGTCTGGGCTAAATAACTGGGGTTACAGAGAAACTTGTGCAAGATTTGTTGTTATCCCTTTACTGGGGTAAGAGCTAAGGGCCGGTGCTTGGCTTGCCCCGCTCCCTGCTCTGAGCTGCCGCTGTGGTTTCTATTGCACCTGCCAGTCAGTGCCACTCCTCCTCCATGTATAATTTATCGCATTTAATTACTGTGCTCGCAGTGACAGCCCCCCGCACCGGCTGAGCGCGGCCAGCACTGCCTCCCACTGCTGGAGGAACAGCTCATTGGCTTTGTTGTCTGATGCATCATCGGCTGTTTTTACCGAGCTGCAGACAAGGCGGCGGATTAGCCCTCCAGGCACACTGCAAATACATTAGCTGCTCTCTCCCCCCACCACCCCGCCTGCTGCCTTTCCAGACTGGAGGAAGCTCAGGGGAGCAGAGCCGGGGGTGGGTGTATTGGGGAGCCCCACTGCGGTGCCATACTGGGGAATTTGGAACACCATGGGGATGAGACGCTGCAGAGAAAGCAATGGGATCATTTGATTCCGTGGCAGTCACAGATAAAACTCTTCTTTCTGACTCGGGAATGAGGCCTCTTCAGTAGAATAGAAGACTCAGGAAGGATATAGTGGAACTGGGTAATGAGGCGAGCCGCAGCACAGATATAAGAGAACAGAACAGTAGGGCTTGTGTAGCAAGTACTTAGCAAAGTCATTGTGCCTCACACCGAAGGCGTGTGGAATTTACTGCAAGGCCTCTTCAATCTCGCTGATCATTTTTCTACAGTAAACTCAATCTCTCCAAATTCAACAGCATACAAGAAGTCTCACTCGTTTTTTCTTTCCACAGCCATTTCACCTTCAGTGTATGTGTGAACTTGGCACAACCCTCCAACTTAAATGATCACCCACATTCCTTATTTTCTTTGAACAAACTTTAGAACAACCTTTGTGAGATGGTGAACGCCACGATAAAGTATTTGTACTTGACAGAAAGATGACTGTGAAAAGCTCAATGGCGTGTTCACACGTGCGCCCAAACTAGACCTCACCCTGAGCTGGGACTACAGCAGGTGCATTAGCACTTCGTTCTGGCAGGCTTCGAGCTGTAAAGTCCAGACCCTTTCGGCCAAATAGCAAACCTGCTGTGGCTGTCATAGTTGGAAAGCCACTTTCTTGGTCTCCAATGTGACAAGCAGTGCTACTGCGGAAAAAAAATGAATATGTGCAATTTTAATGGAGAATAAAGTTGTTCTTCTGTGACACATTAACCATGGTGACCATGGTCCCATCTGGATACAGTGGACTCCAAATGCGTCCCCCATTTAAAATCTAGGACGTTTTGGAAACCACAAAACAACATACGAGTAAAAATAAAAAGCTATTTTAAGTAAATAGAAATAGTCAAATTACTAGTTTAAGTACGTTGGTGACACTTTACATGTCAACGTCTTTGTACAGAATACCAGATGTATTCTGTCTTATCACTTCAATTGAAGCACATGGTCTTGGTAATAAAAAGCACAACTGTAAATGATACAAATCTCTGTAAAGCACCCCTCATGGAGCTTCTTGCTAAATGTGACATTGTATTTATGTTAAATAACGGTTTAGTAATGTATCTTCTATTAAAAATAATAATAAAATAAAATATTTTAACCTTTTTTTCCACAAGTGTTGACAAGGTTGTTTTCTTTTATTGCGTGTGTGAGAAAATACCAAAAGGACTACGATCGCCATTTGAGCGCGCTAATCCAACACACAACGTGCTCTAAATGAATCTAACTAATATATCAGTAGAAAGAGGCCGACATGTGTAGGTGATGAGGACAGTGTGGCCCAATAACCTTTGGCCCTCTGATGGCTACAGGCAGAACCAGAGGTTACAACAACAGCTATTCACGGAGCTTAGCCACTGACTGGGTTAATCGAGCATGTGATGGCAGCATTTGGACTTCAAAAGCCCTACATGGGAAATTGGGTTTTACTGCTTTTCCAACCCCCCGGTTTTGCAGTTTTCCTGCAGCTCTTTCACAGCTCTGCCGATCCAGCAGGGGCCTGAGCATGAGGAGCATCATAAAGCATTCTCAACTCTTTAAAAGCACTGTAGTGTTGACTGTAGCAGCAGTAACAGTAGACATACTAACTGCAATCAAAGTATCAAAGCATAGACAGTGTATTCTTTGTTCATTACAGTGCTGACCATTGTCTCTCACACAGTTATATTGCCATGGTTTGTAATATGTAAATAAGCCCTCTAACACATTAATAACATATCAAAACCTCTTGAGCAAATTTAAATATCCTAAATGTATTTATGTGAATGTCTTTATCAGTTAGAAATATTCACAATACTTAGAAATGTATATTTGTGTACAAAAAGTGTAATTCCGTGCAATGCCGGCCAGTTATTAACTGCTTCTGATATTTGCATGGAATATTCCAGGTGCAATAAGCAGTAATAAATCACTAAATGGTATTAGGTTGATGCTATTCATCCTTGTGTATGGAAATACAGTATTAAATATTTGCATATGACCAACTATTAACAGTATGAAGCATTTATCCGTGATCTCACCTGCTCTTGGTTTTAAATTTAATTACAGCAAAGACACTGTAACAAACCCACATCTTCACTAGGTTCTCTTTAAACATCCATTCATTCATTTATTAATTCATTGTCTAACTGCTTTTCCAGTTCAGGGTCGCGGTGGGTCCAGAGCCTACCCGGAATCATTGGGTGCAAGGCAGGAACACACCCTGGGGGGGAAGCCAGTCCTTACAGAACAAGGCACACACATTCACTCACACTATGGACACTTCTGAGTCTCTAATCCACCTACCAACATGTGTTTTTGGACCGTGGGAGGAAACCAGAGCACTCGGAGGAAACCCACGTGGACACAGGGAGAACACACCTAACTCTGACCGTAGCGGAACTTGAACCCACAACTTCCAGGTCCCTGGAGCTGTGTGACTGAGACACTACCTGCTGCATTCTAACACATACTACCTGTACGTTTCCCTTTGCTCAGCCCTTTCCCAGCCTTGCTAAGCTAAGCCAAACCAGCATATACAAACACACCCACAGCACATTCCTCATCCAACTGATACAACAGGGCAGCGAGAGAAAGCACACCACTCTGGAACAGCCACGGCCATGTTAGTCCTTCAGCAAATCTGCAGCCAAGCACCGCAGCACAACTAACAAACCCACATACTTCAGTGCCCATGTCATTTTCCTGCACACTGACAGAGCCAAGGCCAGCACACGACGTCATGAGTATCCAGAGCTTTTAGAGGGGGAATAAATCTCAGGTTCACTGCTGTTAACAGTAAGAGGTTGTGTATAGATATATGTAGGCCAAATGCAAATTAAATGTTGATTAAAATACTTAATATCAGCTAAGCAAGTTCATACACGCTAACCGTATTTGCACAGTGCAGTGTAGGAAAACCGAATAAATCTGGTAGGCCAAACAGGCCACTAAAACAAATATAAACAGTGACATGGGTTGTCTTGTTTTACCTCTGAACTACTGCACATTAGATGCTGGGCCACAGCACAGCGCATAAGCAGTATGTCGTTTAAAATAAAAAAAGAATAAAATAAAAAAATGAATACAAATGAAGATGGCATATTTTTATGAAACTAACACTAGGATGTTTTGAGCCTTTACTAGGAACTTAATAATAAATAATAATCAAAAAATGTCTATCATTATGATTTGATATAATTGTCATGTTTGTTGTAACTGTGAATGTATTATAGGTGTTGTCTGTTAAATATTGAATTGGAAATACAGGTGTTAAAATCATTAAAGCTTCTGGAATTCATTGCGCCTGTTTACACCTGGCTTTAATTTACAATTTTTAGACCCATAGGAAACGTATGCAAACACATGGAGAACACGCCAGGCGTGAACAGTCCCAAAGATATGGCACTCACTGTCTAGGAGGAGTCTAGTTCTCTGCCATAATGAAAAACAGCAGTAGCTTAGTGTAAGGCCTCTTTACTGAAGGACTGCCTGTAAAAATGTATGTACTCTAGATATGATTTGCCATCAGAGACAAGTGCACTGATCTCAAGAGGTTGGTGACAAAAACCACAGATAAACAATAACAGAAAATCCATTTACAATTTGATTTAAAGAAAAATTCTGTTCATAAATACACTGTGTACACAAAGGACATAACAGCTGAAGAATCTTGGGACGAACTGTATAGATGAAATTAAATTGAACCTAAATGATTTCGGCATGATGGAGTGAGGAAAGACAGGAGCTAAAATGGTTTCCTAGAAGTTTGAGTAAGACACTCAACATGTGGTGTAACCTTTTCTTGGTTCTGCATCTCTCACGTACGATGGAATGTTATGAGCACTGATTAATTCATAAGAAGACTAACATTCCTTTCTGAGTTATATTCCACTCCTTGGTGAAGCTGAAATGATTTATTATTTTTGTTTGGTTCTGTGTACCAAACACAGGCTGAGTCACATGGTCAGCAGACAAGGGGAAAAAAGACATTTGTAGTGCTTAGCCTTGAATTCTCAGTGGGTCAGTGCAGTGTGGATGACTAAACTAAACGGAGCATCTCCCAGGCTTACACAGCAGCCGTGTGTCAGCCCGCCTGGATTCTTAACTCATTAGACATGTAAACAAGGCCAAGTGAACTGGCGGTGAACCACAGGGAGACTGGACTACCCCCCCCCCCTTCCTACCTCCCCTCTTCTTTCTCTTTTTCATTTGCTTTCTAGAGCTAAAACACTGCAGCCTCATAGGGCTTTTGTGCTACTCTGGGCTTAGGAATATCACGACCTGCCATCTAACACATTCCTCTTGGACAATATCACATTTTCAGACAATACCAAAGTGAAATGACTATAAAAGACTGCACACAGGCCTCAAATCACATACTACCCAGCGCTGAATAGTAACAAAAGACTACGAAATAACTATGAAATAGTAGAAATGTCGTTCTGTATCAAGACATTACATTTTTTGATGAATGATTAGATGTTCACTGGATATTAAAAAAACATTATTCACACAATATGCTGGAATGTTTGTCAACCAGTGCAGAAATGAAACATTTCATTAGGCCATCTGCCACGGGAGACAGATGTTGCTCTGTAAGGGGAACATATTTCTTCCAAGAAAAGCATGTTTCTTCTCTCCACTGCCCGTAGCCACTTGCGTAGCATTTGCTTCTTGTTTTTGTAATTTTTGTTTAATAGCATTGAGTAGTGCACAGTTATGACCAATTTCCCAGGTTATTTCTTTGGTTAATCACACAGACAAATCCTAATCCAAAGATAGCATGGGTAAAACTAATTTTACTTGATAAACCTCTGAATGACTGGTATTTGTAGGTCCATTATCTGCATAAAAAATATCTAAAGGAGTTACAATAAAAGCTGTGAATGGTATTGGCTTGTGTTCATATGTATCCCACCAGCAAAAGTTAGAGTTTTTATCTAGATAATATTTACAGATGCATCCTGTCCAGAGAGAGTGAGAAAGGGAGCAGCGCTTTCCCTGAGTGAAGTCATAAAGAAATAATTTACTCCCGTCCTCTTCCTTGGCTCCGTTTTAGCACACATTTTCACTTATCTTGGGCCCGCAGGCACCAGGGAGCAAAACTAAGCCTGATATTCCTCTTTGGTTCTTGAGCTGACCACGGGCGCTAGGCGAATCTGAAAGGTAGGCTGTCATGACAATTGGTAATGCTAGCCTAAAGAGTGCAGCTGTGCCAAAGCACATTCATATGCAGAAGGGAATGAGAATTGAATACAAAGTAAATAATTCCTAGGATGTGAGAGAATCTTTAAAAAAAAAAAATCTTGATCCTTTTTGTAAAGTGTCTGGTTATGCTCAGAGTCCAAACATAAATGTGACATCACTCAGTAGGCTAGTGTGTGATCGCTGCGGTTTACAGAGTGACTCATCCGGGGCAGGCAGGGGTCAGGGCAGTGGACGGCTCATCACTAGCTCAGCCAGACGTATGATCAGCACGTTCTGCTATTCGTTACAGCACAGGAAAACTCACCCTTGATACAGGGCTGAAAGATTGTGTACGGAAATCTCTATTTATGTACTTTTTTTTTTCTTTCTAATGAGGAAATCTAATCAAACGACACAGAGCTTGTGAACTGCTTGTAGATCCATTAGTGGCTCCCAGCCCTGGTCCTAGAGTACCCCCTTGTCTTGCATATTTTGGTGTTTGTCCAGATCCAACTAATCATCTCTTTTCCAAGTCCTTTCTGCGCTGAAGTGCATGTGTTTGAGCAGGAAAACACAAAATAATATGCAGGACAGTTGGTACTTGAGTATAAGGGCTGAAAGCTTGTACATTAGGCCAATCAGAAGCAGACACACACCGTTGATGATAATCACTTGCATTCACAGTACAGGTTTTTACTCGTTCCCCAAATCCTTCAGACCTACAGTGATGCTCACAGATAATGGAAAGTCACTACAATGCAATATTGCACTCGTACGTGCCACTGCATCTACGGCCACATTAAGAATAAATATACAGTAGGAAGTCTCTATCTAATAAACCTAATAAGATGCTTCATCTTCCACCCACTCACACATACACCCTGCATTTCTTCACCATCACAGCATGCTCGGTGTGGCTGTCAACACGTGTGCACTGGCACAGAGTGTGCGGAGTGTGTGGGGGGTGTAGAGTGTGGTGGGTGTGGCCATGGGTGGTCTCTGGTGGCTCGCAATAGCTCCCGCTCACATTTCATTGGCTCCTAATGACATCATGGATGAATGCTGTAATGCCAGAGATGCAATTTGTAACATCAGAGGCACGCTGGAGTGGGGGCTTGGGTTCGATGGATAAAATGGATTCGTGGAGGATAAGTTTAAAAACTCAAGATTTGAGGAGAGAACATAGATTTCACTCCGTGATGGAAGCAGCAGCTTCGCAGTCTAGCAAACCCTTGAGACGCTGTCCAGCTCCAGCCTTGCTGAAAAACATTGTACGGCTAAATCAATTGTAAGGCAATCCCACTTATCACAAACCTTTAGCTCCAGCAGCTAAAAACCATCGGAAAAAGGCACATATTTTGTCCGTTTTGTTGCAAGTTCATGCCAGATGTGAGGAGAATTGCCTATAAATCCATGCTGCAGTAAAAGGGCTGTTTGTCCAAAACTTACAGTAAATGCACCTAGTACAACCGACCTAAATACAAAAGAATCAAGTTCAAATAACAATAAAGTACTATGCTCTTTACTGGCGTGCAGCACAACTTCCAGAACCCAGCCTCCATCAGTATAAAACCCAGAGTTTGTTAGGAATAGTTCTTTTCTGATTGGTCTCTTCGGCTCTATAAACAAAAATGTTTTTCTTTAAAATAAACTCACAATATTGAGTATGAGAAGGAAGCGGTATATTTGTAAGCACTATGAATGGTTTCTTCTCATACCTCCCCTAATACAACATGGTTCACTTCCAGCTTCTCCAGCTTTTAGTTGTTCATTCACTAATATTTAAGCACTGTTATTTTAGAGCAGAAATGCAGCATCAGGGAGGGTCTCGGAGCTTAGCTGGGTGTTGTGCTCAGTGATTGGTGGAGGTGGAAGAAGTGGGGGCTTTAACGTGTTATAATTGGTTCACGTCTCTTGGTATTATTTTGTGTGTGAGTGTATGTATTTATTTATTTTTTATCGTGCACAAAAAGTCGTTACCAAAAATCATTAAAACATTACATACAGATGCAAGAATACATTACGAGATAATTTAGTTTAATATGATGTTTTGAATAGCGACTGAACAAACACAGGAACAACATAACGGTGGTGGTTTTATATCAAATCTGAAACCATCATGATGAATAAAACAAAATTAAAATAAAATCAATAAATACTTACAGAAAGCTGTCCACGCAGTGAATAAACTGTAAACATAATCCAATGGAAAAGCAGTATCCCGGTGTGAAAATGTAATCCTGACATTGCCACAGAAAAGACCTTTATTATCCAAAGTCCCAAAGTTGAGCACAGACGTCCATATTAACGTGGAGTTTTTTGGTGTGGTCCATAGATCTGCAACAGACAACAACTTTAAATTCATCCCTAAGGTTCCCCCACTGACTTTATACAAAACAGCAAACTTTCCTCAGTCTACTCCGACAACACATCAGCAGACGAAGAGTTTACTGGCACTTTTTCAGACATTTTGAGAGCGCTGGAGTCCAAGTTGTAAACAAGTGTTAAAATAATAATGATAATAGTAGTAATAAATAATTGAGGCTGGAAAAATTCCACTAAAGTTATTTTGTTTTCAGGCAGCTTTACAAGCACAATCAAAACTTATAAATAAATAAAGCAAAAAGACAACTACAGCAGCCTTATTTTCCAGCCTATCATTTGTCTCTTTTTGAGCATCCAATATATATTTAAATATAAAAAATCATTTATAAACAAGTCACTTAAAAATATAATGATATAATATTAAATAAATATGGCATGGGTTTGGACAAACAGTCTGGAATAACTGCATCACTCGGGATATTTTGTAGACGCTTGATTTTAATTAAAAAGTCTGGTCAACACTTCTATTTTTATTTTTTTCTGTTTAAAATGTGAAAAATAGAAAAGATTAAAAACGAAAAACTTTCAGAAAGCAGTTGTAACCTCACCATTTCACTGCACCAACACACGTCTTCATTCTCCATAATTTTCCCACTTTTACTGAAGAGAAAATAATGGATTCCTACACAGTTCTCAGTGCAGTGTTTTGGTGGGATGATTAGGTGAAGGCAGAGTGTTTTGTCTGTTTCTTGAGAGTATGTTTGCAGCTGTGCAGAACAAAGGAAAAGGCGAGCGTGTGCACCGCTCCAACTTCTGCAACAAAGGATTGAGTGGCTCATTGTACCTGTTGCTCATCTGCACCTCTTTCTTCTCCATACCCTGCCTCGCAGCTTTCAGTAAGAGTCCAGAAAAAGGAATGACCGAGCAGATTTGAGTTAATACACGAGTTCTGTTGATATATTACCGAAATAGCTTCACTGGCTTTGATAAGAGACTGGAGAATTCAACTTTAGAGTTCTTGTATTAGCTCTGCTCCTAACTCTTAAACCTCATTTGTTTAAAAGAAAATAACAAGACAGTGTTGCTCCTGCATCATTTTATTTGCTTATTTCTCTCTGATCAACGTCCTTTCGACGAACAACTTTGACAGCTGCGTGTGTTCGTGCGTCATGGCTCAAGTCCCACAAAGAGACGACGACAAAAGGAAAAATACATCGCAGTAGTCTTTTATAAGTGTTCACCGTCACAAATCAATGTTAACACCACCAGTGTTTTATGCGGAGAACTTTGTTTGAGCATCAATGCCGTTCCTCTAGAAAACCATCAGCAGGACAAAGGAAAGCTCTCCAAGTTTTGCGCGCTGACGCACCAACTCTGAGAACTTTTTAAACACCCGCCCCCTCAAAAAAACAACAGATCAGCAGCTGAAAAAGTGCGTTTAAAGCGGTGGATGTGTGTGTGGACGCGCAGCGCGGACTCACCTGCGGGCTCCTGGCTGAACTTGGAGAGTTTTGGAGGGATAATATTGGTGCTGCTGGCTGTTGATGGCTCCCTTTGTCTACACGTGTGAAGTGAAGTGAGGGGGGGTGGGGGGGTTAGGGAGGGGGTCTGCAGCTCGGCCGCGCCTTCTTCACTTCACTCCCAGTCCCGCCCAGCGCGCGAGCTCAGCTCCTTTCAACAAAGAGAAAGACCCTCCACGACCACCCAGTACAATGTAACTAAAAGAGACTAACTCAACACTGAGAGACTAAGTTAATAAAGTGAGGCTAATTTAACAAATACTGACTCAGCACAGTCGAACTTACTGAACAAAAACTAACTTTGTCGAGTCCCTTTTATAAAGAGAGGCTAATTAAGAAAGAGAAGCTAATTTAACAAAGAGAGGCTAATTAAGAAAGAGAAGCTAATTTAACAAAGTAAAGATGGCTCTACAAAGAGCCACTAATGCAACAAAAAAGAGTCAATGCAAGACTAACTTCATAAACAGTCGCTAACTTGGAGCTCAAACTAACTTGATAAAGGGCTAACGTACAAAAACTGTAGCAAAGAGTCTAACTCAAGGCAGGTAAAATAAACAAAGTGATTCATCAAAGAGAAGTTAACACAACTAAGAAGTGCACTACTTGGACAAAACCTTACTAACAACAACAACAAAATAACTAAATCAAAGAAATCTTAGCGGTCAGGCTAATCTATTTCAAAACGTCAATAAAGAGAGCGCAACTTAGAAAGGCTAACATAACAGACAACTCAACTTAAAAAATAAACACTAACTCAACAAAGAGCAGACAGTTAGATATTACCTCAACAAGGAAGAACCACCATAAGGAGAAATTAAGTAAACTTAATAAAATGACCATATAAAGTACGTAACTTGAATGAATGAAGCAAATGTAAGACATCAAAAATCTAGCAATTAATGAAAACAAAGCCATGAATCTACAAACAACAATAAAATAGAATACAATTCAGGTATTCTGCAATAAATAACAGTATATTTGCCATAAAGGATCAAATTTCAATTTTGTTAAATTAATCATGTTAAGATGATAACATTAGTTATCTAACTATTCATATTTGTTTATTAACATATTGGTCTCAGGGTAAACTTGAATCTGATCTACTCTTCCTGTGACGTAATTGTGTAAAGTGCCTGAGAGTAATTTGTGATATTTATGTATATTATTACAGAATGTTATAAGTAAGCAGGTCCTTATGCTAAAGTCCATCCGTACGAATTAATAGGGTGAATTAAAGGAACGTTAGGTAGTATGTTTAACTTAAAAGTACAGGTTCAAATCATTGTTACACTTCATTGACCTGTAATAGGAGAACGGAGCCTCTGTCATTGCTATTTAGGGCTCACCACTGCCGATGCTGCACTGTGTAACTTTTGGAGGCAGGTAGGGAACCTCCCCCTTCTCTCCCCCCTTGATTTCAGGACAGTGGTGTAAATATGAATTACACTCTGAAACTGTAGGGTCAGCCCAGGTGTAAAAATACCAAATCTTGACTAGTGCTCCTTTAATAGGAGTACAAAATATTAATGATACGAATTTCATACATTTTGTTAAAGATAAGTAATGTTATGCTGCAATACTAAAGCTGGTTAACACAAGTTAGTCATTATACTATATTGAAGTAGTAAATTGTTGCTCTCCAATCAAAAATTTGTATTTCCATTTTCGTGGATTTTTAGTTTACGGCATCATTTGAACACAGTAGCTGTCCTTCATACTGTGTGTGTGTGTGTGTGTGTGTGTGTGTGTGTGTGTATATATACACATAGTATATAGTATAGTAAGCACATAGTGAAGTATTGTTCTGTTTCTGCCCAATTGGGAATCAGTCCCCCTCGTGTGGTGTGCAAACAGGAGTTTGGAAACTCCTGAAGTCATCATGCAATCAAGCTACTCTTCAAAAATGTATTTTATTATACAATAATATGTGATGGTAATATGGGATAATGATTTTGGAGCATGTCAGAGACACCGACACTCTCAGCCAAATTAACACAAGCTAGTCATTATACTATATTGAAGTAGTAAATTGTTGCTCTCCAATCAAAAATTTGTATTTCCATTTTCGTGGATTTTTAGTTTACGGCATCATTTGAACACAGTAGCTGTCCTTCATACTGTGTGTGTGTGTGTGTATATATATACACATAGTATATAGTAAGCACATAGTGAAGTATTGTTCTGTTTCTGCAGTTATAGGGAGTCTGTTTATCTGGAGAAGACGCTGTCATCTGTCTCCATGAGAAATGCATACTGTGAATTTAATTATGAACTGTGCAATGACTCTGAACAATTATTTGGGTTTTATATGATATTGTATTTTATATGTTAAATCCAAATAAAGCATTAAATGTGTGTATATATACACACACCCCCACCACCTCAGTCAGTGGTTCTTAATATTACACAATGTAAATGCTATAAAGGTCCTGTGACCACAAAATATTTCATATTTTATTTTATTTATTTATTTATCTTTTATTCCTCCAGATTTAGGACTTCTCTTGAAATTATATTAATCTTAAATATTTTTTTCACTGACCAAGTTAATAGTATTTTGTAAACGTGAACATATTTACACACAGTCAGCACACTCATAGTTGAGACCAAGGCATACCACCATCTGTGGTCAGATGTTCCTCTTCTTGATAAATCATATGAGACAGATCTGGTCAGCAGATAGGCCAGTCAGGTGCACACCCTCTTGTCCAGAAGCACATGATTGGTCTGGAATTGTCTTGCTGAAATAACCATGGACATTCAGGGAAAAGACATTATTCTGGCTTCCTTACCTTGCCCTTCATGGACTGAGATTTCCCAGGATTTTCCTGAATATTTTCAGTCATACTATGTAATATAGCCAGTAAAGGATCTTAATATGCTGCCCCATTCATTTTATATATATATACTTTATTATTATAATAAACTTTATTTATATAATATTTAAATGCACCCCCTACAAATATTTTTTTAATAGTTTAGGATTTTTTTTACCTTTAATCACTGTATTATATTGATACATTAGAAAAATATGTAATATTCTTTGTATTGACTTGCCTGCCTAATAATTAGGAAAATGACTTGTAAAAGATGTAAAGATGTTTACTATTCCCACTGATTCCAATTGGGAATCAGTCCCCCTCGTGTGGTGTGCAAACAGGAGTTTGGAAACTCCTGAAGTCATCATGCAATCAAGCTACTCTTCAAAAATGTATTTTATAATACAATAATATGTGATGGTAATATGGGATAATGTGAGATTTTGGAGCATGTCAGAGACACAGGTGCTCTCAGCAAAATTGCAAGTGCCTGAATAATTTGAGTTATTAAATAAATAAAATGGAAAAATATAAAGTATAAATTTCAGATGTTGCTAGTGAAGTTAGTACTTTATGTTTGAATGCAGGAAAAGAATGAGGTGGGATGGGGGAGTCAGGGGACTTTAGGGCAACTTTATCATCCACCAAGGACACATTAATACTAGGCTTAATACTCTTCAGTGTCCATGTTACTAAAGTAAGGGATCCAAGTGTTGTAGATAATATTTATTTAAAAAAAACAACAACAATACACTTAACAACAACAATAACATTAACTGTGTGATCAGTAAATAATGCAGTAATACTCTGCAACTGGATGCAAACTAACATTGCCCCCAAGCTACTTTATTTAATAATTATTTTAAAATATCTTGCATGTGTGTATTTAACAGCAGGATATGATGCATTATATAATTGTGCCTTTTAGATATTGTAAGATTGGCACAGTAAAATTATACTTGTGTAATTACTCTGTAAGTAGAGACTGGTGTCTTGTTTATTTGCCGATGACATAATGTAACTTTGTGTGTCCACTCTAGTTATTCTCACTGTAAAGAGATGGTGTAAATGTAACTTTTGGTATCTCACCCTTGATTGTTTTTCACATTAGCATAGTTCTTATTTTTACATTTAATAAAAGTCTTTAAGTCTTTTCGTAGATTTTATGTGTTCAGTAACAAAACTGGGCTGTTCAAGTTAAAGTATGTCAAAGAGTATGTTTTTCTCCTCAAGTCAAATACACAACAGTTTACAGTAAATTCTCTTGTGATTTTATAACCTTCTTTTATCACTAGTGTGGCAACATATTTAGGGTACACTCAGGTCTGTGCTCAGGGCGAGCTACTGTTCCTCAGGCAATGGGGCACTATTTAAAGTACAAACACTGATACTGCCTCTCTCAAAGCTGACACCAAGACTGTTTTGATACAAACACAAAGCCTGAGGCAATGCAAAGCTGTGGCTGGTGGTCTCAATCTTTTTCTATCACTTGTATTGTTGGTCATGCATTCATTTTCTGCACAACTCTAGCCGAGTTAGGATTACACTTGTCAAAGGAATAAACTGAGCATTTTTAACACATTAGCTCTTAAATATGTTTGGGTTTTTTATGGTCAGGAAACACCTACAGGTGACAAGTTTGGCTTGTTGTGTTTGAGCTTATTCTTTGTTATACTCAAAGGTGCATATTATATTATTATACTCAAACTTAGGAGTGATTTGTGGCCCTGGGTGGTACAGGATATTATAAAGAGAGCAGTGAGTACCTGCTTCCATTTACAGTAATTGCCTGCCAGAAGGTGTCTTATGAAAAATAAACCCATGTCTCTTTCATAGAGAATGCAGTCATGTAACACACAGCCAGGCAGACACTGTGGACGCCCACACACAACTCCACTAACAATACTTGCTCTGTGTATCTGACCACTCTATATCTGTCTTTCTCTCTCTCTCTCTCCTTTCTTCAGCCTCCTCTGAGACCGACAGGCTGGTTCGTCTCTGGTTCCCTGTCTGACACCCCTCCCATAGGGAAAGAGAGAGATTTGGCCAAAGCCCCCTGTTGAGTTGCTCTTGGGACTCTGCTGCAGTTTGAGTATAATCAGCTAAGAGGGAGATGTGGAGAAGATGGGGGGAAAAAAATGCCTCTTCATATCACTCACTTCAAAGTCTGGTTTCAAAGTACTGGCAAAGCTAAGCGGGTTTTTGAACGTGTGGCTGTTATATCCATTCCTTATCAAGCTAACATCATTCATTTAATCATTTAGTCTACGAAGGGATACGCTAACAGTTACGAAGTCTCTTGTTCTAGAGCAGTTTAACTATGCAGTATCGCATGTGGAGCTGGAGGGCCCTAGCTCCCCACCCACCCCCTTCTTTTTCTTCAGAACAGACTGTGTCTGCTGGAGGGGGAGGGGAGGCAGTCTGCTAGACATTCAGCAAGTGAATGCATGAAGCCCCAGTGTATCACCTTTCACATTTTTCAGAGATATGCTTGTGTGACTTTTATTCTTGGTATTTACACTGTGGTTAATCTACAGGGTGTTTAATTTAAAGCCCCTCAGCAAGAGCACTGGTGTATGCTCATTATCACCACCAACAAAGTCAAACACAGATTTGATAATGTTTTGGAACAGACGTTAGACACGCTGCAGGACACACCCACTTTTTATGCCAAAATCAAATGGAAACAAGTCATCAGAGCATGATTAGGGTTCAGTTCCAGCTGATTTTATTTCCTTCCTGAAAAAAGGGTTCTGTACAGGAGTATATTAACAATCTGACAGGCAGTGACTTGACACATTTAGCTGGCATGAGATTTCCCCTCAAAAATGTGTTATGGCATGATTAGACAAAACAATATTTCTACACAGCATATTGCACAGAATGGATGAAAATAAAGTTAATATAATTAAACTGTATATATATTTATATATAAAAATCCTCAACAACCATCTTTAAAGTAGGCTAAGCAAAAAAGTGTATAAAGATAGCTGTTCTAGTGCCTGTCATGTTATAGCGCAACAACATACATAAAACACACAATCTTTTTTCTTTTTTTTCTGTTTTTTTAAGTCTTGCGTATAATACAGTCAACTGTACAAAGATGATTTCACTAAATTTTTCAAAGTTTCTTTTTTTATATTATTTTTTATATTTTCTTACTGAAACACAACAGCTATAAACCTGAATCAGAAATACAAAATCTATCCACCATGCCGTAAGATACTAAAACAATTAGCCATACTTAGTCGACAAGTAGAAAAGATTAAAATAGTCAAATACAATGAAAGTCGCAGCACAATAAATCGTCGCAGACTCGAAATCGGCGGTTCGATAGGTCGCGATTTAAATTCTGTCCAGTGGTTGAAAGAAAACCCGAAACATCTCGATACCTATAGAAAAAAATGCAGAGAGATTTGGTCATTTAAAGCTACAATCTCTGTGTTCAGCAAAGACTCTGGAGTGAAATGTAGAAATGTCCTTTCGAAGGCTATATACTGGGGGTGGGTTGGAGAAAGTGAGCTGTGTCTTTAAGACGCCTGCAGATTGAAGCTGTAAACACGGACAGGAGGCTGATTCAGAGACGATCAGCCAACCTGGGTCTTAAAATGATAGGAAATCCAAACAGCCAAACACACTGATTGATACCCCCATTTTTTTTTTTATATATCTATATATATATATTTATATATTTGTACAAAAATACACTGAGAAAATAATCAAAGGTTTCCTCTCTTTAAGTGTCAAAAGTCTACATTTAAATATAAAAACAAAATTAAATCAACAAGTTAAAACTCTAGCCCTTCTTCGGAGAAGGAGACAGGTATTGTGAATGTGGGACAAGAACAGAAAAAAAAGGGGAAAAAAAAACAAAAACATTGGCCAGTACTATATAAATACATCCATATAAAAAATGGCATTGGAACACATACACGTATAAAAGAAACACAATGCTGACAAATCCAGAGCATTTTCCTCAACACGTAGAACATCTGAGAAAAAAGAAGAAAGACAGGAGGATTTTGGTCCTGAATCAGTAAGAGTATAAAGTTCAGCACAGATTTGAGTTTGTGTTTGAATCCTGAAGTTTTAAGCATGAAAACAGCTGGTGATTTTTCTTTCCTTTTTTTAAAAAAAAATCAAAACAAAAAACCTTTTCACTTTTTTCCTAGGAATCAAACATAGCGCCACCTATCCACTTAAAATAACCCTACAGCTAGTTCAACTGTTCCACAGCCTGACAGAGAAAATCTCAATACAAGAGAGAGGACATTTTACATGCGTTTCTTTTCTTCTCAGTTTTTTTTTTTTTTTTCCTTTTCTCAAAAAGAGGTCTCACCTTGTTCCGAACTCCACCATAACTGATTAAAAAAAAGGTCTGTACCTCTTAAAAGTTCACATGGCGAGTCCTCAAAAGTCCCCTTTGTCTGTTGGAAAATGTTCTTAAGTTAAAAAAAGGTTTAGAAAAAGTGGCGGACCAAACGCCTGCCCTTCACGTGCGTGCAAATCAATCACAGTTTTCCAGTTCACAAGTGTTCATCATTACCGTTCTTATTATTCTCTTTCAAATGTCTCCAGGAGCTCTTCCTCCGCTTGTCTTCCCGAAACACCTCGAGTCCTTCACCGAAGCTGAAGTCGACTTCCTTTCTCGAATTTTATTCGAGCTGAAGCTCAATAACAACAGGAGTGTTCGGGTTCAGCCCCTTCCTCCAGTCCGTTTCCCTCACCACAAACTTTTGCCTCGACACTCTCGCGAGAACGTTCTTCGTGTTGTTGTTGTTTATTTCAGTTTCCCGAGAACAAGGAGCTCCTCTCAGCCTCCGAGACCCTCAGAGTCAACTTTGCGCTGCTCTCGCGAGACCACGCTCCGTGTGGTTGTTTTTTGTGTTTTATTTTTTGTTGTTGTTCAAGCCGTTTATACTCTCCGCCGCCGTTCTCAGTACGTAAACACGAGGTTGGATATGGTGGACTCAAGCCAGTCCCCGGAGATCATCTCGCTCACCTCGGGCGTGCAGTAGTCCGGGAAGTCGAAGTGCGAGCCGGACTCGCACGCGCTCAGTTCCCCGTCTCGGTCCAGCGCTGTCACGGAGCTGCTGCCCATGCTTCCCAGCGACACGCTGTCGAAGCCCGGGCTCGCACTGGCGCTCGCGTCGTCCTCCAGCTCCTCGTCCGAAGACGACGACGAGGAGGACATGGACGAAGCGGAGCAGGACCGCGACGAGGCCGTGGACGAGAACGGTGTGGGAGACGAACGCCCCCCGGAGCTGTAGCCGCAGCTGTAGCCGTACACGTGGGCGCTCCTCGCGCTCTTGCCGCCTGCACCGGGTGATTCGGCTCTGTCGCGCGCGCCCGCGTCCTCGTACAGACTGAGAGGGTCTGCGCACTCTGCCGCGGTGCTGAGGGTCGGGCTCGCTGGCACCGCCGCTGTGCACGAGCTCCCGCCGCCAGTCACTCCTCCGGGGGCGTGCACGCGCCTCGACTTTTTGGAGGCGGGCTTGCACTTGTAGAGCGGCGCGTGCTGCTGCTGCTGTTGCTCGTCCACCACTTTCTGGGACTTGCTCGCGCTCTTCTTAGAGGACTTATTACCGGAGCTCGGTCTGGTTCCGGTGGCTCCGGTACTGGCGGCGCCCCCCGCGGTCTTCGCCTTCTTCCGGGGCCGGTATTTGTAGTCCGGGTAGTCCGCCATGTGCTTGAGCCGGAGCCGCTCCGCCTCGCGGATGAAGGGCACTTTGTCTGCGTCGGTGAGCTGCTTCCAGCGCCGGCCGAGCCGCTTGGAGATCTCGGCGTTGTGCATGTCCGGAGCGCGCTCCATAATCTTGCGCCTCTCGATCTGGGACCACACCATGAAGGCGTTCATGGGGCGCTTGATGTGTCCGCTCGGCGTCTTACACCAGCCCGGGTCCCCCAGGCGCGACGAAGAGGATGAAGGTGAAGAGCTGATGTCCAGCTCCATCGTCCCCGAGTCAGCGAGGCTGCTCGCTTCCTTCTGCACCATGTCGCTCTCTTTCTTTCTCTTCTCCTTCCTTCTCTCTCAGCTCAGAGTAAACAAACAAGCAGGTAAACAAGTCAACAACTTCTTCACTTCAGTTTCTCTTGGTCCGTCCCGCCGTAGTCCAAAAAGTTTCAGCCGAAGCAGAAAAAAAAGTTCACGTCAACTCGGGAGCGAGTGTCCCGAGAAGGAGGAAGATGATGAAGAGGAGGAGGAAGGCTGGCTCCCCTCATAGCCCCCTTCTCTAACCCTGGCTGGTCGCGTGTAGCTCTCCTTGACTCGCTCAAACTTCTGAAACGTGCCACTCGTCTCTCTTCTTCCACTCTTGCTCAGTTTCTCACGCTCTTTCTCACTGTCTCACTCTTCCTCTAGCTTCTCTCTGCTCTCCTGCGCTCTTGCCTCTCTTTATCCCTCCGCTGCTCGCAGCCTGCAGCCAATCAGCGCCTGTCTCCAGCCTGCCTTACCGTCGAGACCACGCCCCCCTCTCCCGCTGATTAGACGAGGCGCGAGAGGTGGGGAGGGGGGTGTTTTGTGGGGGGGTGGGAGGGATGGGGAGTGGGGGAGCCGTACAGGGGGTGGGATGGCAATGGGCGCGTGCGATGAGGGGTGTTTGGGTCTGACCTCATTCCAGCAGCACGAGGAGGACAGTTTGGGGTTCGCAGAGACACGCTGATGATGACAGTGTTTGTTTATGTTTGTTTATTATTTTGTTTTGTTGATTTCAGCAGAGGACGGACGGACCTGTTGTGTCAGAGCTTTGACTGGAGAGAGATGAATAGAAAAAGTCCAGGGAACACATTTATTTGTAAATATACTGCAAATGTTTTAATTAAAACAATAAAAATGTAAAAGGTGCCATAACTTTGCACAGTCCACATTTGATTATATTTTTGTTTTCTCCTCATTGTTTATATATATATATATATATATATATATATATGCGCCACATTTTTACTCTCTCTTTCCCGAGCAGTGTCTGTGAGCGCAGACGAGACGCCTTGTGGTCTTGTTATGAAGCCTAGAGAGAGCGAGAGCAGGGAGCCCACGCATTGCTTTCTGGGCCACAAGTGGGCGGAGTCAGTGAAAAGGCGGTTTTTCTTTTTTTTTTCCTTTTTCTTTTTTTTTTCCACAACACACAAAGCTTTTGCACTTATTCTCATTCAAAATAATCCCAGAGTGACACAGTCTCTCTTCACCTGTTTTCAGTGTCCTAGCAGTCCCTCACCCTGCTCCCCATCTCTAGGTCACGTCTGTGGTTTAGTTGCTCAAAGAGGTCTATCAACATCATCATATCATTATCTTCATCATCATCATAATTTACCTTTGCAATACATAATTCTGTTCTGGCAGTGGAGGTTTTATTAATGAGTGATCCTTCTGAATCTTCCTCTGAGGAACTCTGGGCAGTATTTTCGGCCACTAGATGGCAGAGTGAAGCCAAGAGCTGCACCACAGGCCTCTATGTTTCGGGTCTTTATTATTCTTGCAGCAGCAGAGCAAATTACATAATGCCTCAGAGGTTTATCCAAAAATAAAAAATAAAAAAGAAAGAAAGAAAAAAAAAAAACAGTCCATATCAGCAAACTGTTCCTGGAGCAAACAAGCAATCCAGTAATTCCTCATATTTCACATATCTGTAGAAGTACAGGCGCCCTCACTGCACTTTGCTCAATACTTAAATTGACAGCATCAGATAACAAAGCGTCCTCACTTATTTCAAACAAAAGAGGATACTGAGGTATAGAAACACTGTTTCAAAACATACTGGTCACTCCTCAGTCCATACGCTCCAGATATGGATTTCCGTGGTGTAGTTTACAGCGGCACTGTGGCGCAACACATAGTGACACTCGCACAGCTCCAGGGATCTGGGGTTGGGGGTTTGAGTGTCGCACCGGGTGTCCATGTGTGTTTCTTCCAGGTGCTCTGGTTTTCTCCCAAACATGTTAGTAGGTTGGTAACTCAAGTGTCCAGTGTGAGTGACTGTGAGTGTGTGTAGTCCTGTGAAGGACTGTCTCCTCTCCAGGGTGTGTTACAACCCTGAAATGGATAGCGGTTACAGACAATGAATGATGTCATTTACACATAGTACTTTTAACTATTACCAGTTTACAACAGTTTATCTCCCCCATTAATACTGAACATATAAGAATCGTTTCAGCCTTTTGAGTGAGGCATAATATAGAGCAGACAATCAGACTAAAATTTGGGACAGAGATACTATCCTAGAGCCACTGTCTTTCCCATAGGAGACTGATGTGGATGGCACACAGGCCAGTCAAACACATGCTGTTATAACGTACAGAATAAGGCCTGGTGTTTTCTTGCTGAAATAACCATGGACTTCCTAGGGAAATATGTTATTACAGTAGTCAGTGGAATGTTAAGTGCAAGTAATGAAGGAACAAATAAATCCTGGTGTAAGGCCAGAGCTGACCTCACTCCTGGTTTTTGTCACTGCTTGGTGTAGTGTTTGTACATCCTGTGAATTACTGTTTTCGTATTTTACTTCTGTCCTTTTATTATGAGAAAAAAATTCATTCATTGTCTCTAACCGCTTATCCAGTTCAGGGTCGCGGTGGGTCCAGAGCCTACCTGGAATCATTGGGCGGAAGGCGGGAATACACCCTGGAGGGGGCGCCAGTCCTTCACAGGGCAACACAGACACACACACACATTCACTCACACCTACGGACACTTTTGAGTCACCAATCCACCTCCCAACGTGTGTTTTTTTGGTCCATGGGAGAAAACCGGAGCACCCAGAGGAAACCTACGCGGACACAGGGAGAACACACCAACTCCTCACAGACAGTCACCTGGAGGAAACCCACGCGGACACAGGGAGAACACACCAACTCCTCACAGACAGTCACCTGGAGCGGGATTCGAACCCACAACCTCCAGGTCCCTGGAGCTGTGTAACTGCGACACTACCTGCTGCGCTACCGTGCCACCCCATTATGTGAAATTTAAATTACAAAATATCTAACAATGAACTAAACATAGTCCTGCTATTCAGCATGCGGTGTGTATGCAACTGGCGACTCAGTGTCTCTACCTGAGCCAGGTGCTGTTCAGCCAAACAAAAACAAACATGCAGTTATCAGCAACAGGGGAACTTTACATGAACCTTCTGCCATTTGTTGTTGCAGAGTTGCATGGTGTAGTGGATGTTAGCCGCTGGAACAACCTGTAATTCAAGTTCAGCTAAATAAGCAACCGGGTTTATGGTTTTATGTGTTTCAGAAGTGTGTTAATTTAAATAAAGCTACACAAGGGAGAACAGCCTATAACAAGGAAGATAAACTCATGTTCTAATGCCGTACATCAGGAAGGATGATGAGAAAAACATGTTTTTTTTTAATCCTCTGTCTAAATATTATTTGACTTTGACTTAAAGTACCATCATCCTCCAACATGCACTTCCTCCTTCGGGCCGGTTTGAGGTTCACCTGAATTACACTTTCATTCACATCTTTATAGGTCATTCGTTTATATTCAGTCTCAACACTGTATAAATGCACTGACACCCCCACAGCACTGTGTCCACGTTTGATGTCATAGGTCTTTACGGTAATAGATAGTTGATATTTCCAGGGTCTGTGACTGGTTGGTTTCAGCTGATGAGGGAACACTAATAAGTCTTAGTGTAATCTCACATGTGACCTCAATTGATTACTGTGTTTGTGCGATGTCGTTTTCTGCCTCGACCTGTCTGGGAAGTTTTGACATGACGTACTGGTTAAGAGTGTGTGCTTGAGTGACTGAGTGAGTGTGAGAAATGTCCCACGTGTGAGATTGCAATGAGTGTGTGAATTTGTCCACAGTTGGGATTGGGTGAGTGTGTGTTGCCCTGTGATGTACTGGCACTCTGTCCAGGGTGTGTTCTCACTTTTTGCGCCCAATGATTCTGGGTAGGTCCTGGACCCACCACGATATGAGTGAATGAATGAATGGATGGATGAATGTGAGGGTTTGACTGCATGTAACCACATAAACACAAGTGCCTCCAGATTGCTCTATCTCATTACTCCAAAGAAGGCTCTTTCACAACCACAGAGCCCCAAAGCTGGGTGGCTTTATCCCTCTTAATGAGTAATTCTTCAGACTCTTCTCTCAGCTCTAACTGTACTGGAAGGATTGTTGATGAAATCCGTCATCGTAATGTCCACAGGTTTGTGACAAATAGCGCGAAAGAAAAGAAACATGTACAGTACATAAATCTGTGTCAGCAGGTGACACGGGGAAGCACTTCTGCTGCTATAATGAATGTATTGATTGGCATATCAAGAAAAGCATATTTAAACAGGTGCGCGGGTCTTTCTTATCTTATCTGGGACCAGCTGCTTGGTAATGCCCGGTTAATCAGTTACAGGCAGTTAGTAGTCGGCCTGGTGGCAAGTTCTGTTTGTGTCAAACTTTGATTTGAGAAGTTCAGGGAGGACAAGCTGAACATCTGCTCGTCTCACTGCTGGGGGGAGGTGGAGGAGAAAGGTGATACACACTGGAGATGCTAGAGAAGAGAGGTTGGGTTACAGAGCAGCTTTTGAAACATCAACAGCTTTTTATGGGTTAAAATATGTCTACATCGAACAATTTGTATATATTGGAAACTATGGTCTATGCAGAGGTTGTGGCATATTTTTTTTTTTATTTGTTACATTCAACTAAAGAGAAATTGAGTGTAAACATTAGCAGGGAAAATGGCGTATATTTGATACCTACTGAAATGCTGTTGAATTAAGTATATTTTGAGGTACTGGGGGAAAAGTACGTCAATATCTTTGCTCGCAGCGAATGTATACGTTAAATGGATTTTACAGTGTCCAGTAAATGGAAATATGTCGTTAGAGGGCTTCTAATCCAGTAGAAAATGTGCAAAACCTTGTAACTCCAAAATATTCATTTAATAAGAACAGAAAAATTGCTCTTAATATTTGGGCATTCATTCATTGGAGAGCAGTTAACAGAAGTCATTCTTGGCCATTCCTCTTTGCTTTTCTTATCATGAAACTTTAAAGATACCAGCTGCTCTTGTATCTTTTATCTGTATTTTATCTTTTTGTCTCTTATCTGAATTTTGTTAAAGTTTGTCATTAAATAAATAAAGACGTACATAAATAAGTAGCAACAAAAGAATTTGGGGTATGCTTGTTTATTAATTGACTTAATTCTCTATATAACAGTTGCTATGCAAAGATACATTAACATTTATGGCATTTGGAAGAGCTCTCATCCAGAATTTTTTCCTGCCCAAGATGGGAACTGAAGTGTGTGGGACTCTAGATACCACTTGGCTTTGACCAGAGTGATCCTATCCTTATGTGCATATTATTTCATGCTTCTCTAAAGAGATTAAACATTGTTACAGAAATTGTGTAAACGAAAGCCTGAAACTGTGGCGTACCGTATCTTTAAATGTTGACAGTGCGGCCCTTGGGCTGGGACTGTTTACGCAGACAGATGACATCTCTAGAGATACAGTGGTTCACAAACAAAACGTGTGGTCTTGTCAGTCCCAGGCCTCTCTGAGTGACGTCTGGCTGCCTCGAGTTGGGTCTGGAAGGGCTGAGCTCAGAGCTCTCAGGAGAGAAAGTGGGGACAGTCATTTAGGGGTTCTTTAAGGATATCACTATATATATATATATATACAGATTTTCTACTTCATATGAATACGGTTGTTTGGGTTTATGAATGTGTAAGTGCATACATAAACAGTGAGAGACGTGTGTGTGTGTGTATGTATCAGTGTGTGACAGGACAGCAGTGGCAGGGGGTCTTCTTGGCTCACAGTGACACTGAGCAACAACACAGTGTGGACAACAGACAGATATGAAGTATGCAATTGAGCATGACCTCATAAGAGACACCACAGGGCCCCACATGAGCAGTCAAAACTTTGGACATATCGACACATACCTGGAATTTATATTATTTCATATTCTTATACCATTTTTATGCATTTTACAAACAAAAGTAAATACACCAGAGCTGTGAAATAAGACCTGCTGAATTCTGCAGTAACAAAAACTAGAAGTAGAAAAAAAAGGTTTATAGATCTAATGGCAGTCATCTGAGACAGAGGGGTTGGTGTTGATGTTGGATGCCAGTGCTCATCATCCCAAAGTGTTTGAATCCACAGCTAAATGCCTTGAGGATCTAGCTGATGTTTGATATTGGGCAAGGTAAATACAGGCTCATGTGTAGCTTATTCAGTGTCCTACATCATTTCATACTTTTCCATGGAGATTATAAAATGTGTGTGAACATCTGCATCGGCGGTGGGTTCACTATTTAAGTTTGTCAGATTAGCCTCTAAACAAGGCTTTGGATCAAGTCTGGTAAAGTGAAATTAAACTTCTGATCGGAGCCGTGGAAGCAATACGAGTCATAAATTAATTAACATTAATAAGGTTGAATATATAAAGAGAACACAGTTGGGCACAGCAGTGTCCTCGAGTTGTGTTCATTCCCTGCGAGGGGTCTGTGAGGGATTTAGTGTGTTCTCTCCACGTCTGGATGTGTGTGTGCGCGGGTGAGGAGGAGGAGGGTGGGGTGGAGGTGAGCCTTGTCAAGAATATAATCCTGCCTTTTGTCCAATGATTCCAGGTAGTATTTGGACCCACCAGGATTCTGGACTCACAGGATGAAGCATTTACAGAAAATGAATGAATGAACTATGCCTCTGCTTCCGTACGATTCCTGTGAAAAATCCTAAGATCCGGTTCAATCTAAAGTCTAAAACTATCTGCATCCATAATTCTTTACTCCAAACCAAACAGGCTGTTGTACGTCCAGAAACAAAATAAGCAGCAAGGCGACATAACTGCCTGCGAAATTCGGACTAAAAGGTTAAAACAGACTGTCAGAGGAGAAATGGCTGTGCCTGCATTCTGGACACATTTTCCACTGGATTGACAAAGTGACAGAACACCAATTACAGCCAAATGGCAACCTCTTCACACCTGATAGGCATGGGAGAGAGCTGAGATTGAGCCTGCAGATAAGGGCTGTAGAGGGCTTTGTGTTGTGTGTGTGTGTGTGTGTGTGTGTGTGTTGGGGGAGGAGGAGATTGTCTTTCAAAATGTATAAGGTTAGCCTGGTGCCTTTTTAAATTCTGAGAGCGAGTTGTGAATAGTATTTGGACATGTGTTTGTGTGTGTCTCTGGCTCAGCACCAGAACTAAATCATGAGTGGGGGCATCCAAAAACCTCTGGAGGATAGGGGGATGCTGCATGTGTATACGCCAGGAAGAAAAGGAAATCTAGGGAAAATATAAACATGAGGGCCACAATAACAGGCAAGGCAGCATATAGTGCCAGTACAGAGTACAACCTGGCAATTCACCTGATGTAGCCTTTTATATTAGTGTGTGGCAAGCAGTGTTTTATTCTCACTTTATTTTGCTGCTGCCTGTCACTTTGCTGACCAGATATGATATTAAAATGACCTCCTTGTTACTACACTCATTGTCCAATTTCAGTTCCACGGGCAACAGGTGAACTACTATTTAATCTCAAGTGCCCACCCCCCAAATACAGTACAGGTTTCATTAGAGGAAATAGAAATAGGTGACGCCACACTCAGTGCTTGTAGTCAGTTAGAGGGGTATATACTGGTCAGGCATTGCCCTGTGGAATAGCAATGATGGAGCCCCATTTTATCAGTATCAGAGTCAGATTTATTGCCCAAGTATGTGGACACAAGGAATTTAGATCCCGCTGAAGATGTCTCTCTAGAATGTGGAGTTTTGGAACCTGAACTAATCACTCAACATCAGTACCTGGCTAAATACCATCAAATCCTCAGCTATGTTCCAAAATCTAATATAGAGCCTGATCAGAAGAGTAGAACCTACAGCAAAATGGCTTAAACTACCTATTAATGCCTGTCCTTGCAGAAGAGATCTTGGGTGAGCAGAGTGCATGTGAGCATTCATAATGTCCTTCAAAGGAAAGTAGAAATGGTTTAAAAAGCCTTTTAACATTTCCATAATCTTGGTTTTCTTATCTATATCTATCCTCTCTGAAGTCTGTACAAAGGCAGATATCGTGTCTCACACGCAACAAGGTAAAAGATAAAAACAGTGAATATCAATAATGTCACCATATGCTGGGGTTCTTTCTTCATCAAGCCCTTCACAGTTGTGGACACCTGTCTCAACTCCAGCTCCCTGCCTGGATCATAACCATGATCGCATCGACATTAAATTTGATGACAGAGAGAGCTATAAAAAGTGCTAGTCCTTGGAGTATTCCGTGGCTGTGAAAGAGGCAGAAGGTGTGATTTAACCTACTGTAGTTGCTCTGTGTTGCATAGCTCACAGTATAATGTAAGAATTGTAAAATGCATTTATGGTCGCGGAGATGAAATAAAGCATCATATCAGTGATAAATGACGACAGGTTGAGGCTCATGTCCTCATACATGCTGTAAAAACAACACTACTGGTGTGAGACTGATGTCAGATGTAATTTTCTTAATGAATGTCAACAATAGTTGAGGTAAGACCACATTATATTTAATGTTGTTGTCACTCATAATTGCTCTGTGGTGGCATGCAATGTGCATTATCTAATAGAGCTTAGGAATTATGGTTTGGGAAGTCATGATGAAGAGGTACATAAACCTTTACACGTTTCAAAATGTCCAGTCGAATGCCAAGCTGTGGCTGCCGCGAGGTAAAAATAAAACATTAATTGGGAGGGATTAATTGCAACATGTGTTATATTAAAAGAAAACCTGATCTAATTGAGTGTTTTTTTTTTTTTGAAAAAGCACAGGAGCTGCAGTTGATTAAATCCAACTGCAGAGCTACAAAAAAAAAAAAAAAAATGTGGGGGGTGAAACTCACCCCATGCCCATTACCGGCAAGTCTGATTCGCTCTGGCTTCAGGAAGGGCCATTGTGCCTCAGGGCAGGTGGTGTTGGCAAGAACAGGCTGGGCGGTTTTGGCAAATTACAGAGACATATGGCACATTAACACTCTCACCTAACCAGAATGCAGGGGAAACCTTCTGCAGTGACCCCCACCATCCCAGCAATTACCCACCAGCCCACGCCAGACCTGCGTCCAGTAGTGGATGGTGCATATGGGCTCTTTGACTGGCCAACAACACCCACCTGAGAGAAGAGGGGGAAAAAAAAGAATCAAGGACAAACTTGGTCTCTAAATTTAGGTGTTAACTCTCTTGGGTGGAAGGACCACTGAGAATCTGTGCTTGCCTAAGTGTACTTCTGCTGAGGTAGGAATGCATATCAGTAAAGAATATTCATCATGCAAAATAAAACAAGTCACCTACATATTTACCTACATAATGTGTTGAACGTAAGTTCCAATCCTGTTAAGGCCACATAAGGCTAATCCAGTATCTTATCTTGGATTTCACCTTGCATTATAACCAAAAGCCTTAAAAGGGAAATATTATACCCCTTCTCCACAAGTCAATGCGGGACTTGGTGAAACTCTGATTTGGCCGTGGTTTTTAGCCATTTTTGCCTCTTCTCTTTCTGCTATGTTTTTGTTTTTTGGGTTTTGCTTAATGCTACTATTTCTCTGCGCTTGTTACGTCGTCTTGCTCTATTTAATTGTCTTTGTGCTGTCACGTTAATGCAGGTCCAGCACTGTGACTGGAGGGTCTAAAGTGTCATTACGCTATGTAAGATGATGCACAAACTCAATGACTTGTTTTATTCCATGTTTTCTGACATTTGCAGCACACACACACACAAAAACATTGTTGTTGTATTTCAGTTATCAGGAGCTTTATGTATTAGCTGTTGTAACTATTTGTATAATCACAATATAAACTGGAAACACACACAAACATTTCCTGAATCTATAGTCTGTTTAATTCCTTTCCAAAGCAATGTAAAGACGGTCAGTGGGTGACAGATGCTGTAAATAATGAATATTGAAATTTTGAAAATGTGTTTAAAAATCATATTGTTATTGAAACATTTTATATTGTGATTATATATATATATTGACATTGCAATATATACTGATATTGAATTATTGTCCAGCCCTAAGAGGGACTGTATGATTAATTGTTGTAATTCATGTGCCTGTCTACATTTACTGTAAACCCAACTAATGGACACTCAGGAAGGACTTTCCCGTCATGTCCGGAATCCTTGATTCTTCATCAAGTCCACATCTGGGCAAATGAAATTTTGGAGAGTAGAGATGTAGATAATGAACCTTCAGTAGTTCAGCACACAGCTTGTTTAACCTGCAAGCAGCTGCACATGAACCTAAGGTCACCATAGTCAATTCTGAGCATTAGACAGAGGAGTATAAAATACACAAGCCCTGTTTTGTGGACTACCGGTGTCCATATTCTCCAGATTCTGGAACACTCTAAATGTCTAATATTTTGTTGGAAAATATCGTGTATAAATATTTACCTGAGAGCACTGAACTGAGATGGACATGAGTGTTCCAGGACCAAATTTGGACACTTTACCATAAGTTTTTAATCAAGGACTTATTTGTGTTTTTATTCATGTCAAACTTATAAGGCCCACAGAAGTCAAGGTGAAGGTCAAAATTCAAGTGCAGTATTCCAACCTCCTGTGGCAAAGTGGTCAGTGTCAACATGTGCAAAATGTATTTATTTATTTAGACAGCGGGAAGTAGCAATGGAGGAATCTGAAAGGCAAATATCCAAAACAACTTCTGGCTGTGGACGCTTGTGGCTTACTGGTGTAAGCAATGCTTCAGAGGTCAAGAGGTCATTAATATAAATCTGACAGGTTTCAGGATTACTTGGCCTCCACTGAGTGGAAAAAAAATAATACAACAACTACAAGTTGACCATAGCCATGAGATGTATCCTGAAGCTCTCAGGGATGAGCTACGCTTCCAAGGTCAGGAGGTTATCGGTTCAAATCCTGAGCAGGATCCCGAGATTGTGGCTCTGGATGATTGGAGAGACTTGAAATGCGAGACTTGTGTGAGGAAGCCAGGAGGGTGTTATCCAAAACAGAGAGAGGACAGAACAGGAGTTCTTGGAAGAAATCAAGCAGGGGAATGAGAGCCAGCCACACGAGTTTGGATTTAAATATATTTTTTATTTTTAATCATTTTATTTTCCTTATAAACAATATAGACATTTAAAAAAACATTTTTCAAAATTTAAAACTTAAAGGTTCATAAATCATTAACAGTCTGTGTATTAATGTTGTTTATTAGCTTGTAGATTCATTAAAATAATTAATAATCATATATAATACATAGACAGAAAGTGTAACCATGACTTGTTGTTTGCCAAAAAGTGAACACACATCCATTAAATTTCGGCTCTTCGGATACTTACCTTACTTTGACGTCCCCATCAGTCCACATGCTGTCACACATTTTTAATACGTTTAAATCTTTAACAACCAAGTTTAATCAATTAACCACGGACAGAACCTCTTTAGACACTGAAGATAACATTATCATAATAAATGACTAAATTCACATTCTGAAGTCTTCGCTTAGTTTTACCTTGACATTTGCAGTAAGTTCTGAAACATTAAATATTAGATGAAAAAGAGGTCACTGTTTCCCTTTTTATCTCTGTGTTACATATGATTATTAATGACTTTTAAGGTGTTTACATCCTAATTAATGACTTTTATTGACGTTTTAATGATTTTTAATGATATTTATAAACCTTTATAAATGTTGTTATTTTGTGTAAAAAGTGGCAGAATGTTTAGTTTGTGAAATAAACCTAATGCTTTACCAGGAAGAAAAACTGCAAATAGAATATCCTTAATGTAATAATTTTTATTAAAAATGAAAAACAGGAAAAAAAAAAAAAAACACTCAACGGTGCCTCCTGTTCCTCTTGCGCTTTTTGGTCTTCTGTGCCATGTTCCTCTTAGGCTGAGGCGGCATGGGTTCCTCGCTAATGTCTACATCAATATCAGGAGGTCTGCAGTTTACAGCAGGACTGCAGGAGTCCTCACTCTGTAAGACCTCACTGGATGTGGTGCAGAAGAGTCTGTCCCAAAGCTGCTGTTTGATTTTGCGGCCCATGTGAAGGCTGTAGCGCTGCTGCTCTCCAGTTTCACTTTTCAGCTGGGGCTCCACCACAGAGCAGTAAATACTCTGGTAATCACTGACACTGTGGCCATGTATCAGCAGTGGCTGGTCTGCTCCAGGCACATTGTCCATGGAGCTTTGTCCATATAAACCCTCCATGGATCTTGGGGTAACACTTTCCATGGTCATCCCCTTATACATGATTTCAGCGTAGCTGAAAGGGTAAATCATGTCATCCACGACAGCCATGTTGTCTACATAGCGCTGTGCAAGTTTTCTGGGTTTGGGTTTCCCCAAGTCCACCAAATAATCATCAAACCGCTTGGGCACCTCAGCAATCTTTCGTAGAGAATAGCGGTGGTTCTGTGATCTTTCCATGGACTCCTGTAACGGTGAAGTCTATAGGTTTAACGTTTCTAATTCTTATTACAACTGATGATTCCACTTTAGTACATTATTTACTGTGCTGAATTCAAATTTTTAGTTATCCAAACCTTTAATGATGAGTTGAAAGGAGTCTCGTCCATGGTCACATTGTCTAAACAGTGTTTCGCAAGTTTTCTCGGTTTGGGTTTCCAAGAGTCCATCAGATAATCATCAAAATACTCAGACAACCAAGGAGTTTTTCACAGACAAAAGCAGTGGTTCTGATATCTGTCCACGGCCTCCTGTAACTGTGAAGTATATAAGCTTAACATTTCTAATTCTTATTACTGCTGTTTTGTCCACATGAATATGTTATTGACTGGACTGAATTAAACATCGAGTTAAATAAAACATAGCTACAAACGAAGTTCAATAACCTCTTATTAGAAATTAATTTAACATAATATTTTACTGTAAGATGAAATTGTATTTGTAGCATAAACCTTTTTCTTACTTTATCTCTGAAGTTGAATCCTCACCTCTTCACTGACAAAATGTAAGAAAATGTTTGTTGTTCCATCGACCGAGCAACTGGCTTTTAATTCCATCAGAAGAACCTTCTCCATTATGACACACAACACGTGTCACAGTGGACCTGGCTGTCTGGACTGTGGGAGATTCTAACACTGTTCACTATAGTATACTTTTTTTTTTTTTTTTTGGTTCTGCCATTTTGTTGTAGTGTCCGAACACATGGTGGATAATTTTCAGTGCACTCAAACAATCCCACAATGCATTGCAAAAAGTAATGTACAACACCATGTATATCAGATTACCCATAATCCACAGCGTTGTTTGATAAAAACCCACATGAGGTTGTGTCTGAAATCATTCAATACCCTCATGAATTCAATTCCCTATAATAGTGCACTATATAGTTAATAATATAGGGAAATATCATTGTAAAAGTGAACTGATTCAAGGGGCTATGACACTGGAGGTTCAGGACATTAAAAAGGCTCTATTTCCCTCACAGAACCGAAACTCGCTAACATCTGGCTTAATGAATGACTAGCACTTTTAATGGTGTCCTCCTCCGCCTGCTTCTTCTTATTATTTTGAATTACATTGCTCTCATTTTTATTTATTTATTCATTCATTTAATCCTGATATAAATATAAAGTACAACTGCCATTTTCAATGATTTGACTGCCAATTTTATTCCATAAAAAGTGGGAGTTAGTGTGTCTTAGAGGGAGTCACACTTAGAGCTGTACTTAACCTGATACCTTTTCTATGCACTCAATGCACTTCTATGGAATATTAGGGAGGGGCCACAGTTAGCTTCAATGTGCAGATTTCACTTTGTGGATATGTCAGTTAGTCAACACCAGGTCACTCATGACAGGAACACACAGCCTGCACAGGGTATCACACACTCACACAGTCTCTCTCTCTCTCTCTCTCACTCTCACAAACAGACACCTGTGGACAGTTTCACACAGCCAAGCCACCTACCAACATGTTTCTGTCAGGCAGGACAAAACACATGTCTCACAGACAGTGCCCCACAGCAGGGACTGAACCCAGGACCCCTGTGGCTGTGTGGCAGAGACAATACCAACAGGAAGTCTACTTCATATGACGTCCAGAAACCTAAATTAAAATGATGCAAGTTATACAAACAGGACGCTCCTGGTCAGGGTTTTGGGTAATGTTTTGCTGATTTGAATATTCAAAAATCCTTTACAGTACATACAGAGGCTTTATTATGAAGTAATTCTTCTCAAATCAATAATTTAAAACTTCTCAGCTCTTAAATTGTTTGACTGAAGAAATTTAAAAAGTTTGTTAATGAACATTAATGCAGCAATGGAAAATGTTAAGTAATCAATTATATCCATAAACACTCAAAGTCCTGTTTCCACATTCACACCATGATGCAACAAATGTGAAAGCAGTGAGCCACAGAGAAGTAAAACCCAGTGTAAATCTGGATCCTGCAACACCAATCTCTTTCTGCAGTGTACAGTGTTCCACAGCTTTATTAACCTGCGGTTCATGTTTAGGTTAAGATTTACATATCAGTCTCTTTCTGAGTCACATGCACCATCTCAGCCATCGTCGCGTTCTATTCGGCAGAAATGAACACAAAAACAAACACACTGCTTTTGTGTAAATCTTCAGGGAATAAAGTCAAATAAACTCCATCACTCTATTCATCAGCCAGGAATAAGGGGGGCGAGAGACCTTAAGCTCCCCAGGATCAGAGGCTCTAACCTGGGCATGATTTCATCCCTGGAGCCCCTCTGTTCACCCGGCTGATAGATGATGCCCTAGGCCTGAATTTGCCAACCCAGGAGAAAACATTCTATGCTTGTATTATTTTTGTAGGCGTTAGATAAGAGATGAACTATATTATATACAGATTGAATGAGTAAATCCTGCGTAAAGGTTTGGGAATTGTCTTTTAGTCTTATTTTTAATCTGAATTTATATTGGGACCATGGCAACGTGACCAGATTAAGAATGTTTAGCATTTGCAGAAGTTTTATAAATCAGTAGCTACAAACAATGTTATTAATATTGTCACTAAATCATCACTACTTTATTACTACTTAATGACAGCACCACATTGATATGAGTTAATTAAATAAAACATTAGGTATGTTGCTTGTAGTTATAGTTTTACAGTGTTTTGCAATATTTGACCAATAAAGAGAGAGAGAGAGCGCCATTCATCAAACCACACCTCCAGTATCAAGGAATATATTATCACACCTAAAATGTGCCACCAAGAGGAGGGTGGAGGAGAATCAGAAGAATGTGGGTGAGTGTTTGAGAGGGAGATGGAGGTTAAAGATAAAACTGATGAAGTGGTGCTCGTGTGACTGATCATGTAGGTAATCTGTCTTTTTGCACTGGTGTAAAAGTAGTTGGGTTCTGCTGAGAGGCTGTTTTATAGGGACTTGGGGCATGGTATGATGTTGTGAGGGGCATCAAAACTCATTAACAGGGGGCATTAACTCATAAACTCATTAAAGGGGCATTAACACTTTGTGAGATCAAAGGCTTGTTTCCTTGCTGTGGAACATCCATCCATCCATCCATTATCTGTACCGCTTATCCAATTTAGGGTCGCGGGGGGTCCAGAGCCTACCTGGAATCATTGGGCGCAAGGCGGGAATACACCCTGGAGGGGACGCCAGTCCTTCACAGGGCAACACAGACACACACACACACATTCACTCACACACTCATACCTACGGACACTTTCGAGTCGCCAATCCACCTGCAACGTGTGTTTTTGGACTGTGGGAGGAAACCGGAGCACCCGGAGGAAACCCACGCTGACACGGGGAGAACACACCAACTCCTCACAGACAGTCACCCGGAGCGGGAATCGAACCCACAACCTCCAGGCCCCTGGAGCTGTGTGACTGCGACACTACCTGCTGCGCCACCGTGCCGCCCTAAACCCACGCGGACACGGGGAGAACACTGGGAAACGAACCCACAACCTCCAGGTCCCTGGAGCTGTGTGACTGCGACACTACCTGCTGCGCCACCATGCCGCCCTGCTGTGGAACAGTCATCTGTAATGCTTTGTTTCATTGACCTCACAAGTCAGATAGTGGCGCTGGGAGTGATCCACACCTGATCTGTCCACGTTCCAATTAGGTTGATCCTGGTTGGCATTGTTAGTGATTCCTGTCTGAAAACAGCTCATATTTCACACACGTCCATGTACAACATTTAAACAGTAGTGTAGGACTGATTTATTGAGACACAAATAGATAGCAGCACTAATAAACTGTTTGATACTTCTGCTTTTACACTCTGTTGTTGTGTGGACAGCTGTCTTGGAGACAACCATCCCTCTTACTGCTAAGAGACAAGCTTTTATTATCTCTCTCTAGGACAGTTTTGGCTGGCCCCTGTCAGCTGTAAATATCTGTAGCTCAAACAGTTCCGAGAGCCTGGGCTGAGCCAGCAGTGTCCCATTTAATGGCCGCTGAAGCCACTGTCCCCTTTTGCCACTGACCACTGAACTCTTCAAGCGTCGCTGAGGTGAGCAGTTCTGAGAAATGACACGTGCGCCTTTTCCCAGCTTTTCATTGGCTGTATCAGGTGTGTAGAGATGGCAGAACACCAAAATGTGTAGGGCATGTGGTCAGCAGTGTTGGGAACCACTGTCCTAGCGGTCTGCGGGTGGGTTTACAGTGTACACTGGTCTGTTTCCACCTCTGTGGTTTTGTATATGGCGTCTGAGTGGGGAGAGGTAAATAGAGCTGCAATTGGTTGGACAAGAGGGCTGGCAGAGTGGTCATCTCTGGCTGGAGAGTTCAGGGAAAGGACGACTGCCCGTCACCCCACAACACACACACACACACTCGGGCTGGGAGGGGCAGCTGAGCAATGCCACCATTAGTCAGCTGACTGCTGTGGCACCAGCAAAGGCAATGGCTCTCTCTGCTCTGAGCGCGCGCACACACACACACACACACAGCAGCAGCAGCCACCACAGCAGCTCACTTCTTCTTTCGGCACCCAAGGAGGGACGGAGATGACGTTTCTCCGCCTTGTCTTTAGTTTCTGAAGCCGTCTTTCTACTCCACCTTTTCTCTGAGTGTTCGCCTTCCTTCGCTGGGGAATTTGGATGGAGCCGGAAAGCCAAGAGTAACATCATGCAGAGTGCACAGCTCAGACGAGAGAACAGTAGGCTTCACCGAGGTTTAACGCGTTCAGAGCATTCGCCAGGGGCTTCGGGATGCACTGCAGCGGTAACCCACCATAGTCCTGGAATACCATGGTCGTCCAGATTTTGATGTTTTCCTGCCCCGATACTCCCTCTAAACTGAAGGAGGGCTGTGAAATGAGCTGATTAGTCATATCAGTGTTAGAGAAAACACTAAACCACGCAAGTCGGGTATTCCAGACGCTCTGGGAACTCCGAGTATTCCTGCCAGAGTGATCATGTTCTCCAGGGCTTCACATTTCAATTTGAAATGATTGCATCTCTGTTCCTCGTCTGAGCAGATGATTTAAGGCCTGTCCTGACATGCTGTGCACGGTGGTGGTCCTGGTTCCTCCAGAATCCTCCGGTATGTAGAGAAGAGCATCCCCAGACTGGATGACCTAAATCAGCCCCAGCGCTGTCTAGATGTTGAAAATGAGAGAGAGAAAACTGGCACAGCTTGTTCTCCCTCTCCCTCTCTCTCTCTCTCTCTCCCTCCCTCGCTCTCTCGCTCTTTCTCTCTCTGTGCTGCCAGCCATCGTGTGGAGAATCTCAGGGACTGCAAGCTTTCCAGCAGGCTCTGAGAGGATGTGGCTCATCGGAGGCTATCGACTCTTCTCTACTATCGCTTCATCCTTCAGCAGACAGTGCCCGGCACTGCCTTTTCCTTTTTTTTTTGGGCTGGATTAGTGTCTACACCAAAGCCGTCACAATCTGCCTCCGCTGGGGAACGCTCACCCAGCTGCCAGAGACACTCTCGCCTATGTGTGTGGATCTACGAGGCAGAGGGAACGACATTGCACACTACAAAGGGAGCGGCTCAACAGGACCATCTTGTCTCTCCTGGATTATGGCACGAGGAGCATCCTGCTATCTGTGTGCCGTCTTCTCCTCCTCACTCTCGCTCTATCTCTGGCTTTCGGAAAAGGCATGAGTGCTGCAGCAGAGGTGGGGGTTTGCAGCTCCTGCCAATTTCAGACCCTTCAGAGCATGCCAAGCCCCTTTGGACTGGAAACAGACCTGATCAAGGGCTATCACCTTTATCTGTCGGGACTGAGATAAGTCATAAAGAGAAATGGACAGAGGGACAACAATAGACAAGAACAGCTTTGTTTATGATTCATTTGCAGATTCAGATTGTGTTTCTATATTTATTCATTGATTTTCAAATGCTGCTTTGAAGTTCCTTTCAAGGTAAAAATGCAATGATATTGATTGTGTTCCTGCCACTTCAAAACTATTATAGCACAATTTATTAAATTACAGACTGTCTCTGTCTAATTCCATCGTTTTATCAATGTATCTTTTTTTTAAAAAACTGTTGTCCAGGCTTCGTTTAAATTATTCCACATGAAATTCCACAATTTTCCTTTGTTTAATGCTAGTCACGCTGAATGTGTCTTACATATTATCGCTCAGGGCTGATTCGACAAGACTTCACCCCCATCCCCGTAAAATGCCACGACTGCATATGGCTGATTTATGTTCGTGCTTCTCCATGGAGCTGATGCAAGGGCTGAATATGACGTTATGAATATGAATATTACAAAGATGTTACTGTATATGTTAATGCCTGTTTCACACTATTACATCGTGGACATGCTGCACTCAGACGTATGTTTCATATACTACGACAAATTACACTGACCCCTTATCTCCCTTTGCCTCAATAACATCATTTCTGCAGTGTATGGACATATCAGTCTCTTCAGATCATTTCTCTTTTTTAAACCACTCCTCCACTATGTAATACTTCTGTACACATTTCAGACAGTTAGTTCCAGCCTCTCTTAGGATTTACATGCTGTTGCAGCCTGAGATGGGCTTGGGGTCTGGAGATCAGTTGTTACCTAAAGTTCCACTTCATGCTCTTTTCCAGAATGAAAGTGAACTGTAAGTTGTCATAACAGAACTGTTTAAAATAAAAGTAATCAAAATAAAACAGTGTTTGGAATGATTAATATAAAACCAGTTCGTCATTGAAATATACAATTAAAGTAAAATATGGTTCAGTTGCATTCCGTAATTGAAGGAACCCCAATGTACTCTTAAATGTACCACCACAGTGACAGGTTTTCTGAGAGAGTACAATACATGACAGTCACTGTGAAATGTGGGAATCTCAGAAATGTGTTCTGTTCAAATGGGAAGAACAGGACTTGCAGAAAATCACTTGAGGCTGATCTTGAATGATTTTATCTGTATATAAAAACACTAGAAGTTTCATTAACACAGTAACAAGCTTAAACAAGTACTGGGGACAGAATTTTCCTCTCAGAGCCTGTTTAAGAAATACCTACTCACTACCCAGGGACTCCAACATTATACCTCCACTGGGAACACAATTATATACTGTTTTACCATCTGTGGTCAAGCACAAATCAAATTTCTCCCCACATAATCAGATGCCATTTTGGTGATATACAATCCTTAACTTGGCAGTAACACTTTGATGGTAGTGTGTGGGGTACTAGTGTATTAGGTACAGCAATCAGCTTCAGTTATTACACACGTTAATGGACCAGTGCTCACAAAACTCTAGCTGAGGGTACTTCTGTGATCAGAACCTGACCAGTGATTAAGGTTGAAGGGGACGTCTAGCACATATGACACAAACAGACAAGCTACAGGCTGTAAATGTACACTCACGTATTGGACCAATGGGGTGGAGGTACTGGAGCATAGAGTCATTCGCCTTAATATAACTGCAATGAAATATGATTCAATTAAGTTCCCTAACTAAAGGTTCTGAAGATGTACCCTTGGGGGTACAGCTTTAAGGTAGCCATATATTTAACGGTAGCCCCTGTAGACTTGAGGGGAACCACCCCAGTCAGAGTGGAGTACACTAAAAAGCAGATGTTTCTAATAAAGTGGACAGGAAACATAGCCCGAAAAAGCCCAGTTCAAGCAGTTCAACCTTCCAAATCACCCAAACATCAGAAAGCAGGACACATCTGGACCAATGCCAGACACTGAAGTCTAAATGCCCCTCACCAAAATGTTAGACTCATTCACCCGTGTTAGCACAGTCGTGCCTGATAAATTAACTAGTGCACACAGGGACTGGAGACATTAGCCCGAATGATTGTGTCTGGCCTCTCCAGCTCACATTCTCCACGCTCCACTAAATGCCTCTGTCCTATCCGTCCCCATGCAGTAGATCTAGTGCATTAAGCCACGTCTGTATCACCGGACTCTTAACGACATCAGCTGCTGGTGGTGCGTGTCGCTCTCCTTTCCCCCTGCCACCAAACGAGCTCTGTTATGTTCCTATCATGCAGCCGTATGTCTGACTCATTACTGTATGAGACTTCCTTTTTTTATTAGCTTCCTTCCCTCCGCCACTGGAAAATTTATGGGCCTCTCTGTCTAGGAGAGAAATGCTGTTAGTCAGAAGTGGTTGACAGCATTGTTTTCCTGCTGCTAATGCACTGTGAGTGGATTTGCAGAGAGAGCTGGCCTGGGAGTTCATGCTTGTTTTAAAGGGCCTTGCTTTGGACATGGACGTTTATTTCATTTAAACAAACATAAGTGAATGATGTTCTGCTGGAGTTCTCAGGGTGAGGGGTAAAGTCAACAGAGCAAGTATCATTTAAATGGTCTCTGCCACTGTCTCAAACTTGTTGGTGCTTGCAAACCGAGACTGAGTTGACTCCACAGTTTCAAATATGAGTCATCTGACTCACAGACACTCAAAGAAACTATAATATGGGAGTCGACTCCTTTCTACACACTACATTTACATTTAGCATCTTTGTATTTCCTGCTGCACTCTGTTCAGAGAAGACATTTCACACACAGCACAAAGAACACATGGCAGCATCTGTCTAGGGTTTGACTCCCAAAAGAATTGTTTCTTTGAGTGTTCTGGCCCTTAAATAAAATAAACAGAATTTATTCATTGATGAACTGTGTAAAACATTTCATCACAGTTCTCATCTCCTAATGATAATTTTTATTTAGTTCTAGTTTTGATGTAGTATTCTTTGTGGAAATGTAGGTGATCATTGAATAATTTTTGGCATTTTATTTTACTTTTTTCATTAAAGGAATTGTTGCTGAAACAGGGCAGTGTAGACAGTGTGAGAACACTGCTGTGTTGTTTAATCATTGTTGGATTTTAAATCATGTTAAAGACATTTAATTACGACCCCAAAACTGTTCACTGGTGGGTCATACTCAGCACTACAGTGACACTTAAGAGTTGGTGTGTGTTGCGCTGATACAAATGGACCAGTCACAGCATTGCGGCTGCAGTGCTGTTGAGAATAGTCCACCAACCTGGACTGGAGCGTAACAAATACAAAGCCCATTTCACAAAAGTTTGGATACCGTGTAAAATATTAATAGAAAACTAAAAATATTTTAATGTAAGTTTACTAGCACAAAAATTATTACATTCAAAAATATGTTAACTTGAACTCTTTATTTATATAAAAAATAGTAGAAAGTCTATTTTTATGTCTTTAATCGGATAGTTTATTGTGTATATATATATATATTTTTTAATTTTTGCCCATTTTTAATTTGATGCCAATAACACATTCTAAAATGAGTTTACCACTGTGTTGCATCACTTCTTTTAATAACTCTGTAAACGTTTGGGAACTGAGGAGACCAATTGCTGTAGCTTTGAAATTTAAATGTTTTCCAATTCTTGTTTGTTATAGGATTTCAGCTGCATGAAATCTAGTTTCTTCATCTTAAACACCACTTTGACTCCTATGAGTGATATTAGATGGAGCTCCAGCACTCCAGAGAACGTGGTTCCAGTGCTCTACAGCCCAATGCTGCAAATCCTTATACATATGGGCTGTGCTTTATTTTATATTGGTTTTCTGTGTGAGCAGTGGTTGCGCCTTAAAATCAGTGGAAAACTCTGATTAGGGAAGATGTCCACAGACCTCTGGATACAGAAACCATGGCAAATGATCCAGACTGCACACTTAATGCCATTACATTTAGAGTCATTTACATTCTGTGACATTTTCCTACAAACATCCTTTCATCCCTTGTGCGTTAACCAAGCCGGTGTCACATCGCATTAAACAGCATGAATGGGTTTATTTGCTCTTAAATCCATAGCAGTAATGGAAAAGGTGTTGTGTGACATTTGGAGAACACAGCAAGTGCAATGCACGTATTAAATGCCATGTCCAAACTGCCTATGGATCTATATCTGAAGGCTGAACAAACAGGCTATTGCTTTCCTGAGTGAGATCCGGCTTCTGTTTTCTTAATGGGGAAAGGACACGGGTTGTGAAACAGCTCTGGAAAAAACTCTGATATAGATTCAGACGGAGCCCTGAATCATACTTCCTTGGCTTTAAATGTTCTGCTTCAACAGCAATATAGAACTCCACCAGCCCACAAGTTCCTAAAAATAGAGAATGTTAAAATATTCCTTTTAATAATTAAAACTTGCAGACATCTCACATTTAAGGCAACAGTGGAGTTTGCTGCTTGTCTCCAGCCTCTCAGCAGTGACGGGTTTAGATTCTGTAATATGATGGTGGTTATTATAAGTCCTGTTTCTCTGTATCTTAATGTGCACTCTATTGGCAAAAGTATTCGATCATCTGTCTTTGCACGCATATGGACTTCCTGAGTGACATCATGTTCTTAATCCACAGTGTTTAATATGATGTCTGATCATCCTTTACAGTTATAACAGCTTCAATTCTTCTTAGAGGGTTTTCCACAAGGTTTAGGAATTTGTTTATGGGAATTTTTGACCATTCTTCCAAAGTTGGGAACATAAAATTGTCCAAATTCTCTTTGGAAGAATTCTGGTATGCTGAAACATTTAGAATTCCTTTCACTAGAACTAAGGGGCCGAGCTTACTCCTGAAAAACAACCCACACCATAATCCCACCTCCACCAATTTTTACGCTTGGCACAATGTAGTCAAAAAAGCATCGTTCTCCTGGCAACTGCCAAACCCATACTAGTCCATTGGATTGCCAGACAGAGAACCGTAATCTGTTTACACCACTGCCTCTGATGCTTTACATTGTGTTTGGGGACGTAAGGCTTGGATGCAGCTGCTCTGCCATGGAAATCCATTCTATGAAGCTTTCTACGCACTGTTATTGAGTTAATCTGCAAGCCACATGATGTTTGGAGGTATATAGTTATTGACTCTGCAGAAAGTTGGCAACCTATGCGCACTATGCACCTCTGCATCCAATAAACCCTGCTCTGTCATTTTACTTGTCCTACCACTTTTTATGGCAGAGTTGCTGTTGTTCCCAAGCACTTCCACTTTGTTATAATACTAATGACAGTTGACTGTGGAATATTCAGTAGTGAGGAAATATCATGGCTGACAGGTGACATCCTTTCAAGGTAACATCCTGTAATTCACTGAACTCCTGAGAGTGACCCATTACTTCACAAATGGTTGTGGATCAGTCTGCAAGTCTAGGTGCTTGATTTTACTCACCTGTGGACATGGAAGTGATTGGAACCTGAATTCTATTATTTGGATGGAGCACACCAAGAATCACTGGGTGCAGGCAAAAACACTAGATAGGTCACCAGTCCATCACACACTCACCCAGTCACTCACACCTGTGGAAAATTTTGCATAGTCAGTCAAACTACCAACATGATTTTTTTTTTGACTGTAGGAGAAAATTGGAGCACCTGGAGGAAACCCATACAGACAGAGGGAGAACACACCAAACTCCTCACAGTCAGGATTAATCTCAAGACCCTGGAGCTGTGTGGCAGTGACTCTTCATGTTGTGCCACATCCAATAATAATAAGTAATAATAGTAATAGTAATAAGTAATAATAACCTCAGGTCTCCAAAAGTCAGCAGTCACCATTAGAATTATAGGGGGTAATTTATACTTGAAGACAGTACCTCTGGACACATAGGACACAAGGTGCATGTTTAACTCTCACTTGCTCGTTACTGTATGTAACCTCCTTCCAGCTCCATTCACTGCTTTGTTGAAAGAAAACACTTCTGCTTCCTCAATAACTTCCTCTGGCTCAGACACCTCAGTATATCCCCGTCTGGGTGAGTAACACATGGCTCATAGCATTGAAGCACCTCCTGCTTCACTGTGGTCCTGTCAGTTGAAAATAGTGCATGAGTCAGGACTTGTTGGACAAGCCAGGTCCACTACAAGGTCCTGTCTTCATTTCATCAGGACACACACTGACACCATCAGAAATAATTAGCAACTCCCATTCTGTACATTCCCCTGCTGTAATGCACACACTTATATTAATTATTAATTAGCCAAACATCAAGGAAATATCCACATACCAACAATCAGAGTTGGGAAACACTAGACGTCAAGAATTCCCCCTCATCATATTTCTTAAATTTCCATTTATGTGGGGATATACAGTACTGTGCAAAATTTTAGGAGCCAGAGATTGAGATTTAAAAAGCTATTTATCTGAGCAGTAAGTATTTATCTACTAAACAACAAATAACGCCCAACATTAAAATAAAACCAAGTAACATTACTCCAGTGAGTGTGATATTCTGTGTGTGAATGTGTTGGTTTAACTTTTTCCAAATCTCTCCTTGTGGCAGTCCGTATTATTTAAGGTTATCGTCCAATACGTAGATTTAGTGGTTAATAAATAATGATTTTAAATAATGTGTGCTGTTGATTTAAAAAAATGTATGCAATCAAAAATAATCTGAACAAAACATTGTTCTTCAAACTCACTCACACCTACTTTATAGAAAAAAAAATCTTATTTAATTGTTTATTATTATTGTTATTATTATTTATTATTATATATTTACTGTGATTATATATAACTTTATACAAGCACCACACTTATTGAGAAGGCATTAGTTTAAATATATATAGACATCTGCACCGTACAGTACATTAAATCACATGATGCTAAAATATAAACACTGGTAAAAAAAAATAATAATAATTAAACCATCTCTAAAAGTTAATACATGACCAGTAGTTACAGCTTTGTAACTTTATTGTATTTTATCTATTCATTAATTATTGAAAACTATAAACATTATTTCAAATTTAATATGCTCAACATACAAACCCCATTTCCTAAAAAAAAAAATACCTTTGGGATGCTCTGCAAAAATGTAAATAAAAACAAAATAATGCAATGATGTGCAAATAATGTAAACCCTATATTTAACTGAAAATCGTACAAAGAGAAAAAATTTAATGTGGAAACAAGAAAAAAAAATGCATATTTTACATTCCTTTCTCAATCACTACAACAGAATAGTGCCTCCACATTTAACCCATTCTGGGCAGTGAAAATACCCACACATACAAAGAGCAGTAAGCAGTCATCACAACACCTGTGAAACCACTGGGTGGTAGGTACCCCAGCTATGAATAGTGTGGCAGTCTCTGCCCGGTCCCAAATCTTTCATATTGATCAAGGCAATTGAACCAGCGACCTTCTAGTCCCAAGCCAACTTCTCTCACCCTCAGGTTGTTATGCTTTTGCCAAGAGTTCAGTTGTACTCCCACTGCATCTCTTTATAATCATATTTATAATCAACCTTGGGACTGGTGAATCAATTTCAGGTTTTCACTTTTCCAGTCTTGTAGCACTCATTGGACATCATAATACAGTTGGAAATAAAAATGCTCCAATTGTTAATCTGGACAATGGACATATGATCAGATTCCAATGTGGAGTACTTCCTGCAGTGACACTGTACTGACTTAGATCTCAGGTTTTGCCACTGGGGTCCAGCTATCTGTCATTTTATGCAGCTATCATGCAGAAGAGCTCAAAGCACAATAAAATGTCAAAAGTGTTGATACAGGACTTTTCCTCAGTCTCATTTCTCCCATCACAGCATAAAACTCTCATCGACCATGTCCACTCGTGTAGCCAGTCTTCAAAGAAGACGTGGGTCGAGCTGCAGAGATTCCAGATGAAAGCTGCACATGTGTTTGATATGGTCGGGTGCTGTGGTGTCCCTACAGGGCGGCCGGTTTATCTGCAGGTCCAGTTGTAATTGGACAGGCACCCCCCACCAAGTAATTTTAGTATAGTAACACTAAGGATGTGTGGAATTTGGACTTGCAAAACAGTCCTACTGGCTCCTTAGAACTTTGTGAGAATGTCTTTACGTTCATGGAAAGTTAGAGGTCTTTGTCAGTTCCACCTTAATACATCTGAAACAGCAAAGAAAAATAATCAATATTACTCACTTATGGAGCCAGAAGAAAACAATATCCTAACCTTTTTTAATGCTCTTCAATGTTCAGAGGCCTCTCCACCATCCAAATGCCTCCAGATGCTGTTCCTCAGCTGTGGTTCAGCAAGTGACAGATGCCACTGCAGCTTACAAACACCAGAGCTTTTTCCAGCGTGCAAAGAGACTGGAGAACTAGCAAATGATTAGGAAATATTTTATTGGATTAATACAGAATTGCATTTACGTTTCAGTGGAAGTTATTTTAAAGAGATTGTATTGCAGTTCATTTTTGACCATTTCTATTGGTCCACTTGTCTTTACAGTGAGGAAATCTTATAGGACGACTATTGTCACCAAGAAAACATTTTAGATTACTGTGTTTATTAATAGGTTCAAGCAGGATTCTCATTCCTGAACCAGTAAAAATACTCAGCACTGAATTTACATGGATTAAGTCAATCTGTCTTAATGAATAATTTCCAGCAGTGATTTCCACCAGGAGTTCAGAAGTCTGTCTCCTGGCAATCCGTGGGTTAAACACAGTCCCATGCGCTTCAGGCTGAGGGTACAGTGATGGGAGGGAGTCGTTTAAAGCAATGTTCTCTCTTCTTCTGAACTCTCCCTGACCTCCTCCGTTCTCTTCTCTCTGGAGGTGGGGTAAAGCAGGGACAAGATCTGAAGGGGCCTAGATGGATTTGGGAGTTTAAACCCGCAGTGTGTTGTGGGGGCCAAGGGAGGAGGAGGAGAAGGAGGGCCCTGCTGGAAATAGGATTGCGGCTGGCTGAGTCCCCGGAGTCGCTGCCTTTTAATTGGATGTTGGCCTTTTGTTCGCACATTAGCATCCGTAATACAGTGCTCCGGACTCTCCCAACATCCTCCACTACTTCTCAAGGTGACAGATCCAACAAACTCTTTCAACTCTCTCTCTCTCTCTCTCTCTCAGCCACATGTTCCAGCCTGAAGGTGACAAACTCTTTTAACTGAATCTCTCTCTCTCTTTCTCTCTCTCTCTCTTATTGCCACACTATGCTAGGAGCCTTTGTTTCCGTCTCCCCTTGTCAAGAATCTGTTGCAAAGGCGAGAGAGTCTGGAAGGGACAGAACTGGGGAGCTGTCTTTGACCTCCCCCCCCCTCTCCACACCTCTTCAACACCTTGAGCTGAACTCCTCTCTGCTTGGGTCTAATTAGACTCCCACTGTGCTCCTATATGAAAGACGCTGGTAGTTAAAAATAATGATCCCTGCTTCCCTGCGCTCACCTACCAGTGATTAATATTTCTTTATGAATGCTCTTTCATGTCTGAGCCAAAATGGAAGCAAGGTGATTTTTATTACGAGACTCGTTTTAAACGTTTAGAATTTTAAAGGCAAATGTGGGGGAGTATGGCTTTTAACTCTGGTGCTGAAAGAGGTGAGAAAAGCAAGTGGTAATAATAGACAAGAAATATCTCTCTAAAATAACTCTGAAATAGCAGATAGGAGCTGTGTGTGTGTGTGTGTGTTGTTGGACACCTGCTTGTCTGATATTTCTTCTCAAGTGAAGAGCATTAATGAGGTTCTGTGGACCACAAGAATATTAGTGATTAACTCTGGATCAAAAACACCCATCCTAGTTCAGTCAGAGAATGCTGTTTCACCGTTCCACAGTCAAAATTGCACAAGAACACTGTGGGAAACCTATAAACTAGTTCATTGTAATAATTATAAATTACACGATTGAATGATCACTGGATTAGGAACACCTACCTGTCCATATTATCAGCTCCACTGGACATACAAGAGCACTTTGGAGTTCTACAATTATAGACTGTGGTCAACCTGTTTCTCTGCATAATTTCTTATCCCTATTTCACCCTGCTCTTCAATGATTGTGTTGGTACGAGTGGATCAGACACAGCAGTGCTGCTCGAGTTTTTAAACACTTTGTCCGCTCACTGATCTGCATAGTTTATGTTGGTGTTCCTTGGACACAGGACGCTGTTGGCTGGATATTTTTCGGTTTAAAAACTCCAGTACCACTGGTGTGTCTGATCCACTCACACCATTACAACACACACTAACACCAACACACCACCACATCAGTGTCACTGCAGCACTGAGAATGACCAACCACTCACATCATACCTGCTCTGTGGTGGTCCTTTGGCGAAGCCTGACCATTGAACGGCAGGGTGAAATGGGGGTTAGAAAGTATGCAGAGAAACAGGTGGACTACAGTCTGTAATTGTAGAACTACAGAGTGCTCCTGTGTTGTCAGTGGTGTTGACACACTGGACAGGTTTCCTGTCATATAAGAGGAATGATACTTACCATAAACCAATCCAGTAAATACATCGCTCCGTCCTTTGGAGTGTAACAATGACCATGGGGTTATAATAGATAAATAATAAAATAAACAAACAGCAAACCTAAAAAGACTTGGTTTAAAATGCTTCTTGCTTTTAACACCAGGATTTTTTGTTGTACTTGTTTTTTTAAACGAACAGTCAGACTGCAGTCAGCTCTATCAGTGTTCTTTTATGTTTTATCAGTCAAATTATTACACTATTAATAACAAAGAAGAAAAATAAACAGTTGCTATTCTCCATATATGGTTTTATTTGGCAGGAAATGCTGATTTATTACTTTAATCTTTAAACTCTATTAAATCCCAAGTGGTGCAGGGGTGGCCCAATCATCGGGAGACCACTGGTTAGAGCCCTGGCAGTGTCTCAGCTATCTGAGGCCTGGAGATCCAAGAGGCCTCGATCTTTTGGAGGGACAGATGGCTCTCCTTCCCCCCCTCCCTCCTCATCACAAACACCATTTGATAGATGTTATAGAGAGCCAATGCTTGGCATAGAGCAAGGTGTATAGAGAGCTTCCCATTACACTGGCAGTGCTTTTCAGTGGAGATGAGAATTCTCTGCAATAAAGGCACTTTAAAGTACACACTTAAAATGATGCTTCTACAAGGGTTCATTATTAAAGAAAATTGTCCAATATAGAACCCTGAAGCTTTTGCACGATTAAGGGTTCTTCAGATTAATGGGAAATGTGCTATAGATGATTCTGTATAGCACCTTTTAGAGAAGGGAACCTAAAAATGGTTGCTGTATTGTAACAAGCTCGATATCATAACAGTAGAGGAACCCTTTTTGGTGCCATAGAGAACCCTTCTCTAAAAGGTGCTGTAAACATAGAACCATCTATAGCACTGAAGAACAGATTTATGATGCAAATAACCCTTTAATTATGCAAAAGTTTCTTCAAGTGTTCAGGGATATATATATAGAACCATTTCTCTAATAAGGACCCTTGTAGACCCATAACTTTTAGGTTTGTAGCTGAAATACATTCAATTTCTGTAATTTGCTTTCAAATCAGGATTATGGTGAACCCAGAGCCTACCTGGAATCAAAAGACAGGACCACACCCTTGACCACCATCACAGGGCTTCACACACTTACCCATTCCCTCACACCCTCACACCTTCACACAGTCAGTTCACTTCCCAGCATATGGTCCAGGACTCAAGGCCATGGAGCTGTGTGGCATTAACACTTCATATGGTGCCACGGAGTAGCTGACCTTCCCCATGTGATTTTATGAATATTACAGGAGCCAGATTGGCTTTTCTACCTAGATGTGCTTTTACAAATCACTAGAAAGCTGATAGAAGGTGCCCTATATTACTGGCTAAGTCTCGGAATAACTCATAACTAACTTTACGGGTTTTGTGTGTGTGTGTGTGTTTTACACACGGATGTTCAAGTCCTATGATCAATACTGTATGACTTGGTCTCCCTTGAATTGGTCTTCACATTGCCTCATCAGTCACTGATTTTATAGAGATGAGGCAATATCCCAATAATTGGATCAAGGCTCCTGTAAAAACCTTCACAATATCTCTGATGCACTCATGGTGCAATACACAGAGGCTGCATACATTTACAGCGCTCGAGGGGAAGACAAAACAGGGGGATGGGAGACCTATAAGCCTGGGGTTTTAAAACTTAATGCTTGTACATGCTTTAACTACTTCTGCAGTCCCTTCCTGGGGTCTTCAGACAGGTTTCTGATAAAGGCTTGCACTGATGATACAGTGCGAGGGGCCAGAATTCAGTAGCTTTTTTTATTGTTTTAACCTTTTATTACTAAAATGTACATATCTTCTCCTGCCTCTCCTGTGGTGTGTGTAATGAAAGAGCTGCAATGGGGTGGGAGAAATACATTTTTGGGCAGGCCTGTGAAAATGTGTGTAGACTATACATCATCAACAAGAATGCAAGAATCATGAGTCCGACCTTCGCTATGGAGCATGCATTTACTTAGCACAGGTCTAAACTTTGCTCCAACATAAATCTGTTCAAATCGGACAGCTGAGATCAGACAGGACATACACTGGACAGGACACTGGTCCATCTCAGGGGATTAAACATACAACAGATCACTCACACTCGCACCTGTGGGCAAATTCACACAGCAGTTCCACCTACCAATGTGTGTTGTGTCCCTCCAGGACCTGGCAGGAACATGTCTCACAGACAGTAACCCACAGCAGGGACTGAACCCAGGACACCTGTGGCTATGTGGCAGAGAGACTATCAACAGGAAGTGTACTTCATATGACGCCCAGAAACCTAATCTAAAATTATGCATGTTATACAATATTTTGAACAACATTATTGTCAAAGATTTGGCTCAGAAAATGTATATATTTTGCTGATTTGAATATTCAGATGATATAAAAACTTTACAGTACATACAGTGTCTTTGTTATAAGTCTTCTATAATATGAAGTCTTCTTGAATGAATAATTTGCAGAAATATGAAGAAATGTAATAAAAGTTTTGTTAATAGATCTCCAATGGAAAATGTTCTAAAGTCAAATACATTCATGAGATGACAAATGTGAAAGCAGGGAGACACAGAACAGCAAAACCCAGTGTCAAAGATAAATCTGGATCCTACATCGCTGATCTCTTTCTGCAGTGTACAGCAGCTTTATTTCAGACATGAATTCCACAGTTTTACCACCTGAGGTTCACATTTAGGTTAAGATTTACATATCACTTTCTTTCTGAGTCACATGCATCATCTCCACCATCATCGCTTTCTATTCAGCAGAAATGAAAAAAACAAACAAACACTGCTTTGGTGTAAAGCTTCAGGGAATAAAGTCAAATAAACTCCATCGCTCTTATTCATCAGCCAGGAATAAGGGGGGCGAGAGACCTTGAGCTCCCCAGGATCAGAAGCTCTAACCTGGGCATGATTTTATCCCTGGAGCCCCTCTTTTCACAGGGCTGATAGATGATGCTCCAGGCCTAAACTTGCCAACCCGGGAGAAAACACACTCCTCTCCCTAGTGTACAGGATCGCTTCACTGATGTTTGCTTTATTGTGATACAAGAGTTCTTATTTGCTGCCAGTTGGTCTTTTTCTTGCTGTTGTGCATTTGACACAGGTTGATGGTAATTTTACTTTTACCGTCAATTTTTATCGAAGTTTTGCATTGTACAACTACTTAAAAATCACTATATGAGCATCACTTAAGCCTACTTCAGATCTTCACTGTTGGGGGATCTATTAACCACTATGAGCAACCTTGTTTTTTTTTATCATTGACCATTTTCCACCCCTCTTCCGTCTTGAAAGCCCCACGCCACAACTTGGTGAGTGCTTATTTCACTAATGACATCTATTTCCAGAATCTTCCTTGTTCTGTATTGTTTTGTTACCTGTGGCTGGGTAAGGTCATATGACCCGTTTAACAGGCGATCCTCATGCCTCTCTGTGTAAGGGTTGTCTAGGTGTTTTTTGGTCAGGATTCAGTGCAGTTCTTGTTCTGAGTGTTTATAGTCATCCCCTCTGTCGTATTACCTTTATGTTCACTGGTTTTGTTCATTAAAACATCATCTCACCTCAGCATTTTCTTCCTATTCTCTGTTTGCCCCACACTTGCTGTGACATCTATCATATAAACAACATCATATTAAATATTGAGTATTTGTATCAGTTTAACAGACAAAATATTATAAACTGAATCTTAGAACTAACTCCCTTTTTTCAATTTAAAGTTTCTCTCCTTCATATTTATTCATCTTGCTCAAATATGTTTGAATGGTGGGCCTCCAATGGCTTTCTAATAAAGCAATAAGCGAGTGCACATCTGTCTCTAATCCAGTCATTCAATCGGCTCATGTTTGCTTTTGTGATGATAGAATGCAACCCATTTCACAATGTTGATTCTCTCTTCTCATGCATGAATAAAAATCACTTCGAAATGGGTGTTTGTGAAGCATTAAGGGCCAGTGAATTTATGGTGGCCTTTTCAACATGGACAGTTTGAGCCCAGCCTTTAGCGCAAACTACTGTTCATGCTGCAGATCACACAGTGCATCATACTTTGGATCCCATAGAAGAGCTACTAGTAGACCAATCATACAGACAAGAATGTGCTTCCGTAGCGCAGCAGTGAACCTTGGGTACTCTTAACACTGTTGCTGGTTCACCAGTCGTCCTTTCTTGGATCACTTTTGGGAGGGAACAACAACTGTATAACAGGAGTAAGGCCTGTTGTTTTGAAGATGCACTGACTGAAACATTATGACCATCACAGTCGCTCCAATCTAAACACTCATCTGTTTTCCCTATTTTCAACACATCAGATTTTCTTGTTACAGTGGCATTTGGGAAGGGGTGGGATATATTAGGCAGCAAGTGAGCACTCAGTTCTTCATTGTTATTCACTTCACTTATCAATGCTTTAAATCTTGTGGCAGATTTGTTGCTTTTAATTTGGATCTATAAAGTGGATGGATCAAAAAAAATGCTGAATTCATGGAAATATAAAGAGGTGTTTGTAAAAATGTGGACAATAAATGTCCACCTATCAGCCATAAAATTAAAACCACAGAGAGGTGAAATGAATACCACAGATTTTCTCATAGAGCCACTCACCAGGTTTTTAGCACCTCTTATTCTTTAGCCAGTGTCAGTGTCCCATTTATAACCAGTTCCCCCAAGTCATTAATGGACACTAATGTTATTCACTGTAACTAAACACCTATATCAAGCATAGAAACATATATATAAATATAAAATATAAATATGTAGCTCTCATAGTGACCTACAGCTGTTTTGCATTGTTGGGTCTGGCGTATTGCACCTTCCTAAGAACAGGGAGACCACGGTCCTTAAACCAGGTACTGGTAGTTTGGCACTGTGTGCAGGGGCCAAAACCTGTTGGAAAATGAAGTATGCATCACCATAAAGTTGGTCAGTAGCAGGAAGCATAAACTTTCTGATATAGATGGCTGCGTTGAACTTGGACCTCAGAAAACAGTGGACCAACACCAGCAGAGGACATGGCCCCCCAAACCATCACTGACTGTGGAAATTTTACACTGGACCTCAAGCAACGTGGATTCTGTGCCTCTCCTCTCTTCCTCCAGACTCTGGGACCATGATTTCCAAAGGAAATGCAAAATTTACTTTGGTCAGAGAACATAACTTTGGACCACTCAACAGCAGTCCAGTCCTTTGTGGAAGTGAGACGCTTCTGACACTGTCTCTTGTTCAAGAGTGGCTTGACACAAGGAATGCGACAGCTGAAACCCATGTCTTGCATACGTCTGTGCGTGGTGGTTCTTGAAGCAATGACTCCAGCTGCAGTCCAGTCTTTGTGAATCTCCCCCACATTTTTGAATGGGTTTTGTTTCACAATCCTCTCACTGGTGCGGTTATCCCTACTGCTTGTACACTTTTTGTACCACATTTGTTCCTTCCCTTCTCCTCTCTATTAGAGCTCTGTGAACAGCCAGCCTCTTTACAATGACCTTTTGTGTCTTGCACTGCTTGTGGCAATGGTCGTCTTTTGGACAACTGTCAAGTCAGCAGTCTTCCCCATGATTGTGTAGCCTACAGAACTATAGAGACCATTTAAAGGCCTTTGCAGGTGTTTTGAGTTAATTAGCTGATTAGAGTGTGGCACCACTTCAATATTGAACCTTTTCACAATATTCTAATTTTCTGAGATACTGAATTTCATTAGTTGTCAGTTATAATCATCAAATTAAAAGAAATAAACACTTGAAATATATCAGTCTGTTTGAAATGAATGAGTATAATATACAAGTTTCACTTTTCACTTATATGTAAGGTTTCATTATGAAACCTTTTTCTAATAAAAATTAGTAAAGGTTTGCCTCTTAGGTTTGTCCCTGCAAAAACCTAAACACACATGCCAGCATACACGAACTTTGAAACATCTCATTCTATTTCAGACGCAAGAAGAAGCTTCCTGCCAGGCAGCATTATTAGGTTGGCACATTATTTATTCAGAGACGACTCCCATTGCTTGATTCACTCATAAAATGTTAATATATTCATAACGAAATTGTTCTCTTTTAATCTTCGACTGAGACACTTATCACAGAGTGCCACTTGATTCTCGGCTGTGCTTGTATTAACGTATCTGCTTGCAAATATAAAGCTAGCATTTCCTGTGTTAATATCTCTGATGGTCAGGCTGACTCACTTGCTACTAATGACCTTGCCCCAGACAAGAAAATGTGTGTATGTGTGTGTGTTTTATTTCTTCTCTTTAACATTTGGCTTCTATATCATTTAAGGCCAATCATATTCCTAAGCTGCTTTCATTGTCTTCTGAGAGGGAGATGTGATCCCATTGGCCCCCTTCATCAATAAAAAATCAGCAAAATATAATATTTAATACTTTGCAGATTTCAAAGGCCAAGTTCAGCTCATTTTCAAAAGATTATGCTTTCAAAGGCCTCTTCTTTAGGATATTATGAGATGCAGAGAGAGCACATCAGGCATTCCTTTAGCAGTCAGAGAGTCAAGGCCACAGGGATGAGCGGCTGTTCACAAGTGATGGAAAGAGCTGCTGATTGCTCCCTGCCAGGCTTAGCGTTGAGCCGGACGGCCTGCTGCCGATATCCACAGCTATTCATTCACACAAGCCTTGTGATGTTTTTTTGCCTTGGACACACTGGCTCCTAACTCCCGAGGAGATTTGATTTAAAAAAAAAAAAAAAAGCTCTTCAAAACAGAATTATCAAAGAAAGCTGTGAATATCTTAATGCCTTAAAATCCCAGGTTTATTAAACCCCAAGCCTTATTAGGCCTGAGAGTCCTGGCTATTTTATTTAGAGATAAGTTCTCAAAAATCTAGCCCTGATTCAAAGAAGATAATTACTTTATTTTCCGCTTAATGTTATACCTTTAAAAATCCTCTGGATATGTTTAATTTAATAATTTAAGCTCTTGGCTCCAAAATGACACCGCTCTAGATGCTTTACACTGAAAAAATCAGAATAATAACACAGACAGATGTTTTCCAGTTCAACTCAGAAGCTCTGCTAGCTGAAAATTACTTTTTCGACAGTTGCTATGCGACTGCAGAGGTGGAATAAAGCCCTTGTCATTTGCACAGCCAAGCCAATATGATAAAATAAGCCAACACCCAGCTAAGTGCGTGAGAGCCGTTCTCTGCGTGATTACATCTCTTCCCTGGGAACGCGAGATACCAGCGTTCAGTCAGCTACTACCCAGCGCTGGAACATTTACCCATCCTTTCAAGCACATGATGATATACAGAAATATCCCCTGCATCCAGGATTTTAATGGAAATCCTTAAAATCCTCCTAAACACACAATAAGAGTGAAGCCTCAGCACTGTGCTAAATGACCTCCTCTAATTTTTAGTCATTGTTAGCTTCCTAACACTTTTCTTTCAGGGGATTTCTATTTAATTTCTATTTTCAATCTGTAATTACTGTCTTTCTTAAAAAGTTATTCAATCATCTGCAACAGGATTAAAACCACTGACAGGCAAAGTGAATAACATTGATTATCAGGTTACAATGGCACTCCATGAGCTGGGATATATTAAGCAACAAATGAACAACTAGTAAGTCTTAGGGTTATTTCTGGTCTGTAGTAGTTGGCACTTACCAAAAGTGGTCCAAGGAAGGGACCTTTTAAAAAACACTTTTGGACGGTTTCACCTCTCAGTGGTTCCACTCACAGCTCTTTATATTTCCACACAGTGACCACGTTATTAAGTCCATATACCTGAAATATCTACCATATGTGTATCCTGAAAGACTATAGCACTTTACAGAGAAACTGTCGCTGAGATTGGTCTCTACACTGAAAAATGTGGCAAGAAATTTGGGTCCCATACATTTCACATGGCAACAGACAGGCTACATAAACTCGCAAGGGATTTTTAATTACGTGAACAGTGACTATAATTCCTCCAGTGTCACAATTACTGTGTGATACCATTTAAGGCACATACTGTACATGTCTCATTCTGATGGATGTGTCATGGACAGCTCTTTAAATAGCACTCAGTATCCGCTCACCTTCACCTGTGGAATAAATAACATATTTTCAAGCTTCTTCCACTTAAGTGCGTTTCTCCAATAAGAAGATCATCGGTGATGATTTACAAAGCTCTTTCAGTTTTATATTATATATTTCCAGATGTTTTAACCAGTTTCTCATCAATTTGGATAAATGGTGATATAAACTATTATATGTGGGAAAGATTTATTTATTTATTTATTTATTTTTTATTTTTATTTTATTTTTTTTGAGGGGGGTGCACTAAGCCATCTGTCTAATAACTGACGATTAGATCTGATCCACAAAATGCACTTCAGCTCATTGTTAAGGTATAAATTCTGCTTCATCATTCCAGAGAACAATTACACTTCTCCAAGACCCAGTGGTAACTTTGTTAATGTGTAGCTGCTCCATTATGAGCTGATGTAGATATATGATATTATACATTCACATATCGGCCAGTAGACCTTTAGCAATATAACTATTCAACAATACAGTCACACAGAAGTAAGAGCTTAGCAATGTCTTTGAACTCCTCCATTTTCAGAGGGAGTAAAATCTGAGCCCAGTTTTCTTCAACATGTTCATCTGTCCCACTACCCCATACACCCCCCCTCCCTTTTTATTTATTTATTTATTTATTTATTTATTTATTTATTTATTTATTTATTTCCCTAAAGCAATGGCTAAGAGCAACACAGTCTTCTCCTGGTATTAAATAAATCTGTCTCGAATGTGTGCAAATTAAAGTAGCTGTGATGGGTGTCCACATATTTGGACATAAGTGTACAAGCATGTAATATAAATAATGTAGAAATGGTTTGGAACTAGGAATGATCTAAAGAACCAACAGTTGCATGATGAAGCACTTAACAACAGCTGGAGCTCAGAAAACCTGTCTCTGAACAGCAAGCTAGTCCCCTGGCCATGATAAGACTCTGCAGACCAACTTCGTCAGACATCAAACACTCTGCTCAGCTCTTGGTGGGCCCTGATTACATTTTAAGGTGTGTTTATCATAGAGCCAGTCCACCCTTCTGGGATTTCTGGAATGCAATAATGAACAGAAGGACACCCACACTTCTATTTTTTTCACCTCACTCTGCTGTAGCCAGGAGGCAGGACAGATAACCTGCAGCAAGAGGCTGTAATAGCGCCAGTTTGTCCAGGAATACAGAGCAAGATATAGGACTGTGGTTCAGGTTCATAGAGAGGACAGTGAAAAAGCAGGACAAAGTAATCATAAGCAAAACTTTATAGCTGACAAATCTCTTTAGCAGTTAACACTTAATATTAATTCATATTTCAAATGCTGTAGTACATAGAAGTCACTGAGGTGTGAGTCTATGGGGTATTAAATTAAATAATATATCAGTACTGTCACTCACTCACACCAGTGGACAATTTCACACACTCACCCAGCCACTCACTCACCCACACCTGTGGACAATTTCATAAAATTTGTTCCTCCACTAACATGAACATGTGTTTTTGAACACTGGGGTGAATCTCAAGCACCTGGAGGAAAACACAGGGGAAACGCACAAAATTCCTCACAGAAAGCCACCTGAGTCGAGGATCAAACCCAGGACCTCAAGCTCCTGGAGCCGTGTAGCAGTGATTTTACTCATTGTGACACTGTGTCGCATAAAACAGAAACCAAAAACATATTGTCGTTGTCCAATTAAAAACATGTATCACATTCTTTTAACACAGCAGCTGTTCTTCACCTTGTGAAAATTTCATGATGAAAAGACCAATAGAAATTCTCCAAAACTAGGAATAACGTGTTTACATTGACTTCCAATGAAAGTTAAGAAGGATTTTCCTTCTATTTTGGCAAATACAGGTTTTTCATTGAACAGAAATGATATGCAATAAATCCTCTATTTAAAAACCATATACTTGCAAACTTTCTAAGATGCAAATATGTGTTAATTTGTCTAAATAAGTGCACAAATCAAACCTGTGTGACAGGATCCCACACTTTGAGTAAATAATTAGAATTTGACATACCTTTCAGAATACTTCACCTGATCATGTCATTATAAATAAATAAATGAATTAAAAGAAGTGAATACATGTGATTTTGGCCCAAATTGTATGCCGTACATGTGAAGGTTTCCACAAGTTTTTGATTTTCAGTGTAGCCACTTTTGTTGAAGTATTGAGTGATTCATTTGAACCCTAGCACTACACAGTGTCTGGTGTGAATTGCAGGAGCAGAAAATAAGGTTAAAATAATAGAGAGAGTGGAGTGAGGTGAGACCTATTCTTCCTCCTGCCTCTTCTGTTTTGCCTTGCTACTCAAGGCCAGTCCATGTACACCAGCTGTTCCACTTTTTTGAGCAAAAATTATATAATTTTGTTTGATAGAAACTATTTCATGTACAAAGATAAGGTCATCTTGATAGAATATTAATAACCATACAGTGCTCTGTCATCTCAGAACAGGACTTGCTCTTATGTAGAATATTAACAGTATTATGATTATAATTAAAGACAGATTTATAGTTATCCCTAAAGTCTTAGTCTACATTTCTAATGACCTTCATCATCTGACATGTCCCTACCAGTCAGAGTGAGACAACAGAACATCACCTGGCATCAAACAGTATGTGAAAGAAAGTCAATACACTTCTGACACGTATGGTTCTTATGTGAAGATATGGGACTGTGAAGATATGACAGAGAAACACATCTTTCAACATAACGTGGTGTATTTATAGCAGAACACACACACACACGCACTCTCATATACAGCAGCAGGTCCAGGAAGCCACTCACGGGTGTTACATGGTGCTGAAGCTTGACTGAAGTGTTAATGTATGTAACACACTGGTGTCAACTTCTAGATCAGGTTTCATGCCTTGAAAGTGGAGATGAAATGTTGGAGCATATATATAAAATGTATATAAATTCAGGGACCATTCATCATGCATTTCATTCCCATGAAAACACACCATGTTTGAATATATGTCAATTATAATTTCTTTTTTCAACAATGCCATATATTGTGTCTGACCTTTGCCTTTTTTTAAAGCTGCTGTTGGTTTTGAGTCTTGCTTTTAGGTCAGGCCAATCTGAGCGATCAAGGGACAAGGAAGTGGAAAACAGCAACAATCTGTAGTGTGTAAGACAGTTATAAACTGAACAAAAGCAGTGTCTGTCACAAGCACATGTACACATTCAAATTGTGTGGATATATTTTCCTAAAAGGAATTGACAATGCTCCACAGTATGAGTGTGTAAAGAGATTTTAGTCCCCACAATGTGATATATATCTGAACTATATATACACACACTCACAGAGAGAGAGAGAGACTGACAGAAGCAAGCTCTCAGTAATTATGCTCTCTTATGGAGTAGTAGTTAAGGGTGAATTGTCACCTCTCCCTCTCTCTCTCCCCCTTTGATGGACAGGGATTGGTGTGAATCATCACTGGTCACCACAGTGTCAATGTCCTAGTCTTGATTGCTCAGAGTGCTCCGTTGCCATTTTTAAGGACTCAAGCAGCTGTATGCAAGTGGCCAGGAATGAATAGACACATTTCTCAGAGTGATCACATTTATTCACATGTAAATAATAATAATAATAAAAAAAATATAGAAACTTTTAAGAAATTAAAAGGGTGGTTTCCCAGAAAGGGATTTAGCCTAGTCCTGGACTACACAGCATTTTGAATTATGATTTTCCAGTGAAAGCAGGACATAATCCCTGCTTAATCCCTGTCTTCAAATACAGGCCAAAACATACTAAATAAATAATCATGAATGTGTTCTTACCGCAGTAGAGAATTGAACCCTTGTCTTCTGTAATGGTTCAATGATTAGTCCTCAAACCCAGCTCACTGGAAGGTGGTCCATCAGTTCAGGGAACACAGTTCAACTCCTCCACTGCTGATGGGGGGCAGGGGGCATTCTCTTTATACTCCTTTAGCCCATGTTTGCCACAAGGCATGATGACCTTAGGCTCATGTACAGCTGCTCCAGAGTGTAAACTTCTACTTGTAATGTTTTTCTGTGGAGCTGTGTTAATACAATTGAACATTTTTATTTAATTATGATTTTTTACAATTAAAAACGCATTCTAGTCTTCAAATCAACGCACACTATGTCAATCCTCCAAATCCTGATATATGACTGCTTTTATTTGTCGTATTGGGCGGTTGCAGATGACTGACCATGGCAGAGAGATGTGTTAATTCAGAGGATTTGGTGCACTGACTCCAAAGTAGTGTGGTTTTAAACAGTTGGTGGAGTGAAGCTTTGTATTGGAGCAAGATGCAAGTCACAGCGGGGCAGGGAACAAATTGGCAAGTGGGAAAACATCTTTTTTTTTTTTTTTTTTTTTTTTTTTTTTTTTTTTTTTTTAATGGCCTTGACCTCCACAGTCAGCCCTTGCAAATGAAGCCTATTCTGTGTTAACACGATAAATAAAGTATTCATGAATTCCATTTGCAAACGCGTGGAGCCAGTGTTAATTATTTCAAAGAACACAATGCTGTCTCATTCCCCTCCCGAATCACACCATATCCTTCATCTTTCTGGGGGTTGTTAAATGTTGGTTCTGAGCACCAACAAATTATAGATGCGAAAGGCCCAGTACATTTTTGGATTAAAAAGTTCTAATACAAACAAAAAAGTCATTAACACCATGCCAGCATTTTTAATTGCATTAAATTCCATATGTTCAGGATAAAAGGTCCTCAAAGCTCAGAAAATATCATTCAAATTAAACAACATCAACAACAAGTTTAGAGGAAATCTTAAAAGTGCATAAAAACACTGTACCACAGCATTCTGTATATTAGTCACAAACTCAAACTGCAGCATCATTCATTAGATACATCCATTAAACATAACACAGTCATAAGCACTGCTTGTGCAGTTCAGCATCGGGGGCCAGAAACTAAGGGCAGTGATGAAGGAGTTATTAGAAACAGCTGAAAGGTCTTGTCAGTGTTTATGAATAAGGGGAGCACAGACTAGTTGAAGAAATCCACTGTAGAGGTGCTGTTGTGGTTGTTGGTAATGTAGCATGGAACTGGTGGCACTGAGCATGGATTAATGGTGCCAGTGGGGCTTAGTTGCCAGGGAGGCCAGTGTGGATGTACGGTTGTTGATGGTTAAGGGTATATGGTAAGGCTGTAATGCTAGCTTTAAGGGGTGTGGGTCTGGGGGTGAGTCTTCCTGAGAGTTTAATTCAGTGAAACATAGTGCTATTAGCAACTTAAAAAGATGCTAATTTTGTAAAGACTATATCTTACTAGAGATCAGAGGCGATTGCTCTAAGACTGCAAGGGAAGCTCAGCTTCCCCTAAAATGTCAAAAAATAAGTGATCAAATATATACTGTTGTGTGTACATGTCATTGAATAAATATGCACTACAATGCGCTCAACTTTTGTTCAGAATCAGCTTCTTATCACTGGTAAACGCGGCTTTCCTCTCAATCATTCCCGCAGCTTCACGGTGCTTTAAACGGTTCAATAGCGAAGTGCAGCGAAATGAGACGAGTCATTGGATAAATGCTGGGCTTTGTCCCGCCCATCGGACGCTCAGCGTCTCTGGGGGTCTATGGGGCAGTGGGTTGGCCTCGGCTGGCCCGGACGCTCAGCTTCTGCATGATGATTGGATGATCTCTCTGAGGCTGAATCCCTTTTTGATTGACAGCGAAATGAGCGAATCAGCGATCCTTTGGTGTAGAGATCCGTGGGAGCATTAAATTTTCATTCTGTTGTGAGTTGAACCAGAGACTTTCTTAAACCTCTTAGCGGCATTTTCTTTGTTAAAAAGGACTAGTGACAAATCGAGCTTCTATTTCTGGTGGGGTTTTTTGTAGCTGCTTGTGTTTAGAGACTGACTTCTATCACTCTTTCTGACTTCTATTGCAGTTTCTGTCCAGTGGGTGCTGCTGAGCCCCTCCACCGTCACAAAGCAATCACAGGTGGACACACTTCACATGGGCCAAGGCCGTTTAAGCAGCCTAGCTCTGCTGGCCATTGAGAGGACACTAGTCAAGTCCCTGGAAAAGACGCCTTGTTGGTACGACAGGGTCACAGATCATTTTCTTGAAAAGGAACGGAGGGTAGAATTTACGTATAAATAAACACATTTTATGATGTAGGCCGAAATTGAGCTTCCCCTCCCTGAAAGACCAGCATCCGCCACTGCTAGAGATATACCTCCTAGGATTTTTGACCATAACCCCAGTTTGAGAACCACTCATTTAATAAATGCACTGATATGTGCTCAGGCTCAGTCATTTACATTCTGCTTGATTGTTACAGACAAAATTAACATAATATGAACAGTAAATTGTATAGAGATATTTAGAAGTGTTCCTGGAAAATTGTGTTGGTGGAAAAAAAAAGACCTGTGCTGGTGCCTTAGAGATAACGATGTCATAGGGAGACATCCCATTTAAGATCACAAATTTTGTGTAAAATGTAAGGGGGGGAAATGTAGTCAGCTAGTTATCCATTGAAATTAATAGGTGACCACTAGTTTAACACTTAGTGGTCATAAATCATCTCGTATGTCACGGTGCCTATAAAACAGTGACATTGGACATTTCTTTCCAGAATAAACTGTCACAATCGTCTTATGATGAACTAAATCGATATTACTTGAGTTCATTCGTTAGGGACCCGAGTATTCCACAGCATTTAAGATTATTTCTGACGTTAATGGGACAGCAGAAGCAGCAGTTAGTCCTGATAATTGCTGAGCACTAACTACACTTTCTGTCACTTTCTGCACGTGCTAATAATCTCCATATGTTGCGAAGACTTTAGTCCTTAACATTTAGGGAATATCTCTGAATCTCTTTCCGTCTCTCTCTCCTACAACCCCCTCCCTACCCACCCCCACTCTCCAGGTTTCAAAGTGTCTTGCAACTACAGTACACCCCCAATTAAGTAGGTATCCTTAAAAAATATGTTCATACTGTATAAAGAGCTCATTTATTTGGAACTTCTTTTCCCAATTAGTGTCTTTCATCACTCATTACCAAACTGGTCCCAGACTGTGGCACAGATCATTAAATACATGCATGCATACAAACACTGAAATATGTGGATTTCTCCTCATCCAGCATTTTGTCTGAGATGTGTTCATTTTTCCTCCTTTGCTGCACTTACAGCCTTTATTCATTAGGGAAAGCTTTACACTAGTTTCAGTTTAACTTTATTGTCATTACACCAGTAAAGGGCTGTAGGGTATAATGACTGATAACTGTCAGGGTATTTCTCCGCTTCAGTGATGATAAGAAAATAGATCAACCTCAGTGCAAATATAACATACACAATCACAAAACAGTAGGTGTGTAGCTGTAGCAGAGGTAGAATTAAGCAAAAGATAATGCTCAAGAGTGACTTACAGGGATTTAGGTGTTTATATAGTAAGTTTAGAAGTGTACAGTATGTTGGGGTGAACCTGAACTTGTGAAACACTAAAACTTTAGTGTTTGTACAGATGTTAGATTATACAACCAGAGTTCTCTTTTTGATGAGATGTTGTTGGCTTTCTTCAGACGTCTATAGTTGTAGATGTCCTGTATGTGTGGGAGCTCATCTCCATTGTACTGGATGTTGCTCCATCACTCCAGAGAACACAGTTCCCTTAAAACCATCCCCAGGGGCTGAGCATTTTGACCTCGTGTTGAAACCATCTGTGGGTTAATTTTGACTAACTGAGGATATTTACAATGAGATTAATATAAGTTCAAGAACAATGTAAAGTCATTGGGTACAAGGCAGGAACAAACTCAAGGTGCCCCAGTGTTTCACAAGGCATCACACACTCATCCGGTCATTCACACACGTGAATACTTTTAGCCAATCCACCTACCAACGTGTATTTGGACTGTGGGAGGAAACTGGAGCAACTAATGAAGACACAGAGACAACAGAACGACTGAATCCAGGACCCCAAGACAAAGGTAGCACTAAAGTAGCACAAATAAATCTTATGTCAATATCTACATAACCTATAACAGGGACCTAACTGAGCCTTGAAAAAACACATGGAAGCCTCAGAATGTAGCATCAGTGATGGCTGCATGACAATCAGGGGCATCAAACATGCTTTGTCCGACTCTTTCTCACCTGCCAGATCACTCTCAATCTCACTGGATTCTCACATTTTAACTAAAGCCACATTCCAGTTCCGTTCACTGTGCATATTTATGAAGGCAGCCTGAATCTGAATCTGGGCTTGTGCTTTCCTTTGTGGTAGATTCGAGAAGACGGTTGAGCTGGTAGAGTGACTGTCAAGCAGGCTTCAGTCTTGGCCTTGTTTGTCATTTTAAGTGCTGGAAATTCAATCATGTTTGCCTAGGCTTTAAAAGCAGCTTTTCCATTTAATTGGATTGTGCATTTCGGAATATTCGACATGCCGTCGGATGATCAAAAATCAGCACCTGCTAATGTGACAATGAGGCGGCGGCATTTATATGGCAGAGTGTTACATGAAGAAATGGAGAAAAGATGAAATCGTGTAGATGAAGATTCTCCATGCCTTTAGTCATAGACAGTGTGATTGCTCTTAGAAAGAGACATTGTGAATAATGGGATCTCACCTCCTGCTACAACTGTCTCTGAAAAGCAGTGTCTCTATTACATAAAGTGCCTGCTGAAGACTGCCATTTCTTGAAAATTGCATATCTGAATGTCTTTGGAACATATGCAATATTTATAAAGGTTTGTAGACACCATTTAGGATTTTTGGATTCAGTTACTGCCAGATGATCCCATGGCAGACCTTTAGTTTGCATCGTTGCCTTAGAAAAGCACAGAATGAAATAAGGTTCTGTGAAGTAGCTGCACATATTCAGTGCAAAATGTCAGTGTTCTGGTAAAATGTAGACTGTTACTGCAACAAAAGGGGAAACAGGCGTGGGAGCAGGTGTGTACATATGTGGCCATATTTTGTATAATCTGCAGACGTATGTCCGTGTCCCGTGTTGCCAGCTATTCCATCATGTTTTCCTTCCACTTTTGTCTGTGTAGTCCGTTTGCCTCGCTTATTTTTATGACAACTGTCATCACCCAACTCCCACACAAGCCCACCCCCAGAGCTGTGAAGCCAACCCACCATTTACCCGTCAAGCCATCCCTGGCTACAAAGCTGCAAATTGCATTTTTAGGCTTGGCTATTCCTGTGAAGAGCTGTAGGAGGATGATGCACTTCTCACATCCCTTCCTCCCATGGTCCAGCCCCTATCTGTCAAAGCAGGTGAGCTATCACCACACATCACGCAGACACATTCCTGGCTCTACTGCCTTCAGACTGGAGCATGGGCTTTGAATGCTAGTGGTTTCGATTATGTGGAGATTCTTAAAGATTCATGAAAACTCTAAATGCATCTGTACCTGAGTGTGGCAGCACAGAAATCTTCAGCTTTACCAGTTTCTCAGCGTCTCTCAGATAATCAGGCCCTGAACAGCACCCTGTATGCTTTTAGATCAGCAAAAAACATGAGGTTACAACACCATATTAAGCCATTGACTGTAAAATTGGATAAAATTCAAGGGCAGGATTATGTTCCTTGATTCTTTGACACAGTTTGAAGCGCTGCAGTGTTTCAAAAGTAGTGTGTATCGGCACTTTGTCCTACTTTAGGTACACTCAGCTACTTTAAGGCACAACTTGTGTCATTTTTACAGAATAGCATAAAATACTCTGGAGCAGCTGCCCATGAACTTGACATTGCCATGTTTATTACCAGGTGTGGACTGGGGAAGGGGTGTAAAGCTTCAAAACAATGGACTCTGCTCTGATCTGAATTCCCTCCATTGCCCATGGAACATGTTGGAGTGGTGTTTGTGATCTGGAATTAATCATCCAACATAGTACCAGACCTCATCCATGTTTTCATGGTAGAATGCTGTCAGATGCTTACCGAAATGTACTCAACCCGCAATGTGGCACAGCAGGTAGTGTCACTGTCACACAGCTCCAGGATCCTGGGCTTGTTGGTAGGTGGATTGGTGACTCAAGTGTCCGTAGGTATGAGTGTGTGACTGAATGCGTGTGTGAAGAACACCTGAACTGGATAATTATATGTTTATAAAGCTTACCTAGGTCAGCTTATGACAGAAGTATGTTATATTTTATGAAGTAATGACATTGTATTTGTTAATGTTATTTTTTCCACAAAATATATAAAACACTGATTGTGATAAAATGGCTCCATAATCCCTCATAAGTGTTGTGCTCTGTAGTGAGGCACTATTTAGTTCACAATGTAGTGCTAAGAAACAAGTGAATTTGGACACTTCCACTATCCATTAGTGACAAAGAATCTTGCAGTGCATCATGTTCCATATCATGTAGTGAGCTCCGATTCTAATTATAAACATTGTAGTGCCCTCAAAACCACCCTTGAATCTGACATTAGGATTTGGACTCTTAGAGAAAAATGGTGACACACTCAGTACTGCTCTAAAACGTAAACAGGAAACATTTCTGACACAGACAGTAATTTAACTGTTCCTTAATAATGGAGCTCACTGGGGAGAAGCAGAGTAAAGAACACAGTGCAGTAGTTACATGATCATTTCCAGACATATTCCTGCAAACCTGACAAAAGAATATACAAATACATAAATGTACAAGACAAGTTTTCTGCTGAAGCACTGCAGTTATCAAAGGTGACATGTGAACTAAATGACCAGATGAAAGATGTTTAGAAAGTTTAGAAAGTTTTAGACATATGGAGCCTTGAAATAAAGTGAGGGATATTTGTTTTATTTATGACACTTAGGAAGCATCATCAACTATTTAACATGTCTGCAATCACACAGATCCCTTTTATAGAACTTCATGTCCTTTATCAAAATACAATAACACAATATTGATATAATATCCTAATTATGTTCTTAACTAGGTCTCAGCTTTATAAACACCATTAATCCATGCCTAAAATCTCATATGTTAATACAATATCATTTACTTCATAAAGCACCCTGTCATTTCCAAAATACTAGCTCAAGCAGTTCACTGCTTATCCATGTGTCGCGAAGCCCTTATGGTCATAGCTTTCAAACAAGGTGTTGCCAAATATTCTACTGTTAAAAGCCTATGTTATTTGAATGAAGAGGCACGGATGATCTGCAGGTTCCATTCTATAAGCATCTGACACCTGGCATACACAAGTTATCAAAAACATCAGAAGGCTTCCTGTAACATATTTCAAATCCATCGTCTGGATTTCTCAACACTCCCATCCCAGCTCTGTTATGACTGAAAATGTGACAGTCTTACAGAGCTCTCAGGAGAACACCTTTATGCCCCTTAACACAATCCAACCTCACTGACACTCTGGAGGCAGGAGATCCCCTGAGGGCTCAGAAGCTTCATATCAATCCTCCTTCTGAGCCAGAATTCTACTGCTACCACCTGAGCCTCCATCCATAGCATAAGGCAGGATTTGTAAAGAACCTAGAAGAAGTAAGCTAGATCAGGCATCCTGCTCTAACCAAACAGCCGCCGGTAGTGTCCAGTAACAGCAAAGCTGCTCTGGGCTGTCTGGACTGTCTGGGAAATGTTAACTCCTCTGTGAAGGGGCTGTAGAATTGTTTCTTTCAAAATAATGCACAGTGTGTCTGAGTACTGGGAAAGAATGTTGAGAATGGGTGCTACAGCACTTTAGCTAAACTCAGTGGGCACTAGTGGCAGATGGAGCTGGACCTGGACTGTGAGTCCTTTAAAATTGTCTACAGTCAAACAGCACTTTTCCCAGCCTTGACTGGACTTGGCTCTTTTGCTTTTCCATTAGGAAGATCTTGTCATGGGTACTTTTTTAGACCCTGCTCGCTCCTGGTAAAGTGAGACGAATAGGGACTAAATGTGATGTGTAAACCTTGCAAAGTCCTGATTGATCAGATCCAACATCCAAATACACAGTGCAATGCTTAAATTTACCACCGCCATTGCTGTGGTCTCCAAAGCCAGTTTCCATTAAAGACGGTGTTTTGCAACATCATTGGAACATTTCTGGAAGGGGATTTACAGCCAACCACACAACAACCGAGTAGAGTCGTGTAAAGTTGAGTAGGGTACCATAGAGTAGAACAGCCCCACAAAAATTGTAGGCATGGTTTTAAACATATTACATGAATTAACAACCACAGGATGGAGTCAAAAAAGCCTAACTGGCTCCTCTTCATTTATTCCTCAGTATGATTCTAATATAATCTAATACAGATCAAATGGAGCATCTGTTAGCTCTGCATGCGATGTGGTACATTTTCTCCTCCGGATGCATGGAAGACCAGTTCAAAACAAAGCAGTGTCTGGATTCAAATGTCTCAGAGAAAGCTTTCCTGCATCTCTTTACTTGGTAGCATCATGTGTTTAGGATGGTGTTAGCTAGTAAAGAGAACTGGCACTAAGAACATAAGGGTCAGTATGCTCAGAGAACATTAAAACCAAAGCTCATATATTTGCTTCAACCAAAAAAGCAAAACAGAAACGACTGCTGCATGGGACCAGTGCCATTGGAGTGAGGGAAGCACAAAATGTGGGGGAGGAGAGGAAAGGGTGATTATAATCTCTCTCTCTTGGCATAAAGATCAGAGTGACAGCAGAGTGTGGCCCGGCCTGTGCTCTGTGTCACCTCGGATCATTTGTCAGAGGCAACGTCCATGAGGAACAATAAACGAGAAGGAGCCCTCTATCTTTCCGTCCTTTCTAGATTCTTAAATGCCAGTAAAGACCAAGAGCTTCACACATACATGGAAATGTCAGTCAAGAGGAAGGAGGTCAGTGATGCTAGAGGCTGCATATTTCTTGTCACTGAGAACAGGCAGAATTTAGCCACTATTTTTTTCACAGAAAAAAATCCTCATATTTCCAAAAGTGTAACTTTCAAAAAGAACAAAAAAAGGTGTTGATATGTCTTTTCACTTCATTTCTATTGGCTCATTCAAGGACACAGCGTAAAGACCAGTTAATACTGATAAATGCTAAGCAACAAAAATAATGTTTTGTCCTGATTGTGGTGTAATTAATCCTGCTGCTAATTCACATTCTGATATATAGAAGCCTACTTCTCTACTGGTAATGAGCTCTATATACACATTTCATTTTGTCCTGAAAACTAAGTTAAATGTGTTATTTGTCATGTGTATTATAGTCCCCAGCTTAATCTATTTGACAGAATTAACAGTTCTGTACTGTTTTCATGTTATTGTTCACCATTATACCCAGCATGCATTATGCAAATACATCTCTCATGTAGCCAATTTATGGTCACTGACATATAAGCAAATATGTACAACCAACAAATTAGTGGTTCCCAAACCACAGTCAAAAAACGTATATAAGACAACAGTGATTCTATATTCAGCACAAAATGGAACCTATAGATATATTTACCACATTTCAGCCAGGGCTAAACTGGGTTAAGCTGCTAACTTTAGCTTTTAGCTTGCTATATGTCTGTTTGGCAAATCATTTCTTTCATTGGATAATCCATTCTCTTTTGCATTTCCTTTATTTATAGTTGCATTAATATAGTGCCTTTCTAGATGACCAGGGACGCTTCATAATCAACACTGCACAAAACATCATTCCATTCAACACTCAGCACACACAGGCGAGAAGCAACAGCCAAACGCACACACCATACTCTCAACCAGGAACGAATTTCCACCTAGAGGACTCCTTCGAGGACTAGGGGGTTCACCTAGGAGAGTGCACTAATCCATATCTGGGAGTACACACATCCAGACATTCACATACACACTGATTCACTCACAACAGGACTGTTTTTACAGTAGCCAGTTCACCTAACCTCCATGTTTTTGGACTGTTGGAGGAAAACTCAGAGACCACAGAGGGAACACACATTCAATATATGCTATCCAAAATAGTTTTTGCTCGTCTAAAGCAGAAACTCTCAGTTTAGAACCTACTGCATCAGTGTTATATGAATATCTTAAAAACAATCAGGGATGTTCACAATTGTAGCAGTCAAATGTTCCTTTAATAGATATCAGCAACGTACATGCTTTTAAATCTAAAATCAGCTGTTGCCATTATTTTCTACTAGTTTATACTGTGTTCAATCCTGAAACCTCTTGCACATATGGACTGAAAGCTAGCATCACACAAGTTCAAAGGCTACATAAGCACACACAAACCCTAATGAACCTCACAGCTTTGTGACACCATAACAGAAGCAGCCAGAAACATCCGTGACTCTACAGATCCTTCACCAGCGCAGCTGCTGAGACCCAGTTGTTTGATATAAAATCATGCAAATGAGACCTACAGGGTCAGAGCCTCTGGAGGGGGCTCATGAGGGTCAACAGGGATTGGGGTCACGGGGGAATTAGCTTTGCTGTCTCCACAAGGCTGTTTTGAGGCACATCATAGAGCTGCCAGATGGGGGACCGCTCCCCCAGTGCCCATCTTTATGAAGAGCCATGTTCTGGCTGATAGGAGGGGACAGGGGTCTGTCTTACCTCCTGGCATTGAGCCACCTCGGGTGCCTGCTCACCCCGCCTCAGCCTCATTAACCAGAGATGGGCTGACATAAACAAATAAGCCAGGGAGTGGAGAGGGATATAAACGCCCCCTATGCAGCTGCATGATCCTAAGGTCACCATGCACAATGCCAAGTTTCAGCTAGCCGAGTATACAATCTCTCTGGTGTTGGGATATGGATGTATTTGGAGAACCATCCAGTATCTTCGGGATGAGCTACAGTTGCAAACCAGAATTATTTAACCAACATTTGGACTTAATACTGAATGTGTACGTGGCTTAATTTTATCAAATCAAAAAAGATTCATAATGTGTGCACCCTTTGTAGACGTGTAAATATTTTTAGTATATCAGAAGGGGAACAGACCTTTAATAACTTTCCTGAATGCAGGGAAAAATAAAAAAACCCAAATTTAAAATATAGCATTGAATAAATGGGACACACAGTGACCTACCTGCCCTTAACTGGACTGACAGATCTATAGGCTGGTGATTTCTGTCTGTTTTTATGTTCACACAGCAGCAACAAATGGCAAGTGAATATTTCTGTGACAGCTGTAGGTATGAGTTTTCTCTGGATTTCCTTTCATTTGTGGTTTAATACACACACCCAACCCCTAAGTGTAATTTTACCTGAAGCACAATTAGTGTGGTGTTTAAATTAGATTAGATTCAACTTTATTGTCATTACACATGTTCAAGTACAAGGCAACGAAATATAGTTTAGCATCTAACCAGAGTGCAGTAAGTGCAGAATGTACATATATAGAACAAATAGGCAGGGATATGGACAACTATACATGTGAATATATCATATATTATAACATAATAAATGTAGTTTGGCAAGAAAAACGATGTACAGATGGAGTAGAAAATGCTATAAACATGATATACAGATAATTAATTTACAGGTTGGGTTACAAAGGGAAGGTTGAATATGTTTACATTAAGTGAATGTGCAGAACATATCTAACCCAATATAATATACAATTATGTACAATGTAAAAATAGTACACAAAGAATGTAGTGCAGTCAACGACCAGAATACGGATGAGTATGTGTTAATGGTGGACAGTTCAGTAAGGAGCTCAATAAAAAAAAAATAACTCAAAACGTAGTTATTTTGCTTTATTAAAAAGAATTAACCATAGTCAGATATGAATACAAATGCAGTTAGTTCAGTGTAAACACACTGATAATGAATGGAGTCAGTAGGCACTGAGCCAGGAATATCTAGAACTCCAGACAACGGCTGTCAGATCTTCCTGACCAAGTTGATTTACAGCACAGCTGTATGAAAGGTTTCTCTGTGTTAGTGAATGTAAACTTCTCACACCTCTCTGTCTATTAACCCAGTCTGATGGAGCAGAAACCAGCGCTGAATACTAGAAATGAAGACTTCAGTCTTTAAAGTTGAAAATCACAATAATAAAACACATTTAAATCATTAAAAACCTTTTAAAACATTTTGTTTCCTAATCATTTGCTGCTCTCCAGATTGTTTGTGTGCTTCTGTTCTATAGGTGAGAAATATTGTCTAACGTTTGCTGTTTTGTATCATTTAAGATGAAAATAAATCTCCAAATTCAGGAGATGGTTAACTGCATTACCGAATGTGAATAACACCTTACAGAAAAGTAAAACATTCATCGCCTTACAAACAACAGTCCTTTCTTTCCTCAAACGTACCGTTCCATTTCAGAACAGAGCAACAAATAATGATCTCATTAAAAGTTAATGTCTGAGAACTCTGCAAAATCTCAAACTAAACCTGCATTCTGTCATAATTTGCCTCAGACTCAAAATTTGATTTGGATATGGATCCCATTAACTTGTAACTTGATTAGGATTCATATTCTGGTGATTTGTTGCTCAAATCAGGCTTGAATCCTAGTGACTCAATTTAGACTTGCATCCCAACAACACACAACTTGACACCAGATTTGCTTAAACTGATGAAAATCTTATAGTATCTACACATTACATATGACTGGGGGATTAACTACAAACTGAACAAATAAACAGATTTTTCAGACCTATGTTTTTGGTTATGATTTCACTGTGCCAGAAACATTTGTCTGGTGTGTGATCATCACGATAGTCAGTGACATTATTAGTAAACTGCATTACTTCATTAGAGTACATTTTTCACGGAATGTCTCTGAAATGTTAGGATCCATGAATGTAATTTAGGAACATATGGGCACATTCCTCACCAGGTCAACATACAGCAGCTGAGATTTCAGCTTTCCGTGCGAATTTACACAAAAACACCGTCCATCTGTCCTTGTTCCACAAGCCAGCGAGAGCACAATCTGAGGAAGAACACCCACTGACATATGAGGAAACCCAGGATAGCAGGCATCAGATGTGGTGTTGAAGGTCAAAGGCAAAAGAGTTGTCTGAGGCTCATTAGAAAGAGCAGTTGGAATGGGGGCGGTGGACTGTAGACATGTTGTGGATCTTTTACTGTGAATCCAGCCTTGGTTTAGTTAGTGGTTCTCAGGAACTCTGGGCTACTGGTGGATAGTTAGACAGCACCAGGTCACACTACTTAAAAACTCCTTAATGGGTGTGTAGTCGGACAGTGAGATGTCACGAACCATTCTGAATTACATGTGACTATCAAAGTGGTTCTAATGAGCCATGGATTTCATGTGGACTAATTAACACAGCTGTGAAACCTGGTGTGGTCACAAGTATGAAGTTTCCATTTAACCCTTTATGTCTGATGCAAACATTTACGTTTACACCTCAAATAAATGCACCAACAACACTGAAAATATATTATGTAGATTTTTGTGTAAATTGTGTGTCATTAAAATATTGGGAAAATATTTGCATGGATGCAAAAATAAGTCACACATGAGTAATATATTAGCATTATTTTTACCCTGATTATTCAAATCTATAGAAAACATCCAATAATAAAGAAAGCCTTGTACATCATTCACCACAGTTTTTTCGGCAGCGTGGCGGCGATCTTTTCCAATTCTCAGAATGAATCACCAGCGACATGATTAGTTCAAAAGGGTTAAGAGGCCATGGCTTGGATCTATCCTTCACATAGACCTGCTTTTAAATCCAGTTCCCTGAAGAGATCCAATTGAGACACTGATCTTTTGGCTGATTTGATGGCTCTAGGTCCACAATGTATGAGACAAGTGGAGGACAGTGGCTTATGTTCCTGTAAATGGCAGAATTATGCTACTGAAAGCTAATGTGACCTGCACTACATGGATTATCCCCAAATGATCCTATAGAGCATGTGACCTCTGCTGACCTGCTGGGGCTCACTGTGCATTTAGCTATTGTAGGCAGATACGCATGCATCTTGGATTCCTCAAAATCCCATTTGGACATGAAATTCAATTTTGAAATTGCAAGAGTACGAGCCGTCTCTGAAAACACAGTAGTATTTTTAATTTAAATGTTGTACATTTGGTAGAATCTCTCTAAAAAAAAAAAAGAATGAATGCCAGAAAATCAACTGGAGTAAAATTTCTATAATTAAACAAGTGCTGAGCATTATATTATATCTGAGAGTGAGATGCTCACTCACAATTACTTATACCAGAATTTCCTGCTCATTTGGGGTTTATTACAGATACACAAACGGTTCATCTAAACTAATTATGAACTAAAATGGTATAATAAATGAAGTATTGGAACTAGGAAACACGGAAAGAAAAATATGTCAAACTCAAGTAATATTATCCCTATATTTGAATAAGTCTGATTGCACAGATCTTTAATATTCATTAGGAATCATGCTCTGAATGGGCTTGTGTGCTCGCTCACAAAAACACAGTGCATCCAACAATAAAGAAAGACTTGTACATCATTTACACTGTGTTCGAACACATAATGGCACACAGAAAGAGTTGGTTCTGGTGGATGTGCACCTGCATGCACCGCAGCTGTTTTGCTGAGGTTTTATTAAATTCTCACCGTCAATATTACTAGTTCAATAGGGGTTAAGAGGCCATGAGTGATGCCCACTCCCATCAAAATATATCAAGGAGAAGAGAACACTACTAAAACCCAATCACAGCATATTAAGTTTAATCTTATTTTTCTTGTGGCAAATTTGACTTTGATAGGGAGCTGACTGTTTGGATGCCCTCACAGGAAGGGCCTGACTCTGCGCTCCTTCACATTGGAAATCAACTTTTAAAAAAAATTCTTAATTTACACCACATCAACACACAAGCTCTGCGCAACTCTGCCGAATTGGATGCATTAAATTTAATATTTAATGTATCAGAAGGCAATAGAAAGGAACAGTAGGCAGGAGTTCTCTTATGGAAATGAACGTGGCAGATGTATTGGCAGAAGGATTACAGAGGAGGAGGTAGAGGCTCTAGCTCTTGCAGAAGCCTCGAAGGTCCCAGCTCAATCAGGGAGGGGGAGGTGCAGTCATTTCATTGGTTTGATCGGGGACGAGGAGCAGTCAAAAAACACTCCCACCCACACACACACACACATAAAACACACAAGGGAAGAGAGACTGTAGATGTGGGCTAATGGGAAATGATGGAATCCTTCATGTGTCCCAGAGCCTATCCCTGGCCTCCTCCGCCTCATTGCCACGGGTGGCAGCAGATCTAAAAGGTCTCGGGATTAACTCAGAACCCTGTTGGCAATCATTAGGCATTCCCTTTAAAAAAAAGAAAAAAAACAAACCCAAAACTCATTTCACTTCACGTTTGTAAATTATTCAAAGCAGTAAATTTTAAGTCAAACTGCAGAGGGAGTGGGTTTGGAAGGCAGGGGGTGGGGCGAACTGCAATAAAAAATGGCTAAATAACATACCAGGAAGTAAAAAAAAAACAAAACAGGGTGACATAAAAGGATTGTCCCCAAGCAGACAACCATGAATAGAAGGGGTTTAGGTACAGAGCAATCACAGTTGGATTCTAGGTTTCTCATCTACAAAAGTACAAAATCTGGGCTTGTCAAGTTGTAATAAGTGTTTACCACATGCTGAGTGCAATTAGACTGGGCTTAACGGGCCCAGCTCCTTCCTCGCTCTGATCCTGAGCCTCACGCTCTATCACTGATGAGCATATTTTGCTCCCTCGTCTACTCGCCTCTGCTAAGGTCTGCTTTAAAGCACACCAAGGTTCTTTTGCAAGGGCATAATGAAACAGACAGTTCTGAGCCTTTTTAAATAACGTGCCAGGAAAAAAGTGGCGCTGCATGGACAGCTTGGTGAATGAAAGGCTTGTCATGTCTGTCTCAGCCGAGACTTATGATTGACAGCTTCATAGTGAGTACAAGACAGCGATGAGTTGATGATTCAACGCATGATCAGCAGTGAAATAATGCAGTCCAACAATGATCTGAGCGGACATGATACGCACAAACGGGCTGTGATTGGATAGAATTTGCAAGAGTGGAAATAAGCAATAAGAAAGCACTAAAAATTAAGGCTAAGCAGCAAGTCCTTACACCAAAGCACACCACAGGTAACATTTTGTAACGTGTTCTAAGTATATTTTGTAATATACTGACAGAAGTTGAATTTTGCACATTCTTTTATCTATTCCACAGCTCTGTTTACAACCATTTACAACCATTTTCTGTCCAACGAGACAGTAGTACATCTACTCTGTGTGTGTATTTCTTTCAGTAGGAGTCAGTTTCCAAGCACAGAGCCTCTCCTTGCTGGATACTTTTGCCCTCAGACAATACAGGTGCCCTCCCGGTCAGCATGTATAATAATTGAGTTTTATGTGGCCATTCTGAAGATTGATTTCAGTGAGACGAGGTGAGGCTCAGTATGGCCTCGGGGATAGAGCTTGTGTATCAATAAAGTATTGATAATAAGAAAGAAATTTTAGGAAAAGCCATATTCCATGATATGATAAAGAGTGCTATAACTTTCATAAAGATTTTAAAGCTCTCTGGAACTCTAAAACAGAGTTATAACACACCATTTCATAAAACATGGGCACCGTAGATGGTATCAGTACAACCCTGTATGCTGGAGACCGGGATACTCCTCCTATTTGAGTTCATACTAGTCATTGTTGGCTGATTTGGGAAAACTCTTATAACTTGGTTTTGTTTCTTCAGAAACATGAGTGCACTGTCTGTGATGTCAGGAACTGGCCAGTGATCGTACAGAGAGCAGATGAATTGTGAGTGAGAACAGATAGTCTTGGGTCTGTATTCAATATGTATACAGTGGATCTATAAGCTATAGGCTGTGTGAGTGAATGTGTTAGTTGGTGTTGCCCTGTGAAGGTTTGGCGGCCCGTCCAGGGTGTGTTCGTTCCTTACGCCCAGTGATTCTGGGTAGGCTCCGGACCCACCACGAACCAGAACTGGATAAGGGGTTACAGACATTGAATGATCAAATGAATGAAATATCTCTGCCAGAAATATATACAATCAAAATGTAGCACTACACTATCATTTCTACACTATCCTGTTCAACTGTCCCAAATCCCACTCACACATTTCATACTATCAGTGGTCTGCAGCAACAGGCAAAGTTACATGACCCGTGGTCTAATGACACGTTTTTATTTACAAAGTGACCATAAGATAACACACTCTTCACAAAGAACACATTTAAATCAAGCATTTTGTTCTGATGCTTGTACAAGCTGCTAATTCTGTTTCATTCCTTTTCCAGCATGTTGTTGACAGCAAATAAATAATTATGTAATTAATTTGCAGACATTTGTTCCCTGCACTACAGTGGTTTCCAAAATGTGTTTTTAATTAAAGAAGAAAATACTAAATTATTAGAGCAGGTTTGTCATGTGCTGGATGCAGCAAGATTGTCTGCTAAATGCCATACATGTAAGTAGCCTACAGATGCAGCCCAGAGGACAATGAGTTTTCCTGTTTTGAGTCTTGGATCTACTTTTGGAGTCTGTGTCTACCTAGTGCTCTGAGGGAAAAGAGAAAAAAAGAGAAGTGAACTGACTTGATGGGGAGCAGGAGCAGAACTGGCCTCCTGCAATGGAGAAGAACAAAGGCTTGGTCCAATCTACAGCAACTGGCCTCTGTGGCTATACACTTTGATGAAATATATTATAGGAGAGAGAGTGTTTTGTTTTCTCCACCCAGTCTGCATCTCTTTGGTTTATAAGTAATGGGAAACTGAGAGCTTCATAAATAATCAAGTCTTCTTTCCACTGGAGAAGAATTACCTTCGCAGTGTGTCATAAATGTTATTAAGCAGGTGACTTCTGCAACAGAGGAGGCATACCGTGTGGGTGTGTGTTACACAAACAGCACCAGCTGGACTGTAGAACCTCAGCCTGGTCTCTCAGATCTCAAAGCCAAGAGCTCTAACTAATGCTCCTCCCTCAGAGCTCAAATAAATGCGGTCTTGTGCGAGAGCGTAAGCGAGAGTGACTTGTTTGCGAATGCGAAAGCTGTCTGTCTCAGAATCTAATGCAAGCTCTTGAGTTCTCCAGCTTTTACGGTTCAGTGGAACCCCAAGAGATTCCTCAAGTTTGAGAGTGAGAGAGAGAGAGAAAACAAAAATGTAAGTTGGATTTAGCATGGAGTCTGGGGGCTTTCGTAGCCTCCACTGTAAAGTTTCTTTGAGGTGATGTTTAAATTTTGATACCATCTCGCCTCAAGTCAAACAAATTATACCCAATTTAGATGGTACGAAGCAAAAGAGAACACACTGTCCATGAGCTTTTGAAATCAATACATGCATTATTCAGTAATGCACACATTTATTTCACCCAACAAAATACAACCAAACTCAACACTCAGTAATTTCACTCCGGTCACATTTGTTGCATTTTGCTCTGAATCTAATCCCCGACCAAAATATTGTCAAGGTTCACTTTTTCTGATTTGAAATCAGAGGTAAAATATCTCCTCCTTATTCTTCCATCCCACATACCATTTACAAATCTGGGACCACATTTTTCTTAATTTCATTTCTAGTCACCGATTACTATCAAGTAAACAGTCATTTATTTTTCTCTAACACAAAAAAAAAAAAAAAAAAAATCACAATATATTTTACATTAGGTTTTTAAGTTGGTGTTGCGTCATGCTTGCATTCTTTTTGAGGCTTGTTTTTAGGTATCTGCAGGGACACTTTTTTTAATGTCTCTCAGTTCATACAATCGCTAACACATTTAGAAAATGTTGAGGTCTGGACACTGGGGCGGTTAGTTCACATTTCTGAGATCAACAGCAGCTGCTTTAATTAGCAAATATTCTTTTTTGTCAGTTTCCTTTTCACAACAAAACCTACACATATTCAGACTCACAGCTTTGGAATTACATATAGAAACACCTGTGGATAGTTTTTCTGCTGTCTCTCAGTGCTGTTTTTCTAATATATCATGCCTTTTAACAAGCAGATTTGTTAGAAATCCTTATTTATTTTATGTATTTTTTAAAAAACATGATTAAACTCAGGTTTTGCAAAATTCTTTTTTTTTTTTTGTTTAGTCTTTTTTCTATTATCTTATATCTAATCTACTCATTGCGATTTCATTCAGCCATTTCAGGTGTACATGAGTAAGAAATTCAAATGGCATCCAATGTGTGTTTTTTAGTTACTTGTAATGACATTTAATGTAAGTGACGCTGACAGCAAAGAGTTTCCCAGTGAAGACTTTAATGCTGTTCTATGTCTTGTTTCTATTCCAACTTTGCTGGAGCTGTTGACAGACACAAAGTACAGTCTGAGAGTTCACCCACAAATCTTTTACAAACCATGAGGCCCACAAATAGTGCTAATTAAACTCTGGCATAAATTCACCCATGCTGAGCTACAACCACTGTCTAGTCAGTCACACTCATAATTACTGACTTCACCAAGGTCCCCTCTTGGCCCTAGAGTTCACACCACTGAAGGTTATGGCAATTAAATCCCACAGGAAAGGTTTGCCTTTGGAACAATGTCAAAATTGTGATGGGATGTATTAATGTAACCCGCATACCTGCACTTAACACTAATTAATCTAGGCTCCCTTTTATTGCAGCTTATTGTGTCTCTATGAGGATTTTATCATCCAGGTCACCATACTGACCTCCTACAATTAGACAAATGCTGATGGAAGAATACAGAAATAAAATCAGCAAAACCATGCTTGAAGGAGAGCAATATCTGTCCAATTCAGATATATCTAACATTATGCTAAATGATGAGCATCGATGCCTTCCGTTAGTGGCAGAGTGCTGCCTGACACAGGACTATGTGGACTGTCATAGAGTCAGTCAGAAGGGCAGTGGGTCACAATGACATATAACTGGATGAGCAGTCATCAGTGGGTGGGTATGGGGAGCAGGACGCTTAACTGACTGACAAGAAAAAGCAGATCTAGGCAGATAATATGCCAAATGTTGAGCTAACAGGAAATACCAAGATCTATTTGGACCAAACTAGAGTGTTACTTTATCTTAAACGAAGATAAAATATATGAACTCAATCTGACGTAATGTCATTATTCACTCAAACTCAGCTAAAACTAGAAGCCAGGGTTTATCTTCACTGCAGCTCTATATTAGGATTTGGATTAAAGGCTGTGAGGACACTGACTGAATAAGAGAATCCCTTGGCTGTGGATGAAATATGTACTCATAACAAGGTTATAAAAGACAGCTGGACTGTGGGGAGGATACTGAAGTCTGTGTCTTGTCAGTGAGATAAGTCATGGTCACTAAGACGGGTTGATGTATAGGACGGGTTGATGTTTAGGTAATGGTCAATCTTACTATCTGACCTCCAACGTTAACATGTTGGTACTTGGCTGACAGAGAGCATTTCTAAAGATCAGCCAAAGGTTTATTAAGAGACACAGAGAGAAAAGAAGATGAGAAGGAGCTTATGTGTGTGTGAGTGTGTGTGTGTGTGTGTGTGAGAGAGAGAGAGATCCTAAATTGACTGGAAAAAGGTCATTGTAGGGGTCAACAATCAGCATTATTGAAAATGTCACCAAAACGAGACGGACAGTTTCTATTCAGTCACACGGAGCAAACACACAGGCCATGTATGGCCTTAAAGTCAAAATTAATTGGAGAATTCCCAGAGTAAATAAAGAAAGGTGACATTTTGCTTCCTGCCCAGGTCCGGAATGCTAAAGCGGCCGTTGGCCTCAAATGTCAAGGTGGAATAATTTGAGCCGATATTCCGACATAAAAGTTTCCCTTTGCCCCGAGAAAATCACAAAGGTCAAAACTTACATTTGACTCAATTTGTGTCAACAATTCACACTAAACCAACAGCGAAATTCAAGATCAAAGCTAGTGGGTCCAGGGGTGTTGTATCAGAGCAAACACAGTGGTGTGAAGTGATGAATCACACAGATGAGGATTTAATAGCTGAACACAGGTAAAATAAACTACCCTGACCACAGGGGATCAGGATAAGGTCACTCTGCATAACATTTCAATCCTCTTGTCGGTGAGGAACTCCCTGATCTCCTCAGAAAATACAGCACTACTAAAGAGAAACATGACTCATCTGATCATGTCCTTGTTTTTCACAAGTTTTTACACTGAACAAGGGTGCTGTCTGGAAGGAGTCAGGTGTGTTGTTCCAGTGTCTGTGTGGGTCTCCTCCGGGTGCCATTGGTATCCTCCCACAGTCTAAAAATACATGTTGGTATACATGCAAGCAGGAAGAGAAAAACAGAATGGAAGAGACTGAGGAGAGGAGCCTATTTTGTGTTAGTTTAGAAGATATTGCAAGAGAAATGTACCAACAAAAATCATAACATACAGTATTCTTCTCCAGACTCTCTTTAAAGGCAACGTTCACAATTTTAAAACATTTTTTCATAAAGTTCAAATGTTTCCTAGACATTTTGCTATCTCTCCAGTCTGGGTGCCTGCTGGAAACCAGTCTAATGTTTTTACCAAGTCCCAGTGTCTGTAAATGAGTGGAAAAACAAACTGTCTCTGTCTGGTATGCTAGGCGCTCTCTCTCACTGTGTCTCTCTCTCTGCTCATGGCATAGGCATCTGGAGTATATTTAGACAATGGAGAGAACTTTAAACATTGAAAAGCATGAACCAAAATGTGGATATTGCTCTATTTCTGCTCCATAGGTGGGTAATATAGACATATTTTGGCTGTTTTGGATCACTTAAGGTGGAAATGTTTCCAACTTTAGGAGATGGCTAACTGCATTCCCAAAAGTGCTACAAAACTAAACAACTCTAGTTGCAAATGGGTTCTTGTGGTAATTCAAACAGTTAATAAACGTATACAAACAAGTTAAACTTCAGCCACGTACAAGCAACAGATGCGCCCCCCCCCCCCCACACACACACACACACACAGACCTTTCCACCTTAAAAAATGTTCGGCTTCCAGAGAGAACTGCTATTTGCCACAATTGTAGATGTTCCCTTTAGTTCAGGAATACTAATGAAAGATCACAAACGTATTGAGATGTACCCAACCTGTTGTTAGCATTTGGGTCAACCTCGGTAGCACCTCTCATCATTAACCTTACGGTTGTTTATGCCAGGTAAGTTTAGGTTTTAAGTCTATCACCAGTGGACATCTTCAGCACTCACAGGACTGAGCAATTCTATTCCTGCTTAAATGGTTTAAGGTGGAATGGAACATTGGCAAATTAAAAGCTAACATAAAGCTATGAGAGGTGTGTGTTGTGTATTACACAGTTGTGTATGTGCTGTGTCTGTGCTGGTAATAGATTTAAAACATCTACAGGAAACCCAGCTAAATTCCAACAAGAAGCTTCTGAACAGGAAGCTGCCTCAGTCTCGTCCTGACCGCAGGCAGTAACTCTTCAGCTGTTTTTCAGTCAAATTCATGCACGTTTCTCCCTCATGAACAACAGCTTTATGTAATTGATACATGTTCTTTGTGATTTATCTGTTGAAATTATTTAGAGTGACTGTACGACTCAAAACACAGGCTTTATTGAGAGGCTCATAGAGATCCCCTCCTGCCCTACAACTGCAGTTCACACAGTGACATGAATTCATCTGCAAACAACCTATTGTTCATAGGGTTGAGTGGGTGATGTCCTGTAATTGACAGGTGCCTTGTCCAGAATAAAGCGCTTACAGATGATGAATGAATGATTTCCATTCCCTTTGTTTTGGATTTCCTGGCAATATTAATAAGATATATCAAAAGATAACAGATAAATTTGGTCATCATCTTCCATCAGCACCTTTTCAGAACATTTCACACACTTTGACAAATTAATTTAAGTCAATCTCATCTGACACTTTGGATTGGAAGTAACACCAACACCCGAATGAAAATCTGACATCAGACTGAAGGCAATAGGCACTCAGAGTCCTCTAAATTAGACACACTAGTGGTCTGTTAACTTACTCCAATTAACCGACGTGCTTGATTAACAAACACACTTACCTTTGATTGTTCAATGATCAGTAGCATTAGGGATAATTAGGCGCCAAATTGCCTTCTTCAGTGTGAACATTCTCAGCAGGACAGAGCGGCGGCGAGCTTCTGAAAGTGATTGTCCACTAGAGGGGAGTTTGGAGTGGCCGCTTAGTGCACTCCGGTCTTGAGGTCATCCTGCAAGTTAAGCTTCAGTACTCAGCGGCCTGCTACTTGATGGAGTAATTACTAATGTATGGCTTCAACCAAGGCTGTTGATTACAGAGAACCACTCCAGACGTTATGGAGCATAAGAAGGTACTGGGAAGGAGGGGGGGGGGTTGCTTTTGGATCAGTTAATTGGTTGTACTGATCTTTTTAGCAAGTGAGGTAGAGAGAGCAATAACAGTCATTAGACATCAGGCATTAACTAGAAGGGGCTGAAATCTCCTCTTTTAAAAAAATCTGTGAGAATAGCTTCAGAACATCTGATTTCACACATTAAAACCTGTCTGAGTCTCTGGTTAAGAGCATGTCAAAAAGGGGAGAATGAGTGAGGAGTTACACACTTAATTTTTTTTTAAGCTGATGCAAAAAAAAGTGGTAAATTTCTACCTTTTAATCGACTCTTCTCTTTAACAATGTGATTCTGCAATGCTGTTATATTTTGATATATGAAGCACGGGACCTATGAAATATATGAATAATGAATTTTAATGATACTCAGATAAGACGAATCAATACTAAGCAATTAGCAATCTGAGTGCCTTTCTGAATGTGCACAAAAGCTCACTTAGAAATGATCTTGTTCTACAATAAAAACAGCATCCGGCTTATTTTATATATATAGTGATAGAAAATGCAGTGTAACAGTCTAGAAATGCCAAAGAGCATAATCACTAGTGATGTATTACATATCGGCTGCCGATATGTGGATTCTTTTAGTTATTTTTATCAGTCCATCATTGGAATTTTAGTCAATATTACAACTGATAATTTGCCGACTTTTTTGTGCTTGCGCATATGCACTGACACCTGTAAATTGTCTTCTGCAGAGAACTGTTTCTGGGATTAAATTTCTCTGTGGTGAAAACTAATTTATAATGTGAGTGATGCTTAGTACACACACACACACAGATAGCTGTGTAAACACACACAGCAGGTTGAATGACAAAAAGATACTCTGAAACACAAACACGACAGAAAGATACTCTCAAAAACTTCTTATTACAAAACACAAATAGATATAGAGTCATTCAGCGTCAGAATTTATTACTGAAACACGATGATAAACAATTACAAACACTTGCTCAAACACTCCCTCTCCTTCACTTGCTCGGAGCCGCTTTATGTCGCTCTTTCTCTTGTTCTCTAAAACAAACCCAGTACTGCACTAATTAGCGCCCCTCTAGACACCATTAATGCAGAACCAGCAGTAAATCTTTGATAAAAATATAAATTAAGTAATATAATTAAGGGCGGCAAGGTGGCACAGCAGATTAGCCACCGTCACACATCTCCAGGGGTCTGGAGGATGTAGGTTCGAGTCCCACTCCGGGTGACTGTCTTTGAGGAGTTGGTGTGTTCTCCCCGTGTCCGCGTGGGTTTCCTCCAGGTGCTCCGGTTTCCTCCCACAGTCCAAAAACACACGTTGGTTGATTGGCAACTCAGAAGTGTCCGTAGGTGTGAGTGAATGTGTGTGTGTGTCTGTGTTGCCCTGTGAAGGACTGGCGCCCCCTCCAGGGTGTATCCCGCCTTGTGCCCAATGATTCCAGGTAGGCACTGGACCCACCGCGACCCTGAACTGGATAAGGGTTACAGATAATGAATGAATGAAGGATATAATTAAATGATCAAATTAAAAGTACAGAAATGTACAAATACTAAAAAAAGGCTTGTCCTGTGACAACAAGAATTTGCTTTAATTCCAAAAAGATAAAAATTATTAGTTATTATCGGTATCAGCTTCTCCAAGGTGATAATTATCGGTTATTGTATCGGCCCAGAAAAAAAAAAAAAATCGTTGCATCCCTAATAATTACTTTTGCTTTGTGAGAGGGGCGATTGGCCTCTGTCATTACATCATCGTATGTGACCTCATCACTGACTGTCAATTTTGTTATATATGACATTTTTTGTTAGCTGAGAGTTAACACTCTCCTCCAAAGGTACTGACTTACCCAGTGAAATTCAGAGAGGTGTCCTTAAGCAAATCACCTTACTACTATCTGTTCCCTCTCAGGGATAGATTTAATGCAGAGTCCCTTGGCTTGTGACTAAACATGTTAACACACATGGGTCCGTTCCACATGCAGATACATTTTACTAGGTCTGATCATGGAAATACACACATCCCTGCTGCTCTGGGCCTACTTTTTTCATTGAGCTCTTTCAGATTGTATCTCAGACAATATGTTAAGTGAGACATGGTGATTTAAAGATAATATATCAAACTGATTCATATTACAATGTTTGCTTCATTGAAATTTGATTGGTCAAGATCCATAAAATACAGAGAGCAGCCATTTCCTGCCTTGTTCACAGAACTGTCATTGAAACCTTTTCTCATGCCTCACCGGCTCATTGCTCAACGTTGCTGGTGTTCAGCTGGAAACTTTAGTGGATTTCTGGCTTTTCACAGCGTTAGTCATCCTTATAAATGACCAGCTTTAGGTCATTTATGGTCTTTAGGACCACAGAGTTAGGTCATTTTTATTGGTACACCACTCACTCAGAAGTAACACTGATGTGTGTGAAAACACCAGCATCATATCTGTGCTTTATAAACACACATCACCTTGGCTGACAAGGACAATAAAAGGGTTTTCAGTAAAGTGGACTTTGAGTACAAACTGTGAGGCACTGAAGGGACAATAAATGACTGAAGAATTTATAAGGATGAAAAAACAGAAAGGTACAAATAGCCTCACCATCCAGTACAATTACTCCACTACATAAACTGAAATACACAATGAGTCCAAAATGTTGGAGCCACTGCTTACAATTAGTGAATGTGGCTACTTTAAGGTTGACCCTTTGTGGACGCAGACATTCCATTGTGTAAACTTGGACAATCTCCACAGAAAAGCATGAAACTGGTCACTGTGGAGCAGTTTAAGATTAAGGGCAGCATGTTCAATGGCAAGTGCTGGCTAGAGGGGTGGGAAATCAGTGGAACTGTGTTCTCTAGAGCAGGGTTTTTCAAATGGAAATAATAATAATAATGAAATAAGTGAATTTTAAGGTCGACCCTTCAAGAGCCCGATACCTCCTCATCAATAATTTGACAGTCATATATTATCACCCCCTCCTAACTCTTCTGTGACATGAATGAATTCAGTTCCTTATTCCGTTGCTTTTTTCAAACCTTCCAGTTCCACATTAAATGTCCTCAGAATGTAATTGATTCACCGTTAACTGGCTACCTACTGAGACATCAGGGTACTACCGATGTTTAATGCTTCATAGAGAAGGGTCATATTACATTAAATCTACATTGAACTATGATAATACAATTGTTACAATAGTTATATATATATATAAATAAAAATACTGACATCTATGGGTTTATTTCTTAAAGTAATACTGAGACCCCCTACCCCTAGGCAAAATGGAGTTTGAATACTGAATGTTGTTTGTAGTGGTGTCAAGAAAAAAAAGCCAGTTATATTTTATTTTAAAATGTAGTAAATGTTCAGAGTTGCCTGGGTGGATATAATTATCTATGGACAAAATAGATATTAATACACAGCTAGTAAGGAAAAAAAAAAAGGTCTGACAAACCCTGTCTCATATTCTGCATGACAATTAAATGCTTCAGCATCTAGTGTACACTCTTCCCAGAGTGGGGGTGGAGGCTAATTCTGCTGTGAATGTTGGAAACTACCTATAAAACTCTTTTTTTTTTTCAGAAGATATGTTCAATATTTTGGCCAAGAAGTATAAGTCCTAGGGCAGTGGTGGACAGTGAGGCATGAAAGGCCAGCGTGTTGTGTGAGAGCAGCCCACGTCTGTCTCCTAAATGAATTAACGCTAAAAACAACAGTAGGCTTTTCAGAGTGTGCACAGTAAGAAGTGCTTTACTGTGCCCTACAGATTCCATATGTGCCAAAAATGCATCTGTGCAAAAGAAATGTAAGGTCCTTTAAGGTTTGCTGCGCTGTTCTGTGCAAAACAGCAGTTCAAAGCAGTTATTCCTCTGCTGCCATTACTCCCTTGAGGTTGTCTATAATTTCCAGGCACACCAGGCAGATTTATTACTGCTGCAAGGAGGAGAAAAGAATACCACTACAAATCTTTTGTTTGCTTCGGGTGGAAAACAACGGCTACATCTGCTGGAAGTGGGACAAAGCTTGTGTTTACAGCCAGTGAAGTTTATACGTCCACAGACAAAAACTGCCCTACAACAAAGCTTCTTTCAGCCATCGCCGTCCCAAACAATGACTTTGAAAGAGGGCTTTGAATCACTGCCAGGTCTGTTTAATAATAGAGTTACAAAGCACAAGCTAATCTGGAAGCTCATAATTCGTCTTTAAACCATTAAAGAAGTTCAGTAAATACTGCACTGGAGTGACCCTGAAGTCTTATTCTTCTTTCAGCACCAAACCCACCAGCCTTTGATATCCTAGCGCCTTGGTGAGAAGCTATTTCTGGAATATAATTGCAAATCATGGCAGAGTAAACAGATTTCATCTGAAAAGTAAGGCTGAAACTCTACATTTGCTTTATTAAAAAGGGAAGTGGCGGAGAACTTCAGTTTCCAGAGTGCCTGAGGATCAGCGAGTCTATAATTAAGTCTAATATGTAGGCGTACTGTATATCAGAATCTTTGTCACATAGAACATAACACCCTCACTAAGATTAATGTGTCTCCTCATCTGCAACCCAATCAAACACTGTGCTGTGAGTCACATAATCTTCTGCAAATCATCCGGCTCTCTACCCAATTACATTACTATTACCGAAAAAAGGAAAGGAAAAACAATGTAGTTTCGGAATCTGCGGCTTGCCATGAAACTTGGCCACTTTAATTAAATGGTGATCCAGTCTTTTACGCAGCTTTGTGGCCACTGCTGTGAAAAGTAGCTTTTTTTCATTTTTCCTCAGTGTTTTGGTTGGGAACAGAAGCTACTGTTTTTATAGCTTTTCTTCCATGAGGAAGTAGAAAAGCCCAAAGAATGGAGGGGTTTATTTAATGTTGGCCAAAATCCTCTCATGAATAACCAAGGCAGACCATGTGAGATAACTCAGCGTCAAGTGGAATCCTCATTTTTTTGAGAGGTCTGTTTGAGTGTGAAGTGTAAGCCTCACATCTTGTTGTTTCTAAATAAAACTTACGTTAAATAGAGGGACAGCCAAATTGTTCTGTGTCAGGTGCTGACAGATTTGTTTGGTGCTACTGAACAGCTTTGTCACTCCGTTTCACCTTCCTTTAATCAGTTAATAGAAACTTGGCAAAAATCTGGGCATAAAGCATCTACTTTTCCTGCCTAATGAAAACATGACAAATCCCTTCGGTGAAACATTGTGCAGATCAGTTTGCACCACATGACATGGCGAGAGATCGTTTTAAGGATGTCAGCTCTGTCACTGAGGTGAGGTTCTTGGAGTTCCAAAATATTTGATTCAAAATCCATACTTATTAATTTATTGAATTGTATTCAGTATATTCACCCAGATGACCAGCTGAGATGGGCGGATGGTGTGGAGAGAGCGAGGGCAGTGGATTAAATATACAAACAATGCCTGCTTTGTGCCAGGGTTTGCCAGGGGCAGCTGGTGACACTGATGCTTTCATTTGCTAAATCACAATGGCAGCAGTTGCTGCAGCGAAGAAAAAAAAAATCAGTTGGCTCTGGTAGCTTTCAGAGCTGCTTTTGAAGGTTTGGGGAGGCTTTAACATTGTCGATCAGATTAGATTAGATAACCTTTATTTAAACAGGGAGCTCAATGAGCCTGATGATACACATGGCTTTATATTTTTAGGCCCTTCTGGAATCAAAATCACAAACAGCAGAGGCTTTCATAGAACAACATCCTCTTGATTACATTTACTAAACCATGCAATACATAGATTTTCTTCCATCTCTGTCAGTCGTCCAGGGCCAGCTGCAGGGCTTCTTCCCTGAAACACACTTTAATTCTTCATTACACAATTGACTAGGTTTGGATATGGAAGGGAAAGGGGCCCTGTATTGTGCTTAGTAAACCAGTCACTGCAGCCAACACATCCGTCTGACTAATGCTGCTTTGGGCCTCAGAATGAACAGCAGGTGCTAGGCTGACACACTTTTGAGAAGCATGGAGACAATGAGACAGATTAGATAGAGTGTGTGTGTGTGTGTATATATACGTGCATGCCGCCTACACTACATCCTTATGATTTTAATGACACAAATTTATTTTGGCACTATTGACATCCAACCTGGCAGCAGACATATGCTACCTCTTCTCCTGTCGCTACACCTAGAAGTTGACAAAGATTAATTTACTTTTTCATTGACACAGCAGCAGCTGTGTGTGAGAGAGAGAGTAGAAAAAGGTGAAAAAAAGCACATGCTGTCAGGCACAAAAGGAACGTGGATAAGGCCATTAAAAGCAATCAAGTATAAACATTAACCACATGGATTGGTCGCTAGTCCTCGCTTACTGGGGCATTTGAGGAGAATTGCCCACCATGTTTGATCGCCATGGCAACATCAAGAACATCCAGTTTTATTTATTTATTTATTTATTTTCTTTAAACACACTATAAAGCAAAGGGTTGTGAACTAATACAAATTCACATTACAGACACAGGTGCTTAGCTTAATAGAATGCACATGAGCAAGTTCACCATGCTCAATGCTTAATGATGGCTAATGGGGTATAAGGCCCCCCAGCATTGGCTTGTGCTGTGGAAGTGTGATCTGTGGACTAAATAAGCTACGTTCAATAACTTTGGGTTAATCTGTGATGGTATTTGTGATCCAGGACTAAAAGTTCAACATCAGTACCTAACCATTATTAATGATCTACTGGTTCAACGTCATCAAACTCCCTCAGCAAAGCAGATCAAACTAATTTAATACTGTTGATTGCAGTGAATTGAGTTGTATATAAGGCCTCTATAAGGTACACAATTGTACTAATCTCGTTTATCATTGTGAAATGTCATTACAGCAACTCAGCATCCACAGTGATTGGTTTAAATAATTTTAACCCCAGATTATTCTGGCTGAGCCAAGAACATGAAAATAAATCTTAGCTGGATTTGTCATGGGTTTAAAAATAGGAGCCCACTTTGATAAAACGCAATGATGGAATGTCACATTCCTGTCTGGTGGAGAGTGTTTTGTTCAATCCTAAATCCTGCATATCTCCTTGGTATCCGTTTTGGTGAGAGTTAATTAGCTTAGTGAAAGGTGAACATCTTTAAGAAGGAGGATTAAAAGGGCATTGTTTTTGTCAAATCCAATTAGATTTCTAATTAGCGATCTGAAGTCTCCCACTGCGCCGAGAGTGCCGGTGTTTGCTCTGTCAAAATCCACAAACAGATCGAGTGAACCCAAGAACCCTATGCTGTGAATGAGAAGACTACTCAGTTGGGGCACCAGTCAGAATTATGACAGTGCCCCATAATCCTGAGACAAAAAGTCACAAGGCCCCCTCAGTAGATGCAGTGAAAAAAGGGCTGTAAATTTAATCAAATCAATATATCAAAATCAAATTGAGCTTGTCAATCACATCAGCATTACACGGCCAAGGTTCAGGCAGGCAGCCAACTTGGTCAATACTGAACATCAGGCTGGACAGCCTGGGGACAGCCATCTTGCGAGCAGTGGGATGTTTGGTACAATGGCTAGCACATGGGATATATTGATCTCAGGCTGGGCAAAGTGCTTCAAAAGGAGCCGTACACTGAGGCCTCTCTCTCTCTCTCACACACACACAGCACAAGACAGAAACCCAGACAGGGGCTTCCACTTCAGAGAGAGGCTAGGCTGCTTTTTTCCGAGGGTACCTCAGCACCTCATTACTGATTCCAGGAGATCTCCGAGACCTCTGCTTCCTGGAGTGAGAAGAACTCGTGCCAATGAAGCCGGAGCTTCCAATGACAGCTGAGCTCAGATTTCCATGAAAGAGATCAAAAAGTGTCGGAGACGAGAGATGAAACTTGTGCTCTTGCTTTCATGATGCCTGATAAGGAAAAAAAAAGTGCATTAAGTTCAGAGGATCATGGGCTTAGAACTTCCTGAGGTTGACGGAGTGCAGTACATCTTTCTTCAGGAACAATCCTACAGCTCCTAAAAGGGACCTTCGAATGTGATCACTTTTGATATTAAATGTGGGAACAAACACATGATTCTTTTATCCAACTGACCATAAAAATGTATCCCCAGCCAGTTTTTCTCCAGGCCTTTAGAGCTCTTTGCGTCTGCCAGATGAAGCATTGCTCGGTCGCTCTGGTTCGTCTGATGCATAAACCCGAAGCAATCAAGCATTCTCTTTGGGCTGTGGTGTGTGTTTCTATTGAGTGTGAGTTTCATCCCAGGAGCTCCACACAGATCAGAGACCAATGCACAGCTTTCATCTCAGAAATCAATGTTTGTACTTTTGTGCTCTATTGAAAATGAATTTAGAGTTTAAACCGTTTCCTCCAACCTCCTCTCAACTAAAGGCAATACTTTCCAAGATTCTTACCAGCAGAAATATGTCAGCCATCTTGCTTCACAGAAAAATGTGTTTTGAGATGAGGAAAGTGGAGCATGGACTGCTGGAAAAGCAGCAGTGTTGTCTCCATCTGACTTAATAAGCATCAGTGGTCAGTAGAACCTCTCCAACTTCCTAAAACACTGTATACAAACACAAGTGTTCTGAGCTGCTGAAACCGGTAATGGCTGTTGTAACACGGTAGCAATTCTTTTGCCACTTGCTTATGAATATAATAACTTGGGCACAGGGCCCAGACACCCAGAGCGTTTAGTTAATTATGCAGCATGTAGAGGACCAAGAAAAAAAGGAAAAAACTGTGTTCACTGTACATCCACATCAATTACCATCGATTACATCAACCTGTGTAGAAGAGAGACACAGTCTGCAGTGGTAAACATGTGTGCAGTGTAGACCTGCTTAAAAAGCAGCAGTTTACACATAGCACTGCTTTACTGTAATGCAACAAATAAGAATGACAAAAAAATTACTGTCAATTGTTAATAGGCAGTTTGTCCACGTTTGCTACAGTGAAAGTTTTGAAAGTTCTAGGAATTGGATTTTCAAACCTTTCTTTAAGAACTTGATGGCACTTAGCAACAAAAACATGAGTGAGGTGAGTTATTGAGGTTGAATAACTACAGGTGCTGGTCATAACATTAGAACATCATGAAAAAGTTTATTTATTTCAGTAAAACCATTCAAAAAGTGAAACTTGTATATTATACTCATTCATTTTGGCATATCATCCAGCCCTACTACAAACATTTGATTGTTCATGACCACCAACACAAACTGTTCAGCAACACGAGCTACAGTCTCTGACTTTACATCTACACTATGTTCAGCAGTATGTGAACACCTTATTACTCAATACAGCCACACAATAATTCAATACCAATACCAATACCTATACTAAACTGAGAGACCATTTAAAGGCCTGTGCAGGTGTTTAGAGTTAATTATCTGATTAGAGTGTGGCACCAGGTGTCTTCAATATTGAACTTTTTCACAATATTCTGATTTTTTGAGATACTGTATTTGGGGTTTTCATTAGCTGTCAGTTATAATCATCAAATTAAAAGAAATAAACATTTGAAATATATCAGTCTGTGTGAAATGAATGAGTGCAATATACAAGTTTCACTTTTTAAATGGAATTACTGAAATAAATCAACTTTTTCATGATGTTCTAATGTTATGACCAGCACCTGTAGTCTGGATTTAAAAAGCCAATAAAACACATCCAAAAGTTATTTAGTGGTGTTCCATCATGACACAGAACAGTTCCACAGCTTTACAGGTCAGTGCTTGACTATTATTATAATTAGGTGTCTAGCTTGAACAATCACTGGATTAGCCTTCCTTGTATCTGCCTACCTCGTATCTACACACATTGTCCATTCTCTCAGCTCCAGTGACCACACAGGAGCACTTTGTACTTCTATATTTACAGATGGTAGTCCACTGCATACTTTCTTATCCCCATTTCACCCTGTTCTTCAGTAGTCAGGACCACCACAGAGCAGGTATGAATTGGGTAGTGGATCATTCTCAACACTGCAGTGACACTGACGTGGTGCTGCTGTGTTAGTGTGTGTTGTGCTGGTACAAGTGAATCAGACAGCGGTTCTGATGGAGTTTTTAAACACTGTGTCCACTCATTGTCCTCCCTGTTAGACACACCTACCCCATTGGTCCACCTTGTACATGTAAAGTCAGAGACAGTAGTTCATGTGTTGCTGTACAGTTTGTGTTGGTGGTCATGAACAAACAAATATTTGTAGTAGGGCTGGACCCAAATTGATATCACAATATATTTATTAATTATGGTTGATACGATATAATTCTGATGCTGTTATGAAAAAAAACATGACATTGCCATCAGACATAAACCTCTTGGATTTGTCAATATTAATATTTTTATACTACATTTTAAACTGAGTACTGAACTGATGACAGTCAGTGTGAGAGGTTGTAAATAATGTATATTGAAATATTGAAAATGTGTTTAAAATCATATCATTGTTATCTAAAGATTTTAGAGTGATATTTATTGGTATTGAATTATTGTCCAGCCTTTTGTAGCTATATTGAGTAATAAGAGGTGTCTACATGCTGCTGGACATTGAGTGTATTTTGCTTAACACCTAACATGTGGTTTTCCTTTTAATTTGAGTGGCCTTTTCTCTGCTACCAGTGGTGACATTTCCTTTGTAACTTTGATCTCACTTTGTCTTTAAGAGCATCTCTCTGGTCCTTGCTCCATTTGACTGACATTATTTACTGACCGAGAGAGCGGGGGTAGGAAAATTCGATAGTGGCGGTGAGTTGGACAGCTTGGAGGTGACACGGAGCAGGGGGCTGTTAACATGTTAATGCGCAAGCACCGCATAGGAATGTGTCTTTAGGATGTCAGAGGAAAAAAGGCCTCGTCAAGGTCCTCTGACAGCATGCAAAAGCCATTAGCCCGTCTCAAACTGACATCTCCCAATCTTGTTATTGCCAACTGATGCAATGAGAACGCAATGCCATCGCTGTGGCTCCCACACACACACCCTCTGCAGCCCTTACCCTGATGCTAATAAGCGACGTGGGGACCACATAGTGAGCCCCTGCTGATTCACAGCCTCTCCAAGTAGGCCCCCTATTTTTAATCAAAGTGCAACCACATAGGCCCCTAGTCCCTTGACAGTCGTCTACTGTGCTTGCCTCTCTCTCTCTCAGCGCCCTACCATCCCTCCTGTGTTGGTAGAGAGCCATATTGTTAAAGGAGGAGCGATTACATCCATCAATTTGGACCACAGATCACAATCAGGCATGAAGCGACAGAAGCAGGGCAAACAACAGCCAAGCATATCAAATCAATCTGGGGCCGGAGCAGACAACACCTCCCTCCCATAGCCCCGGAGGAGGTGCAGGAGTCTCAGCTGAGATAGATGTTTGTGGAGGCTTGCTCCTCCCAAATGCAAAATCTATGCTAGGGTCTAAGCCTGCTGAGAGAACCAGAGCTGGGGAAGCAACGGGGAGGACGAGTGTGGCACAAGAGAAGGAGGAGGCTTGGTTTAAATCGTTGAGCGGAGTAACACAGGAGGAAGCAGATGGCCTCTTCCTTTGCTAGCCGGTCAAAAGATATGCTCATTAAGGGTGTGAGAGAGCAGGAACTGCTTGCACCGAGAGCTTGTCATGGCAAGCCTTCCACTCTAAAAACAGTTAGAGGGTTCGCAGGCAATATCTCACGTCTTCCTCTCTTCAATTTAGAGCACAGTGACCTATGAAGTCATCTGCTTATTAGTCTGTCGATAGTCCTTGTGGTGGAGGTAATGTCAGTAATAGCGTGATGGCACAGCAGGCACAAAATTCAGTCCTGTAATCATGCACATGGCTGACAGTCAGTCAGGTAACAATGCAGCGAGATGCATGATGTAAATGCTCTAAAGGCGGTTACACAAAGAAATGCAGAATATTCAGACTTTTTTTAACCATTAATAAAATGATGAAATAGGAAGCATGTGTAAGTAGAAGGTAAAATAACTGCTACACAACCTTTACAGGAACTGAGGCTTAGCCGTATCCTAAAAACTGCCCCAGACTATTAATCCTACCCCATTAAGACTTACGATTGTCTCTATAGATTCTCCTGGCATCCAGGCAGTCAGATAATAAACCTTATTTATTACTTTAAAGAATGTGTTTTCACCAATAAAGTGTTCGGTGGAGTCATGATTTGGTCAAAAACATTTAATTTGGTGTGCACATGGCTAGTTGGTATCTACTAAATTATGATGGGTTTCTGACTTATTCAGACCTTGAACACACACAGGGAAAATTTTTCAGCAGCAGGTGTTTCAAATTTCTGCATCCTGTGGCCTCTGCTTCTTTGGGTGTGTCTTTCTGTGCATAAAAACTCATGAATGTATTACTGTATATGCACATTTAGCACACTTCACACTCAACCGCAGTTCAAAGTAAAGCTTAATAACAAGATAAAATTAAAAGGAGGAACATTACAAATTAAAGAAGTGAAATCGTCTCACAGAAAAAGAAAAGTAATGTAATAGTCCTAGAGTATATCAGTGATTTTAAGTCCATTTGAATAGATCACTTCAGTCAGAGTTTCATGAAAGATTGAGGCCCCTTACCTACTGTACAGCTGTCAGTAAAATGAAGTTATATTAATCCAGTGCAAATTGACATCTGGGTGAATATTTGTTCAGGTCACATTATTTTGTTCATTGGTTTTCTCAAGCCTTGAATTGTTGGACGGTGATTTAGTGATGTAATGTACAGCATAAAGCAGGTGAGTTGTTCAAGTACATGGATGACCTCAGGTGTTAACTGATGCACCACACTCAGATCCACGATCTAAAAGATCATTCGGGAGGGAAAAATCTGGCTTCTATAAGTAAATTGTGTGCCCAGTAGAAGCCTACACATGAAAATAAACATGTATCTTATTGACTTACTACAAGTAAACAGTTTATACGTGCAGTTATAATAACTGTGTGAATAATTTTGGGTGAGAAGTTTTTTACCCTCATCATCTCACCCATTATCTGTTATGAAGACTGTGTATTTTTGGTGGGTGTTTTTCAAAGAGCAGTGACTGTCTAAAACCTCAAATAGCACTGCTATGGTCCACAATGTAAAAATATTCACTCAAACCTTCCAATGTCGAGTCAGTGTCACTGCAGTGCTGCAAATGGGAATAAGGCCAAACTTCTTTATAAAGTTCAAATCTATCAAACTTTACAGATATACTATGGTAAAAAAAAAAAGTCATTACAGCAGCTCCAGTAATACCCACTAACACCAAAAGTGAAGTTGCAGCTAGTGTCTCTGCCACACAGCTCCATGGACCTGGGGTCCTGGTTTCAATAAAGTCTACATGCGTTTCCTCCGGGTGCTTTGTTCTCACTGAGTGTGTCATTCCCTGCGATGGACTGGCGCTCCATTCAGAGTGGTTTCCTGCATTGGGACTGATCGCAGGTATGCTCCAGAACCCCCGTGACCCTGATCATGGTGAAGCAGTTACTGAAAATAATACTAGAAATACTTACAATAAAATGATAAAAAAAAAAACATGTACTCATAAAAGAGACTGTATAATAATTATAATAATAATATCAATACTAATAACACCAAAACATAGATATACAGAAGATACAGAAATATAGAAGAAGATTATGAAGCAATATTTGATTAAAGGAGGGTGACGAGATCTGAGATGGTGAAAAAGAGGACACCCAGTTCTGAATACCACAGGAAACCCATGCAATGTCCAGAATAGAAGTGATGTGTGCATATTTTATGCTTTTGAACAGAAGTGGGCAGCTGCATTTTTGCACTAAGGTGTAGGGGCCTAAAAATAACTTCAGAAGTCCAAGAAGAGCATATAAATCAGAAATGCTTGGACTAATATTTTGCATCTTTCTAGGACAGATTAGGCGTACTCAGGTGACGAATACTTTTTTGTAATATCGCTGATGTGACTTAATACTGAAGTCCGGGTCTAAAATGGAACCCAATTTTCACAGGCTTTATATGACATTCCAGATTGCCTTGTTCCTTCAATAGCAAATGCATATACAATAAGCGAAACAAATGATGATGATGATGATGATGATGATATGTATGGAGATCATTAGAAAAGTCAAATGAAGTCGGGATGCTCTTTTTTATTTTCAAAGTGAGTATGCAGAAATGTAAGGTTGGTTCATTGTAAATCAGCCCAACCCAAACAAATACCAAATCTATTCAAAACTACTGCAGCAGATCAGCTAATATGGACTGACCATGAACACACACACGTGCATTCTTTTATTCTAGTGTTAAGGCTTTCTCAGAGAACATTTGGCACATTAACTCCCCTCTTGGCCCAGGTCCACTGAACCTGCAATCTCCATATCCGCTGTTTGGAATCCATCGTGAATAAATTGTCATAGTTTCTGCTGATGAAGCTCTTTCCAATAGCAGCCCACGCACAAACCTGCCGTGTGTAGATAGTGTGTGCAGAGGGAGGGAGACGTGCTTCTCTCTGTAGTGAATCTCAAGCTCTTATCAGAGGTGAGTCCCTGCCCTCCCTGCCCCTCTGCCCCCCCCACCACAGCACCGCTCTGAGCTCTGGAGAATGTCCTGGCCCCAAATCAAACGGCAAGCCCATGACTAACCTGATTAAGAGTGTCAGAGGGGCAGGAGTCAGGCCCGTCTGGATCAAGTAAGTGTGGACAGAGTGAGGGAGATTATCCTCTCCTATTAGAAGGGGAGGGAGGAGTGGGCCTGTGTGGGAGGAAGGGGGGGTGAAGTGTGAATGAACAATCTTGCTTTTGTCTCATTGCTGATGCCACCTGGTACAGCAGGAGGGAGGCGAGAAGGGCCGGGTCAGGGGGTTTGAAGGGACGCCAGGCTCTTGTGTTACCCGTCCAGAACATACCACCCAACATTTGCTGCATCTCGACCCAATCCCAGTCTAAAAGAGAGCCGATTTAGAAGTGCTCGTTAAATGCCTTTGATACTATGCCACACACGTATTAATGCCGAGTGAGAAACGTACAGAGGTCAGTAATTACTCCTCAACAGAGCTGTGGTTGTGAATGTTGAGGCAGGATACGTTTTTCCTGACCCGGGTTCATGCTCACTTATCACAAAACAGGCAGGAATGTTTGAAAAGCTTCTGTAATTTCCAAAATTGCTCATGAATTGGAAAAGTCTGAATGGACAAGGCCACGTTTGAGTGCTCATATCAGACTAATGTTTACAGAGAAATCTTTACAGGCAAACAAACTGGGCTGAGCTGCAATCATTCTTCAGAAACTGAAAGTCTATTCTTTAAAAACATCTACAGCAAGAGCAGAAGCAGAACAACATTGATCTTCAGAACCACAACCGTTTTACAATAATAACTGCTCAGGTCTGAGGGAGGGGGTAACTTCCTGCTACTCACCACTTAGTTCTGAGTAAAACGAGAAGTGATACTTGTCAGCGTATTGCAGTGTAATTTCATGGTTTCAGGTTATTTATATTTATTGAGGCCTCAGGGTCTACACATAATATGACTGTTTGTTCAGACGACGATGTGAAATCTTCATTTAAAAAAGCCTACCCTTTAGAATGACATGCTTATCACATTTTGCGGTTTGTTTTGGGGTGTCAAACTGTCTTAGCGAGAAATACGCTTGAGTGTACAATATACACCATAAAATCTAACTGTTCACCAGACACGGCACGTACTTTATGCTTTCTTTAACATTTAACTTATTATTATTACTATTTTAAACCATCCTTCACTGAGATATTAATGGTTGAGATGACGAACCCTAAACTAACTGCACATGTTTTAATGCAATGACCTGGATCTTCGTTGTTTGATTCCATCAGAACTTCACACGCTGTTACGTGAATTCCTGAATTTTGTTCGACACGAGAGAGAGAGATGTATAATATTCACTCAGATCCAGTTTTGTTACCTGGTGAGGAGTGGCCATTTTCCCTCTGAATTAGCTGCTATTTGCTCGTAAATGATTACAACAAGCAGAAGGTCACTAGTTCTACCATTTTCTATAAACTTTGCTAATCCTGCATGCCGTCTACTGTTTGGTCTTAGTTTTTAAACCAGCAGCTCATTTTGGATAGAGAAGCAGTAGGAGCTCAGCCAAAGGTTTGACTGTTAGCACTCCTTGGCTGCCCCCTCGTCTCAGGGAGTCAATCCATGTTAAAGTCAGCTTGAGCATTTTGGGAAACAGCTTCTGCTCTGTGAAGGCTGTAAACTAGATATTGGAACTTTGCTGTGAGAATGTGACTGTATTCGGCCACAAGATCCTCAGTGAGCTCAGAATCTGGGAGGCGACTTCTCCAGGATCACAAACACTACACCAGCACAGTCTAAAGGAATTAAAAGGTGCTTTATTACTCCAGAGAACACGGTTCCACTATTCCACAACCCAGTAATGGGGGTATACACCAGTCTAGCTGATGCTTGACATTGGACACAGTGGCCGTTGGCAACAACACCTACTCATTAAACATATGTAAGGATCTGTAATTCCAGATTTTCTCATTTGTCTGACTAAATAAACACTAAACAATAGTAATGACTATTTTCTGACTCAGCCTCCGCAGACCCCTACATCCCTCAGTTTCTGTGACAGAGACATATTTCACCCAACACAGGAGTGTAATTTATACACCCTTCACTGCATCATCATCACAGTTTCAACTTTGTCAATGTCAATCGTTCTGTTCCTCCCGGTTTTTAAAGAGAAACTCAGGTGAAAATGCTCTCAGAAACATACTCTGTGCACTTTTGAGTCTTAATGCAGGGGGAGATAAACAGCTTGAAAATCACTTTGACAGTCTGTGTTACTCTATCACATACCACAGGGGATTTTAATTCCAACCTGTGAAATTGTAATTGCTTCTCTCACAAGCACTGGAGGATTGTGGGTAACAGACATTGTACGATTCTGTCAGCGCTGCCCTATATGACCCCCCCCCCCCCCCACCTGCTCTCGCCATGAATAGTTCCTATGTGTGTGAGAGAGTGTGTATGAGTGTGTATAAGTGTGTGTGTGTGAGAGAGAGAGTGTAATAGTGTGTGTGTGAGAGAGAGCTGGTGGGGTTGACACTAAATTAACTGAAGATGTCAGGAGACTCTTTGAGAGCAGGGCCACGGCACATGACAAAACAGGATGAATATCTCTTCAGGCTACGTTCCAACTTCCTCTTTTCTTTTTCTATTTGTTCTGTATTTTTGCTCTCTCTCCCTCACTTTTCTCTCTTGCTGCAAGGCAGCTACTACAAACGGCTTTAATTTGGTTTCGATTTGAAGCCCCCTGCTTGGCGAACTGTCACTGAACTCCTCGTCACTCAGCCAGCAGTAAAAAAAAAAAAATACATACAGAGAGAAGAAAATGGAAAACTACAGCAGCATGTACAGAGAAGAAAGTGAACAGCAGCTAATTAGGAACAATAATGACAAGCAGCTATAACTCTACGAAGACCTGCTGTCACTGAGGCCTTGAGGGCCCGCAGAGGAAGAAGACGCTGTTTACAGTATCTCTCTCCCTCTCTCTCTCTTTCTCTCTCTCTCTATGCCTTAAAGAGGCAGGTGAAACAGAGGAGCTGTTTCAAAGTACCAGCAGTTAGTTGCTGACATGACATTCTCTCACACACACACACCTGAGCGTATTCTGGAGGAAAGGACTTAGTCATAAAATCCTCCTCTGATCAGCTGCCACTAGAGACAAAAGCAACGAAGGTCATTTGCAGAGACAAATGATTAAACAGTTTTTGTTGTGGACATTGTAATGGACTAGTAACACACATCTCTTTAGCTTCCAGTTAACTCGTCTGAGACATTGTAATTCATACACACCACCACTTCTTATTGAACTGAATAAAATAATGTGAAAACCCTACTGTACAGTGAGGTTATTACAAGTGATATTATGTATCGCATTCATTTGCTTTGCTGCGTCCCCTTCCCTCGTTCCAATACCTGCACACCCCACTTTGGGAACTACTGGGGTAGATCAACATTTCCTCCATTTTGGATATTATCTGCCCGTACAATTATCGATGCCCCTTCAGAGGTCAACACAGTCACGGCACTATTTCAACTACAGGGGTTGGACAATGAAACTGAAACACCTGTCATTTTAGTGTGGGAGGTTTCATGGCTAAATTGGACCAGCCTCCAGTAATTGCACCTTGCACCAGTAAGAGCAGAGTGTGAAGGTTCAGTTAGCAGAGGGTAAGAGCACAGTTTTGCTCAAAATATTGCAATGCACACAACATTATGGGTGACATACCAGAGTTCAAAAGAGGACAAGTTGTTGGTGTACGTCTTGCTGGCGCATCTGTGACCAAGACAGCAAGTCTTTGTGATGTATCAAGAGCCACGGTATCCAGCTCCAAAGAAGCGTACCACCAAGACTGTTGCATGCCCAGAGTGAAGCATGGGGGTGGATCAGTGATGGTTTGGGCTGCCATATTATGGCATTCCCTTGGCCCAATACTTGTGCTAGATGGGCACGTCACTGCCAAGGACTACCAAACCATTCTGGAGGACCATGTGCATCCAATGGTTCAAACATTGTGTCCTGAAGGCGGTGCCGTGTATCAGGACGACAATGCACCAATACAAAGAGCAAGACTGGTGAAAGATTAGTTTGATGAACATGAAAGTGAAGTTGAACATCTCCCATGGCCTGCACAGTCACCAGATCTAAATATTATTGAGCCACTTTGGGGTGTTTTGGTGGAGCGAGTCAGGAAACGTTTTCCTCCACCAGCATCACGTAGTGATCTGGCCACTATCCTGCAAGAAGAATGGCTTAAAATCCCTCTGACCACTGTGTAGGACTTGTATATGTCATTCCCAAGACGAATTGACTCTGTATTGGCTGCAAAAGGAGGCCCTACACCATACTAATTAATTATTGTGGTCTAAAACCAGGTGTTTCAGTTTCATTGTCCAACCCCTGTAGTTGTAAAAACAAATTCACAGGTCAAAGTCCACCAAGTTGATGCTTAGTAAAACTAAAACACTCATTTGTTAAACTCAGTCCAAATGAAAGCAGTGTTGCAGCGTGGTGCGTCGTCACTCTTGTGAGAATGAGCCTTTATGCGGTACAGAGTAATTAATCATCTTCAGCGCATGTGTTAAGTTAAATTTGCAGAGACAAAATTCCAGACTGTTCCGTCCACACACGATCCCTTCTGTGGGAGAGTTTACTGGCAATTAACCCTGAAACAATCATTCGTTTTCCTGGTAAAGCACAAATCAGTGTGGTGAATTAAACAGAGTGAATGCAGGGGAAGACAAAGGCAATTAGGCCAGTGCAATCAGCCTCAAACCTGAATGACCATCAGTCAGCCTCTTCCCTGCATTTAATTTCATCCCCCATTATGTCCTTGTAACATCATTATGGCATTCCAAACAGTGTAACTTATCTTCAATTAGAAAGAGTTGTCAGTCATTAGGCCAGATCTGGATGGAGAGCTAAGTGCCAGGGGGCCGTATGTCTTTGGTAATTAGAAGGCTTTACAGTAGCTAAGCAGACCTTCAATCACACGCTTGGCTGACTGGACTGTAACACGGTGTCCAACATTCTGGGACCACTCTCTAATGCTTGGCTGACTCTCTAAGACTGGGGAGACCACGGGATCCCATTCATCTGCACTAGGGTCAGCTACTGACGAGCCCAGAATCAGAGAGAGTTAAAAGTAGGTTAAACATCAGCTGAAGCCTTGTCATTGACGGACAGAGGTATTGTCTCTTAGACCTGATGCGTGTGTTTGTTTTGGATTTGTCTGCTGTCTAATCCCTCTGAAAGTGCCCTAGGATTCCAATCTAAAATGTATTTTTAGGTTTTATTAGCTGTGTACAGTAAGCTGACAATAGCTGGAACTGACAGCACATCTCTGCGGGCTGCAGCTGTGAATAGTTTGCATTAAGCAGTTACTGTAGCTCCTACCACCCACTTGACCATGACATTTCTGAAACCTTTTATTTCAGTTTATCTTACAGCCAGCTGCCCTTTTCATTCACAACAGCATGACTGGTGACCAGAGGGTCCACCGCCTCATTCTGAGGGGCTGGCTCAAAAGAGATAGTCAAAACACTACAGGGAGCTTTTGTTTTTCATCAGTGCCTGTCATATGATCTTGTGCAAGGCTGCTCCATAAAGTGCTGCAGCACAGGTCAACACCAGTCTAGCTATTCATAGAACAGAAAGCACAAATGAGGAGGGCTAATGCAGCCCAGCAGGTCTGGGAAGGAATTCAGCAGCATGGCCTTCTGTGGAACAATTATGGGCAGGTATTCTATTTCACTGACAGGTGCTCACGTACAAGTCAAATATGACCGCATCGATTTCCACGTCCGAATTAAAGATTTTACGACAGCATCACATCAAAATATTACGGTAGATGTAATTGACAATCAGCTCACAAGTGTGTGGATGTTGTGAGAATACCATTCACCTGTCATTTTCATTGCCGTGTACTGTATTCCTAATAACCCTGGAAATATGCTGCTTCTGCTGTTGGTGATATAATATGAATAGCTTCTTTCCAAACACTCTACAGCAGTAGTTCTTAACTTAAAGGCAAAGTTGACAATTCTGTGGAATTGCTGTTTTCTCATTTGTTTTCACACATGCTTTGTGTCTTTTAAGGTGGTTGTTTCTATGTTGTTTGTATGTGGCTGAAGCTTTACTTTCTGTACGTTTTTATACACTGTTGGAATTACCACAGAATCTCTTTTGGTCTGGGTTTACTTTCATACACTTTTTTTTTCACTCAAATTTGGAGTCAGTTGCACCTTAAGTAACAACTACAGCAACAATGTAAGTCAATTTTGCAGATGTATGGAGAAGAAATAGAGCAACATTTTCATTTCTTTTTATGCTTTTCAGAGTTCGGAATTTTCTCCAACTCATCCAGCAATGTAGAGACAACCATGTTGGAGCAAGCCACTTTGTTTGTTTTCCCAACTCACAGAGCATTTATACACACGCCTTAGGACTTCCCAGCTTACAATCTGACCAGCACATTGAGCTGAGCAAAAGTTGCGAAAATATCCTCAGATATGAATAATGTGAACGTGAACCTTTTAAATTCTGCTACACAAAAGTTCCCAACTGCAGAACTTGCAAAAAGCAACTCTCTTCAGCTTAGGGCTGCAAGCCCAAACAATGCAGGAACATTAGAAGCTTTAAACCAGCAACCTTGTTGATGGACTAAATGTTTGCTTTGGTCTTCCCTCAAGCATATTCAAACAGCCCAACTTGTTCAAAGTCAAAGACAAAAGCCTGAACACAAGCAAAGCTGGCAAGTGACCAGCGCATTCAACAGCAGCTATCTTCCTCACAATGAGTCCTGGAAATCCCAGAGTGCACTGCAACAACAGAGGGGTGTGCGTGGATTAGATAAAGTGGCGAGAGCCTCCAATCCCAGACACAAGGGCCACCCAGCTGAGAGACTGTCTGCAGAAAGCCAGGCAGACAGCAGTTTATGAATACCCTGCCAAGTCAGTTCCCCACAGGTTCAGACTCCACAGTGTAGAATAAACAACAGGCCAGGAACAGCAGCTTCCAGCAGAGGGAAAAAAGAGGAATTCTGCAAGAATTTATGCTACAAGACTTGTAATGCGATTTTGCATGCGATGTATGAAATGTCCGGTGAGGGAAGCACAGCAAGGCTTGTGTTTCAGCCCATTCCTCTTCACAGTCTCAGGGCTTTTGCTTTTGAAGAGATCTCCTTTCATTGTAACAAATGACATTTCTGCTGCATGGAAATCAGTTCGGTTCACTCCATCTTATTGATGCGCACAGCGAGGGCATTGTGGCTCCAACAGAGAGCAGATTCAGGCGAGGGGCACTCGAGGCCTCCGGTCAATTTCGCATGAAAGGAAAGCGTGAGCCTGGCACACGTGACCTGAGAATGTCCATTACCAATCGGTAGAGCACACTAACCCGAAGTGATTTCACAGGGATGACGCAGCTCTTCTTTTCAGTCAGGAAGACCCAAGTCAATTAAAGTAAACGTAATAAAGTGCCAGAGAACACAAAAGGAGAAATAACACACGCGTATATAAAACAGCGCGGAGAAGCCAGCTCTGTTTATGAGCCTCATATCCCTCAGGCAGAGCTGACAGAAGCTCTCCACACAACGCTATTTGCAGAAGTGAACTTTCAGCACCTCCAATAAGCCCGCAGAGGCGGCAGCACTCTCATATCAGAGCTGGGGTCACACTGAGAGCTCAGCCTCCTTTTACAAAAGCTGGACTTGCAATTTATGCATAAGGATACGCATCTCTTCAGCGGCAATAAACTGCCGAACCATCCTCCAAGACTCGCCGCCACCCTTGCTGCAAAACAATTCCCCTTTTGCTGTGTTTACTGAGAACAAATGGGATTTTTATATTCATTCACACGCCGACATTGACCTGTCAATCAGAGCTTGTTGTTTCCTCCCTGGCTTTTGGAGGAGAGATGCTGGAAAAGCTGCCAATTAAAAGCAATCTCTCCACACAGGAGGAGAGTGGACCCCTGGAAGTTTGCAGAAGCTTTCACATACAGGCGGTTGGGGGAAAATGTTTGTTTAAAATTAATTGATATTGTGCCTGGAGGTCTCAAACGCAACACGCTGTCATTCAAAACAGAACAAGCTCACAGCTCTAGCAGTTTTAAAATGAAGGCATGACGCCAGGGTCTGTGACCTGTCAATTATAGTTTACAGTAGTTTGTTTTTTTCGCTTTGTAGTTTATATGTAGTTGTAATTGCTATGTAATGATTTATTCTGTTCAGTGATGTGTGATTCAGTGTCATGAGTGAACAAAGAACATTTTCAATAAACTGTAATATATTTCGGTTGTCTTTGTTTCCTTTTCAGTTGAAGGTTAGATTTAAGAAGTCTCCCAGCTGCTGTAGTTCAACTCCCTCTAACTAGAATTATTTTTAGTGATTAGTATTCCTAAGACTACAGACTTGCTGGAAAACATTGAAGTTGTATCAAATGCACTAGTTTTATCCTATTTTGATTATTGTATTTTTATTTATTTATTTTGGTATTATTATTTTATGATGCCTACAGCAAAATTGATAGTTTCAATTTTATTTTGTATTAATAAATCTATTTTTCTTTTCTTCTGATTTTAGGCCCAATTACATAGTCATCCTGTTAAAATAGCCCTTCCCTCATTCCCATGTCTGTGTTCCCAATAACCCCTGCCTCAACAGATAGAAACACACTTTCTAAAACATTTATGCTGAGAACTCTGCTCTCAATTAAATGTTCACACCACTCCTATCTCATCTAGTTCTTCTACCAGACGAAGGGCTGCTATGGGGCTCCAGTCAGTGGCACACAAAACTCATGCCAGGTCCCATGTGGACAGGGTTAGAGATGTGAAGGATATAGTTGGGGGCATTTCCTCTGCTGAGTGACAGCTCTGGTCCTTCTGCGTTTAGTTGGATAGTGTGGAGCCCTGTTATCATCCAAAGATGTCTCAGAAGATTTGACTTTACAGACAACAACCGAGCTGGGTACAGTGTCTTTGGGCCACAGAGTAATGCATGTAACACACCCTGGAGGAGGTGCCAGTCCTTCACAGGGAGGCACACACTCACAATAATTGATGCTTTTGAGTTGCCAATCCACTTACCAGCGTGTGTTTTGGACTGTGGGAGGAAACCGGAGCACCCGGAAGAAACCCATGCGAACACAGTGGGAACACACCAAACACCTCACAGACAGTCACCCGGAGTGGGACTTGAACCCCCAGGATCCTGGAGCTGTGTGACTGCGACACTACCTGCTGCGCTACTGTGCAACCCCTTATAAATTGAGTGTTTATAAAATTATGCATAGAATAAATATTATATTATTGCATTTTTATTTTTTTCTCAAATTCACCTTAAATCTGATATATATCGGTCTTCAAACACATGCAGGGTTTGGGGGAGGCAGAATAAACAAGTCAATCTCCCACTGCTGAAAACACTATGAGAAGAACATTCCAGAAACACTACCAAGGAGACCGTTAAGAGTGTGCAGAGTCTGGTTTAATAGGGCTGATTTATGTTGCAGACAAATATCAGAGGGAAAAAAACACGTTGCTCTGTGTCTGTCTGCCAAAAAAGAGGCACACAGGCTAAAAAATTAAATTAAAAATCAAACGGAACCTGAATGTGTCTGCTTTAAAACTGTCCTTGTAGCTTGAAAAGCATACAATAGAAAAAGTTAAAACGAAAACATCAAAAGCAAAAAATGTTGAAACTTGATTTTAAAATAAAAGCACACTCAGTAATGTCCTGTTATTTGTGTAAACTCTAAATCCCAGGAACTAGTGAGCTTCAGTTTTTGTTTTGTATCTTCTTCCAATTCAGTGTCAGTTCTGGGTCAATGCAGTTTCTCAAAAACAAAAAACACTACTATAGCCAGCAGAGCAAGGCCCACTGAAAGGAACTTGAGTACTTCACCATCCAGTTTCCATGAGTGACCAATCAATCCTGAAGAAGCCAAGGTGGTGTGGAAGCCATTCTCACATGAATCTTTGAATTCCTGTGAAAAGAAGAAACAGAAAGGAAGTATTTAAAAAAGCAAATTCATTTAAGTCACAGACTTACCTTGAGTCTGTTTGTGTACAAGGCCTTTTTATCCCTTTTACGTCTTTCTCTGACCATTGCAGCAAGCTCTGAATGGTTCACAAAACACAAGTGTTCAGGTTGAATCACAGTCAAACCACAGAATTAAATGAAGCTGTAAATCATCTACAAAAAAAAAATGAATGCCACTCTATAAACCATTTTTACAACAGATGTACACGACTGCCCTTAACCAGACAGCAGTGCTAAACAATACTGGCAATGACCAATGGAGCTGTTTTAAAATGACTGGCCCCATTCTCTATCAATTTTCACACACCCTCACAAATAAACAAAGCTAATGTAAGATGGGTAGCTAATGCAGTTTAATTGCTACTACTTTCATTTGAGAGAAACCATATTTATTACATATACACGGATCAGCCATAAAATTATGACCACCTGCTTGTTTCTACACACTCTGCCCATTCTCTCAGATCAACTGACCACACAGGAACACTTTGTAGTTCTACTATTAGAGATTGTATAGTCCACTTGTTGGTCTACATATGATGTTTGGCCAGATTCAGCCTGTTATTTAATGGTCAGGACCCTAAAAGGACCATCACAGGATGTTTGAGGAGTAAAACCACTGTTGTTGGTGCATGGCTGAAGTTGAACTCGCCTGTAAGTTATTATTCACTGTTTAAATTACCACAGAAACTGATTTGTAACTGCATGCAGTTAGCAGTCTCATAAATTTAGAGTGGGTTTCTGCCTATATAATCGGAAACAGCAAAAATAAGTCAATATCACCCACCCCCACCGATCATTTAAATATATCCGTCTCATTTCATGATTTTCAAGGTTTGGAGAGTGCTTTGCAATTTCCCTGCCATAATCAGGGACAGAGGAAGCCTAGCATATCTGAACATTTTTTTAAAATTTATTATTATTTAATTTTATTAAAAAAAAAAAAAAAACAAACAAACAAACAAAAAAAACCTTGTTTAATGACACCAGGGATTTGCAAACATATCAGACTGGCTTCAAGCACACAGACAGACGGGAACACTTGCAAATGATGAGGAAACATCATCTGAATTTTATTTTCCATTTTATTTTACAATCGTGAATGTAGCCTTTAAATGATCTTGAGCTGCTTATCTCCATATTCATGTGATATACTTCATACTGATAACCTGCGCTGTCACTATTCACCTGGCTTGTACATTAGTGTTCAATTATTGTTCTCTACATTATTAAAATGGAAAAACAAACATTAACGTATAAGCATTTGTTTAAGTCGACTGTGGATAACCTCAGGTTAAAAAGAGGAATGATGCTGTGAAAGGGTGTTGCATTAGTTACACAGTGTGAACAGGGAAAAAAAACTAAAACTGTGATATGATGAAATGTCACCTTCCTCCTTGTTCCAAAAAAGAAATAAAGAAATAAACTTCACACTGTGCCAAAGTATTAACTGGTTAAAAACTAAACTTTCAGGTTGGACTGGGTTTTGCCTTGAAAGGCAAATGATGAAACAGGTTTGGATATCAATGTATAAAACTGCTCATCTCAAACTAACTCAGCGAGTCTGTCGGACCCTCCCAAGGTAGAGTGCAGGAGAAATTAGGTGTGATCCATCACCATCTTCCTGACAGAAATGATCCGGCGCATTTACAGTGCGAAATGGCTGAAGATGGAGTACCAGCTTCTTTGGCCAGACCTTGCTGGATAAAATGGCTGCAATTGGGAGTACAGTCTGCTGTAATGTGTTAGCCCATTAAAGTCTCATTTATAAGGGACAGTGTAATGGAGAGATGTCTCCCAGCAGGACAGCCCTGACAGCCGACCCAATAATATGTTCATTTATGGAGTGCATGTGTGTAAGGTGGGGTGATTTTGCTATTAAAGATAGAGGATCAATCTGAATGACCATTTTATGTGTTTCATATCCACTGTGGTGGTAATTGTAATCTGCAGCAGGTGGTAGTGGAGATATGCATCATGAGATTGCTCCTCTGATACCGATGGTTTATCTGCATTTACATTAGCAGTCCTGCACTGCGTCTTTATAAAGTTGGGGAGTCAGCAGAGCCATCTGCTCGTCTTCCAGCCAGCCAGGGAAAATTGACAAAATAGTGAAAAAGCATAGTGTTCTTAAGCCATCACCTTGAGAGGCTCGGAGTTGTTAAATCCAATTACAAGAAGATGGCCAGGATTGGTTTAACCAACCTTACTTACACACCCCAACAAAAAATTATCTAAGAGGTGACCAGGGTAGGCTCGTGCCATCCAGGCCTCCATTATCTAACTCCATCTCTGATAGACTCCCAAGATCCTTCTTGTTCCGCTCTTGAGAGCATCTCTCTCATGTCATTCCTTTCCCTGACTCATCTCTCACCCGTAGCTGTTCATTCGTGGCTGATGTCTTTCATGGTCCTCTCTCTTCAGGCCTGTGAGAGACTGGAATAGTAGCTATGGCAGAGAAGGCTGTTCGCTCTTTGAGTGAGCTCGTAAGCTTGCCCCGCCCCCAGCCTCCAGAGCAGGGAGGAGGTTGCCTGTATGGGGGAACACTCGTCTTGATCGGTCATATCAAAGGAGAGTGATTTTCTACTGGTTTTGCAGGTTATTGAACAGCTTCTGTGCTGGATTCTTTGAACTTTGGTGTACACCAGCGAACCAGCCCTCATTTCCACCAATTTAGACAAGAACCATAGATACACCATCAGCGATTTTGCAGTTCTCAATTCTGAACAGTCTGACTAGCAGAGAAAAGTAGTCAACGCACCTCAAGTTAAACAAAAACAAAAGGCGCATGGTCTTTAAATATAACATCCTGTAAATCGCAGTGATGCACTGTGAGATAACTCTTTATTTGAGGCTCTGTGCTCCTCCTGGTGCTTCTTTGCACGACACACCCACAGACAAAAGTTTGCTGGTGGAAAGTCAGTAAAAGGTTCCAAGTTAGGTTCCCAAACAGGAACGGAAAAGCACTAAGGTAGGGGTTCCTTTGTGACCAACACTCTCTCAAGGTCAAAATCTTTCATGTCTTTGTCCTACATCTGAATTATCTGCTATGATTTTCCCTTCATGTCAAAGTCCCTACTGAACGTGACACTCTCTCTTCATATCAAAGCTGTGGGAATCACTTCTGTGCTGCAAAGTAACAGGGATACTTTTCATGTATTATATTTATACATGACATGTTCAAAGGGAAATGACTGCTGACACAACTCAGAATATGTTTGATGATATCAAGGTGTTCAGTAAAGTTGGACCACCAGGGTCAACATATTTTCATTAAATGCAACATGATTATTGCAGCTTTAAAAAAAAAAACACCTGAGGGACTCTTCCAGTCAGAGCAGTGCCACGGAGAACTCAGTGATGAGCCCTTATTTCTGCAAGAGAGAGCAGACTTCCAGGCGTTTTGAGGGAAGGAGTGCCAGAGCCCACATTCCGACTTCAGTGATACTATAACAGAGCGGCGGGGGGCTGACGGAGAGTAATAATGTAATCTCAGCACCGTTCCGTTCCTAAGAATGCACAAAGCCAACATGAGGCTGGACATAACTAATGTAGAGCGCTTCAGAGGAGCAGCCTGCTCGATGGGAGGACACCAGGGAGCAAGTCAGAGTGTATTAAAACTTTTGAACAAGCCAAAATCTCCTCTCTACTATTCTGCTTCGTCGACTTGAAGATCTGAGTTATTTGTTACCTGTTTTGTCTCTTGCAAGCCACAATCTATCCTATGAATATGTCTTATAGCTTAGCTTCTAAGAGACAAGCACTCGAAGGCTGCAGACACCACATGCTTGAACATGATCAAAGTGTGCACACATGTAAGCTTCAATCTAAATTTGGATATTTATTGGATATTTCAGGAAAGGGTTCAGAGGAGAGCAAAAATGTAGAAAGAAACAAGTAAGGATTATATGTTTAAGAATTTTGACGCCATGTGATTGAACTCCCTTATACCAATGACTAAGAAAACCCACAGGGCAAGGGGATAAAATGGATAAAGAAAAATGCAGCAGAAATTCCTCCACTTAGTGAAGCAGGGTAGCACCAAAGTTGGTTTACAAACCTGCTCAGTGTTTGAAAGCAAGCGTTCACAAGAAGATGAAAAAGACGGTTGGGTCCTTCACCGTGAAACTCAAGCATACCCCTCCGAGAGGTTTTAAATAGAGTGCCCTTAACTGACCTGCAACCTGAAGAATAACTACAAACCTAAAGACTGTCTAATCCTCATGCAGTGCAAGCTTCTTCAGCATGGTCTCATGCTTTTACCACATTCAGAGGTGAAGAGCATCACTATGACCATAAATCTGAGGTGCTGCTGTGTTCAGTAAATAGCGGAGACTTCAGTCATCCCCTGTATCTGCGAGCTGAGGTCAAAAAGCCAGAGCAGTGCATGCCATCAGTCACGTTGTTTCCATAGGACACTCTCTCTCTATAGAGCTTTCTGATGGATGTCGGCAGCAGTGACCACCAGCATGGAACTCTGTCCAGACACTTCATTGATCCGTGTCTGCCTCACACTAAGACCTTGGCTCAACACCCTTTCTCTCTTTCTCTCTCACACACACAAATCAAATGCTGTCAATACCCAGCAGTCTTCTAGCCCGGGTGTTCAGGCAGCAGCTTGAGAAGCCTGGCTGGAGGTGAAGAAAGATCAAGGACACCACCACTGAGCTTCTAAGACGCCATCCGGACCCCATCACTCTCCCGCTCTGCCGAGGTGATAATCCAAACACAGACACAAACAAGCGCATACTTGCACAAGCACGTTCACAAACAGTAGAATTCAGCCTGGTGTACTAATCGAAAGACTGGTGCACATTTGTGTTACAGTTAAATGTTTATATTATTATAAAGGATTATGGAAATGGAAATGCATCCCGTTTCTCATTAATATGGTAGTTCCTCGTAGAAAAACAGATGTAATCAGTTATTATTTATGAATATTTTACAAAGGCCGTGTATGCGAGAGTGAAACTGAACTGTATTAAATTCTGAGCGATACAACACCCAGCATTGATCAACACTGTACTAAAAGAGATTGCGTTTTTTCACTTTATGGATCCTTTTTTTGTATAAAATGCAAGCAGTTCAGCAGAACTTTATTTCTTCAGCAAAAACAAAGAGCAAGGAATGAGGTAAATTGAGTTTGTTTTACCTGAGTACTTTGTGTTTATGAACGATGCATCATTTATAAACCTGCATGTTATTTCATCTCTTTGTTAGACGTGTACTCTAGTTAGTTCCATATTGCCAGATGGTATCTATTTGGATATTGTAAAGTGCTGGAGTTTTTGCTCCTCGTACCAAAAGAAACACTCCAACACTGATGTCAGTGCCACTGCAGGGTTAATAACGGCTCTGTGGGGGACCTGTGAATTGAAGAACAGGGTGAAAGGAGGTCAAAAATGTATGCAGGACAACAATGTGTCTACAGCCTGTAACTGCAGAACTACAAAGTTAGCCAGTGGAGCCAGGAGAATGGACAGTGAGTGTACAAACTAGAAGGTGGACATAATGTAATGGTGGATTGGAGTATGTTTGACATGTTAGTGCATATTATGTTGGTCACCTAATTTTACACCCAAACACACACTCACATTCAGAGACTGCCCACATCCTGACTGATCTCTGCACGTTAGCCTTTTTGTTTACAGATGAAAAATGTATATAATTCTTCCTTTTCCTTGAGCTCTGACCAGTGCATTTCAGAGTGAATTGTTCCTAAAATACAATTCTCAGAGTGCTTACATTACTTATCTATTTTATTGTAATTTTTTTGGATAAACAAAATGTTAAAGCAAAAAAAAAAAAAAAAAAAAAAAAAAAAAAAAATACCAAAGGTCACTGACTTTTCCCAGCATTATTCATCATTGCATTATTATAATTTTTGAATTGTCTTTACACATTAACAAGTAACATAAGTTATTTCATCCTGAGGCATCATATCATAAAGTTACTGACAGTGCTCAGCCCTATTCACACATGCTCTCCATCTCCAGTCTTCCTGATCAGAAAAACCATACTTGCCCGAGGGCCTCCAGTATGTTTTTAACTAAATCGTGTGCTTTTTTCCTTCAAATGGAAATCCCAAAGACAGATGTGTGAGACCCTGCAAGAGCTCAAGATACGGCGTGTATTAACTCAGCCAATGTATGAGAGGGTCTGTCAATTAGGAGATCTCAGTGTCTCAAGGCAGTTGTTGCTGAATTCATTTGGTAACACAGTCAATGTTGAATTTAATAACTGAATGATTTGTTTTTTGAAATAGAGGAATCCTATACACAACTTACTGCAGTAAACACAAACAACAACCACTACATTATAAAAAAAATGATCACCATAGACCAGAACTGTCTATATCACTAAATCAGTCATAGACTGGGAAAGCTGGAAACTATCAGACATCTATAACTAAACTTACAGAATATTCTCATACATTAAGGTAACAGTGTGTGTTTGAGATGAGGGTTTAGTCATCTCGTTACAAGAGCATCTAAATCATCACACCAGTTAATTATTAAACATGATAACACTGTATCATTGTCTGGGAAGCTCCATTACTGAATCTAGTATGAGTTTGGGTCATGTCATTACAGCATTTTCCATCTTTATATATGGTATAGATTTTTTTGTTTGATGCCAGATTGAGGTATAATGTGTATAAAGTAGGTGTGTACGTTTTAATTCTAGCCCTGTATTTTAAATGTTTACACTAAGTAAACTACCATAACTATTATTAATACATTACATTCATGAACATTATTATTAATGAATATGATTACTGACAGTAAATAAACTCACAAGTGTAAGGCACTCTAAAAACAAAACACGATAACTTGTATTAAATTAGATTCCCTCTTTAGCATCCATGAGCATGAAATTTCGTCTGATCTGCCAGCAGCTCCACATCTTGTGATATAGGTCTCAATTTTTATGTTTTCTAAACTTGGATCATGGAGATACTGGAAAATCATAACTGAATCTCTAAGCCATATCTAGCACTGAATTTATAATTAATTCATAACAATAAAAGCTAAGTAAACAGTAAAGTGAAATTACGTAATCTGGCACATCTCAAAGAAACAACCTACATTTTATTTTGTCTCAAAAATATATGAATTATGCAACCTCAAAGCAACAAATTGCAAGAATTGCATGGGTCTTTGGATGGAGCCCAATTGTTCTTGTAGTGTTTGTGAGAAGGCTGTGAGATGGTATTAGATGTAAAGGCAGGAGAATGGGAATGAGCGTTGCCTGGAGCTGGCTGTATGGGCCTGGTGACTGGAACTGGCAGCGAGAACCCTGCGGAGTCAACTAGGCGTCCAAACGGCTGCTTTTCTCAAAGGAAGCTGGGGCCACAGGGCCGTGTGATGATGCAAAGGCCCAGAAATCCCAAAACAGTGTTAGAGCTTGTATAATAAAGCACACATATACACACACATAGGCACTGGTTTGGTGTAATTAAGCTCTTCATCATTTTTAATCCCCTGTTCCAGGTGTTTGGCGAGACCGCAAGTGAATTATTAAGGCATTAGCAGCGGGATGGACGAAAGCAGGGTCGCAGTGGCGGGAGAGCCTCTGTTAGACACTTTTTAATGGCGCGCTTATTTTTCAGCCCCATGTGCAGCAAGCTTTTCATGACACACGCGGGCTGCTGTGTTTTGGCACCAAAAGCTCTGATACACACAGGCAAACAGAGGAGGCCAGAGTCTGGGTGAGCTGGGTCACCCACTACAGAGCTAAAGAATGCAGAGTTTTGTGGACCTCTCTTGATCTCTCTCTCTGTGTTTGAAAAGATACAGTGATTAATGGCCAGACTCCAGTTTATGCATTCATGAGGCCAAGACCACTCACTACAAGTTGCCCTGGCTTTCCTGGGGACAGAATTGACCACAGATGCATTAAGGAGGTCCTTGGAATAACATTATGCGTTCTGTGGACAAAAGTAGGGGGAAATGCAAGATAAATGCTACAATGCAGAGAGAAACAGAGAGAGATTGTGTGTATTTTAATAAATAAGTATTCTAACCGGCCCATCTATATTTATTTATTTTATTTTAAAAAATGTACTAAATCTTATTTACATAGATTTGTGCTTGAAAATTGTAACCTTTTAGAATAGTCTCTGTTTCTGCATAAACTTAATCATCATCAGATTTTCACTCAAGTCCTAAAAGAACATAAACAAAGAGCAATAAAACAAATTTGTGTTGCTGCTCTCCCCAGCAGCGGTTGACCAAACAAGTTCCAAGTGCAAGGCATGTAATAATCTGAGAGGTCACCAAAAGAAAAAAACCCTAGGGCAACTTGTAAGTGCATAAAGACCTCTCAGCTATTTTTAATATTCAGGACTCCACCAACAGAAGAGCACTGAACAACAGTGGTGTACATGGCAGGCTTGCAATGAGAAAGTCACTGTGCTCCAAAAAGAACATTGCTGCTCGTCTGCCATTTGCTGAGGATCAAGAGGACAAGCCTGAAGGCCACTGGAAAAATGTGGACAGATGGTCTACATTACTGGTTTAAATGAGAAGCATTATGTCTGTAAAAAAACACTCAGCATTCCAGCATATAAATCTCAAGTGTCACAACAGATACTGAGAGCAAAGCTTATATTCTTTTGCCACACATGAATATGTAAGATAGGATCATTCAAAAGTATTTGTTTGGATGGATTTTCTTTACCCACTTTTAGGACTTCTGATGCTGTTTTAGGTCGTATTTAGCAGAGATATAGAACATTACAAAGGGTAAACAAACTTTCAAGCACCACACTGCTTTTGCATAATCATTAAGGACAAAACACATAAAAGGACAAAAAGTTGCTGAAATATGTCAATTCTGCATCCTCAGCTCTATAGGAATCTTTAGGGAGGTCCAATTAGTCCTCACTGACCTGTCAATTATCACACAATTAACACTTCTATTCAAGTATGAAGAGAATATATATAAATTAATAAGTAAACAAAAGCTGTACTCAAGGGAAAATAAAAGATGGCCCACCAAACGCCCGTGTATAAATAGCAGAGGCGGGGAGTGAAGTGTCAGAAATGCAGTGTTTCAGTTCTGTTCTCTCACATGCGCGCACACACACACACACACACACACACACACACTGCTCCAGCCCCCACTTATCACACCATGGTTTGTTTAGGCGCTTCACAAACACGGCTCCCATTCCCCTGTTTACAGCGCAAACTTGCTTCAGCCATCCCCCACCACCAGCGCTCAGAGAGGAGTTACTAATTGACCCGAGGCATGAAACTCAAGGTCACGCTGTTCCAAGTCGATATGGTGATTGGCTCAGGATCTTGAAAGCAAAGGCTGGAAGAAGAAAGAGCCGCTCTGTTGGCATTTGAATTAGTTTGCGTGTTGACTAAACAGAGCACAGAAAAAAAGCCAGAGAAATGCTTGTGTTCACACATTCGGATGATGTTTACATACCACATACATTACATTTTTCATTTGTGACCAGACTGGTTCAGATACTGAATTGGTATTTGAGCAACACACTGGTGTAAATGTGTCTGCACTCTTTTCTGTAGATGTTACATTGATGGTAACTAATCTGTGGAGTCAACCACCTTTAATAAACATTTTTAAATTAATTTTTATGAGTATTTTTGCACATCGAATTAATCAGAAAACTGTAAGTAGTACTGGGCTGATATAACCCCAAAATGGTGGACTGGACAGTTTAGAGGAATAAAGAACGAATCCTATTAAACTCTGACGCTGATCTATCATGTAAAATCACACATTTGCAATGTGTGCTGACTTGTTGTTTACTATGTACTTTTTTCTGTGGAGTCCTACTTTTTGCTAATCTTAAATGAAAAGCTAGCTTTAAAAATGGCTCATTTAAAGTACTATTTTAATGGTTAAGCTTTGAGCCACATGGCTTTTGGTATCATATTGGTATCAGAATCCGAAAACTATAAATCGTTATTGTGTTTGTTTTGCACTGCTTGAGTTAGTCATCCTCTAGCCTTCAATAACACTCAGCTTTAATGATGGATAAACCTAATAATCTGACACTGAAGCAGTAAATCCCAGAAACACTCATGTACCAGCCTTACACACAATAATGTAGTCAACTGTGGTTTCCCGGCCAGAAATGATTCTGTTTACAGAGGAGACTTGCATTTTAATAGCAGATATAAAGATCTTTTTAATAACTGGGCTTTCTAAAAATATAAATAACATTTAAAAAAAGTAATAAAAAAAACAAGCCAAAAAAACCTGACAGTGATAGATCAGTTAAAGAAGTTAAACTGATCACCTTCCCGTTCATTTTGCTAGAGAACAGCACTTTGCAGTATCTTTCACTGCAATCAATCACTGATTCCTCTGCCGTTATTCAGTGTTGCTACAGCAGTGACAATGCTATGTCAGAAGTAGCAGGGGTCAGAGAGTGCAGATTCTGAGAAGTGACTCCGCAGCGCCAGAGGACATCCACACACCTGGACACTCAGCCCCTCCCATATCCGCTTCCCCTTAAATAAGTCCACACTTCAATAAATCACATTAAAAGCCTTCTCGCTCCACTATCAGTCTGTCTGCCTGCCTCGCCCTCCTCTTTTATATTTGACATGTAAATGTGTGCACGACAGAGAGGCTGTTGATGCAAGCTTTTTTTCTCGTTTGGGGGGGAAAAAAAAAAAACATGAAAATGCAAAACTGCTGAGTGTGGAAAAGCTGCCAAGCTGTCCTGTTAACACGACCTGTCTGCAAAGCTCCTTTAGGTGCTGATGATTTTCAAAGCCATGTTTGCTACAGAGTTGTGCCTTTTCCATTTTTTTTAAATTATTTTATTTTACACATTGTGAGTAAAACTGAATAAAATATAAGCAATATTTATCAGATACTTTTCCATCATTGTGGTAAATTAGAGATAATAGTGAATCTAAAGGAATTCCAAGAAGACATGGAGACTCAAGTTCATCTCATCTCACGCGTCAAAGCTGAGACACAAAATACACCTTAAATAAGATAACTTTTTGTTTCCACTTGTGCCAGTTTTGTGCAGTGGTTACAGCAATAGCATTCTTCCAAAACCTGCAGTGGAGTCCGGTTTATAACACCATCTTGCTTCTGGCTGAATTCACAAAGTGATAATCATTTAAAAATGCAGTATTTACAGGAAGGATGGCAACATTTAGAAGCAAATATGCAGTTTAGATTGCAATTTCACTCACTAAGGCACAGCATCTGCTGATGTTTCAGATCATGTCAATTTAAACCTTTATAAGTTTCAACTTGATTAGTTATTGCTATAGCAAGCTTCCATGCTGTAAACACTAGACCTACAAATTTGCTTTTCTGAACACCACGTTTTCTGCTTGTAGTGCTTCTGATGTGTCCTTTGGTTGACTTGTATATAACGAAATGACCGCAGCTAACAATGAGAATACACAAATAATCTCGAATAAAGCTTTGAGACACAGGATAGCATCCAGGAGCTCAAATTCTTAAAGTTACTTTGAGCATCTCTGCTTTAACTGTTGGCTTAAAAGCACAACATTAGATTTTATTATTTTTTTAAAAAAATAGCATTAACACCAACACTACAAAACAGAGCTAACCTCATTGCATGGTGCATTGTGTCTGTGAATGAGGTAGAAGGGAAACTAGCTGTCCTCCATGAGTAATTTGGGAATTACATGGCTGGCTTAACTGTCACTTTTTGTCATTCCTATGGTAATCTGTGGCTGCCGTGTTATTTTTTTGTAAGGGGGGATACACACACACATCTGCGTTGAAGAGACAGCGGTGAGGACACTGAAATGTGATACACATTTTAATTTCACACTCCATCAGCTTTTATGGCTGGTTCTGGCATGGGGATGAGAGGGAGAGGGAGAGAGAGAGAGAGAGAGAGAGAGAGAGAATATTATCTTGAGCATGCTGCTGGTCCATCACACACCATGCAGCATAAGTTAGAGAACAGTGAGCTGCTGTCCGAGCCGACCAAGAGAGGAGAGATCGTTTGACCTCTTGAGGTCAGTGATGATTCGGTTTCTTCTGTGCAGGTCAGAGAGAGAAGGGAGAAGAACAGAGAGGAAATGTGGAGGGGTTTTATAGAGAGACGGCCTAATGGAGTGGAATGGAAACATGAACTCAGAGCAGTGTGACCCTGTGAAAGCTGCTTCACTATTTACACTCATCCAACAGCAGTGACACAGAAAGACTACAGTGGACCACCAGCAGTGTTTCATTCTCCTGGGAACACACGGTTACTTCTGTCCCTCTGTCTTTCTCACACCGACAAAACTGTACACTTGGTAACACTGTACTAACGGTCAGTATTCATAGTGCTGCATGACACTACACAAACTCATGGCACTTGATATTAGCCTCCGTAAATATTGTGAAAAGTGTCATCAATGTGTGGGTAAGTTTTTTTTTGTTTGTTTGTGTTTTGCAAAAAACTGACTGAATATGTCTTCAAATATATATGTGAATATGTCTTTTATAGTAATGAATGTTTATAGACAGATAGATTCAGCTACGTCATTGCTCAGTAGAAGGCAACAAAGTACAGTTAGCATCTAACAGACCTCCAAATAAAAGCAGTACTGCAAATACACAAAGGGTATTATATTATACCAATTGCATCTCTTTACCTGGTGCCCGAATGTATAAATTTGCATGTGGACTGTTGGAAGCCCACAATTTTTCGCTATTATAAACTTATGCTATGCATTTGTGGGTTTGTCTTCACATATTTTAATTAAACCTCTATTTTAAGTACATTTTCTTTGTCATTTTGGTAGTGTACTTCACTGTCACACTGTGGTGGTACTCTCAAGAGTATGAGATCAGTACATTTAATGAGGGAACATAACTGTATCATATTCCATTTTTGTTGCATTTATTCAATACAGCTAGTTTCAATGCTATGCTTTTTATTTTACTGTACCTTTGAAAATGCACTTATACTGTGTGTGCCTTTACTGCACAATATCTCTGGATGTGATGCATCTGGAGTCATATTCATTAAAGCAATGTAAGCACTGGCCCCAACTCTATTCAGACCTAAATGCATTTCTGTGAGCAGGAAGCATTAGCCTGTTTATTCAAAGTCCAAAGTCATGTAGGGACAATTAAATTACATCCATAGGCCGAAAGATGGCGGTTTGAAGGATATGAATATTGGACAACAGATGAAACCTAGATTCCATATGATAAACTATCTTAAACCAACAACTCAGGGTCAAGATCACAGTCCGTCCTAGACCTGCTGCTGCTGATCGCTCAGTGAGGATCATACTGACCTGAGAAAGACCGGACACTTCTCCTTTTGGCAGGGGCTGAGTGATGGAGGGTGTGATGACCCTGGCATCCTCCACTGGACGGCCACGCATGAAATGCTTCCCTGCCTCATAGATGTCCACCTCGATCATCTTTCCTTTGAACTCAGGATTCTTGGGAACCAGGACCTGTGCATACCGAGAACAGATCAGTGAAACAGTCAAACAGCAGAAGAAACGGGGTGGCAAAGAGCTCCCACACATAAGCACAAACGCAAAAAATATATGAGGTGTGCCACATGATGACTTAAGATTGTTATTACAATAAATGATAACAATACAGGGGGTCCTCAACTTACGACGTTGATCCGTTCCTACGTCGCGTCGTAAACCGATTTTTGGTGTAAGTCGGAATATACGTACATACTGTAAGCACTTATCCTATCCTAACACAGTAATTTTCAACTCTGTCCCGAGACGCGTAACCGTGTATTCTTCCGCTGCGCACACCAAACACGAAGTTCACGTTACGACATTTACGACACAAAACCACTTAAGTCGAAACAAGGATTTATACAGTAAATGGGAGATGTGTCGTAACCACGAAACATCGTAACTCGGGACTGACGTAACCCGAGGACCTGTATAGGCTTTTCTGAGCATATTTTGAATATCATCATTACATAGGGAATCAGATGAGCTGCAGTAAAATGTTATAAATAACAAATTAAATAAAATAAAAATAAAACCATACATGCAATTTTAAAACAGTGTCCTACAGTCATGCTAGTGAACTGTGTCTGATCTCATTTATCAAATCTTAAAAAATTAAATACCGTAAAAATGCATTAATGTATTGTTTTCATATATTTATGTTTTTTCATATATTTAACAAGCACACATTGGCAATTTAACCTATAGGAATCCTGCAAAATTCTAACGAATTCCTAAAAAGAAACCCATATGTAATGAATTTATTAGTGTTTGTTTCTGAAATATTAGGATGTAGAGCACTGTGTTTAAACATGACATAATGCAAAAGAAATCCAAGCCATTTTCCTTTTCTAAAAATGACCAACAGCATTCACCTAACACTCGTAACACACTGTTTTCACTCTTTATCTAAGGCTCAAAATATTCTTTAACACATCCTGTGTGTGTAAGAGCTCCAGCGAAACTTAAACATCATCGATCTCCACATGCCCAGAGTTATATGAGAGAGTCCAGATCAATAATGTTCAATAAAAACAGGGCTGCCATCTTCAACCTCACATTATGAGCCCCTACACCTTTCTTTAACGCTTTGTTCTTACAGACACCAATTTCTATGTTCACAAATTTAAAATCCCACATAAAACGCAGATATTTCTGCCTTAACCATTAAAATAAATGCAGTAAACATCCACATAAGCTCACAGAAGTAACAGCCATTCCAATAAAATAAATACGATGTACTTATTTTCTAGTTTATAGGGTGTTAAAATTTGGTCAAAAGGATAAAAGATGGTAGTTACTTGTTTAACTGGTAAATGACCAGCATGTGAGCGTCTTGTTTTAACGGATACTGTGTGGTCACTGACTCTACTGCCAGTGGCCACTAAAACACAGAAGAGGATTAGTGGCTCCCTACAATGGGGCCAAAAGAAGACAGATGGCAATGGATAAGGAGAGTTGGGTTAAATAGCCTGTGTGGTTAGGATCTATAGGGTTTTACATTTGACATCACTCGTTACCCAAGAGAGCTAAGCCCTGGATAACTACTAGCAAAGGGGAAACCACCTACATGAAAGGAATAGTGGAGCTTAGAGAGTGTTGTGATTCATCTGCTCCAACATAGCTTTTCTCCTGTCAACTACCTTTCAAATCATAAAATTAGCATTTTGAGAGCAAGATGAAACATTTACATTTCCTTTGCCTTCTCTATCAACCTGACAAGGACAGGTACCATGATACACACAGCATAGACACAGCAAACATCCACTAATGAACCTCTGATCATGTCTGCACATGAGAAGTCCTAGAAATTATGAAACTGCCACTTGTTTCATATATATAGAGAGAGTTTTCCTTCAGTGTATGGACACATGATTTCAGTCTATTTAATAAAATATATAAATCAGTCCTATATATAGACAAACTTAGTTCTGTTAAATATGTAACGTAATAAATGTAACTGCAAACACTTAATACAGAGACTTAAAACACATTTCTATTAAATATGAAAGTGACCAAAAAGGCCCAGAGAAGTAAATACCGCTCTTATCCAAAAAGTGGTCTTTAATACATTACTATAAAATAATCCCATTGCCTTATAAACCCTTATACTGGATGCACAATAAGGTTTAAAGAATGTGTATGAGGTAAAGGGAGTTTAAATAAATCCTGAGCTACTACATAGCCCTCACTAATGACCAATATCTCAGGCATTAGCAGTGGTGGGAACATCAGGCTAGAGATCCCGTGATTTCTTCGTGGGTCACAGAGATGGCCAGCCACTGAGAAAACCCATCTCCGTCTCCTTCATGGTCAGTCACATCCCAAGGACTCTGGAGAACAGAGCCAATTTGAATGGCAGGATCAAGGATCAAGGTTGAGAAGGGGGCGGAAATAAAAAAAAAAAGGTTGCGGTGGATGGGGGGTGCACAGCAGCGACAGCTTGCATCCTAGATTAGAGCATCCATGCTCACTTCAATCGATGGCTCTGGAGATGGGCTTTTGTTAGCTCCCATAATAGAACGATCAATGGTGGCTGCCTGGACGTGTGACCCGAGTGACCCAAGCAGAGCAAAGCCCTGCACTCTCAGTCACGACACTTTGGCCGAGTGGTCTTCCCTTCCTCCAGCCTCTTATAATTAGGGTATATCATTTAAGAGGTTTGTGAATGAATGTTGCCATTTAACATGCCATTACCCTAGCGTAAATCTAAAAGTGACACACCCTCATAAAATAATCCCAAATATTAGAAAATGTATTCATCCTTAAAAAAAAAAAAAACCCATGGGTAGGAGAGAATGAATAAGAGAGTGAGTGACAGAGAGTGCATAAGAGAGAGAGAGAAAACAAGCGAGCGAGCGAGAGAGAGAGAGAGAGAGAGAGAGATTATAGCCTGGAGACCACACGGCAAAAATATATACCTGGGTTTCCTTCCGCCCCCCTCCACCCCTAACAGCACAACTTCAAACAAGGTTTTGATGATTGCTAACACAGGTAAATTGATTTATTTGAAGATGTCTGAGAGTGAATTTTTACAAGGTTACTTTGAAGCAATGTGAAGTAGAGTTCAGTTTTGTGGTAGGTTTATTTATACATTCATTTTTAATTAATTCCTTATTCTTTGTGCTTTTTAAGGCACATGTTGAAACTACACATTTGTCGTAGGCAAAAGTTTAAATGCCAGGATTTGCTAAAGAAAAAGAAAAAGGGGCAAAAAAAAAAAGGAATTTGACAAGGGGCATCCAAATTTTTGCCCGTATGTATGATTAAAAAAGAAAACAATACAACACACATACACCCTTGTCCTGTTCCCATGTTCTTGTTCTTGTTCTCTGTATAACAGGATGTAAATGTTATAAATCTGCACCTAATCCAGCTCTAACATTACAACCAAAACAACAGATTTATCTTCTTTGACAATCTCCACAGAAGGGTTGGGAGAAATATCACCAGAACATCAAAATGATCCACATCTGGCTCCCACAAACATCTAAATACACATGCATATATTTAATGTACCAGTCTCATTATATTAACACTGATGCTGCATGTCTCTCTCGGTTTAAGACATAAATGTATCATTCCTTTCATCAGAAGTTACAATCCCTGAGAATTAAAAGCACTTACGGTCTTACCTGTTCATAGAATTTGTTGTGAGCGACGTGGTACTGCGCATCGAAAGACTCCTCAGTGACCAACACATACTGCCTTTCACCAACCTGTGAACGAGGACAGAGAGAAATGCAATGAAGAACACATCCATTTATTCTTGATAGTCTACATCTGTGCATCTATGAATAATGTTTTTATCGTCCAGTTTATTAAAAATATCTTTGCTGTGCTTTTATTTGAAATCAGCTTTCATATACAGGAGGGTAAAGCTTTGTCAATAATGTGTCAAATGCTTGTTCTGTCTGGTCCTTATCATCCGACCTTAAGTTCTCATCCACATCACATGTCTTTACACGCTTATACACAGCCATAGCCCCATTCTGAAATCAATAGTATCATTACAGTACATTATACTAATAGAGTTGTTTTTGTTTATTCTTAAGTTTGTTCTCAATGAACCTACATTCCATTACACCAGCCTCAGAGGAGCAAACGTGAGAATGTGCTTCCTAATAAACACGTGAGGTCAGCCCACCACTTCTTCACATTTCTTTTTCCAAATTGCTCTGATGCAATGCAACTGAAGGGTTTAATCACACAAACTGTCCACATCTGTCACGCCACCTGATAAACCCCCATACACTGGCATCAGGGGCGTTCTAACCTCCAGTGAGCCAGGCCCTCTGAGCTCTCTAGGATTCCTGGCCTCAGACGGCTGAAGCATTGCCTGGATTCAAAACATACAACATGCAGATTACAGACCAAGCCTTAGACTGCTGTCTGCTGCATGGCATCTACTCTACTTTCCACAACAAAACCCGCATATACACAATAAGTAAACAAAGCTTAACATTACCACTGTCATTGCTGTGGTTTCCAAAGCCCACGGTTCAGTTTAGAGAGTGTTGTGTGAGGTCTCTGAATACATTTTGGGAGGGGTGGGGGGGGCTTTACAGTGTGAAGCCATTTGGGAATCAAATGAGTAGAGTCAAGGAGAGCAGGTAAAAAATCAGTGGAGAATCGACATTTGATAGTAACCCATGTAGTTTATTTTCAAGTTTGGTTTTGGATTTCAGGGTAAAAGCTGTGTAACCCTGTGTACACATGGGAGCTACGGAAATGCACCATTTTGCACACTGGACTGTAAAAGTGGCTTGATGTACTGTGATGTTATATTTTTGTAATACTGCCAACCCCTAACCTGAACAAGTGCAGTGTTTCTGGCCTGTTTTTAATGCCTGCTGGTCATGAAAGCACAAACATGCTTTTTATTAGCTTGTAAAAATGTGGCATTTAGGGCCCACGGTTGAAGCCTAAATTGGATGTATATTTATTTATTTATTTTTTAATAAGTGGTCTCAGGCGGAGAGAGAGGATGATAGAAAGGGGCGCAAGAGAGAGCACATAAGCAAATAAGTTTCACATCATTAACGTGTTAATTTCCAGCAGGCTGGAAAAACATGCCCAGGCCACCACTGCTCTGATTATTCATATTTATAAAGATGGGGGAAAAATACAATGTAGAAAAAAAATAATAATAAAACAAGCGCTGTATCTGATTCCATTCCTCTTCTGTAATACTATTCGTAAGTGTTTTTCATACGATCAAAACATTATGTCCTTCCTGACGAGCCAATTAACAGCACAACTTACTGAATGGAGGTAGGGGTTGGAGGGGGGGGGGGGTGTGCAGAAGAAACCGGTTGGCATGGAAACTAAATTCTGTTGAAAATAGCTTATTGTTGGCCGTCCATTAGACTTCAGGACTGAGTGGCAGTGAATGTGTTACTGTGCTTCAGTGTTGACTGAGAGGAAAGAAAGAAAATCAAAGCTGTAAATTGAATGCACTCAGTTTTTTTTTTTTTTTTTCTCTTTTTTAAAGAGCACTTTCACAAAAATAACACACAGGGTCTTTGTTGCTTTTTGTTTTATATACAAAATGATGTTCGATATGAAATTAGAAACAACTGTGAAATGTGTGTGGTGAATTATGAAATATATAAATATAGAACCTAAAGTCTAGTAGTGCCACTGTAGAATGGACAGTGAGTGTAGAAACAAGGACCTGGTCATAAGTTTATGGTTGATTGGCTGGTGTGTGTGTATACATAAAAAACACTATATTGCCAAAAGTATTCACTTGTCTGCTTTACACACGTATGAACGTGAGTGACAAAGGGTTTAATATAATGTTGGCACACCCCTTTGCCACTAAGACAGCTCCAGCTCTTCTGGGAAGGCTTTCCGCAAGGTTTTTTTTGACCATTCTTAAAGAAGCGCATTTGTGAGGTCAGACGCTGATGTTGGACGAGAAGGTCTGCCTCACAGTCTCCAAAGGTTATATTGGGTTAAGGTCAAGACTCTGTGTAGGCCACACCAAACTCGTTCATTCACGTCTTTATGGACCTTGCTTTGTGCATAATTATTAAATTTGTAGACACTCGAGGGCATTTTCATGGAACACTGCATTTGTCATTGAGGTTCTGGATATATTTTTTGAAAGCTAGATTTGTTCCTGGATTCTTTGAGTTCTGCAAAGATACATTTTGTGAGAGAAATTTGTAATTTTGCATTTGAAAGGAGTGGAATCTGATGGCTCACATCTCACCACAACTCAACTGGACTGAGTTTACTTGGTGTGATATGTGAAGGTACTAATGTTCTTTCTTTAATATGAGAGGAAGAATAAAGCCTTCTGTTTAAGGCAGACTTTCTTTTATTTTTAATGTATAATTCAAGTGCATATACACAATATAATATTTAATCACATACTAAATATAATACATTTGGCACCATTTAAATTTAATTTGCATTCTGTTTTAACAGATCTGCAGTTCCTGGATAATGTGGAAAAAAGATTTAATTTAGTTTAGAAGTTTAAATATGTACAACCCCCATTTTAAATAAAGTTCAAACCCCACTTCGGGTGACTGTCTGTGAAGAGTGCTTCGGGTGTGTTCTCGCTGTGTCAGCATGGGTTTTTTTTTTTTCACAAGGTGCTTCTGTTTTCTTCACACAATCTAAAACACATGCTGATATGTGAACTGGCTATTTAAGTGTCCACAGGTGTGTGAGAGAGTGACTTGGTGAGTGTAGTGTGTCCTAGAATAGACAGGCACCTTGCACCCAATGATTCTGCAACCCTGAACAGGATAAAGAGGTTACAGAAAATAAATAAACAAACTGAACTGAACAGAATCCTCCAATGGCTCCAGTGAGAAATCTTCCCTATAAAATTACTGTGTGCCATAACTGTACTTTGCAAGAGTTAAATCCTTGTAAAGCCTTATAAAAGAAAGTTGGACTGTAACTCCAGCATCAGAACAGAATGGTAGAACATTTAACATGTTAAAACATTCCACATGAGATTCCTTTCATACAAAAGGTCTATTTGTCCAAAAGGAAACATAAAAACACACCTGCGCTTCAGTGGCCTTCATACTGTGGCTTTTGGAAAAATGATGTTTCCATCTGCTGAGATGCTGTGCTTTCCTCGCAATTACAGCTGGATGGGAAATGCACTAAATTGTGCTCTTTAAAACCTCGGCTTGAAAACTTAGGAGCAATTACCATTAATGCACCACAAATACACTTCAAGGTGCATGACCACTTGAATCACAAATGGGGAGGATGTTATTCAGGGTGTGTTTCTGTGTGTGTAGCACACTGTGAATGCATCCTAAAACTAGTCAGTTCAAGGCTCTGCAATGCAAATTCTACTGAGATTGTCATGAAATTAAAAAATAAAGGCAAAACAGTCTGAAAACTAAAACACTATTTCCCATCTAGATATTTACAAAAAGTAAGGCAATGGTTGTTTTTAACAGAAACAGCATAAAAAACAGCATAATGCTACTCTTATGTGCTGCTAATTTTTCATTAAAGCACTTTTCTTTGCTTGTCTTGCTTACAAAGCCAATTCAACACTCAAGAGGAGAAGTAAACAATACAATCTCAGGCTTTTGTTGCGATTTGAAGAACACATGTTCAGATGATTTAACACGCAAAGAAAAAGATGTGCTCCTCCGGCTGGTTGAGCGAAGTGGAATGAGGATTCTTAAAATAAATGAGGAAAAGAAGAAATTAAATACTGGGAGCACGTGAGAGAGAAAAGTACAAGAAATAAATATCTGAGTAAAAAAAAATATTAAGAAAAAGTATTAATTGAAGAAAGTGACACAGTGAGAGCAAGAGACACAAAGGAAGCATTTATGGGAAGATGAGCAGAATATATTCACAAAGAGAGTGAGAGAGAGTGTATTTATTGTTGTAACTTAAAAAAAACTTCTTGTAAAATTCAGATGTTTACTGGCTACATTTCCTAGCTCTCCAGCCTGTTTGTGTGCTCAAAACTGGTCTAATCTTTATATGAAGCCCCAGTGTCTCTAAATGAGTAAAAAACAAATTCTCTCTGTGCGTATGTTAGATTTATTTCTCTTTTTTCAGTTTTTCAGACAACGGAGAGAATTCCAAACATTGAAAATCATGAATCGTGATGAGGATATTGCGCTATTCCTGCTCCATAGGTGGGTAATATTGACTTGTTTTTGAAACCGCAACCAAAAGTGCTACAAAACTATACAACTCGAGTTATTAATGAGTTTTTGTGGTAATTCAGACAGTGTAATAAAACTTAGACAAGTTTAACTTCAACGGTTTTCTTCCATCAAACTCACTGTTTCACCTTAAGATGTGACACTTCTGAACATAAAATAGCTGTGTTTCCCAGAAATCACAGACGTTCTCTACAATTCATTCATAAATTGTCTGTAACCGCTTCTCCAGTTCAGGGTTGTGGTGAGTCCGGAGCCTACCCGTAATCACTGGGTGCAAATCGAGATCACACCCTAAAGGGGGCACCAGTGCAACACATTCACTCACACCTATGGACACCGATCCACCTACCAACGTGTGCATTTGGACCGTGTGAGGAAACCAGAGGAAACCCACACAAACACAGGGAGAACACACCAAACTCCTCACAGACAGTCAACCGGAGCGGGACTTGGACCCACAGCCTCAAGGTCCCTGGAGCTGTGTGACTGCGACGCTACCTGCTGCACCACCGTGCCACCCCTCTATAAATGCAGTACAGTTCTAAAAAAGCAAACTTCAGACATCCAACATGTTTTGACCGTTCAGCTTCATTTTCATGAATGAAAAGAGATAAGGAGCTGCTGCATGTTGAAGCAGACTCCACTGAAGTTCCTCCTCAAAGTGGAGAGTTCCTCAGACCGCTGGCCTTGGGGCTGGCTGGAGGACATCGTTAACGTTCAAAGCGGATGGACAGGTGCACTGAACAATCAAAGAGAGGCCTCCTCTAGCTTCAGATCATGTTGGAATGTAAAAGAGAACATGATTGTCACTGCAAAAGAAAAATGAGGTGAAGGTGAGGTAAAAAAATAAATAAATAAATAAATAAATAAATAACAAGAAAAAAAAACCCCAAAATGAATGTACTGTACAGGAGGCTGTGATTTATTGCTGTGCGCTTTGACCGGTGTGAGCCCATGAACCCATCGTTCTCTGAGCCCACGGGGGAAAGGCCACTGTCTTGATTTAGCTTTTGATTTCCCCTCATCAACTTTTGAACAGGGACGTGTGGCTGCGGATCCAAAGACGACCGCTCACAAATTCATTCAACATCACGTGAAGATGTGAGGAGAAAGTGTGTAGAAAGAGAAAAGCTGGGGGAAAAAACACACTACACTGTAAACCCCCTCTCTCTGTGCTGAAACATACATCTGAGGCAATTCGGAAAGGCCTCGAGAGACCACCAACACCACTGCTGCTGCTGCTGAATTCAGGGCTAGATTAAAGGCATATTTCATGCAAAAAGCACTAACATTGCTAATAATTAATGGACACTAGCAGGGTGTGCTTTTAGCATGGAGCAAATGCTATCATGCTAACTGGTCCCCATTATTTATTGCTCGCCATTTTTGGCATCTGATGTGGACGTACCCCAAAACCCACAAGAATACCATGTAATTGCCGAGATAATAAAACAGGCTAGAATTGTATCCCTCACTCGTTTAAACAAAGGGCTGTCCAGTTTCAGGTCATTTATATTTATGATTACTGTACTGTAAAATCTATTATTGTAGTAATATATGTTTTATTTATCGTTTTTCAGGTGTCGTCAACACAAATGGAAAATGTAGGACATGAACATCCAATCCATTACTTAACAAATCATTTCATGCCATAATTTCTCCATTATGTTACACATGTATTTTTAATTTATTTATTTTACAAAACAATCCTGTCATCTACTGTAATGTCAATATGTGAAAATACAGTAGCGATACTCCACCTCTGCCTCGGCTTGAGGCCAGACGGACCACATTGCCTCTTAATTGACAGTAATCCAGGCTGATGGATTATGGACAGCATCAACAAACAGTGGAAAATATGGAGGAAGGATTACACCACGCTGCGAGATCCAGAGCCTAACGAAGGCTGAGGCTGCAGCAGCAAACGGGACAACGATGGGATTGGCAGCTCATGGAGGATCTCTGCTAAATCTGCACCAAGCGAAAAACAAATGCGAGGCGGGCTGGATTTGAACCAGCGCTGAAATAATAATTACACAAGTCCAGTCCAAACAATCCACCTAATCTACAGGGCTTTAGCCCACAGAAGACAAAGACTGGAATATTCTGATCGTACACAGACAAGCTTTGCCCAAGATAAAGAAAAATTTGAATCTCCACAGTGCTTCTTTCTTCAGCTTTTTAAAAACAGCAGACGTGCTGTTAAGCATCCTTATCAACAGTGAGCAATGCTTCTCAGTGGAGTCAGAGCCAAATCCTCTGCTCTTAGCCAGTGTCAGAGGAGCTCCGTCTTCACCGACCCACATACCCTGCCGAGATCTGAAGGTAAGGAACTTAACTGAAAATTAATCGGAATGGACAAAAAAAAAAAAAGCAACATGTAGGAACTACTTGCTTCCTGTCAGATGTGTTCCTATAGTGACTGACTGACCTAAACATTACTATCATATTGCCAATAATAAACAAAGTTTTTTTAAGATCTAATATCTCTGAACTAAGAACAAAATGTACTTTTATATTTGTGAGTGTGTTTTTGAGAAGGATGTGTGGTATCCACTACTGGTAGATACCATAATATTCATCTTTTTCTGAGAATAGCTTTCACAGAAAAGACAAAAAAGCAACGTTTTAAAACAAAAGCAAATGCAACGTTTCAACATCACTATAGGCATTGTTACACTTTGAGCAAAAGGATCTACAGTGATCCAGACACAAACCTGTTGGAGCCATTAATCAAAGATAATTCTGTTATTCTAGCCACAAATTCTAAATTTAGACACAAGATTACATTGGTTTTGTGGCCTGGGTGGCTGATGCAAGTTCTGCTGTCTGTGACATTCAGCTCACAGCACACTGACAGAAATCACACAATTACAAATTAAAACATGTGGCTTGTGCCTGTTTGTTAACCAACCAGACAGAGACATGTTTATTACAAACTGAAACAATTGATGTCATACTTTGTTGATGAGAGTTACATTTTGTAATAGCTCATTTCAATTTGCAACACAGTACACAAAAACCAGGACATGAGCACGTTTATCACTGTGGCATTTAATAACAACAAAACGGTTCTGGGACCAAAGACACCAACTAAAGTAGAACCACAAGAGGAAGAGTCTTTTGAACTTCAGTCTAGTACCAGTGTCCTTTACTGAAGATCACTGGCATTCAGATACGGTCTCCGGCCTTGTCGTTCACACACAGGAATGTCTACGGATTCCCTGAAACAGCTAAACTTCTCGTGTGACATTCTTAAATGACTAAATTATTCATTAATGCATTTTTTGTGGGATGAACCTCAACTCATTCTTATTCAAAAACAACTAGGTCTTTCCAGTTGCTCATTTTATCCCCAAGTATGACTATGTCACAGTGTCAGAAACCACGAGGACATTATTAAGCATTATTTAATAACAATGAATGAATGAATGAATACTGCATTTCTGTACCATGTTTACAGACTTTAAAGCCCCAAATCCTATCCCAGACACTCACAAGTCAAACAGTAGCACCATGAGCAGAATATAAGACAAGCCACCACAATTAGAATAAACACACTGGCTGAGTAACACAGGGAATCAAATTAGGGGCACACATTCACCCTGCCACCCGGCAAGGGGGAGAGCCAGAGAGAGAAAGACTGCGTAAGTGAGAGAGAGAGAGATTAGATGGAACATTAATGTGGTCCAGCTCTAATAGTGCATAATTAGCATAACAAAAGAGAGGCAGCACTCCAGTCCCTCACCACTGGGCACCTCGTCTCATTAAGAACAGCTGAATAACAATTACCCAGCCCTGTGTGTAAGCGAGCATGTGTGTGTGTGTGAGACGCTTGCCTACTGCCAGAGCACTAATGTTTTCTGGGCTCTTTTTTCTCTCCACTGTTAATTCACTCATTCTCTACACCACGCCAGGGAACACAGTTCCACAAGCATTTGTGCACCTGCATCTAACACACACAAACACAGACACACACTCACTGTCGCGTCCCCTGGCTCTAGGCCGGAAAAACGATCACTTCCATTATTTACAATTACTCGCTTGCCAGCCCAAATCACAAGCAAGCAACACAAATTACACAACTTAGAATAATACCATTACTGATGGATATTATTAGGCTCATATCGACCACACAGCTGTATCCACTACACACACACCCCGTCATTATCTTACCCGAAATCTGTGCGTCACTTCCTTTCAGTTTTTAGACAAAGACATCCTTCCTTTTCCATCTCAAACTTTGCAAAACTGTCCCCACTCTCAGTGCATTTCAACCACCAGGCCCACTTACACTACCTGGCAATGCGCAGCAGGGTACAAACATCTGGGACCACTATTAAAATGCATATAAATACATACATACGTACACAAAACTAGCACTTTAAATGGCAGATTTAGGTACATAATGTCTGATAGTTTTGGTATCCAAACACATAATATCTGGGTGTATGTGAATTAGTCAGTGTTTGTGTGTGAATGTCTTCAGTGCGGTTCAACCGGTCGTTCACAGAGGCCTTTCACAAGAGATCACAAAGTGCACAGAAGCTTTATATAGTACTCTATTATAAGACGTAAATGAATGCTTTAATTAGGAAACACGTTTAACAAAACAGTGTAGGTGTTACACTTAATTCCTTAAATGCAATCCAATGTCAAATATGAAGCAGTGTATGTAAGGCTAATGTCATAAACATTCTGTCTCATTCCAATCTGTAATACGACAAAACACTGTAATTGCTTTTGACAGATTGTCCTTCAGAACCATTCCAAATCCAGCCACAACACAGAGTTAATTGGCATGAAAGGTTGTCCTTCAGATCTGACCCAGATGAAACTATAGGAAACAAACCACTGTTCAGTTCACTGAGAATGTTCCTTATGGGTGGCAGTTTCTATACAAGTGCTAGGCAGCTCAAAGAACGCAGATTCACAGACACTGCTGCTCTACTGAATGGACTATTACACAAATGAAATTGGTCCTCAAGCATGAGCTGATTAAGCACGAATTGGTTCAGGTTCATAATCCAATGAAAGAGAAACATACCTGACTGAAATTATTCAGGGCTTGATCAAAGACAACTGTTACTTTGTCAGTGAAACTGGGAGCAGTCCAGCGGTCCAGAAAATGCATTAATGAAGAAAATTATGTAAAAAAAAAAATGCATGTTAAAAGTAACTGATAAAATTGACTGCCAGATAAAATACAGAATCTCACTCTATGTAGCTGCTAAGAATGCTGGGTGCAGGAACTCTATCACATCAGGTGCTTTCATTCCTAGTGATGTCAAGTCAAATTCAATTTTATTGTTATATAAATGTGCTGATTGACAAATGAAACATCCAGGAGTACTCAAGGACACAGTGCAGAATGTAACACAGATGAACGGCAGTGTATTAATACAATGCTGTCCGTGTGGGTTTCCTTCAGGTGCTCTGGTTTCCTCCCTGAGTCCATAAGCACATGTTGGTAGGTGGATGGGCTACTCAAAAGTGTCCATAGGTGTGAGTGTGTGTTGCCCTGCATAGCACTGCCGTTCCCTCCAGGGTGTGTTCCCTCCTTGTGCTCAGTGATCCTTGGTAGGTTTGGTACCCTGAACAGGATATATACAGTGAAATCTTGACTTACGAGTGAATCAACTTATACATTTTCCAAGATATGAACCATCACTTGGTTGACTTTTTGCTTTAAGAAGCACTCAGTTCATTTGTTTTTTTTTGTAGCAGGTAGTGTCGCAGTCAAACAGCGCCAGGGACTTGTGTGTTCTCCCTGTGTCTGCATGGGTTTCCTCCAGGTGCTCTGGTTTCCTCCCATGGTCCAAAAACACACGCTAACAGGTGGATTGGTGACTCAAAAGTGTCCATAGGTGTGAGTGTGTGAGTGAATGTGAGAGTGTGTGTTGCCATGTGAAGGACTGGCGCCCCCTCCATGGGAAAACTTCGCTTGTTTTAGTTCGTGTTAGTTAACGTTAGCTTGACTTGCTAAACTCGGTGGCTCAGATTATACTTGGCTACGTAGTGATAGTTGCATTACGGAGGTTTATAGTGTCGGATGAATTCGAGTTCGACATCGATCACATTTACATGAATAACGGTACCTCTAAATTTGAGTTTAGCTTATTGCTAGGCTATTGTCGTGAATAATGTTGGTTATTTAGCTAGCTAGATACTGTCATAACGGTGTTTTACCGCGGCGTCGCTGTTGTCCACCAGTGACGTCACGGTTGCATTCAAGAATTTCCGTAGCGAGCTCAGGTTTTTCCGTCAATTTAATAAAATTGTCAGTTTTAAAGCAAAGTAAGCAGCTATTTTCATTTTAATTCATACTTATATATGTAAATAACTGAAATAATGTGATTGTGATTGTGAATGTGAATGTTGATTAATGCCTTCATCTTTTCCCGTATTGACATTGTAACTCACTTTTTGTTTTTTAATGGTCTACCAGTTAAACTGATCAGTCATCTCCAGTATATCCAGAATTCAGCAGCAAGGGCTCTCAAGCACAGAAATCATATCACTCCCATACTTCATCAATCGCATTCGCTTCCTGTGGAGTATAGGATTAAATATAAAATTCTTCTCTTAACATTTAAGCCTCTATAACGTCTGGCTCCTACATATATCTCATTTCTTCATATTGTCCCTCTCACTGTCTTAGATCTTAGAACTCTGGACTCCTTACTGTGTCTTCTTTTAGACTTTCTACTCTGGGTGTTAGGTCTATCAGTGTCGCTGCCTCCAAGCTCTGGAACTCTCTTCCTCCTGACCTTCGCAATTGCTCAACCCTTTCTCTCTTCAAATCTCTGCTCAAATCATTTCTCTTCTGTGTCTTTAATTTATAATTCCCCATACCCCACTCATGATTGTAAAGCATCCTTGGGTTTGTGAAAGGCGCTATAAAAATGGAACTAATTATTATCATGTAACCTGCTTGTTGTGATGGTGTAATTAAATAGACATAGTTTATACATAATCCTGTCATTGTAGAGGCAGCATTAAACATTTGTCTGCTGAGTTGATTCTTGGAGAGTCATTAGCCCATACATAAGAATGCAAACAAAAGCTCTATGGCTGCATCTAGAAATGTCCTTTGTCTGGACACACTGTCACGTGTCTTTGAGGAACACAAGGAACCAAAGAAGCATCAAAGCCCATAAAGCAATCACGAGGCTGAAAAATCAGAATATATCAATCACGGAGACAGCTGAATCATTTGGTGTGTCAAAATGTGAAAGTAAGTGTGACGGATGAGATTAGGGTCAAAGCAGCAGAGAGGTACAGTGTGTTTCATCCCTTGCACTGACGCTTGTGCGTAAATGTGTTTTTTTAGATGAAGGTGATGTGAGGTTACAGAGCTGTGATTGCTTCATTAGTAAGAACTGTTTGGCTGATTGCATCGCGGAGGACAGGTTACCTGAGCCATATTTTAACATGTATATGTATACATAATAACAGGGTAGGAATGAAAATTGGGGCTTTGCTCTGCAATTACTCTGCAGTTCAGTTTATCTGTTTTCATTACAAAGTTTTCACAGCCAACTAAAAAGGCACCTTGAGCTGAGGACTATAGTCAAGCACATTTTATAATAATTTCCCATTAATGTGTAGGGTGCTCCAAATATTCAAATCTTGAATGTAGCCGCAGTGCTGAACTCATGTTATTAATAAGTTGGGTCACCAAAAATGACTGGGAGCATGTTCTTTTTTGAGACTTGCCCTTGATGATGCTTTAAAAACACCGTGCAGCTTGCTGGCAGTGAAAGCTTGTTATGAGTCCAACTACAGACATGGAAATTGGGGTCCTAAATAGGTTTCCATCATTTGAATATTCATTGACCCCATCCTCTGCTCTTCACTTGGATTTGTTCATCTTGCTTTGCATAATTAATTCCATACCTCATGTTTGTACACTGAAATCTTATCCGTCATCCACAGAAAAGAAATAAGCATGGCCGGGCCAAACAATTCACAGCAGTTTGAGTGGGATTCAAGGCAGCAACATCCAAGATCCACTGCCTTTTAAACTCTTCAATCAGTTACTCAAACAAGACAGGGACAGGGACAGGTTGTATGGGCCGGAAAGCAGATGCTAGAGCTGGAGGTGACATATGGTTGACCAACATGAGGTACACCAGGTGTGTATTGGGACCTAACAAGAGTTTTCATTAAAGGTGATGAATGTCTGCCAGATGAGCTGAAACATGCACTGCTGGTGGTGTTATATACATTTTAATAGACATGATGCTTGTGAACTGCCTCAACACGTTGCCATCAAGTAATTTCTCAGTGCTACCCCATGTAGAAATATTTGCTTTACAAACTGCCCTTATCAAGAATGAGTGCTGGCTTGAAAGTCCACTTTAGATCAAAGGAAAGTGCTCAGCCTAAAAACATCAGCAGAAAATATATTTCCCATAAGCTATTGTTGATTAGCTATAAAATATTAATTGATTTATTTATATTAACAATTGTTGACTGATAATAAATTCAGAATTGTCCTTAAGGCATCTCCAAGAGTGAGAGAGACTCTAGCAATGTGTTTCATACACACCATAGCTGCTTTAAAGGCTAAGCACCACTTAACATTCACATTATTTTAGTTACTGACATATATAAGTATGAATTAAAATGAAAATAGCAGCTTAATTTGCTTTAAAACTGACAATTTTATTAAATTGACGGAAAAACCCGAGCTCGCTACGGAAATTCTTGAATGCAACCATGACGTCACTGGTGGACAACAGCTGAACAACGGCGCGGTAAAACACAGTTATGACTGACTGTTTTGACAGTATCTAGCTAGCTATATAACCAACATTATTCACGACAATAGCCTAGCAATAAGCTAAACTCAAATTTAGAGGTACCGTTATTCTTGTAAATGTTATCGAAGTCTGTAAACCTGACACTGTAAACCTCCGTAATGCAGCCTAGTATAACCTGAGCCACCAAGTTTAGCAAGTCAAGCTAATGTTAACCAACACCAACTAAAACAGGCGAAGTAAGTGTCCTTACCCTGTTTACCTCCATGTTACAGAGGCTCTTGAACACCTTTCGTTGGTTTCCTTACATGCCCATATTGTTGGGAAAGCGCCAGTGAAATGAGCTACAGATAACGGAGTGAGCGGATGGTTCTTTCCAAAGTGCCCGTTTAAAGTTGACAAATTTAGTCCATTTTCTGGATATTTTGGGATCTTTGGGCCATTTGTGCACAGATGTCCCACTGTACATTGAATTATTGCAGCCAAAAATAACACACCTTTTCATCATTTTGCATTAAATTAAGTGCAACTTCTAGAGTTGTTGTCCACCATCTACGTCACAGGCAAGATGCCTATTAGAGTTTCCGAACACCGTTGGGGGGGGGACAACAGTCTTTTAAACCTTATTCCTTGAATTAGTAAGAAATAGCATGTTTTCTGACTATCAATAAACACAAGTTAGGAACTCAAATTCCACTGTATTTATTTGTTTGACACTTTCATATCGCTGGTGCTTAGCCTTTAAGCATTTTCATCAGATTCATCAGCTGACTTTAATAGTATCACACATTCACAGCAATTAATTTGTCATCTTTACCTCAACAACACCATAGTGGGCATGACGCATCTGCTATAAAAACAAGGAAATCAGTCTGGACAATGATTATAACCAGAAACTGGTCGGGGGAAGACACTGAGGGTCCTTGAGTGTATCTGTTTTTCTAGAGCAGGTTACCTGAAGGGCACAACTAAGATCTCAATAGGTACAGCAGGCATTACGTGTGAAAAACAGCTTGAGTACTGGGTTGTTCATTTTAGCCCTTCACATCCTGCAATATACAGGAGAACAAATTCACCAAACTGCCCATTTAGGCCAGGTGACCCTGCTGTAATTTCCAGCCAGAGCTTCCAAGCAGTCTATCCATCAGACCACGACAGCTCTGGCCGCACCATCCCGGGCCTGGGAGCATCCATAATGCACAATATCTGTTTTCTTTGAGCCATGTGAATGTCAGACGAGCTGAAATACTGCTCATGGATGTCGCTCCGAGCGGAAAACTCATCCAGAGCGTGCGAGGCTGACAGCAGCACGGTCGGATCTGAGAAGAGAGATGCCAGCTTCGTTGCAATCACAAGACAAAGTCTTCCTCTATGACACACTCTGATTCTTAGACTTCATTCACTTCAACTAGAACATCAGCAGTGGACAGAATAATATGACATAGCTCTGAGCATGAAAAGGTCCAGAATTGGAGCTGCACAATATATTTTCAGTGAATTCTATCGCATTACTGGCTTTCTTAATAAAGGTGGCTAGTGTAAGTGCTATGAAAATCTTAACCAATCACAGCTGAGATAATTATTGTATTTATAAATACATAAAGTGGATCAACATGCTGTGCAATCTTTAACCATGTCAAATTAATGATAATCCAATGTGGTGATACATTGAGAGATACATTGACTATTTTGCCCCAACGGCCAGGATATCTTTTGTGGTTCGGGATCTTGCAGAGGGATGACTGATTTAACGTGATTCCACCCTTAAGACTGCCCACATTTGGTCTGCAGCTTTGGCTGGCTGCTATGAGCAGCTTGCTCTGTAGCAGAAAGGTGCCTCTGTTTCTACTCAATCACACACACTGTTCCAAGAAGAATCTGAGCCAAAAGTCTGGTGCCTGTTGAGGAGCTGCTATTTGACAGCTGATGGCACTAGGGCTGCTCTCTGGGTCTCTTCTGGATGAGTACATATGCAATAGTTTGTGTGTTTATATATACATATATATATATATAGTTTTTGCTGTAAATAGATCTGATTCTAAATTGAGAAGAACGCTACCTGCATGAAAGTAAAATCACAAAACAAAAATGCAAAAGAGCGAAAAATCAAAACAAACAACTCAAGTTACAAATGAGTTTCTGTGGTAATTCAAACAGTGAAAATAAATTTACAGACAAGTTAAACATCAACATACAAACAACAGTAATTTCCCCCCCTAATACATTCTATTCTACTTTAAAAGACACAACGCTTCTGAGTGTAAACAAATATATTGTAGACGTCCACTTTAATGTTAATGTCAGCTGTCACTCTTCTAGTAAATAACAGTACATTTATGGTTTGCTCCAAGTTTGTTTTTAAGGTTTGGTTGATTTTAAGGGTAAATGTTTAAAAATATGATGCAATAAGGGCAGCACGGTGGCGCAGCAGGTAGTGTCGCAGTCACAGCTCCAGGGACCTGGAGGTTGTGGGTTCAATTCCCACTCTGGGTGACTGTCTGTGAGGAGTTGGTGTGTTCTCCCTGTGTCTGCGTGGGTTTCCTCCGGGTGACTGTCTGTGAGGAGTTGGTGTGTTCTCCCTGTGTCTGTGTGGGTTTCCTCCGGGTGACTGTCTGTGAGGAGTTGGTGTGTTCTCCCTGTGTCTGTGTGGGTTTCCTCCGGGTGACTGTCTGTGAGGAGTTGGTGTGTTCTCCCTGTGTCTGCGTGGGTTTCCTCCGGGTGCTCTGGTTTCCTCCCACAGTCTAAAAACACACGTTGGTAGGTGGATTGGCGACTCCAGTGTCCATGTGAGAGTGTGTGTGTGTGTTGCCCTGTGAAGGACTGGCGCCCCCTCCAGGGTATATTCTTGCCTTGCACCCAATGATTCCAGGTAGGCTCTGGACCCACCGCGACCATGAACTGAATGAATGAATGATGCAATCCTATGAAGCCAAAATCCAAAACTTCAATATCCTCACAATTTGAAATAAAACACATACAATAAACTGTTCTGAAGCCTTCTACATAGCAGACTAAAATCTGATTTGTCACAGCAAAAGCTGGCTACCATTGTTTTTGGTTTAGTTACAGAATCCTGCCACAAATCAGCTGATTAAAAAGTCGTGTTATCCTGCAGGATATAACATCAGTACACAGTGTGGTGAAAATAGCCTACAGAAAATGATCAAAGAGGAGAATCACAGCAAAGCATGTCTTTCCATCTAGACACGGTTAAACCAAGCTAATAAAGCTAATAATTTCAAGCGCTCTGGGCTTATTAAAAATTTAATTTAAAAATAGCTGTGTGATAGTGGTTTAAAGGTTGGAAACGGGAGAATATTCACTGGTAAATGAACAGATTTTCTAACTCTGGGGCAGTGCTTGCTTTCAGTGATGGAACAGAAACTGAAAAGTGAGAGTTGACAGTGAACACAAGTGGCCTTGTTTATGTTGGACATGTGCGGGTGTATGTGTAGTGGTGTACGATTTGTGGGACTTTAGGGGGTTACACTATGATGCAAACGGCGTAAACTTCGGCACACATTCAGGCCCCTGAGCTGAGAGCATATGACAGGCCTGTCCCACATTCCGACTGACCCCATCACTACGCATCAGAAGCTGGCTGACACTAACCAGACCTGGAATATAGGGAAAAGCGGATAGTGTTGGGGGGAGAGTAAGCACAAGAATCAGAGGGATAACGGGTTAAAGTGAGAGAGAACTCGAGCTAGAGACTGAACGAGAGAGAGAGACAGAAGGCAAAGGACTGGGGCATATCCAGAGATGATGGGCTCAGCACAGTGGAGACTGGGCTGATAAAAGGATTTAGCGCTTCAGAGCTCACTTTGGGGACTAAAAGAAAAGCTGCTCTTTCTGAGGGCTCTGTTCCCCGCCTCCTCCGAAATGCTCACCCAGTCTCTTTCTGAAAGGGGAAAGACGACCTGTCTCTTCTCTTCTTATGCTGTGCCATTAGCTGCCCATGGGGGACATCTCCCTGGTCTGCATGTATTAGATGATTCCTTTCTAGAGGTATAATCAGTCTCTTTCCTTCTCCCTCTTTCTCACTTTTCTCTCCTCTTCTAGCCTAATGCGCTAGTCGTCTGCTGGGCCTGAAGTAAGGAGATTACAGCAGCAACAGTGAGATTGGAGTCTAAATTCATTAATTTAATCCCCTGATCCTCTAATAATTGGTGAATCTGAAACTGACATTTCACTGCCCAGTGCACACTGGATATATTAAGAAAAAAATAAAACAGTAGGGATGAAATAACAACACAGAATCTTATCAAGTCCCGGTGGCATTGAGAGTCTACAGCAAAAGCACAAATCTACAAGAGCTGGAGAATCCCCACACCATCCAACAGCTTCCTGCTGACACGGAGGGGTCAAGAATCCTCCCTGGCCAGCAGGAGTCTTTTTATTTTTTGATTAGTTATTGACGTGGCCTCAGGACACGGCTTTTCAAAGATAACAATTAGCCATTTGATCCCCTTCCTACTGCAATGGGCTTTTCAAAAAAAAAAAAAAACTTCAGCAGTAAGTTTGAAGAAGATGCCTACAGGGCAAGGCTTTTCAAAGTGGGCTTATTTTCCAAAAGTCTTTCTCTGAGAGAGCTGAGCTGAATTTAACATGATTTAAGGTTATATTCATTTGAGCTCAGATTTAAGACCATGCGACTTAAAAGACCAGACCAGGAAATCGTATTCAAACGAGATACCTCCAGGTCTGCAGGCCTCTGTCTGCACAAGTTCAATTTGAATCCGGTTCAACAGAGAAGCTCTGTTTACACTATGTTTTCAGGCAAATAGTCTATTCAAATTAACATGTGCTTCACATTGTTGTACGAAAAGAAGAATTATAAAAACCAACAGTCACAAAGAGGAGAGGAGAAGGACAATTTTTTTTTCTCTGATTTCTTCACAAATTTTGCAAATGTCTTGTCATCACTGCAAAATATCATTCAGTGGCAAGTGATTTTAAAAACATTTTAGTGCACTTCAATGTGTACACCTGGATCACTCTGGGTGCTAATATGTTTCTATCACTATATAAAACATGTACAATGTCGGCCATCTTGTTGGACCCTGTTTTATTCTATGTTAGTGCCAGAAGTACAACTGCACAATAAAATACAACTGATGTGACATATTTGTATACAGATACCTAAATAGTA